>NW_026555333.1:4132894-4800760 GCF_029017545.1 Prosopis cineraria
AGTGGTCTATGTTGACAACTGGTTGAAAATTTGAACAACTTGTTCAGCTGTTTTCATGGATAAATTATGTTGTTTTAAGTCTTCCTACTCTCAGGTAAGAATGCAATATCTTCCCGATTTGCCTCTTTCTCTGATGCTTCTACTTTAAACTTTGTGTTCGCTGCATTAAGTCTCAAAGAAATTTAGTTTTCGGTTGGGAGATGATTAATTTGAATAACCATGTCTATGTTCTTACTTGTTATTGGTCACCAGCTTTGTTGGAATCTTGAAATTCAATTTCTGATATGTGAATTTTGTGGGTACTTGTTTATCCTAGCCATCCTCGTGTTTGAAAGGGGGCATAATTTTCTCACCCTGTGCGTGCCTCTCTATTTGTTTTTTTTTTTTTTCAGTTTTGCATTTTATTGCATCACATGCTTAGTAAGGTTTATTTTGTTACTGAATGTTAGAGTTTTCTTGGATTTACTGCTTATGATATTTTTGAAATTGGTCTCAGGTGGAGGTTGAATGGTTTAATTGAATACTCTTACTAAGTTAACACTTATTTGAGAATCGCTGGTGATCTGAGATTTACTGCCATGAAGTCTCCATTTTGCAATTTTTATGCGGAAACATTTTGTTTTGGGGTATTTTTGAACACAGTCTCCATGTAATGCTCCTAGAAAACTGAAGGCGCTGTTTTTCTGACAGGGAATTGTAATTGGTTATTTATTCTGGATTGGTTAGAAAATGAAATCAAATACTTTTCCTCGGTTAAATATATCTGTCCCTAGACTTGCAGGACTTTTTTCTGATTAGTTTTGATTTCTTTGCAGCTTGTAGCTTCACGTTCTTCATCAAGCACGGGTAAGGGGAAAAATAATGAAGGATCAATAAAGTATGGTTTCTGTCTAGTAAAAGGAAGAGCTGATCACCCAATGGAGGATTATCATGTTGCAAAGTTTGTGCAGATTCAGGGAAAAGAGCTGGGGTTGTTTGCTATTTATGATGGCCATTTAGGAGACCGTGTACCTGCTTACTTACAGAAACATTTGCTCCCCAATATCATAAAGGAGGTGGGTTCTTCCTACCTTTTGTGCTAATTTTATTTGATATTAAATTGAGAAGGCTATGTTCTAATACTTAATGTAATATTTAGGAGGAATTTTGGGAAGATCCCACTGGATCCATCTCAAAAGCATACGAGAGAACAGATCAGGCAATTCTTGCGAATAGTTCTGATTTGGGGCGTGGTGGGTCAACTGCTGTAACTGCAATATTGATCAATGGCCAAAGGTTGTGGATAGCTAATGTTGGAGATTCACGAGCAGTTCTTTCAAGAAAAGGTCAAGCTGAGCAAATGACTATAGACCATGAGCCCAACACAGAACGGGGCAGCATTGAGAATAAAGGTGGTTTTGTCTCCAACTTGCCAGGTACTTGAGCTACAATTATTTCAATTTCCAGTTTCTGTGCCTCCAGGTGCTAGTTTCTTGAGAGGGTCTTATCATTCTGTCCAGCCTGCAGTCACATTTCCAAGGTGTTAGAATAGTGTGACTATGACGAGTTTAAAATGAGTGTGCTGTCTACTTGTAGGCTGGGCTTTCACTAGTTGTCTTATCCTTGTATTTGACATGACTTGTTACAAATGGGCATGCAAGAGCTTGAATTATTAAATTAGTGATCTCATTCAAATTCTTCAATCTTTTCCTCGAGTAGCATGGTATTGGAGTTTAGTATGATGGAAGAGTAAGCCTTAGTTAGCTAGTTGTTTTTTCAGGATGGAGCTCCAACCACTTCTCCAGGAGAGTTCTTGGCCCATTTCTTTATCATAGCTCCATTATTTGTTTTCCAACCTTTATCAAGTCACTAGAAAATTTTCACTAAGGTCCTTTTATAGAGACACCCAGCTTCAAAACTATAAGAACAGAACATATGATGCAAGTAGACATGTTTATGTCCAATAATGGCTGAACGACCTTCCTATTACCCCTAGAATTCTGGATACGGTGTAGGTCATAATATTCTTGGTGTTGTTTTTGTTTTGCCTGGGCTTTCATGGTGTTTTACTTTGTTTTTCAGTAGTTTCATAGGATGAATTAGGTGATGTGAGGTTTTGGTCTGTGGCTTGGAACCTTCATTTGTAGGGAAAAAAAGCAACTAGAAAATGTCATCTCTAAAATGTTGTTTTGTTGGGTTACTTGGTGTGTAAACCAAGAAGTAGAGATTAGTTTGAATGAGTGTTAGTGGGAAGGCTCAGTTAAGTGTTTTAATTACTTGAATTGCCTTTGTAGATGGCTCAATTTAAGATTGCAGATAGACAGGAGCCTGAATAATTAGGTCAGTGGTCCCATTTGAAATTTTCTTTCTTTCTTGCTTTCTCAGTTACATCAAAGTAATGAACTATGTTCAGGTTGCTTGTGCAACATTTGGAGTCCTGTAGAAGCAGGTGCAATGTTTTCCCCTCAGTTTTGAAGTCAAATAAGGAATAATCACCTAACTACGTGTCTATTGAGCTAGATTCCATGAACTTGCCACAAGAACGATTCAATATTTTGTTTTGGACGCTTTCATACAAATCGTCAATCATTAAGATAAAATACTGTGCAGAGAAACTGTTCCTTATCTTTATTTTACATGATTCCTAAGCTATGATCTCAAAATCAAGGGATTTTTGGTAATGGTGCTAGACTGTAAGTATGTGCTGTTGGTGATTTAAAAAAAAAAACATAGATCTGGTGTAGGAATGTATTGGTTGTTGCGTGCTTATAGTGTACTCTCTCCATTTTCAAATATAAGAGAAAATAACCAATTCACATAGTTTAAAAAAGTTGGTTAAATATAATAATTATTATACCTATAATTAATGAAACAAATTTGTCTAGTAAAAATAAACATTGGCTTTATTAGAGATGATTTAGGAAAAATGTGATAAATACTTCTTGAAATTTGTAGTTTTACTTATAAATAAAGACAAAAAGACAATGGTAGTTTTTCTCATATTTAAAAACAGGGGGAGTAACTATGTTATTTTTATGATGAGAGTATGGCATTGAGACGAGTAGATATGAACCCTAGCGTTAATAGTGATCTTTGATGCATCTCAGGTGATGTGCCTAGAGTAAATGGACAATTAGCTGTATCACGTGCCTTCGGAGACAAGAGCCTCAAGACACATTTGCGGTCAGACCCTGATGTACGGAATACTGCTATAAATTCTGATATCGATATTTTAATCCTGGCAAGTGATGGACTGTGGAAGGTGAACTATTGCAGCTCAAACAGTTGTTACCAATTAGAAAAGGCTATGCTTGTTTAAATATATCTTGCATTTAAAGTTCTTTACTATATACAACAGGTTATGTCTAATCAAGAGGCAGTTGATGTTGCTAGAAGGATGAGAGACCCACAGAAAGCAGCTAAGCAATTAACGGCTGAAGCATTGAAAAGAGACAGTAAAGATGATATATCTTGTGTTGTGGTTAGGTTTAGGTGATGACATCCATGTTTCTTGCTGGGTGCAGTTTATACAAAAAAAAATTAGGTTATCTTTGCAGGGCTTGCCAATTTATGAAATGGACTAAACGACATACATATATATGACTCACACTACATACTCAGGTGGGTTAATCTTGAATGAGTACTCCTGAATCAGCGACACGCGGTAGAAAATGTTAACAAGGGTTTATTCAGCTATAAAACTACCTGCTTGATGAGGTTGTCGGGTTTGAGATTGTTTGATTTCTTTCTTTGAAGGTTGATGGGAATCTGCTGTATATTTGGTTCGTTTATTCTGCACGTGACCAGTGGGCTCTGTGTCGGTAAGGAAAATGCGTCTTATGGGGATTGATTTTATACAAGTTTGAATGGAGATTGTTTTGAGATTGAAATGGACAAGACACGGATCTTTGACTCTCTTCTATGTTGCAGCATGGGAGGGGGTCTTAACTAAAGAGTGGCAAGTTGATCTGTATTTTGTATGTAGAGATGCAAATCAGTGTGCTAATATCATGGCTAGGTTATCTCATAACTTGGTGACCTTCGGATCTTCAATTATTCCCGATCTTGGTGTGAACAGGTGCTCGTAAATTTTTAACTAATATTATAAAGATTTTTAATTATTTTTTATTAATTTTTCAAGTGATAGTAAAAATATAAGTGATTGACTTGTGATTTATAATTGGTTATAGTAAATTTTTAACTGATATTATAAATAATTTTAAATATATTTAATAGATTTTTCAAGTTATTTATTTATATACTGACAACAAAAAAATTATGAGTAATTGGCTTTTGATTTATAGTTGATTCCGGTGAACTTTCAATTAACGTTACAAATGATATAAAGTGTATTTGTTTGATTTTTTATGTGGTTTATTTATATATTGAGAGGAAAAAGGTTGAAATTTACAATTAATTTTTATAAATTTTTAATTAATGTTATAAAAAATTTGAGGTGTATTTAGTAAATTTTTTAACTAATTAATTATATTTTTTAATTATAAGTAAGAATCATGATTCATTATTGAAATTTTAATAATTTAAGGTTTTTAGTTGTTATTAATGTTTTTATGTGGTTCCTAATTATCATTTTTCTCTTTTTTTTATGTATATCACAAATAATGATATAAACATCATAATTAAACATTAGTTAATTAATATGAATTAAACATCCATAATTATATACTATGAAGTTAACCATTAACTGTGTATAATTATATAATATTTATAAATTAATTATGATAATCAGACAACTTACATACATACATACATTTTAAATATTACACACGCATACTGTACTGAGCATTAAAAAAAATAAATAAAATAAAATAATATGAAAGCAAACTTATCTGTCCATTATTACACATGAAGTTAACCATATAATTGTATATTAACTGTGTATAATTATATAATATTTATAAATTAATTATGATAATCATACAAACATACATACATACATTTTAAATATTACACACGCATACTGTACTGAGCATTAAAAAAATAAAAATAATAAAATAATATGAAAGCAAACTTATCTGTCCATTATTATTTTTCATCCACTCCAATCAAATCAAATAAGATAATATTAAAATTCTTTATCTCTCCTCTCTTCCTTTGAAATCTTTCTTTCTCCCTTTCTTGGTGAACAAAACCTAGGAGGCTGAAAGATAGAAATTTATTTGTGAAGTTCTAATTCCAATACTTATTGTTCTAAAAGGTTGGGAAGGATTGCAAAAGTAAAAAGATTTTTTTTAAAAAAAATATTTTTTTAGACTGAAAGTAGGCGTAAAAATATATTAGGTTGAGCTAAATTTTAACCAAATATGTCTGAGCTTATACAATAAATTAGAGGCTTAAGTTTGTATAAGACTTTTTTCAGGCCTGAATTTACTTAAAGCTTGGCCTGATTTGAAAAACCTACTTAAAAGTAAACATTTTAAATAGGTTTGCATTTTAGTTTTAAACGTTTCAAATATACTTTAAGATTATTATAACATATAATATATAACCTGATTTATTAATTATAATTGTAATAATTGAAAGGCCTTACCAATTATAACACAATATAACAATAAAGTAATGACATTAAGATTAATATATAAGTCTAATATGATTGCAAATATAACTAGAAAAAAAAAAATAGATTGATTAAAAATTAAATGATAAAATTAATGTGCTTGTGATATATTACATAATATATATATATATATATATGTGTGTGTGTGTGTGTGTCCATTTATTGGGCTCATAAGTTAGACTTTGAAAAATAGACCTGATCTATTTAATTATTTATGTTTTGCTAAAAGCCTCGAACTGGCTTGAGCTTATTTAATAATTAAATTAAGTTAGGTTTAAAATAAGTTAGATTGTAAAATTCTATTAAAGATTTAGCCTATTCTCATCCCTAATTGAAGGTAAAGGGAAAGTCATGATTTTTTACGGAAGTATTTTAAAAAACTTCTATAAAGCACTTTTTTTTGGGGTAAAATCCTATAAAGCATTTTTGTGGACCTTGTTGGGCCATTATTTACGCATGGATGTTGTCACCCCAAAAGAGAAGCCCACATTAGTAGAGGTCCATATTGGACAATTCTAGGGTTTCATATCCTTTCTATATATATCCACCATCGGAAAACCTTATTCTCACCTCAACAAGGTGTTATGGTCTTAGGCTCGTAGCATATCTTTCATTGCTGTGTTCTGGATTGCTGCGTTTTGTTGGTTGGTTAGTTGTGTGTGTGTGTGTGTGTGTGTTTGTTGGCGGTAATATGATAAGAGTAGATAACGATGGTAGCGTAGCATAGTGTGAAAGCGAATTGCCTCTCCTTTCGGCTGCAAGGGCTGAGATCTTAAGATCGATTTCTTGACGGCTTTGTTCTGGAGGCATACATCCATACTCTGACCAAAGTCTCTGAGGGACTCATCTTTATCCAGATTGTACTTTCCTCCTCTTCTGGATTTCCCATTTTGGTTACATTTCCTGTTCTGTCCGTGCTTTGGATAGATTCATGTCGAGAACCGAAATAGATTAGATTAGATGATATATAGAGTTGCTAGTTGTACTTTTTGTGCTGGTTTGCTGGCCCTCAATCTCGATTTGGATGAACAGTTTTATCTTAAGTCTTTGTGAATTTGATTTTGGGATAGGTTATTGCTCTGATGTTGGTAGCAACCAGGGATTAATCATTAGATTTAGCGATCTCCATTTTGTCTGTTTTTAACATGTTAATGCAAAGTATCAATTAAAAATATAAAAAATAGATTATATAAATACTTTTATTAACAAACTATCCTTATATGTAATTAAAGGATTATCGCATCACACACACACACTATACACAACCCATCTCTTTATATATGTGCTTCCGGGTTTCCATCTATCTGAAATTGAGTGGAAGGAATGAAGCCATGCAACAAACCCACTTGCTACCATATTAACCTCACGTTGGCCAACAATTTCTTCTTTGGTCCAATGAAATGGAACGGTTGGGAATGAAATGTGAAGATGATTACTATGGTGAGAGTGTTTAGCATGGCTTTAGCAAAATGTGATTTTTTTTTATGTCAAATAAAAATTATTAGGCAATGACCAAAATGCCCTTGAGCAAATAGGAAAATTTCATGATGCAGAACAAGGCATCGCATAAAAAGGTTTTATGGGCACAGTTGGAATTTGATGTGCCCGTGTGCTCACCATCCTCCCAAAATCAGTCCATTCAAAGCACCCAAAGAATGTCTTGAAGAGGAATGATGACGGATTTCAAGATCGGGATTGTGGGTTCAGACCGAACGAGAAACATGTAGGTGTTAGTGGTGTCGTGGGTTCAGTTTCAAGAAAGTCGATGTCGGGTTCGTGGGTTCAGATCTGGATTAGGGAAGAACGATTTCAAGAACAACATGTGGGAGCTCATGGTTCTGGTTCAGAGGGTGGCTTGGAGATCCAGAACGAACCATTTTTGATTTTGAAGGAGAAGAGGACGAAGTGTCGACGATGAGAAAGGAAGGTGGTGGTGGGGCATCGGAGAAGAGGTTCGCCGGTGAGGGTTGTGACAATGTGAGGGAAGGTTGTCGGAGATGAGGAGACCAACCAAGATGAGGCGGGTTAATGAGTAATGGATATATTCTAAATATGTACTCATCCTAGATATTTAATATTTTTAGATTTTTTTTTATTTTATCTTTGTATGACTAATCCTCCTTTCTTGTGCAACATGAGAATCTTTCATTTCCTGATTCCATTGGCAGCTTTATATCATTTTAACTCTTTTACATGACATCTATAGTTAAAAAATCATTGATATAAATACTCTCTTTTTAATTTAATTTATCATTGATAATTAGGGTTAAGATAAAAAATTATAGATATAAGTAAATTTTATTGATATGTAAATTATAGTTAAAAATTGCTTACAATTTAGATGGGAGAGTTTACATCCCGTTGTTTGAACTAATGCATTTGGTAATCCTTTACATTGAAAGATAGCAAGTCTTGCTCAAAAAGAAAGAAAGATAGCAATTCAATGTAATATACTCATGCAATAATAAAAATCCATTCGCAAAAAAAAAAAATGATAAAAATCCTGTCGTGCCAAAGCATTTGAGGGGGAAAAAACACTAAAAAGACAAGCTTCATTTTAACAAAAAACTTCGTGCAACTCTTTTTTTTTTTTTTTTGGTTGGGGGTGGGTGTGGGGAAGTAGAGCACTAAACGGATTAAAAAACAAAAACTCTGAGCACAATTCTTATTCTTTTTAATCCATCCAATACACAACAACAAATCCTAAATCACGAAATAAAGCTGATTACTTAATTACATTGAATGACATGATGAATGACATAATGTCATTCCAAATCTATTGCAACTGATAAGTAGCTCTTAGAGCCATGATAGCAATCAAACCAAGTGAGGGGGGTATCTTTTTTTTTTTTTTTTTTTGGTTTTCCTAGGGACCACTCTAATTTCATGGCCAAGCTAAGGAAATCCACCGTCTTTTCTGCCAATCACAAGATCCTGAGATTTTCAATCAGTCGTACCAAGATTGCTGACGTGATCACGTTAAGAATCCTTTTTCGATTCCTTTTGCATGGTTTGGATTCTTGAATGCCAATCATAACAACCTTATACTTCCTCTGTGGAATGACCCTCCTCTCTGTTGACGATAAGGTGAGAAATTACTTAATTCAAATGTCGTGTATTTGTTAGACTCTCCTAAGCATCATGAAACTCTTCATCCTCCCTTTCCTAGACCATTCATACTTGAGAATTCCTTCATCGATTATCTACCAGACTACTACGCATTTCTCCCCGAGTGGCCTATTTCACATGCATGTTATTAGAACAAAGTTCTGGAGAATGCTACGTGAGATATTGTTTTGTCAAGAGTAACAGCATGCTTTGTGAGAAATTACTTTGTTAGGAGAAACAGCATGCTTCGGCCCTGGGTCTATAGTAGGCAAAGGCTTGGAATCAGAGATGTCAAGAGTGATGGTCCTTCGGCTCGTATAACTTGAATAGAGATTACAAATTAAGGGCTTTGGCCCAAAAAAAAAAAAAAACAACAGAGAGGGAGACTACAAATTAAGGGTTGTTAAAATGAATGACTTGAATCAAGGTCTCTTATTGAAGATGTACCGCTTACATCGCATAGACTTAAAGTATAGGTGGAGTATATAAATAGAGCCAAACTAGAAAAATGGTCATTGATCCAATCCAAACAACAAAACAACAACGAACCACTTCAAAGGAAAACCAGTCAAGAATCAGGACAACCAATAATGAACTAGTTAAAACCAGTGATGCAACTAGTTCAAACATGTCTAGTTTTCAATTTTTATTTGCATTTCTAACTTATATGCACGCAGTGGCGCGTTGGGTTGCATTGCACCCCTTCACTTTAAAAAAAATTACAAATAAGATATATAAAATTTACAACTTTACACTTTTTACTCTTAATATATTGCACCCTTTGAATTACATGAAAAATATTTAAGTTTAAAAATTTATTAAATATATAATATTTTAATGATCTAAGTAAAATATGAAGAGCATATTTACAATAAAAAACCATACCAATATGTTTAATATAATTTTTTAAAAAATAAAAAATGATGATAAAACTATTTATATCATTATAATTTTAGTCCTAACATAATTATTATTTTTTAAAAAATATTAAATTTTTATTAAATTATTTCGCACCCTAACTCGAGATTTTGCCTCCACCACTATATGCATGTATATTTTTTCCCAACAAGTATATATAATATAGATATCTTATATCTCAAATATATTTTCATTTTTGCTCACTTTAATTTTTGTTAAATTTTTAAAATCAATTTTTATATTTTTTTTATTTACAATAGTTAGTAGAATATAATTAAAATTAAAGGTATACTAATTTAATTATGATTGATTAAGCCACAATTCCATCATATATCCAACTATTAAACTACGAACTAATGCTTCACCGTCTACCTTAATGGATGATATGTTTCATAATAGCTCGCTAACAGGATTAAACAACCAGGAAACCTCGATGTCAAAGCGTGAGCTACCTAGGCAGCAATTGATGGTCAGTTTCTCAAGGCAACTCAATATCGAATAAAAGTTGTGCATACTTGTGCAAACATTCAGTAGCCATTCCGTGCCTCAAATCTTTCTGCTCATATATGGCATCAACCATTAACACCTCGCCAAAGCATGCATTCATATTTCTCAAACAGTCATCACAATCGACCTTTGATGCCTTCCTTTTCTTTAAAAGGGAGAGGAAAAAAAAAATTGGAACCTATGAAGAGCACTCTTCGAGATGCACACTCATCAAATCCATGCTGATCAAGATGTCTCACGAGAGAATCACATCTGTAAAACGAGCCACGGAAGTCAGTACCATCAAATTTCAAAAATTCAAGCCCAAAAAGCTTTGATGGGAAACGATATAGTAGTTGCGTTTCAGTATGAGAACCAATTTGCAGTCAAACAACTGGGGGTCAGTCTCCGTTTGAGCTGGAATCTACAACATTCTAGTCATGATGGGATGTCAAGTTGGTTGAACAAGTTTTGTGGCCATATCAGCTAGGAATGCCTCCATGCGCAATACCAATTGCTTGAGGCCATTCATCTCAACTTCATTCATTTCGAAACCGAGTTCTAAATCCCGCATGCAATCCTGAGAGCAAGTATCTTTGGTCATAGTTGGAGGAAAACACCAGTGTTGATGCCAGAAACGCTCTTTGATACCAAAGATGGCAAACTTTCACAGATGGGACGGGAGAGAAATCCAACGTAATATTCAAACATAATCAACAGAACCATCCAATGAAGACAGGACTGCCATTAGCATCAGTGTACCGAGTATAATCATTCACGTGGTCCAAACCCCTCCCTAACGGACTAACGGCCTTCCTAAGTTTTTCACTCTCCTAGCTAACTGATTAATTTATTTAGCGCATATTCCCTTTTTGCCACATATCACATGATTTCCGTAATTTTTCCACATAAACACTACGCTATTTAAAACATTTTCTCCAGTGACCGATCACATCTTAGGTGCCCACAATACCGGCACATCCACTTACTAAAATCATTTACATTCCAATTCGAATTTCAAGATGTCAATAAAATGACAGTATTATGTAATAATTCATATGCACTTGAGATCTTACAATTTAAGAAAATGATTGACAAATAAAGGAAAAACACCTTAATTCCTATTTATAAAAATAAAAAGGATATTTAAAATTGTGCAAACTATAAAAAATTAAATGTATGAGTCACATAATGAAATTATAAAAAAGAGTGATTTGGTATAAGTTGAGATTGAAGATTAGTATTTCTTAAAATTAATTTGGCTTTATGCCAGGTAGGATAATTACAGAAACGATTTATCTACCACAGGGATTAGTGAAAAGTATCAATGTAAAACTAAAAATTTACACATAATTTTTATTAATTTAAAAAAAGCTTACAACCGTGTATCGAGAGAAATATTTGAAAAGCTTTGAAAAAGAAAGGAGTCCAGGATGCCTATATTAGAACTATACAAGACATGTATGAGAGGACAACAACTAATATAAGAACGCTTGGTAGAAAAACAAAAAACTTTTTTATAAAGATTAGGCTACATCAAGTATTATCTTTAAATTTTTTATTTGTTTGACCTAGTCCTATATATTTTAACTGAACATATTTAAGAAAAATTTTTCAAATGCATGCTTTTTTTGTAAATGATATAATTCTTATTACGGAGATAAGAAAAAAAATTAACTGTAAACTTAAGTTATAAAAAAGAGCATTTTCCGTTTAAGTAGGAATAAGATAATATTTACATTATAATTTTGATAAAAAAAATTAGTTAGTAATAATTTGAAAGTATAATTGCGAGATAACATTATACCTAAAGTAAAAAAATTTAAATATTTAAAAGCCATTATTCAACATGATGAAAAATTAATGGGAATGTTGCACAAAAAATACAAGCCAAGTGATTTAATTGAAGAAAGACTAAAGAATTATTTGTAATTTGAAAGATACTGAATATACTTAAAAATAAGTTTTATCGAATTGCTATAAAATTATATATGTTATATGATGGTGAATGTTGAACTTTAATAAGACAGTAAAAGCATAAAATTACAGTAATAGAGATAAGAACGTTGAGATGAATGTGCAGTCATACACGTAAAACTAAAATCCGAAATGAAAATATATTAAAAAAAGTGGATGTAGCATTTATTAAAAAAAATTGCAGAAAATCATTTAAAATAATTTGGATATATACAAAAAAGATCGTGAAGACACTGGTGAAAAGAGTGAAATAAATAATTTTAAGCCTTGTTAAAAGAGGTAAAGAGGGCTAAAAATAACACTTGTGAAAGTAGTTAATTAAGACATTTTAGCTAACAACATTCCTAAAAACTTGATAAATAATAGAAGACAATAACATCATATAATCTATACAGCCAATCTCACTTAATAAGATAAAATTTGTTGTAGGATCGTTATTTGATTATTTGTTTGTATTCTTTCTTTCTTTTTTTTTTTAATGTACTTTCATCATCTACAAAACAATCCATGTCCTTGGAGGGAAGAAAGCACCATTGGATTAGTAGATGAAAGCCTATTGTAAACATTAATCATTCCCACTATTTAGCGGCTGCACTTCCACAGGGCTGATCCCAAAATAATGATGATGATGATTATAATATGGAAACCATTTTATTAGGTTCTGTAGCCGAAAATTTTGAGATAAAAATCAACAAAACTCAGAAGAAAAAATCAATCTTCATAAATTTTATAATCAATTCCAACAGATGCGCTTAAAAAATGAGTTCCTAGAAATCCACCAGCTCGTGCATCAAACAATTTCCAGCAGTTACCCAGGCTATCTTACTGTAAATTAAGATAGAATGATTACCTTTTCTAGGATATAATCCTTGTTAGTAAATTGAGAATATACAAGCATAGGATTGTGGAAATTAGTTCATTCTGCAAAACTACCATCCACAGCTTGTTTAGACATTCTTCCATGAACGGCTTGTCACATCAACACCTGACTCAATCTGGTCGCAGCCAAATGCTAGGAATGCCCTCATCATTCTCACATATTTCAACTTGGTCACCCTTAGCCACCTTCGTTAAGCAAAATTTATCAGCATTATCCACTCCATCATGAGCTTGCTCCTCAAATTTATTTTGAACACTGCTGCTCAAAGGATTAGATACACAACCATCGGATCTTCCGATTACAATGCTTGCGGTACTACATGCATCTACTGCAGCATCATTGTTGCCAGACACAATGTCTAACTGAGGGTTTTTGCAGACCTCTTCAGCAGTTGTAAGGGTATCTAAAGTGCCAGAGAAGACAATATTTGAATTATTATTAAAAGCAGAATGGGGCTCATCACCACCAGTTGGCACGACTAAATTTATTTCAATGCTTCTGGTAAATGAACTGTCAATTTGGCAGCCGGAAACTTTGCTTCTTCGAGGAACTCATTTCCAGCGCAAAACTTGTCACAACGTCCTCATTATGAGAAGCAAGATCATCATTAACATCTTTAATTACTTTGACATTAGGATCAATATCAAGTCCATCTATTGTGTTCATACTATTAACGGAAACATCTTTTAGCTCAATATGAGAATGGACAGCTGAAAAGCCTTCTGAACTACCAGGAAGTTTAAGACTGCTCAAAACATCAGTTTCTGTGTGACAGTTGCCTGAGTTAGTTAGCCACCTGTCATTCTCGAATGGACTTCCACGTCTAATATTCACATCTTCCAATCCATCAGTAGCACATCTTTTCTCTTCAAAATTTGGAGGAAGCTTGCCACTTCCAAAATTTATCTGCTCCCCAAGGTCCTCCATCAATCTAAAAGGAATCTCAAATCCACTGCTTCTGAAGACACATGGCTGTGCATTTCCACAAGAAATAGTTTCAGGGCATCTGGCATTTCCATCTTGACTAACAAAATTGCCAATTCCACTTTTCATGCATTTGACAGCATTTATTTCATCAATGAGTTCACAATTACCATTACTCTTATTATTGGAGAAATTTCTGGCACCCAAAGGAGCATCAGGTCCGGAAGCAGCATCTTTAGCCTCATCCAATTTCTCATTAACTTCATTACCGACTTTATCATCCTCGGGAGAACATCCGTGAGCTGCAGTTTTATCATTGTGATCAGCCTTCAAAGGCTGCTCATCAATAAACAAACTTCTATGATGGTTGAAGTCAGTAAAAATTCCACAAGCCATGCTGTTTCCTAGTTTAGTACCAGAAGCCAGATCTGGATTGACATTCTCATCACTTCCAATTGATGATGATAGGGTGGCCCGATTTGCAAGATCAGTGGATACAGATGTGCTAGAAAAATGCAAATTACTTGAAACATTCATGTCCTTCATGTCACTTGGAGGGACCGAACCAACACCCTGTGGGATGAAAAATAAAAAAATAATTCCTTTCCTTCACTTTTATATTTTCAAATGAAGAAACATATAATTCCATAAAATATTGACTTACATTTTCAGGCGCCATTCTACCCAAAAACTGCAGGCTTGCATCAGTATGAATAGATTCTAAATTGCTTAGATCTTGAAGTCCAAAACAAGAAAGCAAGTACGAAGAAACTTCCTTGCATGACACAAACTGTCGCCCATCAGGGCTGAAGGGTACCAAATTAAGATGTATAAGAATATCATAAAAACTACAGCTATAACAACAACAACAACAAAACTATAATAAAGTGCTGATATTTTTATCCCAAAAACTGAAATGCCACACACAAGTAGAGACACATCCTTCCATCCATAGCAGTTGAATTGAACTAACGGATGAATGTAGTGAACTGAAGAGAGAGAACAGCTTTAAACATGCTCTGATTCTAAAGAAATCATAAATCTTAGATAGGCTGATGATGTACAGAAGACAGCCAATAAACACGAGGATAAGACTCAAAACATGACTTCCCTAACCTAAATGTTTTCAGAGAAACTTGTTACAAAAATCATCACCAATGCAAGGCAGAGTACACCCATGAGAAATTAATTTTCAAAGGCTAGAATTGGTTAAATAGCCAAAGCCTTAGCTTACAGCGTAAAATGTTGTCTGATTTACCAAATCAACATGGAAGTTTCCAGCTGCAAGAAGAATGCCGATGCTGGACAACTTCTGGTTCTTCATTTTTCCTTTGAAATTTATAAGATTAGGGAATGGTGAAATTGATGGAGAAGAATGATTTAAATTTTAAAATTTCATTAACTATGGTTTCTAGAATGATTATGCTTCTAGCGATGAATGATTAATTTTAAGAATTAATGTTTCTAGATGGTGTCTAGGCCAGGAAGGAAGAAGTTAAGATGGGGGAGAGAGATGGCAAAAAATTGAGGGAATTATAGTCTTTTTGTTTTATCATTCTTTTCCATACACACTATACTCTTTTGTTCAAAAATGTAAGACATTTTTAACCGAATCTCACCTTTCAATAAAGTAGTTACTTACTTTCAAACTAATCCTATCTTTCCATATTTACCCCTATTAAACACTCTATAATAAATACAAAGTCACTATCAACAGGAGCACTTTTAGAAAAAAAGCAATAATTACACATCGAAAAACTAAAAATGCCTTACATTTTTAAACATCCAACTTCTCAAAAAATGCTTTACATTTTTGAACGGAGGGGGTATATATATATCACAAAAAAATTCTTACAATTATTCCACTCAACTTTCTTTGCATGCCAAGCATACTTTTGAAAGCGTTTTCCTATTCTTTCTCCTATTCTCATTCCAATTTATTTTTCCAATTCCAATTCCTATATAATATTGTATGTCTCCAATAAGTGTAAGATTTCTCATTAAATTTCAAACATTTTTAAATTCATAAAATTCAATTTCTATCAAAATCTAACTTTGATTTCTAAATTAAAAAAAAGTTGGTTTAGTTCACCTCATAAATTGTAAAAAGAGCAAACATTTTCAATCCACGCTCAATTTCTTCATACCATTTTTTTAAATTTTTTTTTTTTAATCATGAACTTCAAACTGATTCGAAGTATTTTCATGGGCACCCTATTGGGTGGAGAACTTCTCCTAAAAGCTAGTAAACTTATTAAGTTAAGAAAATAAGTCCCTAAAAGTACCTCTTAGAGTACCCTGTACTATTCAATGTGAGACTTAGCAGCTCACTTTTGTCTCCATCAATTGGCCACAATCCTTGGAAATTGACATCTCAATAACTACATTTTGCAACACTTCATTTGACTTCTTTGTTAGTCAAAACTCTGTCCAAACCCTACCAGCTAACATTTCCAGGAGTTGCCAACCACAAAGCTCTTATTATTAGTTTATAGACACCCAAGTGAGATGGGGAACAAAGGCCCTTCTCACTTTAGGTCTAAGCCTATGCAGCTAATACTAACTTAGACTCCAATCAAACTCACTATTAAACTTAACAAGCAAAAGGCACTAATGTCCATCAACTCAAGTTGACATGATTGGGGCTGCTGTCCTTTAAGCAAATTGTTGTGGGTTCAATTTCTAACTTGTGTAGAGACTAGAGAGCCAATCTAATTGGGAAGAGTCTGCCCTTTACCTCCCCCTAAAGAAGATTAGTCTCCACTACCAACAAAAGATAAGGATACTCCGAGTCTCACCAAAAAAGCACCAATTTGCTAGGAAACAGCAAAGTAGTTACATTTGAATTGGTTCTTCCTTCTTCACATCCTTTCTCACTTTTTGGTTGGATTTATTTTAACCTTGAAGAGGCTATCCTAAAATAGTCTGCAGCCTATAATTCTTTTTGATTATAAAGCATATATCTAAAACAAGAACATAGCATACATGTTCAGTCAATGTAGTCGTACAATCTTGCATTTGCATATCTTTACAAATTACAAAGTCTATATGTGGCTCTTGAAAGAAAAACAAATCAAGCTTAGGTAAGGGGAACTTCATGCAAGCTTGAGCTTCATAAAGATTATTGAAATGCAAGATTGTGTCATTAACAACACGTGCATGATTTTATCATGAGTAGTAACCCCTTACTATTGTCTATTTTTGAAGGTGCTCACAATATTGTCACATTGAGTGCCATTTATTTGTATTGAATATGGTTTTCTTTACACATATTACCTAATGTGATATCATTCTTATTTGTCAATTTTGTAAAAGTATAGCTTTGATTGTTATATTTCTTTAGAGGAAGGATCTTTTACTCTTCAATCCAACCCTACAACTTGATCATTTTGATTACTTGATAGATCTTAGGGAAGATTTCAACCTTGAGTACCTTCTAACAATAACATTAAAACATGACTCCATGTTATTTAATTATTCTTTCGCTATATAATAAATTGAAGCTTATGATAGCGGGCCGTTTTGATGGATGGAATAAAATAATGGAATGCAAAAATGGTAACCAAAAGAAGGAACCATCTGATCCATTATTTGAGCATACAATAACTTGGAAAGAATAAATATCAGTAATAAAGAAGACGGGACCCAAGTCCACACTTCCCTAGCCTAAAGGCAAGAATTTCTCATGCCACAAATTAGTGTGAGCGAGGGCGTGGAGGCTTATTTATATATATTAAAAAACCGATCAATTATTTTCTTTCCGTTCTCTTCTCTTTATATCCTTTTTTATGCATATATTCTTATTTTAAAAATCACAACATTGGCCATCCCTTCTCAACACTAATTAAACATCCATTCATTTAAAAAAAAAAAAACATGTATATATATATAAAATCAAATACGCCCCCTCCATTCCTTTATGAACCACTCCTTCCCTTCTCCCCAAAACAGCCAGACATAGTCATAGCCTAGTGCAGACTATTTGCAAAGGAACGTTTAACAGTAATATTTCCATAATATCCCATCCAAGAATGACTATCATAGTCCTTGCTATTCTGTTCTGTTTCCAGCACCCAAACAAGTTGTAAAAGAAATAGATGAAGCTAATCTAAGTGTCATGCATTAACAGCTCCGACACGAGTGAAATGACGCTGAGCATATCCATGACTGACAAGGTACACAGATGTTCCATAATAATCAACTATGCACCAGTGCAAGCTCAATGCAATTATACAAACTAACGGTATCAGTTTTCAACTCTTGTAACTTGTGCGTATCAAGAAAACAAAATCAGAAAAGAGAGAAAGCAAAGGCCTTTGCTTAAGAGATACTATATAAAATAGAGAAAATTGAAAACCTTATGTAACGGCGACAAATTATCCACACGTGACCTGCTCTTCTCTTGAGAGAAAGCATGATCTTCCATCCTCTGGGCAAAAAGTCGCCAAAATCACCAGCCTGCACAATCCTCCTTCTCTTCCTCTGGCTCGCCCATTCTCCATCCAACCTTCCCATGAATTCCAACAATTGGGACTCCGTCTGCAACCCCTGGGTCCTCATTTTTAACTCCTCCCCAAATGGATCCTCCACATTCACCAAAGCAACTGCATTCACAAGAACACCGTTGTTGTCAACCATTGTTATCGCCTACCGCAATCCTCTTTTGGTTTCTCTTCCATATGTATTCCTGCACTCTCGTTCTTCCGCGGCCGCCCACGTTTCCGCTTTCTCTGACCACCAGCAACGATGTCAATTGGAATGTTTTGGAAGACAACGGTGGAGGACTCGGTCTCTAGGCCTTGGGTCCTCCTTTTTAACTCCTCTCCAAACGGATCCTCCACGTAAGCCGAAGTAAGCGAGTCCACGAGAACACCGTTGCTATTCAGCAAAGTCATCGCCTTACTGCCCTCCTTTCTTGGTTTTTCTTCCACACGTATTCCCACGTTTTCGTTCTTGCGCGGCCGCCCACGCTTCCGCTTGGTCTGACTGACATCAACGATGTCAATTGGAATGCTCTGGAAGGCAACAGTTGCGGAATCTGGTAAAGGATCTTGAAACTGGACCTGGACAGGAACGAGGCTAGTATCATCATGCTTAACGTCTCCATAAGACTCGACGCCGAAGAGTTGTTGTAGTAGAGCAATGATTTGGGTGCTTTCTTCGTCGATGGGCTCGGAATTTTGGCGGGGAATTTGAATGGGGGTGGCGTTAACAGAAGAGATTTGGTTGTTGCGAGGGGCAAGCCGGAGGCGAGAGAAGGTCTGCTTACGACTGCCGGCGGATTCGTTGAAAACGGAGCGGTCGATTTTGGGGATTATCGCATCGTCGTCACAGCGGCGAAGAATGTGGGAAGAGGAGCAAAGAGAGAGGGAGTAGAGTTCAGATTGGGAGAGGAAGCGGAGGTCGACGAGTGGGAGAGACTCGACGTGGAGGAAGTGGTGGTCGGTGGAGGAATCCACCGTGGCCATGGCATTGCGATTCGCCTCCGTCTGTGCAAGGTTGGAAGAGATCGGGACTGGCGATAACAAGAGAGGGCAGTTTCAAGTCGCAGAATAGTAACATTGATATATATATGATATGTATTAGCCAATCCGGTTTCTTTTTTATGCTTCAATCCGGTTACTTTAGGGAGAATTCCCCAAAATGACCAAATGGTTCAAATACTCATACAAAGTTCCAACCGTTTTAAGAGACCATAGTTTTGGAGGAGAATTTCATAAAAAGACTAAAATGCCTCTTATAATTAGACAAAAGATATAAAAGATGAGATTGCCCTTAAAATTAGACAAAAGAAGGCAACCCGAGGCTACGGCTAAATTAAATAAAATCCTCTAAGGGCAATAAGCATAACCATTATAAAAAGCGATCGATACCCTGCACCCTAATCGAGTTGCCTAAATATTTCAATACAAAATAACAGAAATTAAAACCAAAAAAAAAAAGCAAGAACATATGATATATGTTCCTGCTCTCTCTCTCTCTCTCTCTTATGTGTTGTATATATAGAAGGAGAGTTTTTATGGAACAACTAGATATCTAGAAATACAAAGGTGAACAATCAAGGCTAGTCTTTATACTTATCTCCATCCCTAGCCCTAAAATATGCCCACGTCAAATGAATCATGGAGACATTTGAATTGAGTCCAGTAATTTTCTATTTGATAAATCTTACTTTTGTTAGTCATCTTTTTTACCTCACTCCACAACAGTTGCTTCATGTATTCCTACATGATATAATGCCAACAACAATTAGTTTTTTAATATTTAACTAGACAACAACACTAAATCATACCCAAAAAAAAAGGTGGTTGAAAATTGCAAATTAGAACTACTTCACTTATATTAACACGAGTTTTCAAACACATTCATTTTTAGAACTTGCAACACTTGTGGTGAAGCTATATAATATGAATGCAAGATTTATTATTATTTAGGATAAAGGTGCAAACTTGATCATATATTATTTTTTAAGAAGCATCTGATAGCCTAAAATATCAGATGATGCAAAATAAATTATGAACTCTAAAAAATAAAGCATCTAGTAATATACCGTTAACTTCAACTGACAGACGTTATGTAAATCCCACAACGACACGTGGCACAACACGTTAGCATGGTAAAGATGCAAATTTAGCTAATAAGTATTTTTTTAAAGAGTACTGGGTAGCTTCTATTATGAAAAAAAAGGACTATCCAACATCTTTCCCTCAATTTTGATCAAACACCATTTATTTTTATACTTGTAAGGCTCACGAAACATTAATCTTTTGAATCTTCTTGCTTTCATTTTCAATCTCAACTTGAGAAAAAGAGGTTCAAAAATTTTTTTCTGAAAATATTCACAAAGACGACGCTAACAAAGTAAAAATAATCCGTGGCTAAATTAAGCTAGAATCAAGCTTCTTTCATGCATAATAAAATCAAGCTTCTATTTCATTAACATCATCTTTGTGAATGTTTTTAGATAAGAATTCATTGAACCTCTTCTTCTGGAGCTGATATTGAGAACGAAGGGAAGAGGATTGGAGAGATTAATGTTTGTGGCCTCATAAGTATGAAAATAAATGGTGTTTTATCAAAATTGAGGAGAAGGTATTGGATGGTTCGTATTCCTATAATAAAGGGTATCTAGTGCTCTTGAAAAATAGTTCATGACTAAATTTGCACCTTTACCATACTGACATGTTGTGCCACATGTCATTATAGGCCCCACATAATATCCGTTAGCTGAAGTTAACGATGGGCTACTTACGCTCTAATTTTTAAAAGTTTGTAATTTATTTTACACCATCTAATAGCTACCAGCTCCTTGAAAAATAGTATATGGCTAAATTTGCTATTTTACACTATTATTTATAGTGTTCAACAACTTGTACCTTATTATTTCTATATGCATAGTAAATAGGGAGAATTTTAATTAAGGATAAAGGAAGAAACTTAATTTCATTTGAGTCTAAAAATATTTTAAAATTTCAATTTAGTCCAAAGGAAAAAAGTTAAAAGAAATTCGACAATAAAAAAACTAAAATACCCTTCACCTGTTATATAAAATTATTAGTTATTAATTTTCTTACCCCACTTGTCAATTTATAAATATGAGTTGTAAATTACATGAGTTGAATATCAATAATTATATAAAATTTGACATCATTTTTTCAATCATAAGCGACAACATCAATTATTAAACTGATAGTTTTACTTATTAATTTATTAACATTAAGTTATAAATTACTGACCGGTCTTATAATTTATTAACGTCAATTGTAAATTATTGATTGATCTTATAATTTACAACTAATGTTAGTAAATTAATAAATAAAGTTAATAAATTAACAATTAATGTTACTGATTGTCTAACATACAGATATAATTTATAAGTAATATTGATAAATTAATAAATGAATAAGAAAAAATGATTCTGCATAACACATCAAAGGTATTTTGATCTTTTTAATTATTAATTTTTTTTATTTTTTTCTCTTGAATTAAACTGATTTTTTAAAATATTTTTAAATTCACCTGAAATTAAATCTCTTCTCTATCCTCAACGGAAATTTTTCCTAGTAAATATGTATTTTAGTGATAAAAGGGGTTAGGAAGGCTTCCTTCCATGATAATTAAAAAGGATACCAATTGATAAATCTGATTTAATAGTAGTCCCTGAAAAAGAAATCCAATAGAAGAAGGAGAATACAAACCCTACCTTAACAAGCATTTAAAGCGCTTGTTATTAGAGATGATATGTGAAATTCTCAACATTGAAAATTGACGAGCTAATACAAATGGAGCCTGAACAAACCCATAAATAATGCAAATTGAGAATTAAAGGCACCATTACCTCGAAGGAAAATCATCTCCTACTGTCAACCCCTCGCTGAACAACAAATTATTGTCGCCGTCAAGGACTCGCAATGACCACCACCTCTTCTGCCTCAATGTCGCTGCTTAGCTCTCTGCTACCTGAAAAGTGCTTCACTAATCTTTCTCTTTATTTTAATTTCTTTTTTTTTCCCAACTCACTACAGGGGCAATTTAGTCCCTTCTCTAAAATACGTATCCCCCTCTAGGATGGGTTGATCTTATGTGCTTATCACTGTGGTGAGATATGGACATTCATATCTAAAGTATTATTATATGTTTTTATTTTATATTTATTAAAATAATTTTATAAATTTTTGCTTTTAATATGGTTTGGATTTAATTTGAAAGATCCAATTTAATATTAAAATTTTTATAATTATTATATATTGACCATTCAAATATACTCTAGAATTATGGTCTCCAATCAGATTTAATTGAAAATGGAGACTTTTATCCAAATATTTAGACTTTGTTTTATTTTTCAGCAAATATTTAGGCTACCTGATCCTTTTGTTCAATTCTCCCTTTATTTTACCTTTATATATAATATAAAGTGTAAAATCGTATAATCACATCTCATTAATATTATATGTCACCTTAAATTTTATAAGAAACGTGCTCATGAATCACTAGTTGATCACAAAATTAAAATTATAACAAGGATATATAATTTTTTGTTTCCCAACGTTGGATCAATTTCAAAGTCTTATAGAATTTCCTACCTAATTAATTATCTTGACTAGTAATTAACAATAAAAAATATATTCTAAATTTGAGTTCAAGATTACATTTAATAACATAGTACTATTAGGGGGGGCTTATATTGAGTGTAAATAGATAAATAGCATTTATTTTCATAAAATATGTCATTAACAAGTATTAATTATTGTAGAATCTCTGAAAAATAAAGTGGTAAATAATCAGAGAGGAAGGACTTGGTATAATGAGAATAAATTGGTAAATAATATTTATTTTTAATATAATTTTAAATTAATAGATATTATTTTGAAATATATTAAAAATATTTATAACAATTAAAATAGATGAAAAGATTTGTAATGAAAGTGATTTTTTAAAAAAAAAAGAAGTTCACATTATTTTTCTCTTATTATTATCATCAATGCAGTATGTTTTTCAACAACCATTAGCCATTTATATTTCACATGAGAGAGGACAGAGTAAGGTTGAGTTTTCGACCTTGACAAAAAAATTTATATACTTGACATTACATATTTAATGTACTTGTTTTGAGTTAAATTAAGATACATGAATTTTTTATAAATTATTTATTCTATAATAAATTCTTGTTATTAATTTAATTGACATATTATGATACACTTGTCATAATTTAATTGGGTGTAAATATATTAAGTATATAAAGCTAAATACATATATCATATTCTACTTGTTTTTACTGTATGAAATTTTGTCCAACTTTTTTTTTTAATAACAAGGAAAAGAAAACCAAGCTAAATAATAGTACTTCAATGTAGCTACATAACTAAAACCAAGCCAGAAGGGAGGATTGAAAATAGGATGAAATCCATCCACACTCTAGAGAGCTTTGTTAGCGAGCAAATTAGTGGCTTCCTTAGCATCTTTCAAAATTTTTTGAATATCCACCTTCCTATTATAAGCAGTGAATGTTTTAATTCAATGGCAGTATCGTTCATCAAATGGCTTGAAAATTCCTCACTTTTTAACAAACATACAACTTCACAAGAATTAGATTTTTAGTATGAGCTTTCCGTAACTAAGATCTCAAATCATTTTGAGACCCCATATACACTCTCAAAGTTCAACATAAAATGAGTCATCATTATTCATCTTGAACATAAATCTTACTTTAAACTCTCCTTTTAATCACGAATCAAACTTCCACATCTTGAAATATTTTGATTTGCAAAAGGGCCCCATCCACATTTGGTTTAAACCAATCCTCTTTAGGTGGAAACCAAGTGCCACTCAAGATAGGATCTTCTTGTTTCTCCACACAGTGCCTTTCAACTTGCTGAAGTATTCTATCCAACTCATGAGTTTCTTTTCCAAGTTTTCTGAATTCATTTTTTTTTCAATGAACCCAAGGCTTGGTGTGATTCATCCCAAAGTCATTAATGGTGTGTTTAAATTAATGTCAATTTAGATTTGGATTTAAATTTAAACTAAATTTCTCATTTGGACACACAAAAATTTATGAATTTAATTTGAATTGAATCCAAATCCATTTCGTAGTATAATTTCTTTATAATTTCAACTCCTATATATCCCAATCATTTCAATTATTTTATTTTCTTCAGATTTTCACTATCAATGCCTATATAACTCCTATATCTTTTCTCATTTTGATATTATCTTTTGTCGATTAAAAAATAGAAGTAAATTTTTATTACTCCTAATTTTCTGCTTTCTTTTCAAATTTCAACTCATTACTCTTCTTTATTTGAGTTTTTAAATTACTCAAATAAAGACTTTAAACACACGTATTTTAAATGTGAAATTTTTAGATGTGAAATTTTAAATATAAAATTTAAATCCAAATACACACATCTAAACATATCTAAAGGATTTCAATTGGCTAATTCAAGTACCCTTTCAAATAATTCTACCATGATTAATCTTGCTCAGGAGAAATAGGCAAGGTTTCCCGTTGAACGATCAAGACAAGAAGTGGAGGAAGAGTGAGGAGCAAAGGAAGTAGGAGAAGCCTAGCCTTGAATGCACTTATCCACACACATCGTTTGCAACTTGTGAACTTTATCTACACACATCATTTGCAATCTGCAAACTTCATCAACAAAGTCCATCTCCATGGCATTAATGATCGCCTGCTCCTTTGAAAGCAACTCATCCATAAATTTCAAGAAGCTGGACAGCTAAACCACATCTTCCACAGTGTGCCCGTAAGTCATAAAAAACAAAGGATGGTGCTTGCTTGAGTGGAAATCTTGCAACCACGAGGAAACCCCAACTTGTTCAGCATCTATTGTATCCTATGAGTTTATGTCTAAGTTCTAACTTGGTTTTAGGCTCATCTTTCCCATTTACAACTCTTATTTTCGTTTCCTGTGATTTACGTGTTGTCTTTTTTGCCCAAGTTTTATCTTATCAACAATATATGATATCAGGAACCAAAAATAGCAGCGGCAGACTTTGGACTGAGATGACCATAGCAACCCTCACTTTCACTTAGTCATGCCTAGCAAGGTTTTGTATGGCCATCAAATGATCACATTGGCAGATTAAGTAGAGTGCTGCCAAGCTTTAACAGAAACGAAGAATAGTCTATAAAATGAAAGCAGAAGATATCTGTAAGGATGAATTAACCGCTGAGCATTTTATACACCGCGGCGAACAGCAATAACTTATTCTATCATCACCTTCACAATCTTAATCATGAGGCTGTGTAACTGTAATAATATTACATCGAAAGCAAAATCAAATCTACCAGTATACTCCCTCGTCTGCTCTGCACCTCGTTTGGTAATTAATTACAGGGCCCCATGCAAACCTTAGGACTGCACAGGATTTGTATCATTCATCAGGATCCACTGTTTCCTCTATGGTTTTCCCGGCTTAAAAAAATATTCAATCCCCACTTTCTATGGAGCTGTGAGTAAATGAACATCTCGATAATGAAAATGAATAGTATGGTCTCAATCCTAAAACTTCAGGTCTTCAATTGCTTAGTTAGCCTGTCTTTTAAAGAACGGTTTCTGACAGATCAGGAGTCTCTGATCGCTGTCACTTTCAATTTCCATGACTCGAGCATCCCACTTCAGCCGTGCTGTTAGAGTTCTTGCTGTTTCTATTAACGGAACTGCGTCACGGATAATAATCCAACCCTACAAACATCAATATCAGCATATGAAAAAATCCTTCAAACTAAAGTAGAAAAACCTTTTACTGAAGCTGCTTTTAGATTTCTTTGTCTCTAAATGCTGACACTTGACAATTTGGGTCGGACCCAGCAGCCACATAACAACATTAGATGCCACCTAGCGCATATTGCATGACGCATTTTTTAGAACTTTCTAAGATACATGTCGATGAATTGATTTACCTTGGGTTCAATTTCAATAAGAAATTCGATCTACAATATAACTTGATTAGATGGTTTAACAAGCACAGCCATCAGGGTGAAGGGGGATTTAATGACCAAAAGATGCTGCAACTCAATCATGTTCTAAGCCCCACCGGAAAATGGAATTTAGATAATTCCTTTCTCTACGGGCTTCAGGCAAGCGCCAAATTCAACTAGCTTTGTTGTAAAGATGTGCTTTAATACTTAAAATACACCTTTTATAGGTTTTGCATGAACTCTAAGGGGCCCAATTCGAAAAAATTACTTACGTCAGGCAGAAGCATTTAAAAAAAAAAAATTGTTGCCCTAAACTCAGTTATCCATGAAACAAAGTGAAGAAAAAAGCAAGGTAAGGGATGCCATGAAAGAATTTAGCTTACATACCTCTGGACGAAGTAATCTATCAATCTCAATGAACAAGTCAAGCATCGTGCATCTATGCTGCTGAGCAGTTCTTTGTGAAAGAAGACCTGCTACATGCACCAAGTCATAGGTTCTAGGGTACGTTGGAAAGGCCTCACACCTAGATGCCAGGAAAAGAAAGATCGTCATTGCAAGACAACGTAATGTAAGAGCGAACGACAATTGCTATGACTAGCTCATAAAGACACGAGTATACAGCAATAACAAATCTTAAAATTTTCCATGATGTAATTCATATACCTATCATCAACCATTCTGTTTCTCATTTCCTTTGCAAATGATTAGGTGCTAAATTTGATGTAATTTCACAATTCAATAGTTTCTAGACAAATACAATGCTTAGTATCTTACTGTGAAAAGAGTACTTACGGAAAACGTTTGGTTTTTGCTGTACAATACTTTAGTGAGTAATATTGCCTTTATTTTTCATAATCTTTCTGAATTCAATCATGTCCAACAAAACTCACAAACATTGAGATTTAATGTGAATATGGATTTTCCAAATTTCTTAAGAAATTACAGGGTCAAATATAGAAGAGACGAAGTTTAAGGCCCTGCATACAATAAAGGGACCCCAATTGACTCTAAAATGGTGGGTCTCATGCAAGAGATCCAAATTCAATATATCTACATTGAAACTTAAATCAATTGAAAAAAACCAAGATCAAGGCTTTAATACTAAGATTTTACAAAATTAAATTGAAAAAAAAAACAATAATTTTATGTACTTTGATGGAATCATGACCGACAAAAAAACTTAGCATATGGCTTTGGATTTTATATTTGACCAGGCATATATGTTGACGGAAACAGAGAGCCATGACATTGCCAGATAAGAACAAGAGAAAGGATAAATACCAATCATGCAAAACACCAACAAACCCCCTGTCCTGGATCAATGGAAGGTAATTGGGTCCACCGCTTGGAACAACATTCATTACCCACACAGACTTTCTAGCTTGCAGCAATGCAGAATTGAAACCACCCAAATGAGCATTCATGTCAAGCACATTTCTGAGCATATTGTAAGGAGGTGGGGGATCCTCATCGCCAGGCCTCTTCGGATGATCAGAGAATATTAGAGGTGACAGAAGCGACCAATAATTCCTCACCGCAGCTCTCCAGATTTCAGAGTCGTCAAAAAATTCTTCAGATTGCAACCCTGGTAAATTTAGACACATTAAAATAACCTATCGAGTACAAAGTTTCATTAGGGAGACATCACAATGCAATTACTTTCACCAAGAGATCTACAAAAAATTGTTTTAAGAATCTAATGACTACCATGGATAGCAAGCTCCTTCTTGTTCAAGTTAGCCCGAGAAGGCCAGATCCCCCTCTCTTCAATAGAAATCCATCGGCTGCTGTGAGTTCCTCCTATGCAGCTTTGCAGTTCCCGATAATATGGGGACTCCACATCATGACTTTTCATACACAGTGAGGGCCCAGAACCAGGCTTTCTGATTATAATAACAGGTAATTGTAATAATCAGCAGCACTTCTTATTTCTCATGTAGTAAACGAAAGTCTCTATGTAGTCTAGATGCAATTTAGTAGAAATTGCAGGATATAGGGAAAAGGTAAATTTTCATAACATATGCCCCCAGAAGCTCTACCTTGAATTATAGCAATCTCGTTTGCTAGTTTTCTTCCAAACAACTGTTTCATCTTGCTGTGACAACATTTCCCAGCAAAGATTTTCAGTAAAATCATGGATAAACCTCCAGCGTTTCTGATTCTCTTTGTTACGAGCATTTGTGAGTGGTGATGTCCAGACAAAGTAGCCAGCCGGTTTTAAAAGTCTATCAGCTTCAATCAAAAGAATGCCATCTATACCATGTATAACAAATTTATGGTTAACCAACAGAAGTCCAACAGTTCACATCGCTAACCACAATGTGAAAAAATATAATAAGATAAATCCAACTGGTGCTTTTGAAGCTAAGAAATACTTTTTCAGATGCTAAGTTTACCATTTACAGAATCACAAAAAAGGATTACAATGCTATGGGCATTCAAGTGAGATGAGAAACCCTCCCCAAAAGCTGGTTATTGAGGTGAAAGTAGCAACCACTTAAATACCCCATCAAACATTTTTCACTAGTCAATATGAGATGCAGGCATCCCATACCACAGTAACGTCCATCATAATACTGAATAGAAGAAAAGTCAATTATAATCCTTTTATATTTTTGTTATCAAATTCTCCGATAAGAACATGACAAGTGTAAGGTTTTTGTGGCTAAGCGTTACATGATTGAATCTTTTAAAAGAATTTTTATTTCATATTTTTTAAAAAAGTAACAGATACCAGAGATATAATTAACTGTATATAAGTCTAGTCCAACTAAGGAAATTCGTTAGAAGTCTAATTTTGCATAGACATCAGCAGAAAGACTTTGAACAATTAACTCTAGTTTGTTTGATTCCTCAATGACAATGGGCTGTTTAATGATAAAATGAAGAAGCTTATTTGCATTTAGTATGTTCGCAACAGTAGCTGGATGTAATATACAACTTTAGTTGGCCCCAAGATAACTTTAAAATAGACAGGAAGCCTGTATGCAGTCACTGACGAGATCTATTCATAATGCTTGGCTATCCAGGATCCCCAGGAAAAGGGGAAAAAGATGGAGATTAATGATAACAAGTGCAATATTCAGCTCACCTATTGAAGCAAAAGTCTAAGCTACATAACATACAAAGGCTACAAGAAGTAGATTAATACAATTAAGGCATGACATAATTTTTATTATGCTTTCCAAAATTATATTTACAAGTCAGAAACAGACAACAAATGCATAGCTTGACGTTAAATAAGCTTTGTGGATAAAAAAACATCACTGCAAGGGCAAGTGATAAAGATGGCTAGAACACCGATATTGATCAAAATGGGAAAGGCATTGAGAACATGTTATTTCTCAATATTGTAAAATCATTCCAAAACAGGGTCAACAGTTCAAGGTTTGAACTTGACTAGGAGAACAATACGAATTACAAGCAAAAGCCTAACCCCAAAAGTCGAACATATGAAGGGTGTAAAAAAATAATATACCTACAATACTTATAAAGTTTATTTGTTTGTTTATGAATCTCGTTTCTCCTTTTAATGACCCATTTGTATAGAACGTTTGCAAGGACAATAATAAAGACAAGATTTTGTTGAATAAGGCAGAACAGGATAGAAACATGTTGACCTTATAAGAAGAAGCATGAGATTAAATGCTAAAAGATACCTTTGTGGTCCCAATCAATACCACATCTTGCACAATGCAACATATCGAAGGAAAGGGATGGATATGGCAACTGTTTTGAAGTGAATGAAGCAATCATAGCAGGAAGACCTCTCTCAAGTGTAAGCTGAACTTGGCTACCTGATGGTTCATAGTTTGCAACGCACATGGTAAGGAGCTGACTTTGATAGAGGTGTGCTCCAAAACTACCATATCCACAACCTATGTCCAGTATGGTTCTGACCTGTAAATATTAGGATGCCAAAATGATCAATCAAAGGCCCCATCCATTACAACTAAGCACAAATGAATACGGTGACTATAAAATTAACTTGTATGAAGGAAATATAAACATATTAAACAAAGATTAAACATTTACATACCCCAGCTTGTATGAAGTTAGATTCATTTCTAAGTCCAATCATTTCTGCAATTTGATGTGAGTAGTCTTCAACACCATCAAACATAAGAGAGGCTGAACGAAAGGAAATTTGCTCTTCATCCAGCATCATCATCCTGTAACCATATGGTAAAATGGATGTGTTAGGATGAAAATATATTGAAAAGTAAGGCAGCAGGTAGGCGAGACATACACAGCTGCCTGCTTACCTCTTGGTTAAGCTCCCTGAAGAAAGAACCTCCTGTGCAGTGATCTTAACATTGGCAATCCAGATAACATCTCTTCCAGTAGGCCACCTAAGTGGAAGTTTGTAATTTGCAGGTGGGAGAACTAAACAACTTTGTCTGAGCTCACGGCCACATTGCCGGTCAAAATCATTGCTGTCAGAATAACCCAGAGCTTGATTCTCAGAAGCATTATAGCAAGGAACATAGTTCTCAAACTCCTGAGAACAGAATTCTAATTCTTTCATCTTTGAGGGACCACTAGAAAACTCTCCGATATCCAACAGGTCAGATACAAGCTTCTCTTGGAGTCTTCTATAACCATGGTAAATGTTCACTCTTGATGAGGTAGAAATTGAAATTGTCCACCAGAAAGATCCAGTAAGAGCAAGTATAACTATAAAAACTAGACTTATTTTCAATAAAAGCACTGCCAATCTATGCCGATTTCGGGGAGTGCTGACAAGGAAGGGATCAGATGTAAAACCATTCTCAGTGATGCCATGTTTAGAGTGAGAATTATCCGTAAAAAGCAACCGCAGAGGAAATTTCAAACCCAAAGGGCTGTGATCTGAAGAACCCCTTCTATCCATGTCTTCTTTTTCTGTTTTATTTTTGGATTGAGAGTCCGACAAATCATGACTGCTGTCAGGGATCCGAGATGCGCCTCGATGGAGGGGCCTGGGCATTTTCTGAACCAGAAGGTCACACCAAGTAACAAGGTAGACCCTAGTAATCTAATAAAACACCAAGAATCCGACACTGAAGTTATTTTCTGACATCAAAGAAATTGAGGAGGAAATTTCATCGGAAGAACTCTGCCTCCAGTTCTGCGTTTGAAAACCTATGAAAACAAACATACCATGTGAATCTAAATGACCTTCGTAAGAACGAGTTCAATTCTTAAGATATTTCAAGTGCAAAGAAGTCGCTGGAAGCAAGTTAAATAAACAAATTCATAGTCAGCAAACTGACTGCTCGCTCAGAACAGCAACAAGAAGTGGATGGCATAAAGGTAGAACCTTAATTCTCATCGCATCAGACTCATCAGAGACTTAAATTTGAAATGAGTATCTATAAACAGAGACTATAACTTCAGTGGCAACTGGAAATTGCTAGCGTATAGCCCAAAAAGATGGTGAGAAGGAGAAGTAATGTTCGAATAAGTTAAAGTTGAAGAAAAGCGGGCAATCAGTGGGAAACAGAGCAGTCAAATCGCAAGTCGGTTGTCTCGTAAATAAAGAAATAATAAATCAGTAGTGCATTTTTCGGATAAAAATTCACCGGGCATTTCATACTAAAATCTGATCGAAACCCAGAACTGCCTGAAGGCACCAAAAGACACTTGATTAGATCAATGCTAAGGCTAACACATAACCCAGATCAAAACCAGGGGGAGAAAAGCAAACGACGGGGAGCAGTTACACAAGCAAAGACTACCTCCTTTATAAGAGACAGAACTGGGAGGAAACAAGCACGTAATCCGAAAAATCAGCGTGAATTCACGGGTTGGTTGTTTACTGCGAGGCAATACGACTTAGCCTCTTGTCTCTTGATCAGCCTCTTCTTCTCCCTACTCTCACTCTCGTCAAATGCTAGCTTAATGCTTGTGAGAGAGTGAGGGATGCACACACAGAGACATGAGCACACGGAGTTTTTGTACTGATCCGATCACGTCGCTGGCCCGAGCACCCGGATACAGATCGGAATGCTAATAAATTAATGCCAAAATAATACTAATTAAAAAAAAAAAAATCGGTTCGTAAAAGGTAACTGAAATTACTGATTTTTTGCCCCTTACAGGGTATGGCTAATCGATTATAGTAGTTACGTTACAATTAATGATATATTTAAGATCTACTGAGACAATATTGTAGCGTGAGAAATCATGAATAAAGTGGAGTCTCATAGCAGCGTCCTATTCTAGTGAGTGATAACTGCATTTGCAGCCCCCCTGGTAACCAAGCCGTGATTGTAGATCCGGGCTAAAGTGTTCATTATTTGAACTCACTAATTATTTGCAGTTCTGCACCCTTTGAGATATGGGCAGACGGGGAAAAACTCATAAAAGTCACTAGTTACCTTGATGATCAATCATGTACAACTTCCATCGGACATTTTGGCACAAAATGCCGCCCGACCCGTTACTTAATCGCGCCTCTTTCTTCCCTATGAAGTATGAAGAATCTTTCCTTGCTCAAGGAACAAGGTAGAAATGGCAGATCTAAAAAGCCTGGATGACTCTCCTAGCTTATATATTCATGTAATTCTATATATAATGTTCATCGGCATGTTTGACTTGAGCCGGAAGTGGCGGGCACTAACCCACGACCTATTTTAATAGCCACGGTCAATGAATGCGAGCACCTCCACGCTTGCATGAGGTCACGGCTCGGCTCAGTTAATTTTGCGCGAACTTTTGCCGGTTTGGCAGAAACCCACACTTATTGCGTTAGGAGCCAACCCAATTTTTCTCTGTTATTGCAAATTCACCAACACTGGGAAATAGAAATACAGCCGAAATAAAAGAAAATTCCAAGTGCTGGACTATTTGCGTGACTCGGACGATATGGCTGTCGATGAAATCGATTAAGCTTTTGGGTGCGAGAGGACATTAAGGTTCATTATTATATTAAATTAGACAGACAGATTTTCAAAGCGTAATTGCCGATCACTGTAATGTGCAATCATAGTGTGAGCTGAGGCTAGCTGAGTTCTACAGTGTAAAGAAAATGTTGAGTGCAAAAAGACAACCAGCTCAGAACTGTCCATTTCTTTTTTCCTTTTTGTTGTCTAAGATTCTCTTTTCAGGTAAAATAATAATAAGACGACTGTGTTCTAGTAAGGAAAACAAGAATTGAATAATTAAGGTCCAGCCACTCGTCACTTTCTTTAGCATTTAGCGTGGATCTAATCAAACCTTTTTCATGTTTTTTAAATTCAAAACTTTGATGTAAAACATATAATAATATAAATATAACATATATTTATAAAACGCAAGGAATCCACTGCATGAAAACCAAAATAAGTGTTTATTTCAAAGATTTTATCATCGCTTTTTATTGGTTGAAATTCTCATTCCGTTTATCTGTACGAGAGAACACATGGACGCCGAGGGAAATGGATCGTCCCAATGATGAAAGAAGGGAATGAAATAGAAGTAGTTGCAGGGCAAGGGTGTATTGGAATGAATATACGGTGGGAAATATGATTTGAGTTGAGAACACTGTTATTAAAAGTTATTTCATCACACATGGTTAAATGCAGTGGCTCTCCATGATTAAACAAATCTTTTTTACTAAAAGCAGGGTCTCATAACAGAGAGAATCATAAAATAATTTAGGAGAAGCATGAGAAGGGGAGGAGGGGAGCTAGAATGCCCAAAAGCTTAAGACAATATATCCAACTTTGCAGCTTGCACTACCTTTTTTAGATAAAAACTTATAAACATTGGGCAATTAAAACATTGTTAATAACACCTTAATACTATTAAAAAAATAATTTCAAGAAATAATGAAAAATAAACAGTTTTGAATAGTGATCGGTATTGTTAATGAATTCACAATTCCTTTTGAAATAACATAAGATGTTATTAAATATCCAACAACCCCCATATATTTCAAAAGGGAAAAACTTTGAAAACCTAATTTATACAAGTAATTTTGTAACACAGCAAAATAGTTTCAAAAAAAAATTGTCTAGGACCACATCTAATCTAATTCATGCACACTTGTATGTGAAGGGAAGCAAGAGGAGGGGAGGGGTCAATCCAACTTTGAAATCTACACTGCCTTTTGTATGTGAACATTGGGCAATTAAAACACCACTAATGACACCTTAATACTGTAAAGACGCTTTCAAGAAATAATGAGAAATAAATAATTTTAAATAGGGATTAATATTATTAATGAATTCATAATTCCTTTCGAAATACCATAAGATATTATTAAATAGAGTAAAATACATTGATCTCTTCTCTATTTTACATTAATTATACGTATGTCCCTTCTATTTTAAAAACCTATACATTTAACATACCTCTCATAAAATCAATAATCACAAAACACAAACCTTCCTCTTACTTTAAATATTTTATTTTCATTAACCCAAACTGTTAATTGATCATTAAGTCCTGTTTTTTAGACCAAATTACCTCTCTTTAAACATAAACATTAATATAAAAATAATTTAAAATACCAAAAAAATTAATGCATATATTTTTTAATTCTTATTCATATTTTTTTTTATTTATGTAAAATTATTTATTTATTATTTTTTAAAGATAAATACATAAGTTGGATAAGATAATATTTCAAACACACATGTCAAAATAAAAAATCAACTAAATATGTATTTAATTTAATTAGAGAAATTATTTAATATAATTTATGCTTATTTTTCTGTAAATTTTATCAATTTCAAAAAATATTTTTTAATTATTTATTTAAATATTGTCTTGATCAATTATTTAAAGTTCATTAAACTTGGAGGGAGAGTATACAACTTAATTATAAGGACAAATTAGAAATTATAAATTTTTCAACATGATTAAAAAGAAAAGGTTATTCAACGAAATATTTTTAATGGTGTTAAAAGTTGGATTAGAGTATATGTTTTGGAAATTAAAAAGAGATCCGATAATTTTAATAAAAAATAAAATATAAAGGGGGTGATAGTATTTTATTCTATTAAATATCCATCAGGGTGAGCGAGCAGTGTGATGGGTTGAAATTCCCGGCTGCCAAAATTGTTGTGAGTTGGGGTAAAGGACACCGATGATGGAGTGCGCCAATGCCTGCTGCTGCTAGTGGTTGTGGTGGGCCATGCGAGCGCAGAAACACGCCACGACTTTCAGAGACTATAGTCTCACGTTAATCAAAATAATGGCAAGTTCGTCGTAGTATAGGTCGAAAGGGATGAGAAATTAAAGGCACGAAAAGATAAGATTGTGATCTTAACCAAAAGTGGTTTGGTTCAGGCAACTAGCATCTAAATTATCTTTCTTACTGTCCAACTCCACCACCATGAACATCAGGAAATGAAAATATCCGCAAAATGGGTTATAAAAAGTTCACGTCGAAGGCGTACAGAAAAGCGTCCCATGCGATGGAGACAAGTTTATTCTCGCGAGCATGAAAATCAAAATGAATAATTTGGGGAGTGGGGACAATTGAATTATTATTATTATTTTAATGCGCTGCAATCTTTGCAGCGAGACGCCCGACACTTTCTATAAATTAAATTTATAAATAGTCATACTATGTACGAACAAGTTTTAAATTGCATAAGGACGTGTAATAGTGTTTGTTAGAATCCCGGTATTGTAAGTATTATATATTATTATTAATACAAATTAAAATTAAGAGAGAAAGGGCACGAGAAAGGAAAAATTATTCTCAAGATCAACCTGAAAAATAATTTATTTGTAAGGACTATTGACAATAAATATTCATTCTGAAACTCATAAATTTGTCTTGTATGGATGGTAAACAGTTATGAATATATTTTTTTAGTTGTAAAATTATGCTGTGTGGATGGTAATTAAATACTTATAATTCAACTAATAAATTGGGCAGTGTAAATGGTAAATTTGAGATTGTTTTTAATAATTAATTTCTTAAAGTACTCCTCCATCCCAAGTTAAACTATACTTTTTAAATGAGATTTGACCGTATCAAAATATAAAATATTTTAATAAAAATAAAATTTTATAAATTATATTTTTTAATATTATTTTTTATTATATTATTTTACCCTCTAATATTCCTTTCCAAATAAACTTCATCTTTTAAAATTTATATTTTGTTTTAAAACAAATAATATCATAAAATATATTTAATAGATTTTATTGATATACATGATTTTATTTTATTTTATTTTTTGATTACAAGGCCACAGTAAAATCATGCAAAAAGATTAAGATTTAGTCATATTTAAAATCATGAAGTTTCTACATTCATGTGGTGGGACATCAAAAATTACAATATTAAAAGTATCATGTGAAGGTTAGTGAGTTAAGAGATTAGCACATCTGTTTGCTTCTTTATAAACATGGTCAAAGATGACCATTTAATCTTTCATAATAAGATCTCTAATCTTTATGATAATGTCAAATAAAGGATGACTCTCAAAGTAAGTGTGGTTAATGAGTGATAATGTCTCCATTGAATCAAAGTGAATATTAACTATTGGTAATTTTGCATTCCTGCAAAATTTTAGTACCTCAAAGATTTTTATAAGTTCTGCTGTTATGCAGGGTTGATATCTAATATATTTAAAAAAATTTTAATTTAATTTTTTTTTATCATCTCAGATGATGCTTCCACATCCTGTGATGTCATTATACGTGATTTTATTTTAAAATATTTTATGAAATAGAAAAAATAATTTAAATATGGAGTGGGGTGGAAGGTATGTGAGTGTGTCGGTGGACTAAAGGAGGCGTGCGGAGGTACGGGAGTATCAATTATGAAACCAGCGGTGGAATTGTTTGTTTGGTTGCGAGTTCTCAGAGATTGCGTTTGGGTGACTGCATCGATTGTCTACTGAGGAGCACTGATGGACCTGGGGGACTGCGAAAGGGTCACGGGTTTGGTTATGCTCTTCCCACGGATTTGAACTTGGACACAATCCTTGGTTACTCACTCAATACGCAACATCTTTGTATCCTAACTCGATAATTGAAAACAAGATTAATGAAGCAAAGCCTCAGAATTCTATTTATGATCACAAGATTTTTTATTCTTTGTTCGAAATTCGGGTAACAGAAACCGGATATGGTTGCGCCGTTCATAGTTCAGAATCTCATGTTTCAATATTGCGGTTCATTTTACTATTCTCGTTTTCTCCTAATTAATCCTGCATGAATTTCAAGGCAAATTATATTCCACTATTCTATTTTAAAAATGTCTGTAAGGTCCCGTCCTCATCTTTTTGGCACTGCATTCATTTTGAGGTTTTATATATTATCTTCTGCCTTCTTCTCATTGAGCTGTCAACAAATTGTAGTCATTCCCATTTAAAATATGTATGACATTTCTATTAATTATAAAATGACTTTTTAAATTTAAACCTATTTAAAACCATATTTTAAAAAACTTCACAAATTGTAAATAAGACTGATTTTTTTTTGGGGGGGGGGAGATAATTTAATACCTCGTCTTTTCATATAAATTGAATAGTATACAAAATTATCAAATTATGTTAAAATGTAATTAATATACAAGACAAAAAGGGAGTGTTCTTGAAAGTTTGAAATCAACAACATGCTTGGGTCTTGGGAGGAGGAACATGAAAGCAGGTAATCAACATACTTTTTATATTAGATTAATTTAAGAGTAAATTTATGTTTTAAAATTTCTGAAATTAACGTGATAATTTAAGAAAATGTAAGTAATCAAATTGATAAAAATTTAATTTAAAGAGCTAAATTAATAATTAAGATAAATTTAAGAGATTAACAATTTCACTATCCTTTAAGTTATACATTTTCCGACTCCATCTTGGTCTTATAAATCTGTCACATTTTTTCTGCATGCTAAGAGAATTGAATGGGTCATTCAATCCATTAAAATTCTTATTCATGATTGATTTGATAATAGTTAGCTAGCAATCAAAACATTGTTGGATGGGGTTATAATTGAATAAATATATCTATATTTTTATGTTAATCATTTTAGATAAAAATAATAAAATAAATTTCAAATTAGTTAGCAATAATAGATGTAAGAGCAAAATTACAGAAGATTATTATGTCCCGTGAAAAATATTATAATTCAATCACAACATATTTCTCAAATTAAACACATGCATGGATTAAAATGTACATGCTTTGTGCATGATCAGTGATTATTGAAATGCTTGAAAGATTATATTTCTTGTTTTTTGTGCCATAAATATGAAATATTATAGAAAAATGAAGGGTTTACAGAGATAAACCAAGCCCAGTGAACAAAGTGCAAACATGAGAAACAACACAATAAAATAAATTCTAAACCCAATACAAAATGATATAAGGAAAGAAAAGAAATGGCACAACCAAAATCATGCTGAACCTTAAAACAAAACTAGAAAAAAAAAAATGCTGTTGTTGTCATGAAAGCTCTAAAACACTAGAAGTCATGCATGAAATGGAGATGAGAGTTCATAGAATCATCATAACGACCTATTCCTATGAAAACAATAATGACTACTCAGAAAACATATTTACTACCTTTGTATATTAGATTACACATGGAGAGAATCAAAACCACCATAAGTGACAAACAACTAGTTACTGTTATTGTATTGTAAAAAAGCACCCCCATTCTTAGCGCAAATCATTACCCATCAAACTGAGAAGCCCATCAAATCATATTAACAACAACAGATGAAAAATGCAACATCCCACACTAACAACAATAGATGAAAAACTAACCACTAAAAAAAATAGTGAATTAGTGATGATAAAATAAATTTATATTGCTAATTTATCAACAAATTTAGTGATGAAACTTTTCATCTCTAAAATATCAATTGCTATTCCGTCATTAAACTATTAAAAATAATTTTATAAACAGAATTTCTGTCATTAAACTATAAAAAATAATTTAGCAACAAACTTTTTTGATAGACATGTCTATCGCTAATTTTTAAGATACGTTATTTTCATTTTGTGATAGTATTTGCAACAGAAAATCCTATCACAAATCTTTCTGTGTAATCCTGTTGCTAATTCTATTGCAATTGTTTTAAATTTTATTTACAATTTATAATATATATTTATATATAATTTATTATTATGCTATAATAAATAATTTAAAATTATAATTTATTATTTTAATTCATTTAGATATCAATAATAATTATAATAATTGAAGGTATCTATTTAATTTTTTTATTTTTTGATACATACCTAATTAGTTTATTTAAAAACAATTTAAAAATATAAAATATTATATATTATAAAAATTATAATATAATACACAGTGATGATAAAATATTTGTTCAACGTAATATTAAAATTTTCATCAAAAATAAGTTTTTAAAATATAATATAAAAAATTATTATATAAAAAATTAATTCATCAACTACTAAATAAAAATAATGTTAAATAAGTTAGTATATTTAAATAATATATTTATTAATGTGTGTGTAAGCGATTAAATATTATATATTTAATTTATTAATTAAAGATTAAATATTTTCTCTGCTCAACTAGCAATAAAGTTAGACACAAAAGCTTCACAAAGATGTGAGGTTGTGGGTTTAAACTTTATTAAGATACATTTAAAATTAATATATGACATGGAGGCAACGCACAAAGGATGTGGTGATGAGATCGACTGACAGTGACATGGTGATGAGGTGACACTAGTTCATTGAATAACATGACAATAATTTCTATGGAACTTTCAGCAACGACATGCTAGTAACAGGGTACATTTTACTGTGGAATTTGAATAGTTTATCTTTGTTTAGAGAAAATTTACATTGATTAGCAATAAAATTTTTCATTATTAATTCACAGTTTTTTTACAGTGAACCATACACTCACTCATGTTGGACACCCCTCCTCTCATGACAGAAGTTACTAAGAGAGGTGCGGAAGAACAAAAGTCATTTGAAAAAACCTCCCATGTAAAAACATCACTAGAGGAATTATTTCTTGATTCAAGGATAAAACTTGAAATATGCTCGTGTTAGTGGGGCCACCTCTCCACTTTTTTTCCCCGTCATCTGTCAAGAATAAAGGATTTCCGCCCTGCGAACTGAAAAACTGTTCTTTTAATTCTGATCCTTTTGCATGATCTGCCGTGTCCCTCGTTCACTTGCAAAAGCTGCCACTGTGGCCTTCTTCTTCTTCTGAGGCCAGCATGGTGGGGCTTTATTACAAAATCATTATTTACTATTACAAATTTTTTCTAACATGTCACTCACGTTGATAAAATCCCCTAATATTTTTCAACCAAAGAGTTTATATTTATTCCTGCGGCGTTCAGCAAACAGCATCGGTTATTGGCTTCCAGCCATTATATCTATATAGTTTCCATTTGATGAAAGGTTCCAGGCATTATATAGGTGCGCAAATTTCGGGTCGGCTTAATTAGACGCTTGGGTCAACGGAACACACTGGATTGCAAAACTTTTGAACTATAGGGGTCCATCTAAAATTATACATTGGATATGTAAAATGTCTTTCACACCCATAAATAAAAAAAAGTAATAAAAAATAATTACGGTTGAATAATAAGAACAGGGATATAATAGACGCGTTACTTGCACATGACGACAAAGAATTCCCTGCAAGGCCTTATTAGTTATTAAAGCTTTCGAAGCGAAAATCGTATCTACACAATTTGAAAGTTGTTCCGCCGCGTTTTCAAACCACTACGTTAGTTTGATGGTGGCTCCATAGTCCATAGAGACGTTGGAGAAAACCGTTGGCATCTCTTTGTGCATATATTCATGTAAATTCCTGGATCTACATGGTTGTCCGGTTCTGGAATCAACTAATTTAGGTCTCCATTTAAAAATCCGTGGCCAGCCTGAAAATCCGGAAGTTAGACCGTCACTTTCTCTGCCCATTCTTTTATCTCTTAACACACGTTTGCAAGATCCAAATTGGAAATTTCGTGGAATTGAAACTCTTCCATCGTGTTTGGCACTCCCATCTTGGAATTTTAGCGAGGACAGATTGTCAAGTAACATCAACATTGCATATACCAGTGAATAATCTGTTGTTTGAAGAACTAGTGCATGTTTGGATACAACAAAATAATCAATTTTAAAACTAAAATCATGATTTTATAAAAATATTATATTCAAACACTTCTATTACGCATAAAATTTAATTATAAATTTAAAACATGTTTTTTAAAAAAAAAAATCCAAACTGATGAATGTGTTTCAAGCTTTTGCTTTTGCTTGAGTACGTACTGTCAATCCTCCTTTCGAGATCTGCGATTTACAGCTGTCGTGATATGTAGTACTGATGGAAACTCATGGGCAGTCGTATATGTATGTTTCGTCATTGACGTAGCAGAAGTCAACAATTGGCAAAGCCTAGATGGATCTGAAACCCTCATTGGGCGCCGATGTCTGTGCTAAATCCACTCCTTCACTGAAATCAATAGTATAAGCAATAATTTGGATCAAAGTCGCCTTTGAAAATGCGATCCACAGATATAATAAGAATGTCAAACAATTCACGTGATGTCGGCGATCTCCCATCTTGGCCTTTTTCTGTGGTTTGACTAACGCAAAATGACCTGGAAGTGGTAGACCTATTACATGCGGCGAAGTTAGCATCGGAGTACAGTAATTTCTCTTAAATAGAAAGAAGTGAGGGGGAAAAAACTAATAGAATGCAATTACTAGGCTTTAAAGAGAAGATATTGCAGTAATGCATGATTAGACCACTAAATTATGTGATGTTTAACTCAAGATGAGCTGGACGTAGGACCGTTGAAACTTGAAAGTCTTGTGGGCCAAACTCAGTAGCTCTGAAATGCTGCAATGTATATATTGTGAAAAAGACTGCCACTAAAGCAAAGGGTTAATCTTGGATGGGAAAGGGAGACAGGGAAAGATAGCTAAACGAAGGAAGGAAATATATTAAAGATGATGTGAAGCACATCACGGACAGAAGAGAATCAATTAACTCATAAAATTATGAGAAGAATATGTTATGGACTTCATTTATTCGTCGTACGCATTTGTTTCTGCATGGTTGGTGTGATGATCAGAGATAAATATTACTCAACGTTCAATTTGCAGAAAAATGCTTTGGACGTTTATGCGCCATGCCATATCATCATTAGACATTAATGTTTCTTTAATGATATCATTTGTTAGTTGAGAACATTAATATTTTTCCAACACTATAATAAAGTAAATTAGAATCTTTCCATTCGTCGGGTGGGTGATGGCTTGCTGATCTGGTAATTTTCGGGAAGGGTAAATAACTCCTAGCTTAGGAACTGGATAGCTAAAGTAACAATTAAATATGACTTTATTGTGGTCACGGCACAAATAGCAAAATCCAGCCTTTTGAAAGACGTCACATATTTGGTCCCATCGAGCAACTTTGGTCACTGAGATTCAAACCTCTCAGACAGCTTTATAATGATCGGTTCTGAATCCCCTATGCCCTCCTCGAACAGCTGAAAGCTACGTTCTTATTAATGGCTAGCTGACCCTTTACCTTATATTTATACTCCTATTTTGGATTTCAACTGGTCGAATAGGACAAGCAAAATCTGAATCATTAGAACAAATTCACCAGGGTATATTCATCTGTTAATATTGAACCAGACGGGCACCACATCAGGCCAACCTTCTCACTGGGCTAATTCTACACTACACTCCACTCCACTTGTTATCCTCGCAAGCGTGCCTTGAACTATCATTCATCAACAGTACCAAGTGCGTTATGAATGTAACTAGACAAGAGTGTGGGTCGTGTCTTCTTTCAACAGATTAATCATTGCACGAGTTGCAACCAAAGTTTGTCACCTTGAGTTGGCCAGAGTACCAAGGAGCATCAGGCCCCAGCGCTACATGTGACAATCTTGATCCCATATCCGATGTCTCTCTCTTCTCTCATTTGATTTAACGGTGTAGCGGACTAGTCTAAATCCCACTCTAAAATGGCTTTGGTAACAGGGTATTTTAGCTTTCATCTTGTATAACATGGCATCAGGAATACCACTAAAACTATTGCATTACATAGAAATTTGAGGAGTGAGTTTGGGAAGAATGTGACCGACGGAGGAGGAGTTATAGAGAGAGAGGAAGGTTGAATGGTGATTTGAATATCGCTGTGGTCGCCGTCACAGGATTAAAGCATGATGATATGTGTCATGGTCACAAAAAACTGAGGGCTATATTAATTCATGCATATCCAAAGCAGGGCATGAATAATGGAGTGGAGTGGGTGAAGTGTCACATTTAAAAAGGATATCTTGATGGGTGAGTGGGCGAAAATAAATGCTGCTCCGTCAAAAAGCATGGAAATTAAAGTGGCATTCTCTTAATCTCATGGTGCGCGCGCGCGCGCCCGATCCTTTTGAACCTGCAACTTCCGACGTTCATCAATGTTCATAGAATCTCTTCTCGTTCTTCGGTATTCCGTTTATTGGTGGTCAACTTTTCTGGGTATCTACATGACTAAATTAAACTAACAGAATCCTGGAGATAAGAGCGTAAAATGCAAAGACATCAGTACTTTACAAGAGCGTTCTGTTTCAGTTGCGCTAGAATTTTGCAGCCATTTTTCTCATGTAACAGTGGAGATTTTTTTTTGGCCAGGATAGTGGAGATTGAAATACATGTTTTTTCTCATTCATCAGATTCATAATAATAATAATAATAATAATAATAATAATCCCTCTACATCAAATGCTCCTTCAGTTAAGATTCCAACAATATAATAAATTCCAAAATCTTAATGGAAAGACACATCCTGTGGCTGTGACAATAGGATAAAATAGTAAAAAGAAAAAAAAAATGTTGATTGAATAGGGTGAACTTCCAAAAAAGACATTCTGCAGGGCGGCCAAATCTTCTCTGATCACGGGAAGAATCAAAGCATGCGCAAATTCAATGAAGTTGGTTAGAGATTCTTTCGAATTTTGACATGATTTATATTGAACGTCATTCATGTCCCATCTGCCACAGTGATGCATCCAGATTATCTAAAGTCTATGGTACCTAATTTGTCCGTGCTTGAACGGTCCATTTCTTGACAGTGGGATGAACTTAAAAAGCTATGCTAAATCGACAGGTAAAGGAGGAATATCAATTTGATAGCAGGTTGTTTAGAGAATAAATGACCATGAACATACAGTGCATGAACTTGGAAAGCAGAAAGCTGTGTGGAAATACACAGGGGTACAACAAGAAAAAGCCATGGGGTGAGAGAGGCTCGAACTCTCGACCTCAGGATAACTCAAAGCTATGAGACCTACGCGCTAACCAACTGCGCCACCACCCCAGGAGTACTATTGCTTGAGATTTTTATGTATTAACCTAACAGTAGTAACCCAAAGTCCGCAAGCTCAGAGCCCCCAAAATGGGATTGATGAAGAATATCGGTACAGTAATGTTGGATCACATGTTTGACGGGGAAAAGCATTTATTTAAAATAAAAGGGAGAATGAATGCGCGGTGGGTTTATGGCTTTATGCTTCTCCCCACCACCAGCTTCGCGACTTTGCATATTGCCGTTTTTATTGGATCCAATGGGGGGACAACGTATGACTAGTGACGTCTTTTAAAACATCATTTGGTTTTTTTTTTTTGCCAAAAAAAAAAACATGATTTGGTTAAAATGGTTCATTTATAAAATTGTTACATATTGCTGTTTTTTAATATTAGTATGATATTTGGCTAGTTAACTAGGTGGTCCTATGCATGGAACATGTTATGTTATCCGCGCCACTCGTTACTAGTTTTATTGTCTAACTTACTTATAAACTATATTTATTCTGATGCGTGGGGATAATTTAATATTTAGAAGGTAAAAATAAAACAGAAATTAAAAAATTAAAAAAATTATTTTTGTTTAGTTAGAATTTATTATTTATTTAAATTAAAACTAAACAACAATTAATTATATTTAAAATTTTACTTTTCATATGCATATTAAAAATATAAATAATAACTTATTTTATTTTAAATTTGTTTTGTTAGGAATGATTATTAGAAATAATAACTAAGTTCTACCCCACATAATTAGTTGAAGAAGAAAATTTATCCACAAACAAATATTATTAGAATTATTTAGTAAGTGCTAGTGTGCCACATGATTTTTCAACATCTAAAAAAATTTCAAAAAATGAAATATTATTAGAATTTATCCCCTGACAAATTATGCCAGCAAAACTTAATAGTAATTTTATCTATATAATTATGTTTAATTTTATTGTAAGTGACACATAATCTTGCTAAATCTAAAAATTTTAAAATAATTAAAAAATTACCATTCATACCACTATAGATTTATAGTCAGACAAACATTTTTTATATCATTATCTTATACATATAAAAAATAGAAGCGCCAAATGATAGAGTGTGGCACATATGATTTTTGTTATAAATTTCACATATATCACTGATTTTTTACTATAAACTTCACACTTATTTTTAATATTAGATTAAAAAAATCCATTTATCCCACGAAAAATTTACCATGGACAAACATATTTTACATTATTATCGTAGACATATGAAAGTATTAACATTAAATGATAGGGTTCCGCACTTATTATTTTTATCATGGATCTTACATTTACAACTATTTTCATTATGAACGTCACACTAATTTTTACAGTGCACTATTGCAGATCTCACATAATGTCTAAAAATAAAAAATAAGAATTATTGTTCATTTCGCCATAGATTTATAATAGGACAAACACATTTTATATTACTATCTTACACATATAAAAAATATAAAAACTAAATGACATGATTTCACACCTATTATTTTTATTACGAGTTTCACACTTCTATTTTTTCACAATAAACCCCACGATTTTTTTTATATTCTGGGTCTCACATAATATCTAGAATATAAAAAAATTAAAAAGAAAAAATTATTGCTCATCTCATTACAAATTTACCATGGGACAAACACATTTTATATTATTATCTTTTACATGTAAAAAATGTAAGTACCAAACAATATAATTTCACGCCTATTATTTTTATTATGGGTCTCATATTTATCATTATTTTTTCACAATAAACCCTACACTTATTTTATCTTGCGGGTCCCATATAATCTCTAATATATAGAAAAAATTGAAAAAAATATAAAATTATTGTTAATCTCACTGTTGATCTACAGTGGGATAAGATATGCTTTACAATACAAAACAATGATTTTATAAATATATAAATTTAAATAAGATGTTTTTTCACATAAAATTTTAGGTTTGACGCAAGTCAAATTATCACTTCAGACTCAAACGAGTCGGCAAAAGAAGTTTGAGAAAAAATAATAATAATTAACATGTCAAACCTATACTGGATATCCATGGAGAGGTCTAAATGGACAGAGACCTGGTGGCCAGTTTCTACCTCCAACTTGGATATCTATGTTTCCTTGGGCAAGCCTTGCATTGCATCCTTAGGAGGCCCATTGACTTCTTGAGACCTGCAAACGTTCGCACACGATTTCGGGCCCAGCCTCACGATTGCCTGGATAAGTGCCACGGATTTCTTATCAAAGATCTAAAGGGCCTTGGTATCCCAAAAATTAAAAAAAAAAAAAACTAATTGCCAAATATTTTTTTCCAAATAAAACTTACAAATCTGTATCGTAGGTTAAAAATACTCTTTGTCGAGAAAATTATATTTCACTTTTTTTTTTTTGAAAACTCAAAGATCTCGGTTTTCAATAATAAGACAAACAATGTAATAATATAAGACAAAAAATTCTCATTTATTATGCAGACTCCTAAAATTTAAACTAAAATATATTTTATGTTAGAAGCACAAAGTTTAATAAAGATATTTGTTATTCTTTTTCTATATAATTATTGATTATTGATACCTAGTGTTATCATACCATTTGAGTACTTTTAAGCTCAATTGAAAATAGCTCTTGGGATATAATTTTTTCGTCATTTTCACTCAATCTGGGTATTGCTGGTTAAGATATTTTTGTTCTAGTATCAAAAGAACGAGATCTTACAATAGCGTGGAGGTGAATTATTCTTAGCCGGAGTTGACAATACTTAAACTTAGTTGAGTACTAAATGCCAGATGATTATGTAAAAAAAAAAATTATATGATTGTGATGCCATTTAAAATGAATATGTTTTGATAATATTGAATGAAGCAAAATGCCCAAATCAAAATCATCCTTTCAAGCAAAAGCAATGTTGAAACCTAACTAACAAAATGAATCCCTTCTATTTTGACTCCGGCTGATGAGATTGTGAAAGAGCCTTTGTGTAATTCGTGCATGTCTGAAAGTGAGGTGGACATGAGGAGGAAGGGGAGCTGAGAGTCAGTTGCCACGTAAGGAAAAGAACATCATTGTGGGCTCCTTTTCTTTAATTCAACACTCGCCGCCATGCCGGGAATGCAGCAACGAAAAAATTGAAGCCAATAGATTATGGAATCCACTTCCATATGTCGAAATTGTTCAGCTTATTTTTGCCTGCGATGTGTGCGTCTTTATTTGTTATTTTTATAACGCCAAATAGTATCTGTAAGGAGAAGAGAATGCATCTCATATTTCTTGCAACGTCCAACTGAGAAGGGGGCGCCCCCCATGTGAAGGGCTGTCTCTCCCAGTTCACGGACTACCCGTCACATATCAATTTGCACTCTCTCTTGGCCTGTCTTTTTAATAATACTGATATAAGCAGAGAAAGAGGGGGGTCCTTATAAGTTATAGTTATCTTCTCATCCCCAAGGCCGGCAACAAATTACAAGATAATAAGGATTACTTGTATGAGGTATCCTTATGGAGTAATGGTTAGGCTTGACATATATTGTTGCCAAAAATTTCAACACACACCGTCCTACATATGATCATAATTCATCAAACCTTGCCCCCCTCTTCCTGCGTCAAACATATAATAATTCAATTCACATGCATCAAACTCCGTCGTGGCTCTCCTTCTACCGTACCTTGCCAAACAATATCATTGGAATTAATTACTGTTTTCAACTCCATCACATGATTTCAACATAGCTCTGATTGAGGTCCCTCAAAACAGAAAAATACCTACCTTTACGGCTCATGTTTGTTTTTGGTTCATATGGAATTTGGGATGCCTACCTAACGCCCTATCATGGTTAGCCACTCGGCTTAACAAACTCGTTAAACATGATTCATGGATTACTAGTCTCCAATTCTTCTTTCATTTTCTTTCCACTCCCTAGCATGCACCCTTGCAAATTCACTCTCTCTTTCTCCTCTTAATTTCATTATGGCCTTTCAATGACATCCAGATAGGGCAATGTTGGTAGGATAAACATTTGGCACTTATTTTTCTTTTTCATTTCTTCCTTGTTCGACCATGAGGCTCAAAATTTTCAAGTTACATTTATATTGGTTGGGACCCCTTGAAGTCCTTTCGATGTGAGATATAATAGCCTACATAGCCAATCCGTGACACTCACATTACAGGTGGCCTATTAGAGGACCCACCGACAGTGCGAACCTAAATGTGAATGTGACTTTGATATCACTTTATTATGAAGTTGCTACTCTCTCTTCAAAAAACTAACTTTGTAGGGTGTGTGGTGTATCGAAAATTGTCATTTGGTTATATCCATATTATTTTTTCTAAATTTTAACACTTTTTATGGGTATTTTGTGTATATTAGAAGTATTTTAGATTATCCGAGCCAATTTTGTAATTTCTAGAACTTTAGGGCAAAATAGTAATTTTTAAAAATAATTTTGAAAAATAAAAAATCCTCATTTGCTAATTTTTAGTTCTTCATTAATCTCATGAGTTTAATTTAAATTAATTTAATTTAAATTTTGAACTATTCACTAAAACATCCTTTAAAATATATTATTTTTATACTTTAATTGTGTTTTCTGTAAACCTTGAAAGTATACTAGGCTTTATAACTAAGAACTTATAGGAAACTTCTGATAACTAATTTCATCTCTCAATATTTTATTTTATCACTTTAATTCATTTTACCATATTTTCATAATTTACATTTTAGTTGGATAAATTTAGAGGACTCATAAAATTAATTATACACAACCTGCTATTTAATGGGTTTACTGAATGTTTTAGGCTATGAGAAGCTCTTGAATGATGATGGTAGTTCCTTGCACAAAATTAGAGCCCTTGGATGAGCTATTTGGAATATCAAAAGGTCGTAAATATTTGATGAACTCTCAAATAAGCACAAGGATGATCATAATAGTTCTACCTTTCAATTTTAATACCCTTTTTCCTCATTTTTACTATGCATTTTTTCACTCTCCCCATCATGTTATTTTTAAATTTCTCTATCCACTTTTAAATTTTTATATGCCTTTTATTTTTATTTATTATCATTTAAATAATTCATTCTCAAAATTTGGAAGGGAGTGACTCTTGTTGTAAAAAGAAATAGAAGGTGGCGACTCTTAGACCTCGAGATGGGACAAAATGAAGTTCAAGAGTGAAAATTAACCCCTTTCTTGCATAAATAAAATTAACATCTAGTCTTAACAATGAATTATCTTCGATCCAGTCAGCATAAATAGGATTCCAAACTCTAAATAATTACATGATATTAATCATAGTAGATTGGCAATTAATTTGGTAATTGATTAGTGCAAATTTATAACATTGAAAATACAATTGTGCCCACAAATTAAAGCTATTCCAAATCAAGTGATCATCCTTATAAGGTTCAACCCGATAGAGTTCAAATGGACAAGCCAATCACAAATAATGACAGAATACAGAATTAGTAATGTGGTAGCAAGGAGAATGAGCCTTGGGAGAAATTTTAACGGAACTATATATGGAGGAGAAGGGAGGCAAAGTAGTAAAAAGTACATCCAAGATGCCATGCACCAACGCATCAAACACCTTTAAAATGATTTCAAATACTTTTCAGCTCTCTTACAATCCCACTATATTAATGGTCCGTGCTCCTAAAAAAGAATTACTGTAGTCAAAGAGGTGACATGAAAATCTCTCTAGTTTAAAGTGAGAAATTCCACCATTGGATTTATATATGCCCTAAGTGCCAATCACGTTATGCACATAAGACCATAAAATTAACTTATTATATGAGATATATTAACGAGATCATTGTCACACACACACAAATAAAGACTAAGATATGTATAAAATATTGTGAGCCAAGCAGAACTTTGGATTGTCATCGGAATTGGCTTCGCTTGCTTTCACCCTAATTTTGACCCAATCCGGAAGGGAGTGGGAAAGACAGGGCTAAAATGCTTCGCCGAAGATGGGCGCTTGCTTGCTTCGATCTGGCTATATCATATAAACAGTGTGATGGAACCCTCTATTTTAATGAACTTGAAAGAAGCAAAAATCATAAAATAAACTACGAATAGAACTGTAATTACTATTGTTGAATAATCAAGTTGGATTACAAGCAAAATAAAGAACCGAAACTACAATCAAATGACAATTTCAGAGTACATGAAACAACATAAATGTAGCCTGTGAGCAGCAGCATAAACAGAAATCTCTCACCAATACATCGTAAAGTACGGTTGTTCACAGGATAGGACACTCTTGTCCCATGTCCTGCTCCAAAAAAAAATCAAGACTGAATTTTAATCCCATATTTCATCTCATCCTTTTAGGAGTCGAGACAAGATTGGAACAAGATCGAAACATCCCGTTATCCCAATAAATTGAATAATATTGAAGAAAGATTTGAATAATAACATTCATTAAAATTTTAAATCATATAATTTACTACGTTTAAAATCAAAACAATACAAGTACATAAAACACAACAATTTAAAGTCAATTATTGAATTACATTAATTACAATTATACATTATAATAGCAAATACAAGTGATCTTTAGGTTATAAGAGTAGCAACAACAGGCAAGTCAAGCACAATATCAAATCATTGTTCTTCTACTTTAAGGAAGATGTACTGAGCTAATTACTTTTCTAAAAATAAAATAAAAAATACTTTATAACTAAAAGTTATTAAATAGATAAATATAAGAATAAATTATATTAATATAATTAATATATTATAAAAAAAGATATTATCATGTTTAATTAATGTCATTAATATAATTATAATATTATAAAAAAACTTTAGTTTTAAATAAGAATTGCAAGTATTAAAATTATAATTGATATAATTAATATAAGTATAAATTATATTAATATAATTAACATATTTAAAATAAAAATTATATATATATATATAATATTCAGGACGGAACAAGACGGGATATCCTGATGGTAATCCCTTATCCCATCCCGTCCTGAACTCTTTCCTGTCCCGTCTCATAAAGTCCCGTCTCGATTATTTTTAAATTAAGACAAGATTTATCCTGATATGATTGAGAAGATATCGGATCAATCAAAATGAATCCAAACTAAACACCTTTGTAGTAAAGTAGGGAAAAAAATGATGAAAAACAGTGATCTCTTCAAACCCTAATCTGGTATTCAAAAGGCCAAAACTCTCCTCATTTGATCATAATTTTCCAAAAATACGCGACACCCTTCCTTCTGCACGAATGGATAGATTTAAGGAGCTGAAAAGCGGTCATTCCCCTACCAGCACTACCTATACCTTTAGCTTCACCTAACCTGACTTGCCCTTTACCATTTTAATCCTACAGATAAAACCGTTGGAATAAATTTCTTGTACACTGATGTTTAGCCTTCTCCACATCACTTTCCTTCCTAGATTGTTAACCACAGATCTTAGGAAATGACATCCAAATCTTGTGAGAATCACCAGCTCTATCAGATTGCCAGGAGGTAGTATGTTGAGTTTCAAACATGACATAGATACTTGTGATAGAATCTCTCCATTTTTTTTTCTCTATTTTTTTTCACTTCTCCCATCTTACCATTCATTAATTTTATTATTTAAAAAAATTATTTAATAAAATAATTTAAATGGTGAAGATGGGAGAATTGAAAGGAAAGAGAGGGAAAAAAAATAAAGAGACCCTCTCCCTATATACTTACTTAATTCGCATATCCAGAAAGAGAGAGAAAATAGACTCATACATGATGCACGTCCATCTTCAGCTGTACTCCTTTATTAATTAGCGTGATGAGTGGCCGGTAGTGCCCACAGAAAGAACAATTTCAGGACTTACAATTAAAACTTTGTGGGGTCTAACTGTGTTATAATAGGGTAGAGAATAATAGGAGGTGTTTGCTCATTGATGATATACACGCAGGTAGGACCGAGATATGGAAAGAATATGGGCCATGGTACAACCATACCCACCCCCCACAAGACCTTCCATTCCTTGGTATGGTCATCTGATTAAGGCCACCCTTCTTTTTCCTTATTAGAAGGGCCCTTAAAGACCCCGTCCCACCGTGCTGTTGCTGTTTCATGCAACACACACAGACACCACGAACTTACGCTCATATTATTGCATTTGCATCAGTAAAATGTCAAAAAAACGCGCGCGCGCGCGCTCGCGTATTTTGAATTAGATTTATTCCATGTTACTTGTAATACAGCTGCTATTAAATTAGCATGATTGTGTAACCCGTAAGGAGTGAAGTTTGTGTGTGATTAGGGGATGTGGGACAAGGACGCAACATTGAAGCAACACGGCCTTTGTTCTTAATAATCCCAATTATGGACTGACCATGTCTGCAAGTTTAGTTACATTCAATCTGCTTAATTATATTATCTTATATTGCCTTTAGACATGCTGCGTTATCCCCTCCTACTACCTCTACTCCTTGCTGGAATCACCAAATCTTCGCTTGCTGTGCTTTTTTTTTTTTTTTTTTGACCAAAGCTGTGCTTATTCAATACCCTATCTTATTCGAAGTTATTAAAATAAACCAGCTCATTAAAAGTCCTACTTATTACATGCAATCGTCCATGTAATGCATTCTTTTGTTTATTAATTTAATTATTGTGCGGCAAAATAACCAGCTGCTATATTGAACTCTGACCAACAAACAGAAGAAAAAAAAAGGGAATCTCCGCCACGAATATATCACGAATCCGCTGCAAATATGACCAATGGAAGATTTCATTCGAAAACAAATTAAATGGCACAAATGCGAGATATAAAATTCGATAACTTTTTGTCACGATTTTTTTAAATTTACAAAATTCAAAATAAATGACAAATTTCAGTAACCGATAATTCAACTGCATAACGCCATAACCTTTTAGCGCTATATTCTCCCACTAAAAAAAAAAAGGAGATAAATTTTTGTCTTCAGGTGGGGTTTTCAAACACATGCTAATAGTTGACAGATTGATGTAGGGTGGGCATAATTAATCAAATAACTCCCATGGCCAAAGTCGCCTTTTTGGGTTCGATTCTAGCTATTTGCAGCTGTAGCAAACAAGTTTATTATATAATTGGGTAACGCGTTGCGTGAGGACGGGTGGATCATTGACTCCAACGCTCGCCATGTTCTTCTACGAAGGTTCTCGTCCTCACACATACATAGTGGCAACCTTCAAATCAAGGAGCTTCAAAACATGGGCAGGCGCCACATAATATTTCCCCTCAAATAAAAATAAATAATATTCATTTTTGTGACTAAACATTCATGGCTAGAGATTAGATAATTTGCCCCTTCTAGATTATGACGAATGGAGAGGAGCAGCCAGCAGGCTCTTCCTGATTCCTGAGAAGACGCGCAGATTTGTGTGTGTGTGGATCGTGTGTTTCAATCAAAGCCCCAGGATCCCTAATACTCGTATCGTATACAAGTCTGGAGTTAATTAATTTGATTCTGAATTAAAGATGAGGTGTGAGAAGTTTGAAGAAACATATTTGTAAGGTAAGATTCGTGGGGCCTTGTGGAAGTGGCGCGTATTATAGTATTCCTTGTGTGTGCGTGACACTGTCTGGGGCTTGGGAACCAGGCAGTTTAAGTCCAGAGGCGAAGGCACCGAGAGAGTCGCTGTACTTGTCTTGTTTGTTTACTAATACAGGGATTTTTGGCCATTGTATGCGGACGCCGGCCACGCTTTCTCTTGTTCTTTTTATTCTATGTCCTCCCTTAATCAATTCATTACACCTCACTCGTCTTATTTTAATATCCCCTGTCCTCGTGAATCCAACTTACCCCTTGGATAGTGATTAACATAATATTCTCGTGATCTTAGGTTATGGATATGTCATCAGCTTTTAATTAATTTGACAGGTGCAATGCATCTCATGTCTGTGACCCATCAAGTAATTTAGGGCCGGATTTATGCTATGGGAATTAGGAACAGCCGTTTTTTTTTTTTGTGCTTTTTAAAAATTCTTATGCCACGGCACCGTGTGGCTAGAGACAAGTAATTTATTATTATTATTATTATTATTACTATTATTATTATTCATTTTAAAAAACAAACACAACTTTTAAGATGAAGAAGAAAGCAATATGGATATGGAATTCTATGGATCAAAAGTGTTCAGTTCTTTTTGTATGATGTTTGCATTGCAAGTGGCTATGGATAGATTGTCACTATATATAGTTCATTCCACATAATGTTTAAAAAATTATAAAAAGATAAGCTGATACTAAAGAATTTTTTAAACCAATGGAAAAAAATAAAATATAATAATTTGTTAAAAGTAAATATTTAAAATTATATTCAATAATTAATTATTAAAAATAAATACTTCTTTAAAACTATATTGATTTAATTAAATTCAATGCTGTGCTTTTGTTTTTATATGCGTGGATAAAAACTGCATAATTTTATTTTTAAAATAATTTTTTTGCAATTTATAAAGTGCTCCATGTTAATTTTAAGGTACTACTAACAGGTCTTATATTAAAATTATAATAATCAATTATACTTGTCTTAATCCTTCATTCTAATTTTAATTTTTATGATCATTTATAATAAATTTTACTCTGATTTTATTTATAGGGTAGAGAGAGAAAATAAATATTTAATTCTATTTATAGGCACCTGTCAATTTTTAATATTACTCTTTATATTTTTGCTCTTATTAAATATATTAAATAAAAATATTAATAATAAAATCTAAAAATATTTATTAAGGATAAAAATAAAAATTTATTAAATTTTAAAATAAAATTAATAAATTTAAATTTTTTTAAATTTTAATAAAATATATTAAAAATAATTTATAAATAAAATAAGAGAGAGTAATAATATTATATCCATCACTCCAATTTTTTTAAATATTTTTTTATTAAAAAATATAAATTATTTTTAATTAAATCTCACATATAATAAAGTAGTTATTTACTTTTAAAGTAATTTTATTTTTTTATATTTATTTTTATTAAATATTTTATAATAAATATAATGTTATTATTAATAGAGACATTTTTAAAAATAATGATTATATTTTAAAAAATTAAAAATATTTTATATTTTTAAGTATTTAATTTTTTTAAAAAAAATTTATATTTTTAAACGGAGAGTAAAAGGCAAGTCTAAAGTGACGTTGAGCGAGCGGAGACGTGAATTGATATCACGTGCCTGGGGAGTGGTATAGCGGGAGGGGGCGCGTCATGTCACGTGCTTCCTCGGATTCTCTTCGGAGCTCCCACCAGGTGTCTGCCAGCTGGATCCACTCCCTGTTCCCAATAAAATACAGACCATCCAGGCTGTCATTTCAACGTCTCCCCTACGCTTCCCCCTTCTGCCTTCTCGGTTTCAATTCAAAGCATTTAAAATCTAGAATGCTGTATATATTATATGCGCTAAAAAAACATAAAAATAAAAATAAATTCATAGATTCAAATTTATTGTATTCCTATTCGTTCATTGTATGCTAATGCTCCTGCGGCCTTGGATGCGGTGGTCCGTGCGAAGGGCATTATTGAGAATGGCTGCTTTCAAATATCCGAACTGGACATAAGCTGGAATGCTTTTTGTTCGGTAGCGACCACGAGGAAAAAACGACACACTCATTTCCACAAAGGTTGCTCTTTTTCCTTATGCGTCGGCTTTGTAGCTCACACTTCTTTTTTTAAAATGCCTGCCCGGAACCACTCCGCGCGTTTTATATAATGCTTTGACCCTCACGCTCCACTTGAATCGAGCGTGCAATTCACCCCTCCACTCACAACTTGAACTTGCTGGTCTCGCCACGAGACGTTCGAATAAAGAAACGCGCTTAATAGTACCGTTTTGGGTCCCTCCTCAACTTTTCTTGCCTGGCAAGTCCTGGCTCGTAAATGCCACTAGCCCACTAGCCACTCTCACTGGCTCACCGCTGTCTCCTTCTCAGCATCTTCCTTAACTGCGTTCTAAACCACCATACAATTTTTTGACCCACAATTTTACTCCCATTAATTTGTATTTGCGAAATTTCCCCATTCTAAACCACGCTCGTGCTGGCACCTATATATACCGCTCTTCCCTCTCATCTCTATCCACACAAGCCAACTTTCCAGCTCTCTCATTTTCCTCTTCCTGCATCTCCCAAGCCCTAAGAGAGGAAGTTATTAAAAAAAAAAAAATGGGTGCTCTCGTCCCTTCTCAATGCATTCTTAAAATCTTTCTTTTGATCTCGGTGTTTCAGCTCTCTCTCGCCTCCAGGAGGCTGAGCGAGCTGGCTCAAGATCAGTACTCCCAGCTCCTCCATTACCACAACGGTCCTCTCCTCTCTGGCAAAATATCTATCAATCTCATATGGTATGGCCAATTCAAGCCTTCCCAAAAGGCCATAATCTCCGACTTCGTTACCTCCTTGTCATCTTCACCTGCTCAAACCTCCCAACCCTCCGTCGCCTCTTGGTGGAAGACGACCGAGAAATACTACCATCTCACCAACCAGAAGGTTTCTGCTCTTTCCCTCTCTCTGGGCAGGCAGATTCTGGACGAGAACTACTCGTTGGGAAAATCTCTCACAAGCAAACAGCTGGTGGAATTGGCCTCGAAAGGCGATCAGAGAAACGCCATTAATGTCGTTTTGACATCTGCTGATGTCGCAGTGGAAGGTTTCTGCATGAGCCGATGTGGGACTCACGGATCCTCCTCTGTGGGACACGCGAAGGGCAAGAACTACAAGTTCGCTTACATCTGGGTTGGTAACTCGGAGACTCAGTGCCCTGGTCAGTGCGCTTGGCCTTTCCACCAGCCCATATATGGTCCCCAGAGTCCGCCATTGGTCGCTCCCAACAATGATGTAGGCCTTGACGGAATGGTGATCAACCTGGCTAGCCTTTTGGCGGGCACCGCCACCAACCCCTTCGGAAATGGCTTCTTCCAGGGTCCCGCAGAGGCACCTCTCGAAGCTGCTTCCGCCTGTCCCGGCGTTTATGGGAAAGGAGCTTACCCTGGATATGCCGGGAACTTATTGGTGGACCCTTCTACTGGTTCAAGCTACAATGCTCATGGTGCTAATGGCAGGAAGTATCTCCTTCCTGCTCTGTTTGATCCTTCTACTTCCACTTGCTCCACGCTCGTGTGAAGATAGATACGGATTAGCCTGTTATAGCTACGTGGTTAGAAACACGGAATTCGTAGGTTGTATAAGCATAATGTGTAGGATGTATTCATTCATTTGTTTATTTCTTTTTGGTTGTCCCTGTTATTCATGACATAAAAGCAAATTTACTTATGTTTGCTTTAAATCATTCTTCTCACCAGTGTTCCCCTGGAAAACTCCTCATTCCTGTCTTTCGCTAATGTTTCGCTGAGTTTAACTGAACGCCCATGCCTAAAGATTCGTGAAAGAGGAGATATTTTTACATCACTGGAGATGAGAACTAGGGATAAGATTCACTGACCAGGCTAACCGATATCTGCATTTACGAATAGGAAACTCTTGCGATCGCTAAGTACCAAAAAAAAAAAAAGAATGAAATCATCGAACTGGATTAATGCTCTGTATGTAGAATTCGGCATTCTGGAGGTCAATAGAACCAGCTCATTGGTTTAGTGTTTTGAACTTGGTTACCTTCTACGCATTTATTGCAAACATGAACCGCATGGATCATATTTCAATGATACCCGGATTAATGTATTTTTTAAAAACTGTCAAGTTTAAATTATTAAATCCAATCTAATAGTTCAAATTTGCGATGTTCTCTGTACGAAACGCCTGCTTCGTTTTCTTTTGATCAGCTCCCGTTGTCCGTTAACAACTCCCTATGAATGCTAATCATGGGCCCTCAATGCCAACTTGCTAACCATAATTGGACATGAATTGATTGTTTTAATTTACCGTGCAACTTGACATGATGATAATAAAAACTAGTATTTGTTTTCATGTTGTACACTACAAACAAACAATAAGAATTATTAACAATAATTACGATTAGATTTGGCAACGACAGAAAATACGTAATCTCAAACAACGCAAAAGAACTAAGATGTGCAGCAGGACTAGCCAGGAATGTTGGTAATCTTGGTAGGGCATGGGCTTGTTAATAGGATCAATCGAATTTGTCCGAGTGTGGCATCACCATTGTCCTGTTGTGCTTGTTAAGGGGTCTGTGACTCTGTTATCCTTAGCTGGCCGTGCCCTCTCCGTGAAGTTCCGGCAAACTCGAAATGGCGCCAAAACAGATCAGTACGAATTGAATAGATAAAAAGGGGACGCCTTGAAAGTGTGGTGCGGCTGCGGCCACCTCGTTCCTTTTGCCGTGCCTTGCTTTGCATGCTATCGTGCCGTTATACCTTTCTCGGACCCTATCGCCGTTTGGCCATTTCCAAACCTTGCTGCTCCGAATGCCTACAGTTTGCAATAATGTATCAAACAGACACGAACCGCTGAGGGAGAGACTACGTGACTCTCTTAAATCTTAATTGACAGCTCCGGCCCATTCCGCCGCGTCAGCTCATGAATAAAATTACTCCCAAAACCAAAATTGTTATATATTGGGATGTAGAATGCTACTTGTGTAACATGCTATCTTTCAATAGTCTCTGGGATTTTAAGATTGTTATATACAAACATTTTAAATTATAGTAGAATACAAGTGTTAGTTAAATTCATGCTCTTTTAAGAATTATTCGTTTTTGTTTGGAGTGGTTTATATTCATAGCTAGATGCGCAGTTCGCAAGACAAAACCCCTGTTTGGCAGTAATTAGTACATGAGGGAAACGGAGAGACATGAAAATAAGTTTTCATTATTTTTTATTAAATTAAAACGATGAAATTTAATTCTTAACCTCTTTCCTGCTTGCATGCGAATAGTGGATAATTTTTTATGACTGATATATGTAAAATTTACTGCACTGCTATTATTTACTATGAAGGTAAAATACAAATTTTCTTTAGGGTATACTCCCTTTACTTAAAAATATTTGACATTTTTTAGGTTTAAATATTTAAAAATATAAGATATTTTTAATACTTTGAAATGTAATTAATGAGCTTTTATCAAAAGTACATCTAATAAATAAATCACTTTATATTTATTTTAAAGTAAAAATTTTAATACATGAATATAAATGTGAAAAGATAATGTTATTTGAAAGACAATTAATTACTTTATTAAAAAATGTAATTTAGTTAAAATTTTATATTTTTTAATAAAAATAATATTAAAGTTTGAATTTTGAATACATATTTATTAAACCTTATTTTTACTTTAAGTGTTAGGAGTACTGTTTTCCTTTTATTAATTGTCATTAAAACTTTTGTTTTATTTGATCAAAGATGTAAACAGAATAATATTCTCATTTTTAATATCATGTCGAATGTGATTATGTCATTTTATCCACATCCTTGTCTCATTCATTCCTCGAAGGGCATTTGTTACCTACATGCTATAAACAGGAAAAAAAAAACATCTAAATGGTGCAATGTAAAAAGTGTTTATCCAAACATTATGGGTCCTTTTATTTTAGCTTATTTCATAAAAAAATACTTATTTTTTTTAAAAAATCATTTTGTAAGTTTTTAATATGTTTGTTTAAATTTTTAAAAATAATCAAAATCTAAAAAAATATTTTAATTATTTTAACAATACAATAGATGAGAGAGTGTTTTAAGAAAGTGAAATACATAAAGATATTATTAAATTTTAAAATAATATAATAAATTATTTTTATAAAATAAAAATCAATGAAAATATCATAAAATTTAAAAGCAATTATAACTAATAATTACTTTTTTAACCAAATATAAAATAATGTTTGCTTTTTACAAAATGTCTACAAAATAATTTTTTTTATAAAATCTCTAAACTACTATAAATTTAATTTTTAATTTTTTAATAGGGATATCATAAAATTTTTTTATTATTCAAAAAAAGTTGCATTCATTTATTAAGTGAATAATTTTACTTTTTATTAAAAAATAATTTTTAATTATAAAATTGTTATTAGCCTGAATGATTCCCCACAAATATAATCTCATTCCCAATTTAAATAATTTTTAATATAATATTTAAATAAATACTTTTCACGTTACATCATTAAAAGAATTTATTTTATTATTTATAGCCTATGAGACAAAACCTTCCTCCAAGCGAGTTGGGGAAGGAGAACCTGATGAGGTGGCGCTGGCAGGAGGCTGGCCCGGATAAATGACAGAGGGCCCAAATCAAGTTTGTCGTCTCTCTCCGCCTAAGCTGGCCATCTACTGTGATGTCTTGATGACTCATTATTGTATGTCCCCGTCTCTCATTTAATTAAATCCCATGGCCTCCATTTGACGATGCGGCTCCCTAATTGATTAATAATCATGTAGCGAGCGCGTCATCCAGCTGGCCTTCATTCATTCCTCCATTTGACTTTCCCTACACGCCTTCCTACTTTCTTCCTTCTTGTCTAGCTCCTTCCCCCTCATGGCTCCTATATAATACCCTTCCCTCCTTCTTCCTCCTTCACAGCCTCACTTCACTGCCTATCTGCCTTTAGCTTCACATTCACTATGGCCTCTCCCTCTTTTTCCTCCTCTCTCGTTCTCCAACTCTTCCTCTCTGTCTCCCTCCTCCATTTCAGCACCGCCGCCAGAACACTCTCCCAGTCGTCCCAAAACTTCAAGTTCCAATACCACAAAGGGCCTCTCCTTACCGGCAACATCTCTCTCCACCTCATATGGTACGGTAAGTTCACTCCTTCCCAGCAAGCCATTGTCTCCGATTTCATTTCCTCCCTCTCCTCCTCCAATCCCGCCACGCCCCAACCTACCGTCTCCGCGTGGTGGAACACCATTAAAAAATTCTACAACCCCAAGCTGTCCCTCTCCCTAGCTTCCCAGGTCCTCGACGACGCCTACTCCGTCGGCAAATCTCTCACCACTCAACAAGTTGCCAAGCTGGCATCCAAGGGTGGCCAGAAAGACGCCATCAACGTGGTTCTCACTGCTTCCGATGTTGCCGTCGATGGGTTCTGCTCCAGCAGGTGCGGCACTCACGGTACCTCCGTGGGCGCTGCTGTACGAGGGAAGAGACACAGCTTTGCTTACATCTGGGTCGGTAACTCGGAAACCCAATGTCCCGGTCAGTGCTCGTGGCCGTTCCACCAGCCTATTTATGGTCCCCAGAACCCGCCCTTGGTTGCGCCTAACAACGATGTGGGACTCGATGGCATGGTGATCAACGTGGCGAGCCTGTTGGCTGGAACCGTCTCCAACCCCTTCGGCAATGGATTCTTTCAGGGACCCAAAGAAGCACCGTTGGAGGCGGCATCGGCTTGCACCGGAGTCTATGGCAAAGGAGCTTTCCCCGGCTACGCCGGCAACCTCTTGGTGGACCCAGTCACCGGCGCGAGCTTCAATGCCAATGGCGTGAATGGCAGAAAATATCTGTTGCCCGCACTTTATGACCCCGCCACCTCTTCTTGTTCTACGCTGGTATAATAACGACGGGATACACATCGCGGAACTTCGGATTGATTACGGACGCCTTCGGCGTTGAGAAACATTCTTTGATTCCTTCATTCTTTTTGCTGTGACATCGAATAAATATCTCATTTGCGTATAATTAAGATAACTATATATGTTTGTCTATATGAGTCTTTCAGTGCCCTCGACTGTTAATTTTTTCTCTATCTATTTCTTCTCCCGACTAATTTTTCTCACTTTAACAAACCGCTCGCTTCATTTATAATTATTCTTTTGCAAAATGAAAATTATAAAAAATAAAAAAGGAAAGGAAATCAATAAGTAAAAAAAGAAAGGAAAAACAGCAATAAAATCTCTTAAATGTATAAATAATAATTTATTTTTTTAAAATATTATAATTTTTTTAAAGTTTTTTTGAAAATTTTTTATCATATCAATTATTAAATTATTCTTATTAAAAAATAAATTATTCATAAATTTTATCTAAATATTTATAATTTTATTATATATTCATAATAATATAATAGTAAATAAAGCTTCACATATTAATTTTTTTATTATCATATTGTTATGAATATAAAAAAGAATTATGAATATTTAAACAGTAAAATATAGGGTATTAAAGACGAACTGATGGATTCAAAATTAAAAAGAATAATAAGTATTTCGCCAGATTCTGCCTTTTCATAAACTAATTACTGGTGATGGAATTAGTCTCATGGTTCTCCTCTGAGAATACTTTAGACAATCCAAAAAATAAAATAAAATAAAATCCTAGTGATAGTTCTTGGAGGCTAGGGACAAAGACGGTCTCGGATTAAAATAAATTGTGATGGGAGAGCCAGCAGAGGAATCCACAAAGCAACAATTGAAACGCGTGTTTCAACAGTGCCAGAAAGAGCTGTGACTTAGGACATCTTTGAAGGGTTTGGTGCTAAATGAATGAATCTCGATAAGCTCAACCATATTTCAGAATTTCATTTTGTAAAAACCGATCCTGGCGCCTAGAGCCAAAGAGCTGGCCATGTGAGCCGTCCTTATTTTTTTATTTAAAAACATATATATAATTCTAAATATAATTATTACACGGAAGATTAAGTTTAAAAAAATAAATTTAAATTAATTTACAATAAATATGTAAAATTTAAACTTTCAAATCTAATATCAAATAATAATATTAAAATTAACATAAATAAAATTTAAATTTTATTAATGTTATTAGTTAAATCTTCATGAATGAGGGAGGGAGGAATGGGTTTATAGTTTTTATTTTTTTTAGTTAGATACTTAATTTTTTATTTTTTTATATTAAAAATGATAAAAATAATCCAAAGGGCCAACTTTTTATTTTTTTTGGCTTAAAAGGGATTTTTTTAAAAACTTAAATTGCCATTTTTTACCTCACAGCAGCAGCCCCATTTTGATTAGTTTTAGGCTTAAAAATACCCACTCGATAAGTTGGATCCTAATTGACAACCATATGTCATTGTATTTGTGTACTCTCTTGTATTTGCTATCTAGTCTACGCCAATGATGCTCTCTTACTTTTCCTTTTTCAGCCTGTTCTCTATTTTAATGATGAAAGAGAAGGTAAATCTTTCATCCTATTAGTTTTTTGAAAAAAACAAGGACTTGAACCAACGCGATTACAAAAGTTCGTTGATCTCTTTCACACACCTATGCACGTATATATACACCTCTTCGGCGCTTCACGTGTAATTGGCTTAATTATATCAAGCCGTCTCGAACTAAATTGCTAAAATATTTGGGTGGAAACTGAAGTAAAATAATAAAGCATATAAACAATTAGAGCAATTTTTCTTGTTCCCCAGCTTGGACATGAATGTGCCAATAATAGCCTTAAGATGTCCAATTGACCGAAGTAACCTTGCTCGGCAACCAACAAAACCCAAGAGAGAGCAGAGCCGCTTCCTTTTGAAAACCGTGGCCACATTTTGGGCATCAAATCTGAATCTATCAGATCTCTGCTTCCTCCGTGATATTGTGCTTGATAGATCATAAATAAGATCTTCGTAGTTGTCTGAGATATCCAATTATCTATTCCCATCTGAGAACTGCAACAATAATGGCTGTCTCTACTTACACATCCTTAATCCCCACGACTTCATTTACTCTTGTTTCTTCTTCAAAACACAGCCAATATTCCTTCCCCACCAAATGGATCACAACTCCTTCCATTGTAGCCGTACACGGAGCCGAGCCTGCCAAGAAGCCCCTGGCCACTGCCACGACGACGTCTACGTCAACTGCCACCACCGGAACGGATCAGGTTAAATGGAGCCTTGAGAGCTGGAAAGCAAGAAAAGCCCTGCAGCTGCCGGAATACCCCAACCAAGAGGAACTGGAATCGGTGCTCAGGACCCTGGACGCCTTTCCTCCTATCGTATTCGCTGGGGAGGCAAGAAGCTTGGAAGAAAGACTGGGCCAGGCTGCTATGGGAAATGCATTCCTCCTCCAAGGAGGAGACTGCGCCGAGAGTTTCAAAGAGTTCAATGCTGTTAACATACGTGACACCTTCAGGGTTATTCTCCAGATGAGCGCCGTTCTCATGCTCGGAGGACAAATGCCCGTTATTAAGGTCTTTTAGAAAATCAATATTTGCCTGCGAATATAAAAACGAATGCCCGATGATACTGATACGTTGTGGTATGGGTTATTAGGTGGGAAGAATGGCGGGTCAATTTGCGAAGCCTAGATCGGAGCCGTTGGAGGAGAGGAACGGATTGAAGCTGCCCGGTTACAGAGGAGGCAACGTGAACGGAGACGCGTTTGACGAGAAGTCGAGGACTCCAGATCCGCAGAGAATGATTAGAGCGTATAGCCAATCCGCGGCTACTCTGAACCTTCTGAGAGCCTTTGCCAAGGGAGGGTATGCAGCGATGCAGAGGATCAATCACTGGAATCTGAACTTTGCGGAGCACAGTGAGCAGGGGGACAGGTCGGTGATTCCATTTTCTTAAATTCAATGCCTTGCAATTTTTTATAGGCAACGATACTTGCACCGGGGTCTGTGCTGATTCAATGCCCATATGGAATCGTCATGGCTTAGGGCGTTACCATACCAACACTTTACAGGAAATGCTCCGTGCTGCCCTTCTTTTAGCCGCCAAAGAAAACTTCAATGAATTGGGTAGAAAATGCTGAGAGGCTAATTAATTTTGAGTGAAGTCACCGCTGCACATTTATGTTTCCAACACTTTACATAAACTTTGGTAAAAAAAAAAAAAACACTTTACATAAAGTTTTTTTTTTAATTATTGAGCTAGAGTTTTTTTTACCTAGGATTATAGAAAAACTATGAAGAATCTAAATATAAAAATCTTATATAAAATTATTTTGAAATCTTATATTCTCTACTAAAGTTATCAATTTATTATATTAATGTTTTCAATCAACAATGGATACGATAGTTGTTAGTGGAGTTGACTAATTAATAATTAAGCAGGAATAATTAATTACTAATTTGCATTAATTGAATATGAAATTTCTATATTTAAAGTTATTCTGCGGGACTCGAGATTTAGGGGAGAAAAAATAGCATGATGGTTTATGGGTGACAAACACAGTACACAGTACATATTTATAAGTTTCCAACAAATGGTTGGGGTTGGGGGCAGTAAAAAAGTTGCGCAATGTGCACCTTGGTGGTTAAAAATGGGATGTAGGTGCATGCATAAATAAAATTATTGAAAGAGGTGGTGGCATGGCAGGTACCGGGAGCTGGCACACAGAGTGGACGAGGCCCTCGGATTCATGGCGGCGGCCGGCTTCACGGTGGACCATCCTCTGATGAAAACCACAGAGTTCTGGACTTCTCACGAGTGCCTGCTTCTGCCATACGAACAGTCACTCACTAGGCTGGATTCAACTTCCGGCCTCTACTACGACTGTTCTGCCCACATGCTCTGGGTGGGTGAGCGCACCAGGCAACTAGACGGCGCCCACGTCGAGTTCTTAAGAGGGGTCGCTAATCCTCTAGGCATTAAGGTCTCGTTTTTAAATATTTAATTGAGATTTGGATGATGCAAGTACACGGTAACTGATCATGAATCGGGATGTATATATGATGATAACAATTGCAGGTGAGCGATAAGATGGATCCGTATGAGCTGGTAAAGCTGATAGAGATATTGAACCCGGAAAACAAGGTGGGAAGAATAACGGTGATAACGAGGATGGGAGCGGAGAAGATACGAGTGAAACTGCCGCAGCTGATCAGGGCGGTGCGGAGGGCAGGGCAAATAGTGACGTGGGTAAGCGATCCCATGCACGGGAACACGGTGAAGGCTCCGTGCGGGCTCAAGACGCGGCCGTTCGACGCCATAAGGGACGAGGTAACGGCGTTCTTGGAGGTGCACGAGGAAGAAGGGAGCCACGCAGGAGGGGTGCATCTGGAGATGACAGGACAGAACGTGACGGAGTGCGTGGGAGGGTCGAGGACGGTGACATTCGAAGACTTGGGCTCGCGTTACCACACGCACTGCGACCCCCGCCTGAATGCTTCCCAGTCTCTGGAGCTGGCCTTCATCATCGCCCACCACCTCCGATCCTCTCCCAGCATCCCTTCCCTTCCCCCATTGTAAACTGTCATTTTTCACTCATTTATGTCCGCTAGGTTCTCGCGTCTCTTCTTTTATTTTCTTTTATATTTTTGTTCAATCCACTCTCTTCTTCAAATTCTCGTGCGTATGTTGAGGATCATCGCCCCCTTTCCCGACATCAAGGGTGGGTTTAGATTTTTTTACTTCTCACTTCTCAAAAACCCTTTTTAACTTTTCAAATGTCAAGATGTTGTTCGGATGATTGTAATACATGCAAATTGATATGACTTTGGTAACTGACTTAAAAATGAATTTCAAAATGAGCAATTTAAAAAATTTTTAAAAATCCTTTTCAACTTATTTATAGAGCTTTAATATTATTAATAAGATAGGAAATATTTATTTTAATTTTATTTATAGATATTTCAATAATTATTATATTCATCTTTATCCTTTTCTCTTATTAAATATTAGAAAAGTTAGCATAAATTAATGTATTTTTTGATAATTATATATTTAAAAGCATATTTTACCATCATATATAATCTAAATAATTTTTAGTATATCAAATTGACTTTTAAAAAAATATATTTAAATACAAATTTTGTTATAATAATTAACTTTTACTAAATAAATTTTTGATAAATTAAAAATTAAACACATGCTAATTAATTTTGGTGAAAACGTCATTACCTCCTTGCAAATGTTGCATCTAATGCCACCTCCTTCCTTCAAGCGTGGAGAGAATGGCTTGAAAAAACTGCGGCTAACTCTGAAGAACGAAGGCAATATTATTATTATTATTTTTCCATTCCAAAAAGGAAAAGATCCAACTAAAATCTACTATTACAAAAATGAATATGATCGATGCCTGGAGCATCATCCTATAACAGCTTCCTGAAGTTATCAGGTGGATGATCAGGATCGTGCACACCCATATTAGAAGCTATTCCAGTAGTACAGCAACCCAACAAGTTAATTAGCGATTGCAGTACTTCGCTTTCTCAAAGTATCTCAACACCTTAATCTTGATATTCGATATACTCTCTATTTTTTTTAAATGACATGTTTAGACAACTGAAATGTCTCGTGTGTACAAATATATTTGAAAATTAAGATTTAAGTTTTTTTTTAAAAAATGACAATGACAAAATTATTTTTATTATAATAAAATCATTAAAAATTATTAAGAAATCTGGATCATATTGACTTCATGTCATGAACATATGTTTGAAAATCTTCAACATTTGCATCAGCTTTATTATTATTATTATTATTATTTTGGAAATACCGGGTGAAAGTACTCCGGAAATTCATTATTGAGAAGTTAATTATTTACTTGAATTGCAGTGTCGTCGTTACGAATAGAAGAAGTGCTTTTACTTTTTAATAACCATGTCCTTGAGATTTTATGCTGCTTTATTAGTTCTGATATGTTGATCTATGGCTAGTTTTTTCATTACCATTCCAGTCATAGTACGCACGTTTTAATTTCCATGCTCTCAGTTATTGTCCACTGGGAGAATAATATATAAAGACCTGAAAAGAAAATTATTCACAAACAAGGATCAATAATAAATTTTATTAAAAAAACAAATTATGTTTTCATTTTAATAACAATATATTTTGTATAGTCATTATTTGTGAATAATTGTCTTTTTGGTTCTCTTTTTCATTTGGGTATTTCAGTTAATTTTACATGGCTCATTATTTATCATTTCCTTGCGTGAATTGCCATTTTTCATGTTTAACAACGTCGGCGGATGCCACTCGCTCACTAACCTTATCAGCTTCTGCCCTAATTGATAACTTAGACTAGTCTGCCAAATCATACACCATAAGGAACTTCTTTAGATTTTTTTTTTTTTGAGGAAAGGACAATTTATTAAACCATGAAAGGTTAGTCCATACAAACATAAGGCCCATTTAAAACACGAAGGAGCCTGAGAGAAACTAACACCAAAAAACGTTGAAAAGGAAAAAGGCCACACATAGATAACACATCCACGAAGAAGTCACTCCCAGGCAGGAATCCGTAGCCGCTAGAATGAAGGAGATCAATGAACATCATATGCAACGAGTGCATGTGAAGATAAAAAGAGCCATCTCCAGAGTAAAGGATACCATCAAGGTACAAAGAAGAGAACGAAAAGTTCTCACAATGGCTAAAAAGCCTACTAATAGCAACGGACTTTTGATATCCCAAAGGGATCGTCAATTCCAACCGGAAAGAAATCACAGAGAATGAACTCCAGAAGCCATTATAAAACAACCTAAACCCAAGAAACAGAGAAAACACAATGTCAGAGTGGCCTGAACTAAAAAAGAGGGTTGTGACCATACCCATTTCACAATCCTCTGAGATCAAGTGTGTCATGGTACTGCCAAGCAAGCTTTTTCGGCTACAAATCTCACGAAACCCAGATTCGGACCCCTATCAAATGTGTTAGGAAGGACCTTATCATCTCTGTGTTGATGATGTCTTGTTAGCCAACAATTTAATGAATTTTTTTAATGAGATAAAACACCTATTATCTTGCCATTTTGACATGAAGGATATGGGTGAGGCCTCCTTCATTCTTGGGATATAGATTTATCGTGATAAATTTCGTGGTATTCTTGATTTATCACATACCACTTATATTGAGCGGGTATTTAAAAAATTCAAAATGGATTTATGTTCTCCCTCACCTGCTCCTGTACAAAAAGGTGAGCTATTACCAGAGTTACAGTGTGCCAAGGATGATAAGAAGAGGACTGAAATGAAAAAGATACCATACGCTTCCGCTATCGGCAACCTTATGTATGTTCAAGTGTGTACTTGACTAGATATATCCTTTGCCATTGGAGTGTTGGGTCGATACTTAAATGAACCAAGTCCGGATCATTGGAAAGCTGCTAAGAAAGTTATGAGATATCTTTAAGATATGAAGAATTATATGTTAACTTACAAAAGGTCAAATTTTTTTGAGGTTATTGGGTATTCTGATTATGATTTTAAGGGATCAGAAGATCTTGAAATTGTTGCCTTTTTAGATTCAGATTTTGCCTCGTGTTTGAATGATCGTAAGTCCATGATCGGTTATATTTTCATGTTGTCGGGAGAAGCCGTTTCTTGAAAAAGTATGAAACAGACACTTATAGTAGTATCATCTATAGAAGCTGAGTATATTGCTTGTTTTGAGACTACATGTCATGCTATATAGTTGAGGAAGTTGATATCTGTCATGCGCCTGTTTGAGTCAACATCATGTTCTCTAACTATTTATTGTGATAATAAATCTGTAGTATACTAAGCTAATAATCACAGAAATTCCAGTCGTACAAAGCATTTTAATATCAAACTTATGTTTGTAAAAGAGAAAATTACTAAGTCTTAAACCCGTGTGGTATACATTCCTGGCACACAGATGCTTGCAGATTTGCTGACCAAGGGCTTACCTATAGAAGTTTTTCAAAATCATGTAACTTGTATGGGTATTATAAATTCCTTTGATGCTCTAGTTTGGTGGGAGTTTAAGAACCTTTTGTGTTGTAATTTCTCTTTAAACTTTATTTTCTTCTGTGAGTTATATTCAGTTTAGTTAGATGAGTCTATATCATTTGTATCCCCATAAGATTCAATGATTTTGTTGTGGTACACTATGCATGTCACTTGTTTCCCCATAGGAATTAGTGATTTATGTTGTTGTCTTACTGAACTGCGTTTTTGAAATAAAATTTCATATTTTATTTAGATTATGAGACATTATATCACTTATTTTTTCATAGAATCCAGTAATTTTGTGAAGTTTTATTTTCTGAATTTTGTTTGTGACTTGTTTATATTATTTGTTTAATTAATGCAATCCAAGTGAGAGATTGTTAGAATACGGATTAACATTAATTAATAAGCCTAAGCAGATTGGTCTTTATGATTTTGTGTGGACCGTGATAGGTGGACCATACAAGTGAGCTCAATAGGCAAAGGCCTAACCCACAATCCAATAGCTGTCAGTTATTTCCTATCTCTTAACTGACTGATTCAGAGATAATAAAATATATAATTATTTAATTATTTAATAAGGTGGTTACCGATCTGATTCTTATAAGTCGATCAGTTGATAATCACAAAACACATGATTCATTTTTTTTGCTCCATTATCTCTGCACTCTTTAATGATTCTGGGAACCAGTGGGTTGTGTGTCTATCTACACTCGAGGTAATCGAGCTTTTTTAAGTACTCATGAATTCTTCAGGTATGCATATATTACTTTACTTATTCATATAAATTGAGATGTACAAATCTAACATTTTCGGCTACAAAGCTCACGAAACCCAGATTCTGACCCCTATCAGATGTGTTAGGAAGGACCTCATCGTCTTTATGGGTCAGTATGTCGATGTCGCTTTTTACGAGGGCTGTGGAAGAACTTCTTGATTGAAAAAACATCTGAAAAACAAGACGCTCGAAAGCCAGCTAGATAAATGAACTGATGCTTGAGTAGGATCTGATACCTCAGCACAAGAGTAACGAACAAACAATAATACACTAGACTTGAATTGGTGACAGCAACAGCATAATCAAAGCAGTTTAACTGCAGGCTGAATTGATGAAATGTCTTAAGTTGCTTAAGAGGCTGAACCGTCATATGAGCAGCAGTGAGATCTTCGGCAAAAGCTTCCCGTTTTCTTTTAACCGTGGTAGAACAGCAAAGCAGCTCCAAGCAACCCAACACAGGGTACATCTTCAGTAGAAGGAGGCTTGGTCATCGAAGCTTGTGAAGGAATATCAAATGAAGTGGGCCTAGACTAGTTACAAATGCCATGTGTCCTATTAAAAACATAACGAGGCCCAAACAAAAATATGGCAACCGACTTGGAGAAGCCCGAAAAAGAGACCCGAAGATCATCACACAAATGACCCGAATCCAAAGAAACCGACTTTAGACAAAGGGAAGGCGTATGACCGACATGCAAACACATAGCGCACTCACGACCAACATTTGCGAAGAAAAAAGAAACAGGAATAGGTTCACTACAATGAGAAAATACGATCAAATTATGATGAACAGCGAAAGACAGGAAACAGAAATAAAAAAAGGAAAACCGTCAGACCGACATTACGAGAAACACAAGACACATCAATTGACAGGAAGGGACCCAGCTTATTACCAAAAAAATTAGCGATGGATTCAGGGTAATGAGCCAAAGGGACACCATAAACTCTACACCAAACATTAAATGAAACGGACTGAAACGGACAATAGAACTAATACACGAGAGTTACAGAATTGAAGCCAAACGTGTTCCGTTACCCTTCATTAAGCCAATAAAACGTTTAGCATTTACATGTGTAACGTTAGCTGATTACCTGTTTTCGTTCAGAGTCCTAACACTATAAATAAGACTCACTTTGTTGTAAGAGAGGCAGACTAGAAATAAAATTCAGAGTTTTCTCTTTTCATTCAGTTTCTATGCCATTTTGGTATCAGAGCTGGTCCAGAGAACGAGAGAGTGAGTTACAGTTGAGAAAGTACGCCGGAAAGAAGAGAGATTCAGAGGAGGAGTCCCTGACGTCTTCGCATTTTACAAACCAGGCATTTTCTCAGAAAACTAACATCACCATCGTGCTCAGGAGGTCCGAAAACATGGAACAAGAGGTTCCTCGTCACCGGAAACAGTCGCACGCGCTGCCACGCGCCACCGTCGGAATACCACGCGCCTCGCCGCCGGTCCACGCGCCGTCACGCGCTATCCGAAGGTTGAAGACGCTGATGTCAGCTGCCACGTCATTGTTCTGACCGATCAACGACAGGTCAGACCAATAGTTTTATCCCATGTGTCACAGTCGCCACGTCACTGCGCCCAGTCAGCCAACTTTTCAGAAATTACATTTTCGACCCAAATCTTTCAGTAATTGTAAATTTACCCCTATTTTTTATGAAATTTCATATTATCCCCCAAATTTTTTAGAAATTCCATTTTAACCGCTAAACTTTCCTAAAATTACACTTTTGCCCCTTGATTTTACCTGAATTCCAGTTTAACCCCTATATTTTTCATAAATTTCAATTTGACCCATCATTCTTCTAGAATCGCTATTTTACCCCCTAGATAGTCCAAAATCCCCATTTTGCCCCTAGCCTTTTGAAAAAAAAAATTCACTTTACCTCTATATCCTTCAACGTTTCCAATCGCACCCCAATCTTTATCCCTAGCCTTGACACTTATTCAAAAAGCCTCCAAGACGTAGACATGTGCACGAGGTTGAGATGGAAGAGTTGAGACGTAGGATACGAGAATTGGAAGCCACTGTGGAATTGCAGCAAACTCTGTTAAACAACAACAGAGAAAACTTAGAGAGAGATTCGGGAAGCAGTAGTTCGTCATCTACAGAAAACCGCCGCCGCCCACGACAACAACAATTCCGCCCTAATGACATCAAGGTTGACGTTCCTGAATTCGAGGGAAGGCTCCAGCCAGATGAGTTTGTAGATTGGCTACAAACTGTTGAACGAGTATTTGAATACAAGGAGATTCCAGATGTGCAGAAAGTCAAAATTGTCGCCCTCAAACTCAAGAAACATGCTTCTATTTGGTGGAAAAACCTCAGATGGAAGCTAGAACGTGAGGGAAAGCGCAAGATTGAAACCTGGGAGAAAATGAAACGCCAGCTCACCAGGAAATTTTTACCAGATTATTACCACCAGGATAATTTTATCCAGTTGCAAAATCTTCGACAGAGATCTTTATCTGTAGAAGAATATACTAGAGAGTTTGAACAACTCATGATGAAGTGTGATATTCAGGAGAAGGAGGAGCAAACAATAGCCCGGTACCTTACAGGCTTAAACACAGATATCAGTCGTCCAGTCCAGCTTCAACAATATTGGACCTTGGATGATGTCATCCGTCTGGCCGTGTGTGTTGAGAAGCAGATGCCCAAGAGATCCGCTTTCCAACCTTCATCCTCTAGGAGTTATCTAGAAGGCCGTAAAGAAGAATTTCAGCAGACTAACTCCTCAAGCAAGCCACAACCTACTGCTATGCGCAAACCACCATCCAATGCTGCCAAGGAATCTGGTTCCAAAGCAATCAAATGCTTTAAATGCCAAGGATTTGGCCATATTGCTGCGGACTGTCTTACACGAAGGGTTGTCACCATTCGAGAAGGATCAAGGTATGAAACACTTGAAGAAGGTGAGGAGGACGATGAGTTCTACGGCACTGATCCCGTATATGACGAGGAGGTCACACCTGCTGATCAAGGAGAAGCATTGGTGCTTAGACGAAGTCTGCATACAATAGTAGTCAAAGAACAACCTTGGTTACGACGCAACATTTTTCACACTCGTTGCACGGCCCAAGGAAAAGTTTGTAATGTCATCATTGACAGTGAAAGCTGTGAAAATGTAGTATCTAACTACATGGTGGAGAAATTGAAGTTGCCAATACAAGATCGTCCACAACCTTACAAGCTTCACTGGCTCAATAAAGGGAATGAGGTAAAAGTTTCTAAACAATGCCTTGTGACCTTTTCTATTGGGAATCGATATTGTGATGAAGTTTTATATGATGTTGTTCCCATGGATGCATGCCACCTTCTCTTGGGGAGGCTACGGCAATATGACCGACATGCTATGCATAACGGGCGAGCGAACACTTATTCTTTTACGAAAGATGGTGTCAAGTTTACACTAGCGCCTCTACCACCCAATGAGATTAGCCAATCTTTAAGGGAATCTAGTGTTTCTAAGCCGTTAGTGTCTTTGTTGACTAAGGAGGAATTCAAGGTGTCAAAATCCGAAGCCCAAATGATGAGTATTATTCTGGTGCTTGAGGTGAACGATGAGACGGTCAATCCACCTGGAGTCATTCCGTTATTGTCAGAATTTTCAGATGTAATATCCGATGAGATACCACCAGGGTTGCCTCCAATGCGAGACATACAGCATGCCATTGACTTCGTTCCAGGAGCAGTCATTCCTAATAAGCCTGCTTATAGGATGAGTCCCCAGGAACATGCCGAAGTCCAACGACAAGTTGAAGAGTTGTTAAAGAAAGGGTTAGTTCGAGAAAGTATCAGCCCTTGTGCTGTACCTGTTCTTCTAGTACCTAAGAAGGATGGGAGTTGGAGAATGTGCATTGACTGCCGAGCCGTCAACAAGATCACTATTAAGTATCGGTTTTCGATACCTCGGCTTGATGATATGCTGGACCAATTGCATGGTGCCACTACTTTCTCCAAAATTGATCTTCGTAGTGGGTACCATCAAATCAGAATTCGACCAGGAGATGAGTGGAAGACTGATTTCAAGACCAGAGATGGCTTATATGAGTGGAATGTGATGCCTTTTGGGTTAACAAATGCTCCTAGCACATTTATGCGCCTGATAAATCAGGTATTGAGACCCTTCATTGGTAAATTTGTTGTTGTGTACTTTGATGATATTCTTATTTACAGTAAGAATCAAGAGGAGCATTTAGATCACTTGCGGCAAGTTTTGCAAGCCTTGCGTGAGCAGAAGCTTTATGCAAATCTCAAGAAGTGCGCCTTCCTCACCAACGAAGTTGTGTTCTTGGGTTACATCATTACCGCGGAAGGTGTTTGCGTTGATCCAAGCAAAGTTGCAGCCATTGACAGCTGGCCAATTCCAAAATCCATCCAGGAGGTTCGAAGCTTCCACGGATTAGCTTCTTTCTACAGGAGGTTCATCCGTAATTTTAGCTCAATTGCCGCACCACTTACAGACTGCACCAAAGGAGAGAAGTTTCAGTGGAAAGAGCAAGCTCAGAAAAGCTTTGAGGAGCTTAAGAAGAAGTTGACCAAAGCTCCAGTCCTAGCTCTTCCTAATTTTGATCAAGTATTTGAAGTTAGCTGTGATGCTTCTAACACTGGCATTGGTGCTGTCTTAAGCCAGGAGGGCCATCCCATTGCCTTTTTTAGTGAGAAGCTCAATGATGCCAAGCTCAAATATTCTACCTATGATAAGGAATTCTATGCCATTGTCCGAGCTCTTCAATATTGGAGTCATTATCTCCTAAATAAAGAGTTCATACTTTTTTCGGACCATGAGGCTCTCAAGTATTTGAATTCCCAGTAGAAGATCAGCCGTAGACATGCTCGTTGGAGTAAACTCTTACAGTCTTATCCATTCCTTATCAAACATAAGGCTGGAACTCTGAACTCCGTAGCTGATGCCCTTAGTCGTCGCCATGTACTACTTACAACACTACAAACCAAGGTTGTTGGATTTGACCTTGTTAAAGAGTTATATCAAGATGATCCTGATTTTCGAGGAGTGTGGGAAGCAACTATAAATCAGCCTTTCCACCAGTTCTACAGACACGACGGGTTTTTATTTCGAGGTAAAACCCTCTGTATTCCACAGGGTTCCTTGAGAGAAGCCATAATTTGGGAAGCACATGATGGTGGATTAGCTGGACATTTTGGATGAGATAAGACAATTAACCTAGTGAAGGAGAACTTTTACTGGCCTCGACTTGAACGGGATGTCAACAGGTATATACAGAGATGCAGAATTTATCACTTGGCTAAATCCAAGGGTCAGAATACTGGACTATACATGCCTCTGCCAATTTCAAAAGCACCTTGGGAAGATATAACTATGGATTTTGTTCTGGGTTTACCACGGACTCAGAGGCAAAAAGATTCTGTCATGGTAGTTGTGGATCGCTTCTCAAAAATGGCCCATTTCATCCCATGCCAGAAGACCAACGATGCTGTTCAAGTAGCCGACTTGTATTTTAAGGAGATTGTGCGTCTTCATGGCATTCCTAGAACTATCACTTCTGACCGTGATGTGAAGTTTCTTAGCCACTTTTGGCGGACGTTATGGAAGAAGATGGGAACTAAGCTCCAGTTTAGCAGCGCTAGTCACCCCCAGACAGACGGTCAAACTGAAGCTATAAATAGGATTCTTAGTAATCTTCTTCGCAGTTTCATAGGGAAGAATTTGAAGCAGTGGGATCTTATTCTTGCTCAAGTTGAGTTTGCTTATAATAACTCTGTCAACCAAGCAACTGGGAAGTGTCCGTTTGAAGTTGTTTATGGCACTCGTCCCCTTAGTCCACTAGACTTGACCCTTTCACTTGATAAGCAGCAATATAGCTCTGATGCTAACCAAAGGGCTAAGGAAATTAAGAAGTTACATGAGCAAGTTCGCGAGCGAATCCAAAAGCAGAATTTGAGATACAAGGCTCAACATGACAAACATCGAAGACAGCAGACTTTTAAGGTAGGAGACTTGGTTTGGATACATCTACGAAAGGAACGATTTCCTAAACAACCAAACGCCAAGTTGTCCCCAAGAGCTGATGGTCCGTTCAAGATAGTGCAAAGGATCAACAACAACGCTTACAAAGTGGAATTACCTGGTTCTTATGGTGTATCTGCCACCTTTAATGTTGCTGATCTATTCCCTTACATTGACGATAATGCCGAATTTGACTCGAGGGCGAGTTCTGCTGAACCCGGGAAGGATGAAACGGACTGAAACGGACAACAGAACTAATACACGAGAGTTACAGAATTGAAGCCAAACGTGTTCCGTTACCCTTCATTAAGCCAATAAAACGTTTAGCATTTACATTTGTAACGTTAGCTGATTACCTGTTTTCGTTCAGAGTCCTAACACTATAAATAGGACTCACTTTGTTGTAAGAGAGGCAGACTAGAAATAAAATTCAGAGTTTTCTCTTTTCATTCGGTTTCTGTGCCATTAAAACAAGGAAAAGACTTTTAAAGAGAAAGAGAAAGACTGATCCCATCTAAAGACTCACAGTGTAAAACCTTGAAGTCACACGCCGTGAGCAAGAATAAAATTAAGGTCCAAAACAGAGCTGAAAAAGACAACGAAGAACAGACCTTGATGCTGAACCACATTAATAGAACCTCTAAGATGCCAATAAACTTTGAGGAGAGCTTGAAGTCAGAAACACATGTACACCTGTGTACATATATACAAGTGGCGTACAATTTGCAGACAAAATACTAAAGCCTGCCTTCAAATCAACTTCATTGAAAAGTCTAACCAACCATGGGATGGGAGAGCACGTGCATTGATTAATTAATTGATTAAATATAGCCACAGCCGCAGGTAAGTTGTAAATCTGTTTACTGATAAGAGCAGTATTGAGGTGAAACCGGAGGTCCAAGATATGGCGCTGCTCTCACAACTAGATCTGCAGGCAGAAGTATGGCCTCAAGCAGGGCATAATCTGCACACACGGGTCGTATTTGGATCAATGGACAGGAATAGACTGGAAGAATCAGAAGAGTGAATTACCAGAAGAAGGGGAAGGAAAAGGGGAGTCAGAGAAGTATGTGGAAGGCCTTCCCAATTCTTCAGAGTACTGCGGAGAGAGCACGTCCAGTATTGCACATGGCGTCAAAGCGGTGAAACCATGTATGTTGCCTCCTCTTGTTGGAAATAATATGGACGTCTCCTGTGGTGCTTTCATTATTCCATCTACCACCCTGCCTGCTAACCCTACTGCTGCATCGACAACAATTCTAAGCGCTTGTTTGATTTGGGCTGAATGCAGAGAGTAGTAATTACACTTACGTCTTTGGCTGGCTCTGTTATCCACTTTGATCCAGTCGTAAGCTTTCACATAAACAGAGCCATAAAGGAGTTTGCTTAGAACTATCATTCCCGGGTGATCGTGAAGTGGGAAAGTTTTTCCTGCTGGCAAACAAAACACCCCTATCTGCATCCATCTCATCATCAATCTTCTCATTATTATTTATTCGAATACCATAGCAATCAACTGATATGCTTGGGGTTTGTGTACTCACTGAGAAACTATCGCATTCATGAATATGAATGTATGTAATCTCCGAGAAGCCTCGTCCACAGAGCAATCCCCTGCTGCCACCAGCCTCCTGGAGTGAGATGGCAGAATCACACGACCCAAACTCGTCTATCCCAACATCTTTAGCTTCCATACTGTCTACAAATTCATGCATGTACGGGAATTGTGACTCTACACTGCTTCGATTCTTATCTGCAGAACTTTACAAGGCCCAAAAAGGGAAAAGGGGGGGGGGAGCATTTAATAATCGAAGATAACAACCCACCAAGTATATTTTTCAGATGCTGGATTCGTTGAAAAGTTGGAAGCCCCTGCTGAGAAAATATAGCATGGCAATATTCATAAGCCGCTTGTATTTTGCTTTTCTCCATCGTTTGTGTGTAGCTTTAATTCTTGTGCAAGGCCTAGCTAGTGCTTGAAATTTCAAAGCATCCTAGCAATGACTGATGACTTTAAATAGCTGCATTGGAGTACAAAGGAAACAAATTAAACGAAGGAAGGAAATTGTGAGCAAAAAAACCGGACAAAACCGTGGCTTATCTGAATAGTATATTACAGTGGGCTTCTATTTCAGTATTTGAACTAGTTTACTTGAAAATAGACGCAAGAGGTTGAAAGTGACTTAAAGCAAACGATGCTGGCAACAGCTACCAATATCATTTTCACGTTGCAAGTTATTTCCGCAGTGTTATAGGGATGAATAAGCAATCGGTTCTATAATTCACCAAATATGAAAGGTGATGCTGCCTAATTGAACTGAACTTAGGAGCTTCTTCGAAAGACGCAACTCAGATTCCAAGAAACCAAAAGTGCCCGGTCTTACGTCACATCATTATTACGATGGACTAAGTGCGCCATATTGACCAAGACTCTTGATATTCATTGTTGAACAAGCAAACATGTTGAGATAATTGAAAATAAGATTAATATTGCAAAAAGATGACCTCTGGTTCGAAATATATGGACCGCCACTGCGTAAAGAAGATGACTTCAGTTCACGGGGAACTGTTCTTATTCCATCAATAGTTATTTTGATTGAAGAACTCGATAGTTCCATCCATAGATACCTTTCGGTCAAGCAAAACATGACTTAGAGCAGTAGCGCTGTTTTCCTGCGTCAAGGTTGGTGCGGGCATGGGAGTTTGGATAGTTAAGTTGTGGGCAGACATGGTTCTACTATTTTACTCTACTTTGCCAAGGAGAGCTGGCTAGAAAAACAGATATGACTTCTGAGTGGGGATGTGAACAGAGTTATTTTTATCATGTTATTTGGCTCCTACCTGTCAGTTGTCTTTGTCAAATGCTTAGACATTTAGTCTGCAATTGTCATCCTCGAGGAATTTTAATTCCATAACAGCTATCGATTTCACATTTTCTAAGACACTGGCACTTCCTCTGTTCAACCATTCAGTGTGCTATGCCGATAATTTCATTAATTGGAATCTTGCATTGTGATCAATCTATAATTTAACTCCATTTGTTTACAGCCCAGCCGTGAAGTACTCCTTTCCGCCATTGGTATGCTTCGTAATTTCACCCAAGGTTTATATTTCAAGACGTTGTCCTGGCTTGCTTGTATGAGCGATGGCTCTCTCATCATGCATTCAACACCCCTTCTCCATCAACTATACATGTAATTGAAATAAATCCATGTTCATCAGATGTACAAAAAAGATTCTTATAGACGAATCAATATATTATCAGCTGGGCAGTCTCTCAGCGTAGAACAAAGAAATTAAATCAAAGAGAAATTCGGATTGTTTCTTAACTAGTTAATTTCAAATTGTTCGGTTAGGTCTTTCTCCAACAGCCCACAAAGGGGGGTAAAGTAAAACGAGGCCCATGTGGTATTTTGTGGTGAGAGAACTGGGAATACAGAATAAAGCCATCTCGACTCTGTACGGTTTCCTTCGTGAGACGCCACAAATTTTTGAAATGACATATTTTCTTGGTCGAAAAACAGGACGTTTAAGTTTAAGTTTAATTTAATTTAATTAATAATTAATAACTGGGAGGGATTCAAACTTTCCGCCACACAAAATCAAACCCCGTGGTGAACAGCTGTCTCTTCTCCGGTTCTTTTTCATTTTATTTGTTCTCATTCAAATAGAAAAAGAAAAGGAGGTATCAGTTTATTTGGTATAGTGGGGTGGGATCCGACGGCCCATATTGAGTGTTGGAAACGGAGACCGTCCCCTGAACGCAATTATCGCTGCCACTACCGTCCACAAAATATTCGCCACCCCCAATTGCCCCCTCAAAATCCACGGTCTCCTCCTTTTTACTCTCTCTCTCTCTCACAATCCCTAGCCAAATCAAATCTCACCCCTTTCTCCCTCTCTTTGATTCCCACAATGTTGGCCGCTGTCGCTCTTTCGCCTCGCGAAGAGTTCGTCTACATGGCGAAGCTTGCCGAACAGGCCGAACGCTACGAAGAGATGGTCGAGTTCATGGAGAAGGTCTCCGCCGCCGTCGACAAAGACGAGCTCACCGTCGAAGAGAGGAATCTCCTCTCCGTCGCCTACAAGAACGTCATCGGTGCCCGCCGTGCCTCCTGGCGTATCATTTCCTCCATCGAGCAGAAGGAGGAGAGCCGAGGAAACGAGGATCATGTCTCCATGATCCGCGACTACCGATCCAAGATCGAGAGTGAGCTCTCCAACATCTGCGATGGGATCCTGAAGCTCCTCGATACCCGCCTTATCCCTTCTGCTTCTGCCGGCGATTCCAGGGTCTTTTATCTCAAGATGAAGGGCGATTACCATAGGTACCTTGCCGAGTTCAAGACCGGAAACGAGCGTAAGGAGGCTGCCGAGAGCACTCTTACTGCTTACAAATCTGCTCAGGTATTCTCTCTCTCTCTCTCTCTCTTCTTGGGTGAGTTTTTGGGCGTATTTCTTGGGTACTTCCGGTGGCTGAATTTGTCCTGTCTGTTCTGGCTATTCTGTCAGTTCTCTGATTTTGTGATGCAGATTTTCACCGGATTATCCTTGTCTCTTTATTATTATGCATCTCATTGAATTGCATTTATCATACATACGGTTAGTTTAGCTCCCACCGCCCCCCAACCCAAAAAAACAACCAAAGGAAAAAAAAAATACAAACAAGACTGCCGTAGTTCATGATGCATTGTTTTTTATTTTTGAGCTTTCCTCGAAACAATTAAAGCAATTCGATTTTGTTGCTGTGTGTTTATTCTTTCCTTTCAGTGTTTCCCGGTTTATACTAAACGTCGGAATTGCTTGATCCTGACGCTCTTTCATTGTTCTGGCCATTTTAAGAATTGAAAGATTCTGAGTCTGATATTTTTCTCACATTCCTCTTGATCTTACTTTTGAAATTATGCACTTCGAAAATCTTTATGCCAATCTTTCCCTGCAGGACATTGCAAATGCCGAACTGCCTCCGACTCATCCAATCAGACTTGGTCTTGCTTTGAACTTTTCTGTGTTCTACTATGAGATTCTCAACTCTCCGGACCGTGCTTGCAACCTTGCAAAGCAGGTTAGGGCTGGAGGATCTGCTTATCATCTCTATGCTGCTTCATTTTTTTTGTCATTTGATCAATTTATTTGTTATTCTATTTGGGATGTAAGAAAACGAAGCGCATGCCGCAAAAATTGCTTTTATTTGATGGCCATAAAATTGAACCACTTCCGTGGCAACTTCATCTTTGCTTTTCCTTATTGTTTAAAAACCTTGCTGCTGGGTTGTGGCTACTAAATGCTGAATATATTCCTTTTACTTATTATCTATCTCTTTCTTGAATAGCGAAAGTTTTGCTATGAAGCAGCAAGAGCACCACTCATATGTGGCTATTAGTGGTCGTGCTTATAGTATATTTATTGAATTATAAGGAATGTTTATATTTTCGATATTCGCTAGGCCTTTGATGAAGCAATCGCTGAATTGGATACGTTGGGAGAGGAATCATACAAGGATAGCACGTTGATCATGCAACTTCTTCGTGATAACCTTACCCTATGGACCTCTGACATGCAGGTAATGTTATTTTGAATTTTATCAAACTCTTGTTTCTCATCACTTTATTACATAATTGAAGTTTACTTAATCTACTATTTATTTATTTGGTTTCATGTTGTGGTTGGATTTCAGGATGAGGGAGCGGACGAAATTAAAGAAGCAGCAGCTGCTCCTAAACCTGACGAGGAAAAGCAGTAAACAGTTATTTAAACTATTCACTTCACCTCTACATGTTTTTGAAGGGAGTTGTCTGTCGTTAAGTTCGACGCTACAGATATATTTTAGGCACTCATGTCTTTGTGATGAATTATGGATGTTCTGGGCCCCTTTTAGTTTGTCCTTCCATTGTTTACTTGTTTTTAATCTATTTTCTTGTGAACATCGCGCAGTTTAGTTTAATCATGTGGAAGTGGAATTTCAAGATTCTACTCTCCCTGCTCTATGGAATGGGAATGTTGGCAATTGGTCACTAAAAGCGGGGTCCTGGCAAACGGTTTTTTATGGAAAGGGAGAAAAATGCTTGATATATTTGCTAAAAAATAAACATTAATAGTTCCAGCATGACGATATATTATGAACCTACACAGGCCACAGGCCCGCGAAGCTATTGAGACTAGAATTCAAGAATTGTTGGAATGATTGAAAAAGTAATTTTATTAGTTTTTGGGTCTGTTTGGATTTGAATATAATTGATTATTAAAGTAATATAATTAATTATAAAAAAAATTAATTAATATGATTGAGTTTAATTATAATTAATTATGTTATAATATAATTTATTTGAATGTTAGAAATTAATTTTGGCTGTATAAATTATTAAAAAATATTATTTTTAAAAATTAAATTATTAATAAAATTGTAGTTTATTTAATATTAGTTTGTTAAATTTTATTTAAAAACAAATATATTATTTAACAGTAAAATTGAATTTACGAACAACTTCTCAAAAAGCTTATTTCAAAATGTGATTATGATTTAATGATCAATTATTAATTTTTTTTGTTGTTTGGGTAATTTTTTTAAAAGAAAAATTATAATAAAATTTTTTTAAAATATATAAATGACAATTTAATCTTTCAAAATATTATAATTTTTTTGAAGTTTTTAAAAATTTTTTTATCATTAATAAATTTTTATAAATTATTAAATTATTCTTATTAAAAATAAATTATTTACAAATCTTTTTGTTATATTTACAACTTTTTTTTAAATTCACAATAATACAATAAAAAATTACAACTTCACATGTTAAATTTTTTATTTGTTGTTGCATTATTGTGAATATTAAAAAGAAAGTTGCGAATCATTTATTTTAAATAAGGATAATTTGATAGTTTATATAAATTTATTAATGACACAAAAGCCTTTAAAAATTTTAAGAAAATTATGGTATTTCAAAGGATCAAATTATTATTTATATAATTTAGAGGGATTTTATCATCATTTTTTTTCAAAAATTGATTATTTGCACCCTAAAATCAATTATAATGTCAATCCAAACAAGTTTTTTGTAGTCTATATTTACAATTTTTATTCTTAAATTTACAACAATGCAATAACAAATCACAGCTTCGCATGTTAAATTCTTTATTTGCTGTTATATTGTTGTGAATATAAGAAGAAAAGTTGTGAATCATTTATTTTTAACAAAGGTAATTTAATAATTTATATAAATTCATTAATGATAAAAAAATCTTAGAAACTTTAGGAGAATTATGGCATTTTGAAGGATCAAATTGTTATTTATACATTTCAAAAGGATTTTATTATCATTTTTCTTTTTTCAAAAATGGATTATTTGGACCCTTAAAATCAATTATAATGTCAATCCAAACAAGTTGTTTGTAGTCTATATTAATTCGTGGGGAGGTTTCTGTAGTTTGAATATTTTAATACGTTTCTATATAGTTAATAGTCTAATTTCTCAGGATGATGACGTGGCATTATGACATTAAAAATGAGTTTATGTGACCGTTGTATGTTAAAAGGAAAAATTGCTTAGAAGGACTTGCAATTTGAGAAAGGAATTGGATCCTGCGATGTTAAATGAGCAAAAGAGTTAAATGTCTTTAATCAAATCCTCTCCCTCCCCCACGCCTCTTCTACTCCTCTCTCCATTGTTCAGCTGTAGGTCCGCGATTCCATCAATGAGTCTCGATTTCAACGGCAATAGCAGCAAAGGAGAGTAAGGTGAGGTTTTGGTTTTGAAGACGGTGGAAGACAGAATAAAGAAGGTTCATCGTGATTATTAAGTCTTGAGGTCACATCGTTCTCTGATTCTTCCTTTCTCATCTTAGATCTATCCGCTGCCGCTTGTTTGCTTCTTCATATTTGCGATCAGCTGGTTATTCTTTGTGCCCTTCATCTTTTATTTGCTCCAATTTTTTTCTTCATTCTTTGTTGCAGAGGCGACAAGAAAACCATAAAGGGTGCACTTCAATCACTCCTTGGGAAATGTAACCTCTCTTCGCATTTCTCCCTTTTAAAATTTGTTGATTCCTTCTGTTTTTTGTGGAAATCTATTTCGTTGTTCTAGATCTAAGGAGAACAAATACCCACAGTATGCAACATTTTGTTTTGTTCTTGTTGTGCACTTGTGCACGATATAGGATAATTTCAAGTGTTTGTGTTTAATTTTGAGACTCCTGCTTGTGATGATAATGTGGTTTCTCTATGAGATAGTGTATCTGGGCATTTCAAGCTGATGTCAAATCAATGAATTACTTATCTAGAAATGAATGCTAAGAAACCACTTCAGCTTTAGGACTCGGGCAGACGCAGATTTTCTTTGTGGAGATTTCTCTTTCTGCCTACAAATTCTTCTACTAAAAGAATCAGTAGGAGAATTAGTGGTTGGAAAAGTGAAGCATGATTCTGGCGGCAATTGACTAACAACAATTGGATAAAAGCAGCAGATAATCAACAAAAATCTCATTTTGTCACAAAGGACATGAATTAAAAGTCATGCTTAATTGCTTGTATTTGTGTAATGTGTTGACCCTTACCTTTTTCGTTGAACATAAAACCTTGAACTCTTTTTCGTTGGATCGAGTGCTTCAAGAAGTGCTTAAGAAAAATTTACAATACAGGGGACAAATATTCTTTTTGCAAAGAACCATGCCCCAATCTTTGCATTTCCATGGCTGTATTAGCAACAGGACCAGGCAAAGGAGGACTGCTAGAGAAGCCAATTATTGAAAAAGGAACTCCTGGTTGTGAGTCTGAATCTGATGGGGCTTAGTTTTATTACTCCACTGTATTAACTGCAATTAGTATGCTTGATGCATATTAATTGATCATGACTCCGGTCTAGAGCTTAGCTGGCAATTTTGGCATTTCTTCAAATCTGCTTGGTGCATATTAATTGATCATTCGCGATGAAGCTAGGTTTGCAGAACTTGGATTGGAATACTTGCAATCCATTGTCAAATGCTAGTGTATATATAAGAAATTGGTGTGAATTGTAAATGTTATGTTGAAGTATTAAACCAGACATGTAAAAGTTGTCAAGAGATGTAATATTTTATAGTATAATGTAGTTTATTTTGCCAAAACATGGAAGAACATGTTATTGTTTAACGTGAGTGCCGTATTTTGTCTAAGCTTTCATATATAAACTAGAAATAAAAGCTCAATAAAATTAAGTAAGCTAAAAAAAAAGGGTTTTATGAAAAAAACAATTAAAATAAAATAATATCTTCATAATTTAAAGGATATTTTTTTCGTTTTTATTGATTCTCAAATCCTCTCATTTTTATTGCTATCAAATTGATTGCCTTTAATGTAAATTTAAAATATGAAATGATGAAAAAAAATCAAAATAAAAAATTGTCTTATTTTGCTTGATTTTGTAATTAAGTAAGAAAATTTTAATTAGTGCCTGTAAAAGAGATATCTAAAGAAAAAGAAGGGGGATGAAAAAATTGAAAAGAAGAAATTGGGAGAGAGGACGAAAGGAGGAGGAGAAAAAGCACCCACAATTCATTGTTAGTGCAAGGATTTTAGGAATTAATCATTATATGTTCGCTTAAGTAATACACTCTCTTAGTGATGTCATGCTTCATTTGATTATATTCTACTTGTACGCAGCACGTTCCTTTATTCCTTCAATTGATATACTGACAATTTTTGGCTTGCTTTTTTACCTGTACATTCCTTTACTCGTAATAAATATTTGCTTTTAGTTTGATGGAATTATCAACAATTTAAAGTTTTTCACATCACTGTTTATTCCCTTTCTTGCTTTAGTTCATGTAATTGATCTCAGTATGGTTGTCTGATCTTGCTTAGGCATACGGTATGTAGGTTATATCAATTCTTATTTTAAACTAAATAATCATTTATTTTTATTTTTTTAAAAAGAAAAAGAAAAGAAAAGAGTCTCAATGATAATACATTTTTTTAAATTTTTTTTTAAAAAGAGAAATTCATTAGTGATACTAAATTACTGTGGATATTTGATGTATTGTGAGTAATACTAAATCATCGCAATTGTCAAATGTTAAGAAAATTCTCTTTGTATATTATTTCAAAATAACAAGATTTGTTGACATACTTTGAAACTAGTCCATGAGTGATATTAAATCACTGTAAATTACTAAAAATATCAAATAAGATATTACGAGTGACACTAAGTCATTGAGGTATTAATTTTTACACTAAAAGTTCATAATTAAATCATTTTATAGAAATTTTATGTTGAAAATTCTTTTAGAGTTTGCCATGAGTGATACTAAATCACTGTGTGTACTTAGAGCGTCAACCAGTGGACTATGAGTGATGCTAAATTACTGCAAACTTCAATACTAGTTAAATTCCCTTCTCTTGTGCATTATTTAAAAATAATAAAATTTTAGCATATTTTAGGTTATGTCATGAGTGATTCTAAATCAATGTGGATCCTTTAAAATATCAAACAAGATATTGTGAATGACACTAAGTAATCGTAGGCAAAAAAAATATTAATAAAATTGTTGGCAATTTTTAGGATACACCATAACTGATACTAAGTTATCGTGGGTTCTTAAAAATCTCAAATGAGATACTGTGAATGACACTAAGTCATCGCAGGTATCATATTTTGTATGAAAATTTTATAATTAAATTATTTTATAGAAAATTCATGTAAAAATTTCTTTTAAAGTTTGTTATGAGTGATACTAAATCACCATACGCACTTAAAGTGTCAAATAATGAATTATGAGTGATACTAAATCACTGCATATTTCAATACTGGTTATTTTCCTTTTATCCAAAGGTTCTTCCTTATTTTTTATTTAAACATAAATATAATTATATAACACAAAATAACATTCTCTTCATAGAATAAATTAATAAAAATTAAAAGAAAACTTAAATAATAAAATTTCAAACTATGTGAACTTTGATCTCCATTACAGAATATGTAGGTCCTAGGCTTTGATCTTAGATTAAATTATCTCATGTAAATAAATAATTTGTTTTCCTTTATTTTTTATCTTTATTTTTCATGTGAAATAAAGGGTAATTAAGATATTATTAAAAGTTCAATTAATTTTACACAATCAACTTAGGATAATTGTTCTTATAAACGAATGTCGCGAGGTGCCTAACACCTTCTCCATACATAATCAATTCCTAAATCCTTTTGTAGACTATCCTTTTTCATTATACATTTTTTCAAGGTTTCTTAAAAATTTTGGTGGCGACTCTCATTTTTCTACATTTATCGACCTTCTCTCACTAGGGAAAGGCACGATTGGGCACGACATTTAATAATAAATGGATTTGCTAATATTCAATTGTTTTCCTTTATGCTTTAATTAAGTTGGTGTGATTAAGGTTTACATATAACAATAATGATCATTGAGAATATTCATTAGTGTTTTCATAAAAAATAAGTAAAGTTTTAAAATATCTTGAATAACTATCATGAAAAGTGAAGAATATACATAAACTTATCCTAAAAATTTATCAAACAGAGGCTATGCTAAAATTAAACACCTTATTTTTCAAGATATCATGAATGGTTTTCATGAAAAATGTACTTGTATTCGAATATACAAAAGGGACATCATGAAAAACGATGTGGTGTATGCTTACAACATGTGCAATTTATATGCAAAGACCTTTTTGCTAAATGTAACACATTTTTCAACATATGCAGGACTCTTCCTGTATATGCAACACCCTATGCAGCAATTTTTTATGAATATAGATTTCTTTCACAATATGCGATGTTTCTTCTGTTACATGCAACAGTCTCCCATTATATGCAATACTCTCTAACAAATGTAGATTTCTTTCATGACATGCAACACTTTTTTACATATGCAACAGTCTTCTATCATATGCGATACTCTTATAAATGCAAATTTCTTTCATGATATACAACATTCTACCATAAGGGTGAACAGGTAACCCACAACCCATCAAACCTACTTGTACTCGGATAAAATGGGCAAGTTTTAACCTACCCATTTAAAAATAAATGTGCGGACTAATTTTATGGGCTAGCCTGTATTTAAACTAAACAGGTGGGACAGGTTGCAAGTTACCACTCGAGTAGCCCGTCCCGTCCCGTATATAGGTATGTATACATAAAAAAAATTCTAAAATGTTGCGTTGTATTATTTTGTCTAAAACATATAACTTTTATCTAATATTTCAAAATTTTTATAATGTGCCAACTTAAAATGTTGAAAACATATAACTTCTATATTTTATTAAAAAAATTAAAAAATTAGGGAAGGACATGGCCTCCGCCGATCCTTCCTTGTATGTACCCTTGCTTTTGGGCTTTCGAAAGATAGTGCTTTTTTTTTTAATCAATAGGAGATGGTGTTTAAGTTAATTACCAAATCATGGGGCCCACTTATTTGAGGTCCTAGTTTTCCTGTCATAGACAGTGTCACAAAAAATTAAGAAAAAATTACATTTAGCCCTCTCACAAGATAATCAATTATATATAAGGATCAATATAGAATAGGTTATTGTTAAGATGAGAATATGACTTATTTTTTTTAATGAGACTTATTATTAATCTTTACTTGTGACTAATTCTCTTAGAAGAAGGTTGGATGTAATTTTTTCAAAAATTGAACTTGAGCTACTTATTGTTGGTGACAACATTATATCTTCCTTGAAATCGACTGCACTTGTTCACATTGTATGAGACATCGTCTATCTAACATCAACCTATAGGTCCTGTACTTCTTCGTGTTTTCACTCCGTCACTTGAGATGCCTATTCATAGGTTTTGTTGCCTTGATTTATGGTTAAGTCACTTGAGAGACGATTTTAGTTTTTGAGTTTGGGATTAGTCTATATCCCTCACTTCAAAGTTTTTATACCATCTGAGTATCTTATTTTTCTTTCTCTACTTTTTATTCATGAATATTTTCTCCCGTTTTTTGGGTGAGAGAACTTATTTCCTTTTAGTCATACCAACATATTTTCATAAAATGTGCATGACTAATAATAGGGAGAGATAAATTGTGCAATAAAAGCGTGCAGCTCTCCATGCAATATATTTTCTTTGTTGTTTCTTTCTTTCTTTTTTATAATTACAGGGTAAAAGTGCATTTTGGTCATTTAAATATTTTTCAAGGAACAGCCAACATTTTAATCTATTGGCCAAAATAATTTTACTTTTAAAGTAACTAAAACTAGACATTTTTACCTTTATCATTAAATTCTTTAACAATCAACATTGGAGTCATAATTAGCATTTTCTAATGATCAATGTTGGGAATTTAATGACAATGGCAAAAATGCTCCAACCAATAGTTTAGAGTGTTAAGTGCTCCTTGAAAAATATTTCAAAGGTAAAAATGCACGTTGATCCTTAATGATAAAACTCCTAACTTCACATCTTACTTGAAAAGGAATATGTTGGACTTAAAACCAACAAAATTAATTATGAATATGGTAATATAGGATTTGCATTTGATGAGAACCGCATGCTCATCACCCTCTTGGGTGATCGTGACCCATCATTTCATCTCCAATGATCTTGGCCATTTAGTTTAAATTAATTCTTAAATATTATATTTGTTAAAATAAAAATTATGAAAAATTTGCTATTAAATCTAGGTTGTCTTTAATACTTAGTAGAGGATGAGCACCATAGTACTCATCACCTTTGATGAGATTGAATAGTTTGGATTTAAATTTTTAATTTTTATATTATATTCATCAAAATAGAAATATAATTTTTTTTTTGTTAAATCTATTAATCAGCGATTTGGCCAATGCAGATTTAATTTAAATGGTTTAATTTACTATTAAATTTTTATAATTTTTATAAATTGACTATTTAACTGTATTTTGGATTGTAGGTGTCTAATATGGATGATCTAATTTAATTTTTAAATTTTTATAATTTTTAAAAATAGATTATCACAAATATAATATTAAAAATATTTAAAAAAACAGTTTAAAATCAACTATAGAAATCATTTAAAAATGATGAAAAGCCACAATCACCTGTTGGGTGATTACCGAATGCGATCCGGGTAAATATAATATATCTTACTTAATATACACTTCATATTGCTTATAAAGACACGTGATCTTTTGCTTTTGACATTTTAACTTAATTTTTTAATCATACTGAAAACATAAATTTCAATACTATAGCGTTTAAGTCTTGCAGAAATTATTTAAATCGGTAACGTATTCAAAATCTTCTATTAAAGTGCTAGGCTTTTGACATTGAATGGTGAACGCCCACTATCATCAGAGATCCATTCGAAGCAGCAGGATAAGTTTTCAGGCCACATTTAATACGTACATATTATAATTTGTTTTTCCAAATTTAACTTTCAATAATACACACACACATATTTCAGAGCTTACAAGTTAAAATAGGTGGACTTAGCTAATCGGCTTTTTTGCCAATATACTGTAAACAGTAAGTAAAATAACCTAAATGTTGCAGTGTGAGAAATATTTTCTCAAATAATATATTAAAAATCATTCAGAGAAGAAATGAATTTATATATGTGAAAAAACTTGTTCATACAAGGAAAAATTTTGTAATTAGAAAATCTAACATTAAATTTTTTTTATGAAAAGTGAAATCATTTATTTAGTGAATGAATTCAACTTATTTTACTGATAAGACATATCATTTATTTAGTAAATGAGTTCAACTTATTTTACTGGTAAGACATAATGTTCATTGCAAAGATGGGACCTATCCCTGTGAGAATCTCCTTACATACTTTTCTTTTTTTGTTTACATGATGGCTACTTGTCTATCTAATTATCAATTGCAAATGAAAATATAAGATAACAAGAACTTTAAAATTTTAGTCAATCTTATTACACGCGACCCTCGTCGTTATCTAGTTTCAACTCATCCACTCCTATTTAATTTAGATCGTTCATGCTTTTATTTGATGACTCGCACTATTTTTAGTTGAATGCAATACTTTTATTTTTGAACATAGTGAACCATCAAATAAAGCAAATGCCTTCCCTTGATAGTTAAATTTTTTTTTTACTTGAATCAAATGAAGCATATATCATGGTGTTGTTGTATATTCCCCTTTGCTTGAGATTCAAGTGTTTCATTTATCTATACAATTGCCATATTTAAATCAAACCAATGTAATTTAACTAAAGAAATTGATTGTCAAGGGGTCGCATATGCTTCATTTGATAATCTATCATGTTCAAAAATAAAAGTGTTATATTCAGCTAAAAATAGTGCGAGATCATTAAATAAAGATGTGAATGATCCAAATTGAGTAACAGTATAATAACCTATTGAAATTGATGCCAATTCAATACATTTTTCCATACTTTCATTTCCTATTTGATTCAATTGTGAATATTTTGGGTTTGAATATAAAAAAACAAGCTTTGGTTGAATTTAGCCTTGATAAATAGAATTTATTGACAATTTTTGTAAAACAAAAACTTGCCTTGATTTGAAATATTTTGTAGTGTGCCTTTTTGTTTCAGGTGACTTTTAATGAGTAATTGTGTTAATGGAAAGTTAATCGATGCTTAAGGATGTATTCAGATGCATAAAGGTAGTCAAAAGTAGACCACAAATGAAGCACAAGCTCTCTATACCATGTGCAATGGCATATGACATAAAGAAGGAGGAATTTTGTAAAGGTGGAGATGTGCCGCGGCACATGATCCTTATACTACAACGCACATCTATAAAATGATCATATGCTGTGGTGCATGAACATATGCCGCAACATATGGAGTAAAATTGTTGCTGTGCGTTTTAGCTGTTGAAGTGAAAATTAGGGTTCTATATGATAATGTCCACACCTCCAGAGATTTGGGTATTTGAGGGAGATTTGTCTAATGAATGAAGATTTGAAAAGATTTAAGTGAATTTGCTCCAATATTTTTTTTTTGCTTCCCTTCCCTTTTCTCTCTTTGTATTTGATATGGGTGTTAAATATTTAGATATTTATTATTCTTTTCTGAAATTGAGTAGCTAGTCTTCTTATTTTAGGGTTATTTCAAATCTTTGTATGGATTAATACTTGATTATTCCTCTCTTTTGATAGTTAATAATATATATGTGTTTATTTTATCCTGTACTTAATGCTTGTAAGTGTTTGGCTATCATTTGAATTGTTTTGTTTATGTAAGTAGTGCTTGAGAAAGCTAATTTAGATATAAAACTTGAATAAAATAATGTTGAATTTGAAATTTACAAAGATAAATGGATAATTTAGTTGGTAAAATAAAAATATTTTATTAACCCTTCATAGTCAAATTAAAATTTGTGCTTAAAATTTGTTTTCACAAATTATTTTCAAGAGAATGCAAAATTTCAGTGTTGACAAATATAATTGATTTAGACTTGAGAAAGTTTTTTTTCAAATAAATTATAATTTTAGAATAACACTTATTTTCTTATTATAAATCATTTTGAGATGAATTAATTAAAGTCTTATAAAATACAAAGGAGAGAGATAATCCCAGGTCTTTATCTCTTGAATTTGTAGTTTCTATTAATTTACTTGTTTTTAAAATACCTCATTAATCTAATTTTCATATTTTCACACAACCATATTACTTGACTTTGTTCAACCTAACTCATAACTTAATAGTGATTTTTTAGCCCTCCTTTCTTTAAATCCTTTTGGAAACCTATCCCTGTAATATTTTATACTTGTGATGACCCATACACTTGCAATAACACTTGATGGTGAATAGAGTAAGTGAGTTGAAAATGAATGATAATGAATGTGGCATGTGAGATTCAAATTAGGTAGGATTGAAAGAGGTAAAAGAGAGTGATGATAATGATGAGATTGATATATAATGAGATTGACTAAACTTTTAAAACTCTAATTTCTCTACATTTTCATTTTCAATTGGTAGTTGGATAAACAAGTAGCCATCATATAATGAGAATAGGGAAGGAAAGAATGTAGGGAGATTCTGCTAGGGACGGATCGTATCTTTGCAATAAATATTTTTTATCAGTGAAAAAAGTTAAACTCGTTCACTAATTAAACGATTTTACTTTTCATTAAAAAACATGAACGTTAGATTTTCTAACTATAAACTTGTTCTTTGCATGAACAAGTTCTTCATGAATGTAAACTCATTTTCTTCATATAGTATTTAGGTAAATACTTCAAGGTATAGCATTTAGACAATTTTGTTTACTGGTTATAGCATATTGGTGAAAAAGGCTAGATAAGTTCTTGAAAATGGGAAGAACCAGGGGCTAACAAGTGAAGCAAAAATTAAGCACGCAATTTTGCTTCTTTTTTTTTTTTTCCTTGGATGTGCTCTTCTAGTGTTCTGTTCTCCATGCTTGCATCTCCTTTTCATTATAAGTGTCATATGTATTGATATCAAATGTGCTCTTTTTTATAAGAAATACTTAAGTAGAATATACATTTAATTTTTTACCTTTTCTTTTTATATTATCATTAATATCAGAATTATTTATATTTAATATTATCTAAATATTATATTTTTATTGAACAGATCATAAATGATGTAATACACTTGATTTATCTAAGTATTTCTTCATTCTTGATTTCACTTTGCAGGAAATAATAACTGTCTCATTACTAGCCGTTGAACCGAGGAGCAAAATTATAGCATCGTGAAAAAGGAGAAACAGAACATGATCGGGGCTTTTGGCATGGTAGGATAGTTTTGGCAACAAATAATTTTGTCTTTCTTTCTTTCTTTCTTTCTTCATGTATTTATGTAACTAGGCATTTTTCTTTAATGTTGTTTGAAATTATATAAAAGTAATTCATGATGAAAGTAACAGGCAATTAGATCAAGACTTCATTACATCCATTCAAATATTACATGTACAAAAAGATCACAATTAAATTTTGTCGATTTTAATTTTTTTTTTTAGATCTAAGAGAATGTTTATGAAAAGTATCATCAATGTGCTCATAAGAGATATCAGCCATTCAAAATAAAAAATAAATAAATAAATCTGAATTGTTTAGTTTGGATTTGGACGTCCATATTGATGCCAAAATGATCAGTCTTTTTTCATTTCAAGAATATGCTTTCATGAAATGGGCATTGGGGACGAAACTGCACTCTCCATCTCTCTACCAAGGAGAGTGGTCGGTGTTGAGCAATTCAACAACAAAAACCGGAGGGGCACCGTCGGCGTGAAATTTCACGTTGGGTGTTGGGCTATTGGCAAATGGGACAGAAAAATCGTTAAAATCTGCTTCTAATTAATTCCCAACCGATTGCGCAGTACCTCAGTCGCATTTGGCAGTCAACTTGGCACATTTGAACAATGAACATCGCTTATTTATGTATCTATCCTTCACTTAAAGTTAGAACTTAAAAGCCACGCGTTTCTGGAATTAAAACGAATTACCAGAACTCATCAATCCCCATATCTAAAGTCGATGCCACATGCGAATTGTTCATGTGAGACATGCACGAGGACCCACCACCCCACTGTAGTCCACTCTCCTGGTATCGAGTTTTTATTTAGCAGACTGTTCTCGAACTCCATGTCCACACTGCATAATCAGACCTTCTATATTTGTGATCAAACCAACGTTATAATGGAATTCAGATGTATGCTAATAATTATTTCTACCGTCAGCACTCAGCACTGCAGCATATTTTATGCATGCAATGGGGAATTGCCATCCTGTTCTAATAGCATCGTGTCAAACTCAAAATTCAGTAAAAACTTGCAACGTTCATGGTAAAGACGAACATTCAAAAATATCCCCATCCCTTCGTTCGAGATCGAGGTTTGCCAGTGAATGAATGCCCACTATTCCATTTTTGAGCATCGAAGCCCCCAACATATAAAATTGAATTAGTCAGCTAATTTGCCTCAGCTTCAGAGGCGTCAGGCAACAGCGAGGCAGCAACATGGGGGACCATGAATAAACAGGTTCAGTGATTCCAGAACAACATTGGTTGCCTGTACCCAAATGATTAGGTCTGGCTATTCCGTTTAAAGAGTGCCACAAGACTTACCCATGAGGAATTCGATATAACAGGTTTTGGACCAATATTATCATATATTGAAATTGCAATGCAACAACTTTCCACTGTATTTGTATGACTTGTAAGCCTTCCCCCCCCCCCCCCAACCCCCAAAAATGTCTAAAAAGCACAAACATAACAAAGATTGTTCTTTGAGTTTTGAATGCCTTGCCCCATCTACAGAATAAACTAAGCAATGGTTGACTAGTTCCACTTTCAGTCCCACCACTAGAAAATGAATAAACTCCATTCCCTCTGCCTAAAAGCCATGTACATGAGCCACAAAAACAAATCCTAAACCTTAACCAACAATATTTTTCTAACCAGTGACCAGTCTTACCCTTAGCTGAAGAAGTACGAGTTCAGAGACCTCTATATTTCGGGCTTGGAAGAGGCACCGTAGGCGAAAGGGGGAACTGGGGAAATCCTAATTGACCCGACGATGGCGAAAACAGAAGACCGGGGGAAAGCAGAGGGTACGGCGATCTCGGCGAGTTCAAGCAACCGAAAGGAACCGGCGAAGCCGGCATCTGAAACTGTGACTGCGATTGTGCCGTGGCTGTTGTTTGCGAAGAAGTAATCTCCTGAGCCTGCCAACGTGGCTCCGGCTGAGGCTGTTGCGGAGTAAAATTGTTCCAGCGCGGCGAGACCAGGGGAGCCAAGGGCGAGAATCCCGAGAATTGCTTGGAATTAGAATCGATGTTGGACACCGAATTCTGCAGATAGCGCATGTACGCTGAGATAGGAGACTCGGCTGCCGCATGGACGGTTGGAAATGGCGGAAGAGGAGATAAGGGCGCGACGGGTCTTCCAAAGCCCGAGAAATTGTTGACGGGAAACGAGTTGACGGGGTTGTTGGGGATTGCCGAGGGAGGGTTCATAATGGGTGGTTGAGGATGGGGTGCGGCGCCGTTTAGCAACGGGGGAGGGCGATTGCTAATCTGCACGAGGGGAGGAGGGCGAATCCGCTGCAGCCGAGAACTTGGAGGTTTAGGTTGCTGAATAGGTGGAGGTGTCGACATGCGCTCGTGAGCAGGCGAACCCGTGAGCTTCTGAACCACGTCCCTGAAATCGTTCTTGTTGATGTTGTACACAGGGGGCTGATGCTGCAAACTCTGCTGCTGCTGCGGAGGCGGAGGCGGTGGCGGATTGTGGCTTAAGCTATGGTTTTGTTGTTGATTTTGAGGAGAATCGAAGGTCGGCTTTTTAGCAACGACGGGCTTGGAAATCTTGTGAGAAAACTTGTTGAGCTGCCGGATATATTGGTCTCTGCCATTCTTGCCGGTGAAGTTTGCGTTACTGCTGCTGCCTATGGCTGTAGTAACAGAAGAATCACGGGAAGATGCTGCAGAGGATTGACAGCCTTTATCCATCGCAGAAAAAACAGATTCTTTTTTAGTCTTTGTAGATCCAAATAATCTCCGCTCGGCTTTAGAGCAGAGGTGTGCCGGTGTGAGTTTGTGTGGTTGTTCGGGGGCTTCGTCTCATCACAGAACGGCGGGTAGGGACAGAGCACGGAGAAGATTATATGGAAATAATTTTGAGTCAAAGGCCTCGGAGGTGTGGTCAAATTCCCAAAATGACTCGCTTTTTTCAGTAATGAAAGAAAAAGGTAGAATCTTATGGCTGTTTTCTTCTGTATTATAGGGGGGCTTTAACTTCAAAGAAGAGAGGAGACTACAGCAGCGAAAGAAGGAAAAGCCGTGAAAACTATACCATATTTCTTTCTTCCTCGTTAATTAATTATTATTAATTTAATGGTACAATATGGTTATCAATTAATGAACCTTTCCCTCGGACGCGCTGTGAGAAAGGTGGGGCGTCGGGGCAGGGGCTATCTTCAAACAGGAACATTTTATTCTATTTATTTTTGGATTTGGGAAGCCCTAACGGGGCCACGGTCGTGCATCGCCATGGCTGGTCAAAAGTGTTACTACGTGATTGGAGCAGTGTTGGAAGCATCAGTGATTGGCTGAGGCTCGAGCATGATGGAGATGCCATGGCTCGTAGCCTACTGTAGATTTCACTGCAGAATCTGAAATAATGTATTCTATTAACTAATTTATATTTTTGATAAATTAATTATCATTTAATAATATTTAAAATTATCCATTATTTTTATTTAATAGATTATCTTAATTTAAAAAATTATAAATCACAGTGACATTTTTTAAAAATCATATCAATTACATGTTAAATGATTTGAAATGCCTTATTTTTTTAAATATAATAGACATATATATATATATATATAATATCATATAATACTAAATACTGAATGAAATACTTCCGTTAAGGTCTGGACGGGATGAACAACGGAGGAATTATAATTGATGTCCACTTCGAGTTCTCTAACGCATCCCCAAATCACGCGGCCATGAAGCGACTATGAATTAAGTGTAGGATAGAATAAGGGAAGTGCACATTTACTCTATGAGGCGGCACAGGGAATAAGACTAGTGGGTTATTTTGTTTGTATGTGTGGAGGCGGAATTAAGCACTTGAAGTTCATAATCAAAGGCGCTAATGAATTTCCAAAATCTATACAAGGGTCATTCAATTTCAGAGCTTCCTGTTACGGTCAAAAGGCAGTTACACTGCGCTGTGCTAGTCAGTGATGCTACTGGATCCTTCTTTTCCAAACTTCCAACGAGCTTTTGACTCAATCTTCTTCATCATTGTCACAGCCTTTAAAATTCTCTTGGATGGCTCATTTCAGGAAATTAATTAAATAAATCAATAAAGCTGCAAAAAATGATTATAGAATCCCTTGTATCTTATTTTCCCTCGTAGATAAGTCGACAAAAGTCGCTCGTCACCATCCTACCCCACCTTTCACGCTTTGATATTTTGTTGAAGAACACAGGGTACGAGAGGAGGATGACTCTCTCCACCTCCTCAATTTTTATTATTCATTTTGTTTTATTAAATAATTTTTTAAATGATAGAATTAATGAAGGGTGAATATGGAGAGAAAAAAAAAAAGAGAGTCCCCTCTCTCACTGTTGCAATACTTGCTGAAAAATGGCAAGATACTAAAAATAACTCATCTTTTGGATTTTATTATTTTCCTTATAAATTATATTCCTTCTTCTCCATTTTCCGAGGGATTGTTGATTTGTTTTATTCATAAAAAAATAATTTATTTTGAGTGGGTAGCTCTTAGGTCGATTCTAATATCATCCTATTCTACAAGTTTTGCTGCTATGCAGGTATCTTTCCCTTTGAATTAAAAAAGAAAATAAAGAAGTGATTACACTTCCCTTGTTCGAAGAATACTAGAATCATGGTTCTTTCTGGCCATAATATGCGCCTAACATTTATTTGGCAGGAATAAAATAAAAGGTCACTCGAATTAAGAAGGGGAAAAAAAGGGAAAGATTTTTAAAATTTCAGTCCACTGTCACTGTTCCGGTCAACAAAATTTGTAAAAGCCAATCCATATCCAGAATTCTCTTTTGATGCAGTGTGCCACGACGGCCACGAAAGTGATTGGGAGACACAAGAAGGCCTAAGAAAAGGACCGAAGCCATAATTATTTGAAGGTCTTGGGGACGCTTGAGGAAACTGAAACTCGAGTTTTTAATATTTTTATCAGCAGGAAATACTGCAGAAGCATTGTATAATGGAAAGCAAACCCATGAAGGTAGAGGCGAAATCCCAAAAGCGGTCAGCGTTGGAGCGGACAAATTAAAGATGGCCTTTCATGGATCTTGAAATACATACAGATACAGCTCTGTGCATTTAAACGCCAGCAGTGACCCACCACGCAATTGAATTCGGAACTGGCGAGCCTGTGTTTCTTTAACTTACTCTTGACGTGCCGCTTCTCTTTTGACCCCTGAACAAGGAAATCGCCACCTCATGGCGGTGTTGTTTTCAGCGTGTGTACATGGGGCAACCGCGTTAGAATTTCCCACATCCCCTCCACAGCTTATGCATCTCATTGCTTACAATTTTTTCTTAAAAAAAATATATAATTTTATATTTCTATATTTTGTTCAAATTTTGTTATAAATTTTTACATTTTTTCAGTATTTTATATTTTTATATTTTTTTTTGTGTTTTAAATCTTCATAACATCACTCATTGAGGAATTTAGAACACCAGAAAATAAAAGTATGTAAATTTATAATATTAAAAAAATATAGAACTTATAACAAAACTCAAACAAAATATAAAGACTTAAAATTATATATTTTTTCTATATCATTTATTGTATTATTTCATCCATGTCTTTGTCTACAGAGTTGACAATCTGATTGTGATGTTGCGCTTTGGCCTCAATTGTAAGAATACTGCTCGAATATATCCTCAATCATCCTCATCCAAATTTATTGTCACTTGAATTTTTATTGGATATAATTAATTATAAAAAAATTAATTAATATGATTGATTTTTATTATAATTGATTATGTTATAATGTGATTTATTTGAATGTTTTTTTTTAAAATTAATTTTGTTAGAATTAAATATGTTTGTATATTTTAATTAGAATCAATTTTAAATGTATAAATTATCATAAAAATATTATTTTTAAAATTAAATATTGATAAATTTGTACATACAAAATTATTAAATATGTTAAACATTATTTAAAAATTAAAATATATTATTTAACTTATATATTTGATTAATTATAAAAATTTAAATTATATTAATATTAATAATTTAATTTATGTAAAAAATAACTCAATATATCTAAATTTAAATAAATTAAATAAAATAAAAAGATATAATTCTTAAATATTAAATATCAATTTTACAATAACATAAAATTTAATTAATAATATACAAGTTGATCTATAATAATATTATAAATGTATGCCATATGAATAATGGCAAGGATGAACATCCATCAATGTGATAAGTGGCAATGACGGACCTACATGAGTGTGAGAGGGTGGGCAAATGCCCCCACTTACTTGAAAAAAAATTATATGTTAATGTAAGAAAATTTTACACTTTGTGCCCACAAAATTTATGATTTTGAACCCACTAAAATATTAATCTTCCTTACTTGAAAAAAAAATGTTTCAATGTAGTATTAAAATTTAAATATAATTCTATATTTTGAATAGAGGAATATAAATATAATTAGTTAATTAATTTTATTTAACTTAATCTTAAAATTAAATATGTTGTATTTAAATAATAAATTTTCAAAATTTTTATAGGTTTTTTTTAATAAAAATGCCCTATTGACCAAAGGTCCTTAGTCTGCCACTAAATATGATAATCTTTTTCATGCTTTATTTAACCTTTTCTTTCATGCTACATAAAATCAGAATCAGCTTCTAATGAAAGCATGCAACAATAATGATGGTTCCAAAATCTTGATTGCTTTAGCAACTAAATCACATGGAATCATCAAATTCTTTGCAAAACACTGCAAATTATAAGAACTCCTGGCATCTCCCGAAGCCCCATCAACTTCACAGTTCGCAATTCACATGTGACATAAGAAATGTTACTTAACAAATTTACTTTTCCGCTCTCAATTCATTGAATAAAAAAAAAGGCATTTAGCCACTATTTGTGACCAAATATTTCATCGCCCTTGCACTATTGATTGACGAACCTATATCATTCATTCCCCGCATCCGCAAACCATCAACCACTTATTGCTGTTCTACTATACTTTCAATAACTGGACATGTTCTTCAAAAACCATACATCCCAACAGCTACAAAATCTATATCTTCATTCATGAAACGAATTTAAAAATTTCACATGGCCTATGGAAAATAAAAAGATAGAGAGGACTGTGGAAAATATTAGTCGAGAAGATACCCATATAAAACACATTAGATCAAAATAAAACACACCAGATCTACTAAGCTAAAGACCCAAATAACATGAAAGACGATGGAGGAATGCATATTGGGCAACAAAAATGCATGCAAAACAAAGGACCCATCAGATCGAAAGAGTTATATCCAGATCTTAAAAAAAGGTTGGAGAAGCTCACATACCTTGCAGGAGGCTTACAATGGTGCTGGAGGAGACTTGAACTGATTGGAGGAGAAGACGAAGAAGACGCTGGAGGAGGAGCAGATTGGAGATGGACCAACCAGATCGGGGCAACACAGACCTTGTTCAATGATGGTCGGAGATTGCAGTCAGTGGCCATTGATCGAAGATGGCAAATGACGACAATTGCAGGTGGGAGGAGGACGGCACGCATGAAGGAGCACATGAAGAGATAGATCGACTGTTAGACAGGAAGGGTACATGTTTTGAGTTAAGGGCAACATTGGCAGGTGAAAATTTCTGGCAGGTAATAAATATTGTAATGGTATTAGATGATATGGAGAAGCTATCCCAGGGAGCTTATTTCATAAGGTGGCCATGGCCCTCATAATTTATTATAAACAAATGGGGGTGTTTAGTTTTTTTTTCCCCCCCAAACCATGGATTTGCCAAGAATAATCAATTAACTTCTGTATCCAAACAGGCACTTGTTATGCATAAAATTAAATATGATACAACTTACAAATACATTTGTACAAAACAGTTGCAATCAAGGTGGTCAAACTTAAAATTTAAGTAAACTTATGATAAGAATATAAAGAAAAATCATAAACTCAAATTTAAACTCACAAAAGTTTACATTTATTAATAAATAACTATTAAGAATGTATAATTAAATAGTTAAAATATAAAATATGATCCAAATATGGTTTTAAGTATGTTTCAAATATAAGTCATTGAAATTAAATTTGTTTACATTGATATATTCTTTTACAAAACATGAAAATTCCAAAATAAGGCAACTTATCTTTTGTATTTTTGGTCTTCTTTTTCATTAATATTAATTTTTTTATTTTTTTTTTTTTTGAACCGGGTTCTAGCACTTCTAAAAATTGAATTCCACATAGCATATACTTAACTTACTCAATTAGATAAAAAAATTGATGAGCTTAATAAGTGTAACCAAATTTACATGTAATTCGAATTTATAAATAAATTGATATGATTGTATGAGTTATAAATATAAAAATGGTAAACTTAGAGGCCAACTTGTGAGCTTAACTAAATTTTTATTTAGTTCAAGTTTATGAGTGAATTAACACCATTTCATAAGGTAGAAGCATAAAAATTATAAATTCATAGATTTAACTCAAATATTTGATAATAATGGTCACAATTGCTTGTCATTTTCCCATGGATATAAGTCTAAAGGACATATTCGTGTGTTTGGATAAAAAAAAAGTAGTCATTTTATATTATGTTTTAATCAATAATCTAATGAAGGTAGTCATTTTTCAAGACTATTAATAATTATTGAGGGCAAATATGTTATTTTGTCAAAATAAAAAATATCACACAAGTCTCTAGACACTAAACAATAGTTATCACACTTCATGATATTTAGTTGTGATTTTCATCTTCAGGGGTATTTTTTATTCTTTGTTATTATCCCCTTTTGCCACTATTAGATTCATTTAGATCTCCTTTACTATTTTAGAGCTTGTAACTAATTAAAATAAAATACTGTTTGGGCTAAAACTGAAACAACACCTATTCAAAACGTCTCAACAGCTATGGTAAGAATTGGGTCGAGTGAGTGAAATATCAAGCTCAACAAGGGATCCAATAATGACAAGTTTGATCCATAACATGATGAAATGGCTTGACTGAGTAAACACAAGTTTTTGAATCCCTTAAGACTTTGAACTACTAGTTGTATTGTTGCTTTACACAAGAATATGATCTAAATGAGCCCCAAATCTCACAAGATCATGACCTTCACCCGCAGATATTTTATGAACATGGGTTGGCAATTACAAATAGACAACATAGCCTGTGCACACTATAAATAAGAGAACAGTAGTAGAGAAAAGGAGGAGGACACACAAAAAGATACCTTAAAATTCTTAAGAGCTCTATCAATCATTAGCCTTTAGCCTTAGTTTACCTTCTTGTTTAGTTCATGTTATCAATTTACCCATTGCAATTTCATGCTCACGCGCAACATTCTTGTTCCATTCTATTTCAACTTGCATCTCTACATCCAAGTGAAATGAGACTTACTATCTATAGTATGCCTGATACTTCAATTGTTTGGTTGATTTGCTTTCTAAACACAAACAAATGCTTAAAATTTGTAGGAGTTCTTTAACCAGTTGCAAAGGTAAGTTTTGATCTTTTTTTTTTGGTCCAAAAGAAGAAGGAAATTCTAATCAAGCACCATCAAGGTTTAAGAACTTCTACAGACATTTATGTCTATAACTATGATCACTATGGATGCTTAGTTTAATATAGTATTTTCACTTGTTCTTGTCCAATCCTTAGCATCTGAACATTAAAAAAAATTCATTACAGGGCCAACCTGCTAGTTTCTGCCCAAAAAAGTGCTTGTATACCAAAGGCAATTGTAGAAGTCACAAGACTGAAGAAAATTCAAATTTTTTGTGACAAAGCACAAGAAATGATTGTGAATGGCAAACCACAAGAGGGTTATTAGTATGGTCTTTTCGTTGGCCAGAGAGAGCCAAATATTGATTCAATTTTTTTCTTTTTTTAATAATAATTCACAATTTTTAGTGATAATTTATATTTATTTTGTATTCATGTTAGATTTATTTTTGAATTGTGAGTATCAAAGTATATTTAAGGTGTTTAGGTCAAAAAAAGTATGTTTAAGATGCTTTCAGTATGGTAAAAAGAATTTGAAAAAAAAAGTATGGTGAAGATCAAGGTGAAAAAATAAGATGGTCAAAAACCTTTGTTTGGTCATTGAACCTAATTGTAATTTCTATGATTACTCACAATAAATATTAATTATTTTTTGTTAAAAATTATAGTAATATATTGTTTAAACTATCCGTTGATTGAGGAATCAAACAATTAATAAAAGTTACAAACTGTTTTTGCTTAAAAAAACATATATATGAGAAATGCATTCGAGTTATACCAATAATATTTGGATTTGGAGTAGTGAGCTTGGTTGTGAATGTAAAGCTCAAACATTAGGCCTTTGTTCGGCCCAACAATACTCTTCGTCAATGTGAGAGTAGAGTTTTCTCTTACTGTCATTCCATCATCACTAAACGCTGGCTGAAAAGAAATAAGGAGATATAAAACACTGATATTTCAAATTGTTTTGCATATTCGTATCGATATCATATACTGATACTTATCGATATTTCTTGATACATATTTATAAAGTATTAGAACATTTTTAATTTAAAATATTTTAATTTTTGATACGTATATGATATTTCAAGATTGTGAGCTGACGCTTCAAGAAATTTTGTAAAAAATTAAATTTTATTAAAGATCACGATATTAATCTTGTTATTACTAATATCTTTTTTTATTTTATTTTAATGTCAATGATTATATTTTTCATAAAAAATAAGTTTTAGATGTAATAAAAAATAGAGACTGCATTTTTCTTAATTATAAAAACTTGGGAATGTCATCTTATGATTTACAAATTTATAAAGTCTAAGCAAGTTGCGAGTAGAACCAGATATAGAAGTTATCCTTTTTAAAATGATGGTTGAGAAGGAAAATACATTGATATTATACCTGTTAGTAGGATTAGGTGATAAATAATTAGGTATAGATAGAGTAAAAGTATAGTTTCATTTCTTTTATTGGCTATTATTATATAAGAATTTAATATTTTTTAGATTTTTTTGAATGATTATATTTTTAAATTTATTTTTTTTTTAAATAAATGTATACACAATAGATCGTATCATACTATTTTTTATAAGGTATTAATGTATTTGATATGTATATCAGTATTTGTGCATTAAAGTAGGGAGTAAAAGAGAGACAATGATAGGAAAATGTTGTACTGTACATGCATGTTTTACTGCTGAATCTTAATGATCATAAAATGAATGACTAGTTCAATTCATATATTTTATACAAATTGAAATAACAATGAAATAATATCATATTGGAACTTATCACCATCTTATTTGGGTATAATTTTTTAAAAATTTATTAAAAATAAATTGGAAAGTAAAATAAAATGATTAGTGGGTTAGCCCATTTAACCCACTAGTTCTTAAGGGATGGGTTAGAATTTTTTTAAGCTATATGAAAATGGGTCTAACCTAACCTAACTTGTATCTTTTCTAAACCATATAGGCCATGTAATGTCTATCTTAATATCATCAAAATTAGCACAACCAATCACTCCACATAATGGTAATTAAAATCATTAAATCCTCTTAAGTATACCACAATCATGGAAGGCTTAAATCACTTAAATATTTGAAATATAATTAAAAACTTTTGGAATCATAAAAAACTTTTAAATATGTAGTTTGAGCTCAAATTTGTTTATATTCAAAAGCAAAGGGAGTATGGAAAACAAAGGAAAGCAAAACAGTAAAAAAAAATATCATTTTAGTACATTCTAATAGAGACGTTAGGGCGTGTGGTCCACGCGCCATGATATGTGATATCGAGAAGGCAATTCAACCTTCATGCCATGCATCGTGGCTTGTGCACAACATGTCATGGTGCATATGCCCCTGTCATGATAGCCTTATAAGGTAAACTTCAGATATGTGTCATTTTTACATTTAATGTCTGATCAAAGTGATTCAAGTATTCACGTAAAGCTTAGTTGATAATCTAGTTAATAAAAAATTTTCTTCACAATTTGACATCATTGTGAAATTAGGACATTAGATGCAAAGAGTTAAATTTTATAACCAATTTAAGGCATCCGAGTGTTCAAATATCAAAACTCATACATTGACTTAATTTGGAACTTAAACTAAGTTTAATGGACTAATATACATGTGATTCAATAAGTAATCACATAATATCACATTAAACATAAGATTTAACCACCTAAGATCCCTATTTCACACAAAATATGACCAATCGTAATGTATTTGCATAATTATCACCACATATCACATATATTCATCTCTATATACACTTGTAATATCATTTAGTTAAGAAAATGGCTGGAATTGGCAATTAACTTTACAATCAATTGGTCATTTTTAAGTATAATTTGTTCTACGGGTTAATTAAGGATCCTTGTTAGTCTAAAAAAAACTTAAGAATGCTAATTCCTAATTGTTACTAGGATGACTTTAAAAGCAATTGGGATAAAGAGAAAATTAATTAGATTGAGCAAGGATAAGAGATTATGTGCCTACGAAGACTATAACATTGCATTTTAATCATGAACCAATCAATTTTCTAGATCTATCCAATCTTTGAAAAAAATAGCAAAGAAATTAGTTTTCATTTAATCTTTTCTTGTTTAATTTCTATTTCTTAATCAATTAAACTCAATCAAGTTGTTATTGTTCTTGGTTAATTTAAATAACTAAGGTTTTAATTTTAATCAACTTCATGAGAGATTCGACCTAGGTTGTATGCTATACTCATGAAGGTGTTTCTTAGTTTAATTTGGGTGTTTAAGCAACTAGTGTACATCAGTGGCACAATGAGAACTCTCTCACTTGCCTCATGCCATCCGATCTTGATCTAATGCAATCTCCACCCTAGCTCATTCTTAGAGTTGTCTATTGATTCAAAATATTAATTAACAATCTTAAAGCATGGTTAATTTAATTAATCTACTAATTTTCATTCATTAGTAATTAAGTTATGGATTAGAAACTTATGATATTATAAACCAACCTATATGGTCCAGGTTGGCCTATATTCCTTCATTTCTTGATCTTATTCTCTTCTTCCCCTCAAACACTATCATTGCCACTCTTCTCACCAAATCTCCTTAAGGAAGAGGTGGTGTATCAAGACAAAGAGATTGTTTCTTAGAAGAATTACACGATACTACATTTTAGGATAAAGCTAACATCCACACTAGTAAGGGTGTGACATCAAATGCTAGAGTTTTAGGCAAGGTTGTTTGAAGTAGGTAAAGTTATAAAGTTATTAATTGATTCTCAAAGATATGACCAAACTATAGATACTTCAACTTTTAGATTTGAGCCAAATAGGAATATATAAACACTCACATAATCTATAAAAAGAGCAAGCAGAATCAAAACTCATGTTTGAGCAATCATATTAGAGCTAAATGGGATTTTGATGGCGTTTGATTTGACAATCTGTGGGCAAATGATTCTTGCCCAACTTGATTTAAAACTTACTTAAAGGAGGGATCGAATTGAACCTTGCTGACACCAAACTTGGAAATACTATCGCTAACATAGTTGAAATCCTATTTATGGTAAGCTTTCTCAAATTTGTCTGCTGCCTTTAAAACTCATAGCTTTTTCTTTCGCTTTACTTTTACTTATGGTTTTTAATTATTTGCATAGCTTGAATGAATAGTGGGTCTAGACTCCACATCTCCTCTCTTTAATTGTTTGCATAGCTTTTTCTTTCACTCTACTTTTACTTTAGTCTTGTAATTCTCAATCTTTCTTTATCTCTTTAATCCACTCTCTATTTCATCATGTTCCTCAAGCTTGTTCTCCAAACCTCTAACCTCTATCATCTATTACATTGTGTGTTGTTACCTTAATGGCATCTTTCTATGGCTATACACCTTGTCGTCATCATATGAGCCGTGAACTCATATCAGGCTCATAACTCAGTGCCTTTAAGGATATGTGGCGATACATATGGAATCCTATTTTAAAAAAACTCTCCATCATTCATATATAGCTATTTAACGATCAACACCCTTCAAGATTAATGGTAAGGAGACATTACTCTGATTTTGAAATAAGGAGGGCTACATTACTCTAACAAAAAGTTAAGGATACTAGGTTCTCTCGACAAAAAAGTAATGAGGCAAATTTTGCTTTTAACCTATAAAAAAATAAATTAAATATTTACTTCATCCTGTTCTTATTACAAGGTACTTATAACCACCTCATTAAAATCAAGTAGAGGTGATTAAACCATTAACGTTATATAAAAATAAAATGAAAGGCAAAGAGGTAAAAATATCCACAAAATCATCGACCAAAAGGATCCTGTAGCTTAAAGTGAGAAAAAAGGCAAAAATATTCATAACATTACTTTAGTAAGGGCAACAATGACCAATCTATTAAATCCCTTAAATATTGAGGTTTAATTAACACCTAAGCAAAAATTGACCTTTTTTTTTACTAAGGTAGACTAAAAGAGTTTTAAGCAAAGGCTTAAAAATACTCATGAAATTGTCTAGCAAGAGCATCTAGTAATTTAAAGTGAGAAAAAGTATATGAGCACTCATAATGTTACTTTAGTAGGTACAACAGTGACCAACTTTTTAAAATTACCTGACACTTATTACTTCTCTACTTGGAAAAGTAATGGGCAATTTATGCCACACAATTTCTTTCCATCGCCATATATCTTACCCTCTCCCTACCTCTTCTCTTATTTTTCTTGTTTGTAAAACCTAATATTCAACATAGTGAAACGAGTTATACACAATCAAAGATTAAGAACAAAGATGATATGGCTTGCTGCAAAGAATGCAAGCACTTCATAAAGGAGGCCATCTCTACTCATGATGCCCTTGTGGTTGTACATACCTTATTTGCTACCTACCTTAAGAATATTAGCACCGCCTTAAGCGATTTCATCCATGGTGAGGTTCAAAATCCTCAATTGACTTTCAACACTACAACTCTACCCACCAATGTTCCAATCATGGTGTCGATATCGCCATTTGAGACTCTGAACTTGAAAATGATGAAATTGATTCAAGAAGCAGAGAAGGCATTTGATCAATTTGATGATGCCCTTGACAGAGATTTCAAACATTTCTCTGGCAAAGTCTCCTCAAAGAAACTTCTGACGGATTAGTTATTGTTATATCTACTAAAGTAATGTTATAAATATTCTTGCTTTTTTTCTCAATTTGGCTTACTAGATGCTCTAGTCGATAATTTCATAAGTATTTTTGCCCTTTTGTCTAATACTTTTCAATCTACACTAGCAAAAAATGATTAATTTTTGCTTAGATGATAGCTAAACAATCAAGTCTAAGTGATTGGTCATTGTTTCACTAATGAAGTAATGTTATAAGTATTCCTATCATTTTTTTTTTACTTTAGGGTATTAAATGCTCCTAAACAATGATTTCATGAGTTTGCCTTTTTGCCCTCAAATATAAACTTCAAATTTTACCTATGTTTAAATGAAAAAAAATTAAATTTGTGTTACATTCTTTCTTATAATTAATGAATTTAATTAGAGGTAATATTAGAAAATATAATTAATATCCCATCAAGTATTTTCTTATATTGAGGATAAAAAAGTTCCTTGAGAAGGTACCTTATAATAGGAAATTGGAGTAGTGCAAATTATAACTTGTTTTTAACCATACTCAAAATCATAAATCAAATACTTTAAATTTAGATTATTCAATTATATTCGAGGATCCAAATACCATCGCAATGATATTTGCTGCTTCAAGTTTTGAAGCTTCATATGTTGTAGCTTACTGTTAACAATTACTATATCTACACCTTGCGTGGCGCTAATTGGGCACTCTTAATTTGTAAGCAATTGCTTGTGTTCAAGGGTTCTGAGCCAAGTATACCATGTTTGTTTTTTAGGTTACCCATCCGTTATCTTAACGGAGTGGAATCACTTGTCACTCGAACTAACTCCTGTTGGTTATACCATGTTTAATTATCACTATGAGCCCAGCACCTGATCCTTGTCCATGTCATCTAGAAAACTTCTGGTCAAGGATCGCCAAGCTCGACTGCAATTGGGTCAGAGGTTTTTTTACTGGACCTTAAACAAAAAGGGCAGCCCTCAACCTTTGTGCGTGGGGAGATGGAAGATGGTGGATCCGGATTCGGGATCGGGTCATGGAGCTCGGTCTGGCGTAGTCTCGATGTTTCGGGTGTTACAATGGCAACGCGGGCTCCATACGCGCCGCTCTCGACCGAGGCAGTAGCTGGGTAAATTTTTGACCTTTGACCTCAACTCCCTAACCCCAGTCCGGTCCGAAAATTGATTCTCTAATCTACCCGCGTCTTCCACTCCTCTTTGTTTTGGCCGCCTCCTCCCTTACCTCTTTACTGCGGGTCGTCCCTCCTTCATCAATGGCGGAAGCTACGGCAGAAAAATCCTCTTCTCTTGCCGAGGTACTCTTCCATTTCCTTAATTCAACCATCAATATGTATTGTTTAGTTTACTCTTATTGAATTTCTGGCTGTCAATTATGTGTTTAATGTTGATTGCACCTTCCAAATGTCATATTGGCGATCGTTTTCATCTGACGAAGTTTGATTCTGGCGGATCAGCGAGGGTTTGTGTGGGAGTTTCCTGCGGAATGATTTCTATAGATGCTGTTTCATCGATCCCCTTTCCAAGTTTCACTCATTTGAAGAAAAAAATCGAACCTTGATTTAATCTCGTAGCAATTCAGAGTCCTTGGTCTGGAGTTGGTTAGTTTATTTTGTACTTAAGTCAATTATTCTACTTTGTACTGTTGTCTCTTGAAATAACTAACGACATCCCCCTAGAGAATCTTATATTCATTAGCACGATTATATATGTTTATAATGCTCAAAATGAAAGCAAGGACCTTTTTTACTTGGCGCATTTGTCTTTCGCTGATCGGGCGTAGTCGCTTAATAATTAAGAATAAAATCAGGCTGCCTTCCAGAATTATATGCGAGATCTGCACCATGTGCATAAATTCAAGCCTCTATAATGGCCTATCGATGTTATCCCAGAGATGTGTGCCAGGTTTAATTGTTAATTGTATTCTAACCTGCCTTATGCATACCTGTTCTTTGACTAATAAGATTGGCAAAATGATACGTTTCTTTAAATAAATTCGCATGTGGGATTTGAAATTTTTTCTCATGCTTAGTGTCTTAGTAGTAGACTTTATGGCTCACTCTGTCTTCATAATTGATTGCTTGGTCATATCCTAAATGCACCATATATGCTGCATGAGACTCATCTCATGGATTTTTGACCCAACAATAGGTCTGGAAATATTAAATACATTGAAATGTAAGTTCTGGTTGAATATATATATATATACATTTTATGCATAACTTGTTTCTATCTTTCCGACATCGTAGCAACTGGTGGAAACATCGAATGCTCTCAATCATCAGTTGAAAGTCAATCATTTTGAATGTTTTGTTTCTTTCTTTGACACTGGGTGATTGGTCTACTCTTGTCATGACACATTTGCTTACACTAAACATCTTTTTCCCTCTTTGATTTGCAGCAATATTTTGTGAAAGAAAAAGAGGAGAAAACAGAGACAAGCACAAAACCCTTGGAAGTCAAAGAAGTTGAAGTCCCCAAGGAGATGGCTTCTCAAGAAGCTGTTGCTGAGAAGACTGTGGAAGCAGCCACTGCAGCTGCCTCTTAGTTAATGAGGAAAGCATTGAACTTGCTCCAGCTGCTGAAGAAAGCGCTGAGCTGGACTCTGATTCTTCTGAAGGAAGCATCAATGCAACTACAGCAAAGCAGTGAAAAGACAGATGAACCAGAAGCAGCAGAAGAAACCCCAGAAATTAAGGTTGCTTTTATTCAGCCTAATGCGATTCCTCTCAAGAAGAGCAACCTAATTTCATAGTGAGAATGCTCTTGATTTCCTTTTGGTTTTGGTTATTCACATTTGTGCTGTTGATTACAGCTTGAGACTGCTCCAGCTGATTTCCGCTTCCCAACTACAAATCAAACAAGGCATTGCTTTACTCGATATGTTGAGTATCACCGGTGAGCTATAGTCTGTTGCCTTTTGTTTTCATTAAGCTTCTTTTTTACACTTTCTGAATAACTCCTCACATTTTTTACAACGTTGTGATGCCTTTGTAGATGCATAGCTGCAAAAGGGGAAGGTGCCCCAGAATGTGACAAGTTTGCAAAATATTACCGGTCTCTTTGCCCTGGGGAATGGGTATGTAGTTCCACCAGCATTCAACATGGTTAATTGTCTACTATTTCTAATAGGCAGCATTAGAATCTGTTCATCTGTTTCAGTGCTTTGCCTACATACATATCTTGTTTTATGATTCTATGTCTGGTATCTTTATAATATTGGAGGGGGGATCTTGAGGATAGTTACACAATACTCTGGATCCTCATATTCTTAGACTCTTTGTCAACCCTGCTCTATATCATGTTCAATATGTTATCCAGCATCCTGTCCTTTGGCTGTTATGACAAAATTATTTGTGTCAAGGTAGTCAAAAAGCAAAAATTGCCCTTAAAATGACTTATGAAAGTGCACGCTGAAGTAAGTCAAGGTGCTAAAATAACAAAAAATATGCATATAAAGAAAAAGGGACAAATGTGATTTGAAATAACATTTAACAATGGATTCTTGAAAAGGCGGAATGCATTAGAGTTTATAGGCTTTAATAGTAGCTGTGGGCGTGATCATGAATATTAGTATTAGAGTTCAACCCAAACCCTAACTCGTGTAGTTTCTGTATATCAAGCTGTGGTTTACTTGTTCCACTAAATGAATGTTCTTGTGTAGGATTTAATATTGTAAAAGGAAGCTGGTTGACAGTGTGGTGGTTTCTGATGCTTTGTGTGTGTGTGTGTGTATTGTGAATGTCTACAAAGCCCTTAAAACTAATAGCCCAAATAATATTTGAATGTGAGACAGTAAGAGGTACAATCTTACCCTATTATTCCCTTATATATAAATGGTTGGAATGGACTTCTGTTTTGTGGTTTTTGAATTTGACTTGTAGGCTGATTGCTTCACCTGAGTAAGTTGCCTGAGGTGCAAGCCTTTCACCAGGGAAAAGATGCCACAGGCACTTTCCTTTTGGCTCCTCAGTGAAGGCAGCCCCTCTCTTGATGAGTGAGGTGCTGGACCTGTTTAGCACCTCAGTGAGTGCCTTTGACTACGCTGATTTGTTTGTGACTTGTACCTGGAAACGAGGCTGTTCCTTGTGAGGTACAGGAGCTTCACTTGATTAACTGGACAAGTTGTATAAGATCTTCTCCTTGATATATATATTATATGTGTCTATCCTTCATCCAGAGTTGCTTCACAAAAGCCTAGCAATATACGTCAAATCTTAAGGAAACCTACTGTAATTTTTGAAACACGAGGGTATCAAGTGTAATCTAGTATTACCTCTGGGAAGGTTAGCGTGATTTTGTTGAAAAAAATGTTTGCTTGTAATTTTAGTGTTGCTCAGCAAAAATACTAAAATAGTCGTAACTAGTTTGTAGTTTTTTCTGGCTAAAGTGCATATAACATGTGCAAGACTGCAACTAACACCCTAGACTCCAAAAAGTGACTTGGACCTCCTGAAATTTCGATGTTATGCAGCGCCCCCCCCCCCCCAAAAAAAAAAAAAACACACACACACACACAAAGGGCGGTTTTTTCTTCCTATAAGTGACTCCGTTAACTCCATTGACAGAGCTCCTTCACGCAAAACCTACATCTCTTTGGAGCTCAGTCTGCATTTTTCCCTTTCTTCCCTCGACTTCCCAGCTCAACCCTGAAATCTTAGGACATAAGGTTACATTCTGGTCGCCTATATTGACAACATTGCCCTAGAGTGGGCTATTAGATTATACACATAAATTGTTCACCATTGACTTATCTTGCCCATCCTGCAAAAGCTTGAATATCTTCATCTCATGTGTTTTCTTTGCTACCACTAATTTAAAATTGAAACTGCTGGCTAATATTTGCCTTGTGTATCTGTTCATCAGATTGACAGATGGAATGAGCAAAGGGAGAACGGAACATTCCCTGGTCCTCTGTAGGATGTTTCTTCCCTGAAATTATCTACACAAGTTACCTGCTAGTGCTACTGTCACATTCAAATTGCTGTTCGGCTCCACATAAAAAATTCTGCTGAGATATAAAAACTCTCGACCCCACGGGGCATGCTGAATGTTATACACTCGATCAATAAGAAATTTTGACTATATATTTGAAGTACCTTGAGTTCGAATACGGATGCTTTCATTGCTTATAAAGGATCGATTTCCTGTTTTGAATAATCTCCAAATTCCAATGCCTTCGCAGATTTTCTCCTTTTGATTTCTGTACCAAGTAACCCGAAAAATAAACCCTGGAATACGTTATGTTGGATGGTGGGTTTTCAATCGTGAGAAACCCTTAAAATGGGTGTGATGGCTGGACCGAGGAGGAGAAATGCATGGGGGTTGTCAGAAGGTGTGGCTTGAAAAAAGTTAGGATGGCAAGAGAATGCACATTTCAATGATTCGGTTAATTCTCAACATACTAATGGTCAATTACATTGGACAAGTGGTACTACGAAATACATGAGACCTTGATGTTTCTTTTTGCACTTTAAGTAAGCGAATTAGAAGGCCCTTGCTAAAAATATCCAAGCATTAACCAGAACCAAATATTTCTAAATTTTTTGGAAAGTGGATTTGAGGATTGCAACTTGATGATGTGGGCAGTAAGATGTCATCGTTGCTTTTTGAAGCACTTTCGCAGGGTCAGATGCCATCCATGTACACAAGTCTTTGCTACTTACTATGATGAAACATGTCTCCGAGTAAGTCAATTCCTATCAAACTGTTCGTCAAATCAGTGTACCATATAATTGAAACTCTGTTCAATTATCAAAGTGCTTTCCTTTGATACATCTGGACAAGCAATTACATTCTGAAACTGTCACTTGACCAAAAGCAGAAGTCTCAAAACTTTGAAATTGCAGGGAGGGGGTAAAGGAGGAAGGAAAGATCCAATCGTCTGCTGCTTCAGCTTCTATCCGCACCTTCTACAGTTTGAGTTTGGTAACATCGATCTTCTTGACGGGATATGTATATGCCTCATAATTAATACTTTGGCCTAAGGTGCTCAATTTTGTGAGAGTAGTTATGAGATCAACCTGACAAGCAAAAATAGAAAGGAACAAGAGTCGATTCCCAAGCCAAACAATGACGTCGATAAAGAATTCTATAGGTACCATTAATGCATGTAAGCATAATATATCGCAGATAATTACTTTTTTTTGCCCTGCCGTCCAGTGGTGATCATTCATAAATAACGGTGCCAATAGTGATTGTGACAACCAAATAGGAGGGTTGGGATAATAACTCTTTACCATAAACCCCTCTTCTTCCCTTAAAAAAAAATGTGTATATATAGAGAGAGATAGAGAGAGTTACCTCATAGTCTGTCTGAGACACAGTTTCTCGGCTCCGTTGATATTTTTGGACCCATGGAGCAACATCCGGGTCAGTGGCCAGTAAGGTCTCTGTTACCATCTGATCAGGACCCAAGAAAGCAGACATAACAGCAAGCTGGTCAACACACAGCAATAAGGAGTCAGTAAGTACTATATACACTGTCCATGTAGCGTTGAATAAATGAATGAAGCCTTCCTTTTCATTGTTTTTCATAGTCATTCTTTTCTTTCTCGACTCTACTTTTGCCATTTCAAAAACTTTTTTTTTTTTGGTCAAGTCAAAAACTTCTATAAAAGGGTGCTGTGAGAGGAAAAAAGCCGATGGATCTATGAAGTAGCCAATCTAAGAAGCCAGCCAAAAGGAAAAGAGAAACTCTGTCATATACCTCATCCCAAAGATTAAGATGGCTATTGCAAACTGTATGTGTTAAGCAACTGAGGGTAGTGAATTAAGTGCGTAAACGTTAGCATGTCCAGTGAAGGATGAAAATCAATGGACTCTTTTCCTCACTTTTACGTCACTGATTTCAAACACTTAAGGCTATTATGATATTGCTTTTTAAGGTATGTTCATCTCGTAACATTTTACCCTTACTAGCATCTCTATGGTTGAAAAAACTTGGGGGTTCTCATTGAAGAATTTCCTTGAAAAAAACGTGTTAGGATTTACTTCTCTCATTTCAAGGCCAGAACAAAATATTCCACATGGCAGGCTAAGCTGTACTTCGCATGATAATGATAAAAACCGTGAAGGTATTGGCCCAAAAAAAAAAACCTGGAAGTCATTGTTCTCAAGGCATGCATGACATTGTTGACCGTCAATGCCTTCCTATGTTCCATTTGGGAGTTAGCACACGATATAAATAGTGGTCAAATGAAGTACCTGACGAGGTCCAAAGCCTACAGCAGAAAACTTGTCTTTCATTTCCTTGACACTAGCTTTCTCCCACAGGGGAACTCTACCCTCTGGATCCGGATCTTGAGCATCCGCCCTACCAAACTGCTTATCGAACAAGCCCCACTGATTCAACATTAAGAATTGCATGCATTACATGTGCAATTCGATGGAAGCTTGAGTTGTAAACTTTAAGATTATTGAGGAGAGACTACATATTACATGCTCAACAATAAGAATTGCACGCATCACATGCTCTGACAACAGATCTTTCAGTAGTCTATTGCCAAAACTTCAGTTTGTGAAACTGGTCATAAACCAAGATATCTTTACCCCAAAATTCAGAAGAGATGCGTTCTTGCACACCATCTTAAAAAATAAGAGGAAGACCCCCTAAACCTTGAAAAGTTTGAAAGCAGAGTAGATCAAAAGGATATATACCTGCCCGTTTGATCCATAAGCATTGTACAACAAGTTTCCCTTCTCTTCATTTCCACCACACTTGCGAATGGCAGATGCTAAAAATGTACCCTTGACAGCACTTTGCGCTACAAAAGATTAAGTCAATATTTTCAGGGAATAGAACATTAACCATCGAACACAATATATATAACCTTCCTTATCCAACAGAATCAAAATCACGAGTCAAAATACAGATAAAACCCCATTGTCATGTGTACTGTGTGTCGTTCATAACTTTTGAGTTTCAGCTTGACGATATTAAAATATATAACCTGCATACTGGATCAGATCTGCAAAGGATATGGGTCCACCCTTGGAATATGAATCTATCTCCTTTTTTGCTTCCTCTAACAAATTCAAGGCTGCAGAAAGTCCTTTATTTTCAGGTCTACTTATTTCCGGGCTTCAGGCAGGGCAAAAAAAAAAAAAACAAAAAACAAAAGAAAAGAAAAAAATAGTATGGTTATCACTGAGCAAAGGTAAAAACCAAATGTCACGAAGAAAAAGGAGAACTTTTGCAGTGCAACCAAAAGCTTACTTATAAAACATGAAATTCAAGATAGATTAAAAAAACAAGTTAGCATAACATCCATGACTTAGAAGTTGTTTTTCTCATCCTCATAACCATAAATTACTTTTAAAATTCTGATAATTTTTGATGCAGCAAAATAACCTTCAGGATACACCAAAATTCTAAACTCCACCATATTAATATATAGAGTATATGAAGTGCTCATGTCTTGTATCCATCGAAGATTTAAATTCCTATGCTTTAGTTCCATACTCATTGAAGTTACTGCCCAAGGGAAAAGGAATACCTGAACCGTATTGATCCGTTTGGGCCACCTGTTTTTGTTGCCTACAGACTTAATCAGTTTCCAATCAGTATTTGCTTTGAAAGATGGATGAGACTATACACACACACACACTCGCTTCTCACCTTATCATAAGTCATAGCATCATTCAAAGCCAATGTTAGCAAGGATGGAATAATATAAGGATTTCCCTGAAATCAGTTCAGATATATTTGTAGTTCAATCATGTGGAAAAACCACAAACATAAGGATTATGATATATGATCTCTAATTTGTATACAAGCCATTTTAACCGTGAGGAAAACCGGTCAGCATTACAAACCTTTATAACCGTATAAAGTGTTCCCTTGATATCAGCTGTGATAATAAAAAGTTAGAACTCGGCAGATAATAGAGATCAATTGACTTTGGCATGACTCGCATGAAAATGTTCATCTAAACAAACTTACATAGAAATTCAGAACGCTGTCTTCGTTGTATCAAATCAGCAGCATTGGCGACCCCAACAAGGGATGGAGAGCTTTCTATCAGTCCCTACATAGAGATACAACTGGCGGAAACTCATCATCACATCATTCGCATCCATTAATTCTATATACTAAAGGTATATAAGCATCGACAAGCCTACAACGACAAACACGCATATTTGAATTGCGAAGAGAAGACAGTTCATGTATGATATGAAGTTCAATTGCCGGCTTGCGTCGGGCAATGTTAGTTTGGTGGCCATTGAAAGCAATAAATCGCGGAAATTTTCGTAGAACTAGAATCAACAGATGGCTCTTACCAGGCCGATGGTAGCCCCGAAGCATTTAAGAACGTCTCTTCGATGGAACCTATCTTCACCACTAACATCAATTTCGATTTTATTACAAGTAATAGGTACCTAATAAAATACAGAACAAAGATTATCAGCCACAAGCAACTGATGGAGGTCATTGGGTCATAATTGAAACCCATGTTGTCATGAACATTAGCGAACTCGAGAAACAACACGAAGCAAGAATTTCAACTACATTTACGATACAAAAACTGGTACGCAGATATAGTGACTGAATAGCATACTTACAGCACGAGAGGAGTATCTGGTGATGGTGGGAGACGAGTCACAAGCAAGTGGGAGCAGAGAAGGGAAAGTCGAAAGGAAGGATACACCCACCATTGCAATCACTATTCCGTTTCTATAGCTGCGTGTCTATGACGGAAAAATATCCCGACACGTAGAATGGAAGATTATGTGTTGGAGAGTGTATGAACGCAAGGGTTGATGATATGCATTATCCTATCCAGTTCTACGATACTGCAGCGGTACCCTGAGATTTCATTTTGCTCCTACATTGGCTCATTTTGACCCTACCTCAGCCCCACCCCTTTCTCAAATTTATTTTGTTCAGACATGTTCAAGTATTTTTTATATTCTGAATTCTGATTCATTTGATCTATCTGACGCGACATTATTCTAATTAGTCAAATTCGTAGTTTTTTGGACAACGGAAAAATACCAATATTTTTAATTAAATAATTTTTTAATTCACTTTATTAATCAAATAACTGTGTTAAAAATGTTAAGCAGTTGAATGCCTCAAGTACTCAAGCCTCCATACGACATAAACATTTAAAAGTTAAAACCATTAGAAGCGGGTAGCAAACTTTTTTCCCCCGACAACAAAACGGATGGTAAAAAATCTATCCTCTAGCCTATGGTCACGCTAGTTTTCCGGTCTGGAAAAATGAAAGGTCACAATATTGTAGTGCGCTTGGAGTTTTTCTGGCAGATAGTCTCCAAAAGTTTTTTGACACCAGGACTATCAAAAACTCGTCAATTCAATACCACCATGACACTATGATGTTATGAAGTGACAAACAATCATGACAAGAATGCAGAAGTTAGAAACCAACGACCACGTCGAGGTTATCAGCCTACTAAGAACCACCTCCAAAAGCCAAATATGTAGGAGCAATGTAACATGCAATGCAAGGCACGTTTACAAGAAGGAAATGTGGCATTATCATTAGATATTTCAAAGTTGTTAAATTACATTACGTGTCAACGAGTCCCTCAACCGCCTCCAAAAATTAGGCCCCTCTTGATTGAATGAACGAGCACTGCATTCTCCAAAGCCCTCTTCAGAACTACCCAACTTGCGATCCCCACTCTCTAAATTTTACATCAAACCGTATATCCCTCTTTTTTCTACTTAATGATATTCTTTCAAAAAGAAAAGTGGTATAGCTAAACAAGCTATCCGTACACACACACACACTACCTTTCCCCTAAGAATCTAGGTGGGAGGAGTTTATAACTGGTAACTCTGTCTGACATAAACAATCTGGTAAAGGATTAGCATAAAAAGCTTCTTCTGATCGAAATCTATCCATACCCTTCGTCCCAGAAATTGGCCCTTTTCTCTTTCTGGGTGACCCAAGTCTGCACCACACGCAAAACAAACAAGCAGCAAAAACCAGTTAAAAGGAGTTTAGTGCTGCCCTGCCGCAAGCATATTTTAAAGCTTGATAAAGAAATCGGATTCGTCAGCAGGATAAATAGGGGGAAAAAAATGATACTCCCATATCAAAAACAAAAAGCAAGCAAGAGTCCTCAAACTATCTTGCAAATAGAATCATTCCACCTAGATATGGTGCATCCATAAATGACTTAGGACGCAATACTTTTCCAGTGACATACCGTCTCCTGTGGAGATCAATAACCTTTTTGGATAGAGTGTTCCCCTCAGTTATCATTCCCAGATCCAGTTTATCAAACAGACGAACAAGTGCTTTCCTGATTTATAGGAAATAAAATAATCAGAACACTTTAGTAGTGAAAGGGCTTGGGAAGGCAAGTGAATACAAGGGAGGCAAAAGATCGAACTTGCTCTGTTCTAGAAAAAAGAGCCTTACCTATCTGGAGATATTGTTCTGCCACGTCCTAGAAAACGGCGATGACCTTCAACAGCCCTTGCCATATTTCCAGAGTAAGAGGGTATAAATACATCACTTTCAATAGATACTATATAGTCAAGAGCAGCCATCTGAGAACCGTGTCTTAAAAAAGGTTCAAGCTCCTCAGTGGATGCCAATTTTTCCTGAAATTGATCACAAATAAAAAATTAACATATGTAAATTCAGTCTCAGCCACCATTACTCCTCAACCGGAACAAGAAGAGGGTATTTAAATAATAACATCGTTCATGCATGACAAGGGAAAGGGGGAGGAGAGAGAATAGGGAGAAAGAAGGGGGGAAAGGAAGGAGGACGGACAGGAAGAGAGATGGCAAAGAGAGCTGACAGAAAATAACCTCAACAATAATTTATCAAAAGGTATAACAACTAAATGCCCCATTTTGTATGTTAAAATTGGGATTGGAAAAATGGAAGTGAAAGTGGAAGTGAAATTCTGAAATTTTCTTGTTTGGTGGGCTGGAATCAATTTCTCCAAGGAACCCAATTCCACCAAAAAAAAAAACCATGAAACTCACTTTCTATCATGCTCCCATGAGAACTCAATTCCAGCCTTCTCACTTAAATAAAATTTGGGTCAAAAGGCAAAAAATGCTCTGAAAAGCCGCCTCGTATCTTGAACTTTTTGCTAGAGCAATGTCGCTCAAAAACTTTTAAAAACGATGCAATTTTACCCCGCCGCTAACCCATACTAACGTTGACTGTTAAATGTGACTTTGAACAGAAAAAAGCTTGATGTGGCATATGCTAACTGGACTTCTCTCACCCTCTTCTTCCCCTCTCCTGCCCCTCTCACTCACAAAGAGTGTGACCTTTGTAGAAATGGAGGCTTTCTCCAATTCTCAGCGTCCCATCATCTTCCTCATGCTCTTCGGTGGCGAAGTTTTCCCTTCCATGATTGGCATTTTTTTCTGTTGTCTTCCTTCAGTCTCACCCAGAAACAGAATCTTATAAACAAATTTCCAACTGTCAATAATCAAATCAAGATTTATTTAGCTTCTAATTCATACAAACAGAATGAAACATGTCCTGGAGATCACAGACTAAAGCATAACTCTATTAGGTCTCTTGGTTTTGTTGTTTTGCTTGTTAGAATGAAAGCCGGAGAACATGGAGGGTTTGAATAGCTATCAGAAAATAGCTTTTTTGCTGTTTCAAATTGCTAATGCGAGACATGCTAGTGAATCTGTTTTCAATCTTTCCACACACTCTCCACCCATGTTAGTGCCCTCTGTTCTCATGAAGTTGCTGTAGCGGCCGCTCAATCCAACAGTTCCAGTTGATCTGTCAACGTTGCAGAGCAAAAACTAGAATGGAGGTTTTGGGTCGCTGGATTGGCAGGGAAGCTTGGACCAAGGTCTGTTCGACCTGCCTAACACTGTATATCATGCTTACTGGAGTCAAACTCACTGGACAGATCAATAAAATCCCTCTCGATTGGCACCAGAGCCAAGAAGATGAAGAAAATCTGGAAGAGTTCGTGATTTGGAAATCATGTTTTACCCAGTCAAAGGTAATTCTACTAAGCGCATAAAGCTTGCCACATCAGTATCTGTTAGTCAAGCAAACATTTAACAGTCAACATTAATAGCAGGGCAACATTGCACCCTTTTTAAAAGTTATGAAAAGTTTATAATACCAAGCACCCCTTGTGAAAAAGTTCCAAAGCATTTTTTCCTTTTAACCTATAAAATTTTTACCTCACTTTCATTTTCATTTCCACTTTCGCATCCATAAAAAACTTTTCCCTTATACCAAATGGGGCTAAAAGAATTCAAGGCTATTTATAGGGCGCTAAATAAAATTATTCAAATGATTAAAACTTCAACCTAAAATGAATAAACCCAAACGTAAGCTAAAAATAAAAGAAAATCTAGCTTAAATCCAAGTAAAAGAAATTATAAAATAGGTAACAACCACAGAATGCTTAATAGGAAAGAAAATAAAGTCATAAAATTAAATTAGTACCACATCAAATAAATCTTTCTTAATTTTCCACCAACTGTTTTCATCTTAACTATTAATTTGTGCATGTGAGAGAGTTCAATAATAAATAAGAACTAAAGAAATAACAATTCAGTTCAGGGACAAAGCAGGTGATGCAATAGAGTCCTTAATAATACAGGGATCTAGGATGCAATGAAAGAGAGTTTAACACCAATGGGAGAAAATTAGCTAAATAAATCAAAACTACAGTACAGGTGCCTGTGACCTGATGTGTTTCAGTTCTTAATAATGATGGTTCCATTTTTCAGTAATTTTTTTCAAAAGCAGAGAAGCTATACTGATTTAACCAAAGAATCCAGCTCAACCTTAGTGCTCTTTAACATTACATTCCGGGCTGTAGTTTTCTTTAGGAATTCTATGCAAGAAACACCCAACAATCTAGACTAGACTTCTTGCCTTAATCTCAGAATAGGTAGCACCTATCATTCATAGAAATTATGGCTGCATCTATATGAATTTACTGAAACAAGGGCTGAATCAAACAAATTGTAAATAGAAAACTCCATAATTAGTTAAATCTTGTATAAAAACACCTGGTTTATGATGAGAAGCTCCCCATGCACTTGGAAAATGGGAGAGATGAGAACCTTGTATTCATTTCTATTATTCTATAAGATAGGTTGTCACTCTCCAGACATCTTATCCATTTGGCAATGTTTCCTATTTACTTAAAAGAGCAGGGAGTAGAATGATATTGCAAATGCACGTGACATTACAACTCAACTCCAAAATTAAACATTTCAACTTCATACCATCAATTTACACACGGCAAAATTTAAAGTCAATCTTCACAGGAAATTCAAAGTACCAAGGGTTTATCGAACTTCATGAAATGAATATCAAGCACAAAAATATAGCAAACACATTAATTTGATTTGTTACCTTGCTCATTAACAATGGATAGCGGGAATGCAATTCTGCCATGCGGGATTCACCCCCATATATCTCCCCAGCAGCAATATATATTGGAGTCTTTGATGGGTATCCAAGAGCAGTAAGAAATATTCCAACTTCCTTTGGAGTCAATGGGCAAAACCCTTTGGACCTCTGTTCTCTGGGATCAATATCCTTTATCTTCCAATGGGAAGTGTTCTCTCTGAAAATTTCAAGCCAAATAAGATTTCCAAGCATCAAGCAAGGACATGGGATTCAATCATTTCAAAACACTCATACCTGATCATTCGTAGCTCATCAGCCTCAGCTGGAGATAAATTATGTGTGCACCCACTAAATGCCAGCATATCCTTCTCATATCTTAAATGCAATGCTATGTAGGGACCAAATGACCTCATCCTCCCCACCAATAACTACAAGGAACCAATAAAAATAAATAAAAAATGGAAATAAAACAACCACCCCTTCAGTCTTGCACCAATCAATAGATAGGTAACAAAGAAGCCAATAAGCATTAACATCTCGCATACTTTTCCCATTTGTTCAATAAGCGGAGAAAAACGAAGAGCTCCATAACAAGCACGGCAACGAAGCTTCTGAATATCTGGAGGTAAACGGTTGTTTGCCAACCGGGAATCAGACTTGGCAGCTCGAATAACCTTAAAGGGTATCAGTAATTAGATAGGAACACAATATGTTGCAGTATAGGGTAAGTTAAGCGAACAGTTACATAGAACTGTATATACCAACAGACATCCGTCAGACATACTTGATATTCTTCCCACAAGCTGGCAATCTCATTCTCATAGTAATCCATGCCAGACCAACTTCTGAAATGCTTGACTATTCTGGTAACATTAACCAGTTCTTTTGGAAGCTTCTTAATGATCTCTACATCATTAGCTAGAGACTTTATAAAATGCTCTTCATCAAAAATATCTGAGAAATTGCTGTGAATCAAATTAACAAATTAATCTATAGAATCAGATCACCTAAAATGCAAACAACAAAATATAATACTAAAAAATATAATTAAAAATTACCTACTGTCATGCCAAAATGACTTCTTATCAAGTTCTGGAATTACAAGAGTCGCATTTATGATACGAGCTACAGCTACCATATCACATATCTGTAGGAAAGGGAGTTAACTTTCAGCTTCTGACGTGCAAATAAAAATGATATCTAAAAGAACATCCCATGAATTTCTCTAAATTCTAGATTCTATTGACAATTAGTTTTTAAGACAACCATCGTGTTTTGACATATCATGGGGCTTTGGCACTCTTCCCCAGCACAGAGAACTTTCTTGACTTCAAAAAGATTAAGCAGGACAAACAATAGAATAATGGGCACCAATACCAAAGATTTACGTACGAAAGCATTTTTTCCCGATAGAGCATATGAAAGCAATTTAAGGAAAGAGATCAGACCCCAGCACGCATTTGGTTGAGTCCACCATTTGTGTGAACAAGTAGGTAACCTCGCGACTTGGCTGGAGCTGGATAAATATTTAAAAGATGAAATGAGTAATGGTGAAGTTCATACTTGTAACTCACAAAATATGATTATGTTAAGCTCCTTACTTGTGTAATTAGCCGTAGGACTTATGCAGGGAAGAAACCCACGATTTGAAGGAGGCTTCCACAGTTTGTCATAGTTTGAATCCCCTCCCAGATGATTTAACTGTCAAATCTAAACGAGTAAAAACATGAAAGATGCATAACTGCTTAACACAATTCACATAAACAGATGCCGACATACAAGCCACCCCAACATATCTTGACAGGAACAGCCATTAAAATAAATCAAGAAATTGAAGTCAAACGATTATGCATCTAAATGAATTTCGGGGAGGGAAAAAAGGAAAACAAAGGGCACAACCAATAGAAGTTTTATCAGGAGACAGAACTTCCCGCTTCGAATTTTTTTTTTTTTAGTGCTAATGGAATTCCCCACTCGGTTGACGAGAGTAAAAGGAGATTGAAGAAATTAATAAGTAAAGGTTTTAGGCTGATTTTCTAAGAATAAGCAACTACCCCAAATACGCCGAGTGCAACGAATAAGCCTATAGCATGAGATATCTTTCTTATTCTCCTTTTTTCCTAAATAAATTTTTTTTTCGCATAGATCAACTATTTTACATGTATCGAAATATGTCTCGCATTCACATTTCAGAGAATACAGACAGATCAAATCAACAAATCAGAAGATTTATAGGAAGCGCAGAACCTTGGGAGTAGGGAGTGGAGCCTTGGATTTGGATAAATGGGGCGGAGCGAGCTCTCTCGTCCAGCTTTGCCAATCACGAGGCTGTCAAAATTTGAAAAGGAAAAAAGGATCATTTAGTCACCAATTTATCGAGAAGCATATCCCATTTTCTCTTAATGAATCTGGATTAAGCTAAACTTCCTATAGACTGTATATAAAAGAATGTGGATAAAATCTTCATTATCTATATTTATGGCCGTTGATATCAACTTTCTTCTGCTCAACAAAATACAGAAAATGACATGTAACACTGACGCTTTTCAGTTTTCAGAAACCAAAATGCGCTCATTGTAAATGCATAAATTAAAACAACAAACTAATACACCAAAATATTCATTTGTACAGCAAGGGGTGAATTGTTCTGGAACATCGGAAAACTTTGTGGGAACCCGGAGAGCCCCAAATTAAAAAGGTGAACCCTAAATTCTTACCAAACCAAAAGGCAGAGAAAGAGAAGCCGAACAAACCGTGGAAATCTTGTCATTGAACTTTTGATCTTTCGAAGAGGGGACAACGCGAAAATGGACAGAGAAGAGCGCCACAAGCGCAATCGAGCAAATAGCTGCAGTAAGCAACTTCCGTAAGAGAACCAACGGAATCCACCTGCGCCTCTGCATTCCCCTCGCAGCTCGTCTCTCTGGAAAAGTTGGAGCCTTTTTTCTTCCCCTCGACGAGGAAGACAGAACTGTGATGATAACGAAGAAATCACTTTTAATGTCTGTGGATCGAGGAAAACCACTGTGCTCGCAGTCAGTATGAGCGTATCTGTGTGTCTCAGAGGGTGTGCGCGTCTTGCAGTGAAAGACCAGAAAAAGAAGCGGTCGGCTCTTCAGTTTTGGCTTTTCTCAGTGTCGTGCCACGATCAGTTTTTCTAGTCATAGTTGTTGAGCGCGGCATGGTTCCCGAGTTTCTCTTGTATTCTCGACTTATGAATACGGATGATCCTATTTCCTAATTCCTTGCCTTGCTTTCATTTCGGATTATCATCTTATTTTTCATTTAATAGCGCAGCGGGGGTCGTTGTTTTGCACTAATTTAGTTTCCGAAAGTGATCGCTGCACTATTTATGACCATAATCATAAATAGTTGGATTCGTTAAACTATCTATGCTATGCCTGTGTATCGTTATAAATTTATAGAGTATACTCCCAATGTCTTAAATTATAAAGTATTTTTTTAAAAAAAATTTATTTCAAAACATAAAATACTTTGAGTGAATTACAATTTTATTAAATATATTAATTTTAATATTATTTTTTTCTCTATAATTAATTTATATCCTTTTTCTTTTTAATATATTAAATGATAAGTGTTTTTGAAAGTTTATATTTTTATTTTAAAAAAATAAAGTTATTAAGTGTATTTAATAAGATTTATTGGTATATAAAATTTTATTTAAAAGCATCTTATAATTTAAAATAGAGAGAGTAGATTACATCGTAATTTGTATATTTATATTTATAATAATTTATTAATTATTAATATGACTTTATTGTTCAGTTCCAGTGCAATTACACCAGTCATGGTTAAATTGTCCCCAGCGAAAGGTGAGTAGAACAAATTAGGAATTATGGTAAAGCTTCTGTATCGGCGTCGCATATACATGTTGATAAGCTTGTTAAAAACAAAATGAATGTGGGGACGTGAATGTACTCAGTATCCATGAACATGACTTGGAAAGGCGTTACGCGATGGAGACTTTTCAAAACAGACATTGTAGGTGTTTAGGATAAGCAGGCATGAGATTAGATGGAGAGATTATTATTGATGCCTCCTCTATACATTGAATGAGGATAACTGGAATGAAGGGATTGGATGGGATGTGGAAAGTGGAAGGAGACAAAAAGAAGCAGAAGTAGCTTGTGACCAAGGCAACCCCTTCCTCCAACATTTCCTCCTCGCTGTCACGGGCTGAGAGTCTGGCGCAGCACACGGCGCCCGTGCGGCGTCCTGGAGGACCCCATAATCCTCAGGACAAGCCTTACCACGTACGGATCACACTAGTTTCACCCTGCCATGGGCTCATCAGGGACCAGTTGTGCACACAGTCCGAAAACTGAGGCAGAACACCCCCAATGCTAATGTCGCCCCCTTTACCCATATTGTGCGAGGCTAACCAGCGGACCGTTCATTATCTTGGTCTTTACACGGTCACGGAAATATCATCCGTGACATTCTCCCACACCCAATCTAGCACGCCCTCGTGCTAGGGGGAGAACGACTCCGCCCAAGGATCGTACATACAGTACCGCCACAAACACATCAGCTTACTTGCTGAGTGGCCACCCGAGTCCTGCACTCTTCGGACCCACTCGCACCCGCGAGCCAACAGGAGTGGAGTCGACAACGGCCAACCTTCCCGCCCGAGTCCCCACTTTTGGACCCACCTGCTCGGAGGCCTTTCTGGAGCGGTGCCGAGGCCGACCAGTCCCAACGTGGGACCCGACGCGCACACGGCAGTAAAGTACGTCCTGCTCTGATACCACTCTGTCACGGGCTGAGAGTCTGGCGCAGCACACGGCGCCCGTGCGGCGTCCTGGAGGACCCCATAATCCTCAGGACAAGCCTTACCACGTACGGATCACACTGGTTTCGCCCTGCCATGGGCTCATCAGGGACCAGTTGTGCACACAGTCCGAAGACTGAGGCAGAACACCCCCAATGCTAATGTCGCCCCCTTTACCCATATTGTGCGAGGCTAACCAGCGGACCGTTCATTATCTTGGTCTTTACACGGTCACGGAAATATCATCCGTGACATCGCGCTCCTCACAAAATAGGGCCTTCCATTTCAAGGCGTGATCATATTGGAGAGGAATGAAAGCTGTGTGTGGTATATGTAATTTAATAATAATTCATCACTTTGGATGAGATGGAAGAACTTCCAGAAATGAAGCGATATGAATCAACTTCTTAATGATAGCATGGGAGGCTTGAATCTACACGCCCACCTTCCAGCTGCCACCAATATTGCTTGTGCATGTAATTGGAATCACTGGTGTTCTCTATGTGACTTTTTTTTGGACACCATTTCAGTATTAATTTTTTTTTCTTTTTTTAAACTACAAAGTTATTATTATAATAATAAAAATAAATATTATAAAATTATTATTTTAGTATTTAATAAATAAATTTAACCTGTTGAATTTTGACTTGAATAGTTTTTGACCTGCATAGCTTAGGACTGTACTAAAAAAATAAAAAAAATGACATGAACAATTTAGATTAAGCTTTGCTCTTAGGTGTGTTTGCATTATGAATCTCAACTAGCTTTTGCCCCCGCGCGCGCCTGTTTTGCTTTTTGCTTATGATGGACCATCACCAACTTAGATTAAGCTTGAAAAACTCATTCATCAAAAAACTATGAGATTAGGAATAGAAATAGAAATAGGATTAGGGATGAGGGTAAGAAGTATGTTTGGTATGTTAAGGGATGATTGAATAATTTTTATTTAATTTTTGCAATTATAATAGCAAAATACCGTTTTACCCTTACTCTTTAAAAAAAAAAAAATCTGATGGCACGAAACAGCCCCAACTTCTCCTTCTCACTTGCCATCCCATCACTGGATCGTCGCCCTTCACGCTTCCCGGCTCCAATTTCTTCTTGTCCCTGTGCCTCCTCTAACTCTCCCGCCACTTCTTGAAATTTTAAGCAAAAATTACATATTATTTATCCAGAAACCGTCAAAATCAATTTGTTCCATGACTCAACACAGCAATCAAAGCAAGATTTTTATTTTTTGAAACAATTCGCAAGCTAACAAATCTAAAAATATATAAACAACAAAACTGCCATAACTTTGCCATCACAAGATTGGAATTTTTAAGGTGCAATTTTTTTTTAACCAACAAGACAAACGTAGTGAAGCCAAAAATTCCGAGATCAGAGAAGGGTGACTAGATCTATGAGATAGCCCGTCCTACTTGAGTGATCAAAGCTCCAAGCGAGATGAAGATGGGTGACCAAATTTCAATATCAAGCAAGAAAATCAAAGTTAATAATGATAGTAACGAGAATTTGTCAGCTTGAAGCCCCTCCCCAGGGAGGGAGATCACAATTTTAAACCCATCTGTCAGCCTCGTTATGATGAAGCAAGGGTTGCAGAAATCGCCAACGACCGACAATGGGGAGGTAAGTGAAGATTTGTGGTGGAGATTAGAGGTGAGCGACCGATATGAGCAACTAAAGACAAGATCTGCGACCGAGATGAGCGACAAGTAGAGAGACGAAGAAGTCGAGAGACAAGGTAAAAGTAAAAAATGGAAGGATAATATTGTACAAAAAATTCACAACCAAGGATAATTTGGTCGTCCAAAAGGTCATTCTGATGGATAGATCTTATTTACATAATCCATTGATAGAATGGGGATTACTTCAAATGTGACAATGGGTCATTCCATTGGATGAATTCTCCTGTGCACTAAACAATTAAAATGATCATTCCTTCACTGGTTTCCACTCTCCATTATTGCCCATTCCCTCGTACCAAACTAAGCAATAATGCATAATGGGATATATCATCTAAATTTATGGAAATTAAATCTGAGCAATTGTTAGTAATAATTTCTTTTGCGAGGACAAAGCATATTTCCTAAAGATAACAAGTAATATTTAACAAGAAAATCTTTACCTAGATTTGAACTTTTTTTATCCTCTTTACCCCTCTTTAATTAATTTTTGTTTAACTGTCGTTCTATTTTAGTAAGGTTTTCATTTGAATCATATTTACCCTAACAAAATGGTTAACTTTTCTATTACTTGGAAGGATGTGTTGTAGTCATTGTGTGTGTCAAAAGAAGAAGTCTCACATTGCCTACATGAAGAGAACTCCTAATGTATATATATTAAGGAATGAAATGGGCTAGTAAAATAGGTTTGAAAGAAAAGTGGGTTCATACACATGAAACAAACCCACTCAAGACAATCACAGTTAAAAACAACTAATTTGCCTCCCTATGAGCGAGTTAAAAGGGAATTGGGTTTCTTTTATAAGATTATTCTTGTGGAAAATAATTAAATAATTTATTTAAGAAAATGCTTCTAGAAAACCTATAATTTTGGCTGTTTAAAATTTGAATTTGAGCTTTTTTGTTTTCTAGGACTTAAACGGATTTCTTAAACAAATTTTATTACATTAATGTGGTTGTCTTCCAACGGTTCCAAACAAATGCTTCATAATGTTTTATGTGTGTATAACCAGTGCTTAATGGAGACTTAACCTAACATTTAGTCCCAACATTCATGTCGTGACTTATATATAGGCTTACTTGAAGACAGAACAGGTTCCTAGATCTTGAGCTTTCAAGCCTTTCTTTCCTCCTTTGTGCATGCTATGTTGTTTGAGTAGTTTTCTTATCAGTCTCTTCTATTTTGTTGCCTTGCTTGCTTGCAAAACAAGCTTGTTTAATCCTAGAGAGTCACCAGTTTGCCATACTAGTGTGCCAATATAGTTCTTAAAGACAGTGTCTTTTAGCCCAACTCAAGCTATTGTTTCCTACCTATCGCCAACAATCTTAAGAACTAATGGCATCCAATGCTGACAATGTGGCCCTTAAGAATATTCTTAATGGTTCTGGTGGAGATCAATTTATCCTTACAGCTATTGTTGTTCCCCTGCTAAGGCCATTCCCAAAAATTTCAAAGATAAAAGTGTTTGATGGCAAGAACGAGTATTTACCATCCTTGATTTGCATGATGTAACTAATGCTCTTGCTCAACTCGAGCACGCTACTAATGCTAACTAGGCCCATAAAGTTGTAAGGACTCATGCAAACAAGATATGCTAACATACTATCATTAACACTTTATCTAGTGATTTGTTCGATGTCTATTGCATCTATAAGGAAGCTTGTAAGATATAGGATTCTTAGGCAATAAAGTACAATGCTAAGGATGTTAGCAAGTAAAGGTTCGTCATGTGAAACTACTATAGATGGAAGATAATTGAGAATAAAGATGTGAAAGAACAAATAAGTGAACATCATAAGTTGCTAAAGGAGCTTCATACTGAGAATATCAACCAATCAAATGAATTTGTTACTAGAATTATTATTGAGAAGTTGCCAGAATTGTGGAACGATTATGAGCAACAATTGAAACATAAACAGAAGTAGATATCTTTGACTGACTTGATCACTCACATCATAATTATAGATATCAATTGAAAGGCAATTCGTGTAGTTAAAAGCAGAGAAATGTTGTCCAAAGCTAATCTAATAGAGACAAAGCCTCATAACAAGAAGTATAACCCTATAACTAAAGATAACAAAAAGAATAGGAAATATAATTACAAACCCCAGTGCTTTTGACCCTTCTTTTAGAAAAAATGAGACTGTTTTGAATATAGTAAACTAAGACACTATGCAGCATAGTGTAGGAAGAGAGTAATCGTGATAAACTTTCAATGCCAAATGTGAATTTAGTTTTAAGAGATGATGACAGTGATGATGACATCATTGTTATGGTGGTGTCTCAAGCTTTCTTAATTTTTGATGTGAAGAAATGGATGGTAGATTTTGGGGTAACTAGGCATATATATGCTAACCTTAAGATGTTTACCTCTTATAGTCCTATAAAAGAAGGGAAAGACCATGTTTACTTTGCTGATTCTCAAACTGCCAAAATTCAAGAAAAAGGAAAAATGGTCTTGAAGCTCATATTAACTCACATCGGGAAAGAATCTGGCTTTGAATGATATTCTACATGTGCTTGAAGTTAGAGAAATTTAGTTTTAGTTTCTCTATTAGAGAAAGCTAGGGTTAAAGTGTCATTTGAATCTGACAAGATTATAATGACAAAGAATAATATATTTGTACGAAAAGGGTATTGTAATCAGAGACTATTTGTTTCGAATGTTGATAAAATGGATTATATTACATCTTCTAAGTATATGCTTGTTTATATAATTGATTCTTTTGGTTTGTGGCATACTAGACTAGGTCACACCAATAAAGATTATATAAATAGGATGTGACAACTTAGACTTCTTTCTAAAATTAAAAATAATGATTTTGAAAAATGTGAAATGTGTGCAAAAACTACACAAAGTAAAAAAAATCTCATTTTCTAGTCAAAGAGAATTTGAGTTATTGACTTTAATTCATACCAATTTAGGTGATTTGAACTAAAGGCGGTAAAAAAAATTATATCACTCTTATTAATAAGTTTTCGAGATATATTAAAGTATACTTGTTGAGAAATAAAAATGGAGTTTTTAAAAAATTTCTTATATATAAAGCAAGGGTTGAGAACTAGTCAAATAAAAAGATTAAAAATGTCAGATCAATAAAGGTGGAGAATATGTTTTATGAATAATTTTTGTGAAAAAGAAGATATTATTTATAAGAAAATACCTACTTATTCTCTCGCGTGTAACGATGTTGCAAAAAGGAAAAATCAAACATTAAACGAGATTTGAATGCTTTGTTTGTGAGTTCTTCTACACTCGATAACTTATAAGGTAAAGCTATTTTGTCTGCATATTTTTTACAAGACAAGATACCTCATAAGAAAATAAGAAAACACTTTATAAATTGTGAAAAGAATTTACCTCAAATTTAAAATATTTGAAATTGTGGAGGTATCTTCGAAAAGTTTTATTGCCTAATCCTAAAGAGAGAGAAATTAGTTCTAAAACTTTTAAGTTTTGATTGCATGTTTATTGGATATGCTAAATGAAAGTGCAGCTTATCATTTTTGGTTTTGAAAAGTGATGTTTGAGACTAAAACACAATTATCGTGATGAAATATGCTGAATTTTTTGAACATATTTTTTCTTGAAAATTAAAAGTGTTTCTAAACTTGTTGAAATTGCTAAGTTTAAACAAAAGTCAAATGAGGATTTAATTTTAGGAAGAAGTAAAAGGTAAAGAAAAGAAATGAGTTTGAAAATGATTTTTATACTTATTTAGTGCAAGATGAACTATTAAATTTTATGAAGTTATTTCTTGTCTTGATGCTAAGTTTTGAAGGAAGTAATGATATTGAAATTGATTCCCTAAGGAAAAATAAAACTTCAATTTTAGCAAAGTTGCCTCAAGGAGCAAAAGGTGTTAGGTGTAAATAAATTTTTAAGAAAGATATATTTCAGATGGTTCAATTGATAAATATAAAGCAAGGCTTGTAGCCAAGGGTTTTACACAGAAGAAAAATATTGATTATTTTGATACTTTTTCTCCTGTGACTATAATTTCTTCTATAAGAATTCTTATTAATTAGTTTCGATTCATAAGCTTTTTATTCACCAAATGGATATTAAAACAATGTTTTTGAATGGTGATTTAAAATAAGAGATTTATAGGGTCAGCCTGAGGGATGCGTGGTTCTTGGACAAAAAATAAAGTTTACAAATTTGTCAAATCTTTGTATGGCTTAAAACAAACACTTAAGTAGTGGTGTGGAAAACTTGATCAAGTTCAACAAATCGTATTTTTTTCTACTGTTGAAGTAAAAAGATGTATTTTTACAGAACTTGTAAATAATAATTGTATGATTATATGTTTATATGGGGATGACATGCTAATCTTTAGTGTTAGTATTGATGTTGAAGATTATAAGGAATGATAATGTGATTTTCCTTTCCCAAGAACATTATGTTGAGAAAATTCTAAAAGCTGGACATCTTGAAGATGCTCTTTTAAGTAGTCCTTATAATTCACGTAAAATCTGAATGGAAGAGTCAGGGAAGTTGCAACTAAGGGACAATTTCTTATAGAAGGATTCTCATTTTCAATATTGACAAATTTGGTGTGGAGACGATCCCATGCAGCTTTCCAAGGAAGAACTTAATCTTTTCATAAGTAGGCCATTTTCATATTGTGGTCCAAATTTTGAAATTGATATTTCCCTCACGGTTCTCAATAGCTCTATAGGCAAATTTGATGGAGAAATCGCCATCAGAAGAAAGTCTCCAAACAAGAATATTATTTTTTCCATGAGGGTTGGGAGGTTGAACTAGTAAAATGGGGTTAATCACATTTGGACGAAGATAGCAGTTAATTTTTTTGATATTCCATCCCCCTGTAACAAAGCAGAAATATAATACTTTAACATGAAGAATGGCCTCAACTTTAGGAAAAGCATAAGTAACAAAAGTTCAAGCAGAGGTGACCATCTATCACATCAGAAGGATATTTGCTCTCCCTTACTAACTTTTTAGCTAACATGGGATACAAATGTATCCCAAACTTTACAAATACTATTCCTTGTATAACAAGAGGAATTAGTTTTGCAGACCATTGGGATATTGGTTTATTATATTTATATTTATCACTAAGGATCTGAACCCAAACATAGTTTGGTTTAATAATAATACCCCAACAAAAAAGATGGGAAATAGGTGGTCCATTAGTAGTTAGATTAATGAGTTTTCAATCACACTTATCTATACACTAAAAATACAATGACTTAAACATTCAATACAAAGAATAAAAAGATAAAGAGAGAGAGGATCTCCCTCTCTGATACCTCGAATAGGCTTGAACTCGTGTAATGGTTCTCCATTTCAAAGGACTTTCAAATGTGTGGAGAAGATGACTACATGATGATTTTCTTGAATAGCTTGGAGAGTATCATTGATGAAATTCTAAGAAATGTGACAAAAGCTTTTTCAAGATTCAATTTGAGAGCCATGAATCCTCTTATTTCATGTTTGAATAATAATGTTAACTTTATGTGTTTCTCACCTTTCAACTCCTGGCATATTCCGTCTTACTGATTAGATTCTCACACTGCCTAAACAAGAGGGAATTAATTATATACCTGTGAGAATGTGATGTGCGTATTTAACCTGTTTACTTCTTGAAATAAGACAAATTTAATTAAAAAAAAACTATAAAGTACAAAAACGATGAGCGAAAAAAGAAAAACCGAAAAAGGACTACAAAAATCTCCCTCATTGTACATGGGAGACCGCGAGGGAAAAATGCTACCGAGTGAAATAAAACGAGATCATGAATTATTTAAAAAAAGAAAAAAAGAAGAATATCGTCCACAAGTGTATACTCTACGAATGAAGGATGATAGAGCTGGAAAAGTCAGTGCTAATCTGTCTGCTGTGGGACTAAAGCTGTTAGACATGCTCGTCTTTGCTTTGAATTACTGAATGATTAATAATTGAAATGACACGGTGGCGTGCCGCACAGGCAAGGCATCACTCGGAATTCGCATGGCATTTGTGTTTGGTGAGGACGTTAATTGTCAGGGAATCTATCATTACACTTTGAAGGTCCACTCACGTGTGAGTGCCTGAGGGACTCGTTTGAGTTTTCATCCGACTGATTATCTCCGCCTTATCCGATAAGTTATGTTTGTTTAGGGAGAATGAGGTGGCAGGCGAAGCTGGAATGGCGAGGCGGGGATATGATATCCCGGTTAAGAGGGAGAGTAATGGAGCATTTGGAATAACAAGTGGGTCCCCCAGGCTTTGACGAACCAACTCCCACTAATCACCTCCACCCACGTAAGAATACGCTTCACTCGTGTTCCTTCGCCCCACCATAACCAAATGCTCTCCCCATCATAATTATCCAATTCCCATTTTTCCAATTCCTCCCAAACTTCATGTAAACGAATAAATAAAACATCTTCTGGATCTATTTGTAAGAAACAGATCATGGTTAAACAGGTCTCATAAAAGCATAGGCCATGAGTAATACGCAATATAATTAAACTTTCAATGTGTATTTGTATTTTCAAGGAAAAAGTGGATCTAAACCAAGCACTTCCAACGATTGGTCTAGAGAAAAAAGCCCCGCTCACTGAATTAATTGAAAAAGGGGTCAAAATTGCAGAATGGTGGAAATAAAGCAAGCCTTGGAAAATATTTACAAATTCTTGAATCTCCCTTTTCTCCAAATAATAATTTAATTTCCCCAGTCTTCCCTTGGTCTAATTGATGATGATGTTGGGTTATTTGGAAGTATTATGGGGGGTCACATCCATATATCTTTGTCATTTCTAAAGTGGGGTAAGTAAATTGAACATCACGCTCGGATGTGTCCAAATTAGTATTTGGGAGTGCCGTCGTGTTGAGTGAAAGCCTCCCCTGTCCGGTGCTCAATTTTAATTTTCATTATTGGGCCACGGTCAATTTTTATTAATCGAGCTTAGCTAAATTTAAACGCATTAAACAACCACACCATAAAGTACAGGGACCTTTTTGGGGGCCTGGAATAAAGTACAGGAATTGAAACACCTAATTAATTTAACAAACATTTTATCATAAATAACGGGCTGAGTGGGTCACGGTTACCTCAACACAATAAAGCCCGATAACGCGTTCGTACACAATAAACAGTGCCTACGGTTACTCATTGCAAAAAAATTAATAATAATAAAAAATCTCGTGCATATTACTGTGTCTTGTGTCACGTTTTTATCTTAAAAATATTTAACTACGAAATAAATAAAATCCCACGAGTAGTAAATCCGTCTGTGTCGTGATTTGTCAATGGCGGCGTTCTGAAAATTTAAACCATGTTACTTGAAAATATATATATATATATATATATCAAATTAACAGGTTAAAGACGAGAGATTGGCATGCATTTGAAGTTTATTCATTTAAGTTTATTCTCTTTGAAATATAAGCTAATCAACTACTCGTTTGCAAGAATCTAAGTTCATGTTTTGTGTGTGTGTGTGTGTGGTGTTTTAAATGGAAACTGCAAAGTCTGCAAAATATATTTACAGCAATAGAGATAAGGATAAAGAATGGTTGTTAAAAAGTATAAAACTAGCATTGCATACGATTTTATTTTTGGGTGTCACGATCCCTCTCTCCCTCCCATCACAGTATTCCATAAATTTAAGAATTTTAAATGATTTGGATTTGCGAATGGTGAATAATTAAGGATTTAAATTGTGTGTTGAGCAGGGAGATTTAACTGAGGGGACCATTACATAGCCATTAGAAGCTTCAGTTCATCTCCATAGTAATTGACAAAGGCATGAGTGTTGGGATACACAGTAATGGGGTCTGCAATCACAGCTTACGAGTACTTGTTCACACAATTGTATTATTCTGGACATTGTATGTTTCATTCATTTGAACATGCAACCTTTCAGGGAAAGCACATCTTCTCATTGACTGTATGATCATGTAAAAAGGCAAGCTGCCTGATTTTCTTTTTCTTGGCAAAAAAGAAAACAAAGAAAAGAAAGGAAAGAAACCGCATTCATTCTACATGGACAGGCCCTTTAACTCTTCGGAGTTTCCTGGCATGTTTCTGTTAAACGGACCCAAAGTTCTATGTTTTCTTTACGTTAAACGTGGCCTGCTTAGCAAAAGAGACGTGTCCATGACGTAGGCCTATAATAAAATAAGACCGTTTCCTTATAAAGAAAGCCCATTACACTTAAACATGAGCTGAATTAGCCAGCCTGAAACATTTTTGGGCTGTTCAAAAGCTTGTACAGGAAGCCGCCATCCTTTCGGCCAGTGAATTTTTAATGAGAGGACACGTGGCGGAAAAGTAAAATTCCTGAAGGAGGGGAAGAAAATCAAGAAATCACACTGCCAAAGCTTTCGGTCAAGAACAAATAATAATTAAAAGAAATATGAAAGCGAAAGAGAAGGAAAAGAATGAGGGTTGCAGATGCGATTTTGATCCACTTAAACCTCATTAGACTTGTCTAATAAATCATTTCACGTGCTTGCGACCCGTGGATTAATTTATTTAAGTTCTAAACACATGTTCATCCAATCTAGAAATTCAGACGTACATAGGTTGAAAAGCAAGTGGTTCTCCCACTCTTGAGATAAGGATGCGAACCTCACCCCGAAACTCTCGTCCGCCAATAGAGTCCGTAGTATACAGCAACAAAGTCCGCCAATTGAGAACTTTAAGATTCTAATATTGCACTGCATCCCCTATGCTTATCTAAAAATAAGTTTTTATGGAAAAAGATCTAATCATCCCTTTTAGTTATAAATGAATTATTATCAAAATTTAAATAAATACTTATTTACCTAAGATTAATACTTATATAATTCAGCTTGTTCTATCAGTTTTTTTTTACTTATTTATTGATGAATGGTTTGTTATTAATTACGAATAGATAGTTGTTAAAATCGAATGGATATTTATTTATGCAGAATTAACATTTTTCAATTTAACCTATCATATAAGTTTTTATAATTTGTTCATTTCCAAATGGATTGCTAGTAATTAAGAATGAATTATTATCAAAATTTAATAGATACTGGTTTGTATAGGATCACCATTTGTCCAATTCTTCTAAATGGGTTGCTATCAATTAAAACAATTACTCCCTTCATTTAAAAATGTAAAGTATTTTTAACCAAATCTCACACTCCAATAAAATAGTTACCTACTTTTAAATTAACCTTATCTTTCTATATTTACTCCTATTATACCCTACAATACATATAAAGTTATTATTAATATGGGTACTTTTAATAAAAGGAAAATAATTATACCTTAAAAGACTAAAAATGTCTTATATTTTTTAACATCTAACTCTTCAAAAAATGTCTTACATTTTTTAACGGAGTGAGTATTGTTATGTCTTCTCCCATAAAAACTTATTTTCATGTAAGTACCATGAGAGTATGGTGCAATATTAGAATCTTAAGATCCTCACTTGACATAATTTTTTTTTTAAGCGTCTCAACTTATATTTCCCAAAATAGTTCTTATCACTTTACTTGGGGAAATAAAAAGCAGATATGGCAAAGACCGATCAACTGGATTAGGTGAGGTCTGTAAATATATTATTCGAGTTGTTTAAAAGAATCAATCAAGCAGATGAGAACAGATAGGAGAACAAATTTTGATCCCACAAATAGAACGTGTGCTTGTAATAACGTAGCCGGGTGTTCAAGTTAGAGCCTAGGCGGGTCATAAATCTGTGTCTCGAAAGTAGCAGTCGATTGGTTCAAACGAAACAGCTTGATGATTGTTGCTCGTATCTGTAAAAAAGTTCGAGATCTTTTACATGTAATAAATGCTCCATATGAGTAACAGGAAAGGAATGAGCTTGAAGCTTCCTGTGGCATGCCTAATTTTCCGACAGTAAGCAACATTAGCTGTGAAAGCCACGAGCGAGGCTGAACGGAATTTACGAGGGAGAGGGAAAATGTAAGGAAATTTCCCTAGGTTACTTTTCTTCCTTCTCATCTGTCTACCTAATCAATAATAATATCTAATCGTGATGCAAGAGATGGACGATAGATTTATAGAAAATAACCAGCAGTGGACTTGGAAATCTAAACCCACATTGAAGAATTACAAAGAAAACAAAATCAATTTGGCAAACACTAGCAGACATTTAAGCGCTACTCTATACGTATCCCGAGACGTGATAGTGATGCACTGGTGGCTGTAGTTTGTTTGCAGATTAAATAATACTTACTCGTAAGGGTCAGCTGAAAAGTGAAAAGTGCCAAGATATGAGTACACTAATAAAGAGAAGGTGATGTATATAAATTATCATTACCATCCGCACGTCATGATCGTAGAATATAGTTTTATTCTTATCTTTGCGCATATATAGTCCCACGCTGTCCACTCAAGATGATGTGTCCTATATAAAGTAGTTCCCTCAATATCTCTTAACACATCCCCAAGGGACATATTTTTCTCTTTGTTAGAAAAGCGAAAGACAACATGAAGTTTATGATCATCACAGATAGGCTAATGACAAAATAAAAGTCAGTTACTATATATATATATATATATATATAATATTATAATATTAAACTGTATAAAATGTCTTATATCGGCTTCTCATGGTGGAGAGCAGTAGAGCACAAAAGAAGCGGTATATAGCTGTATTAGCTGATCATGTACGCACAGTATACGTACGTCTATCTCTCATCAGTACCATACGCACTTCTGTGTATCGTGTATTATTTATTTATTTATTTTGGCGGGCTTGTTTTCTTGCACTAGAATATGTACGTACTGTGTCGTTGTGAAGATTGGATCTGGTTCTTCACTGCTTCTTCGTAGTTTCTCTCTTGGTTTCATTTTTTTATTCGAGGGTTCCAGGCATGTGAGGAGGCACTGATTTTGAACTTTGTTATGCCAACTCAACAGTCGGACTTTACAACGCATGCAAAGGGAACTTCGTAGAAAATGTGTGTGTGTGGACTCAAGGCTCCACGAGCTGACGCGTATGGTTACGTTTTCCCATCACCAACAGCTCTGCATGTACTGGGGCACTGTCCATATGAGTGCATAGACTAAACAATATGAGAAAATTCAGGTCTCGTACCCCAATACCGTGGACCCCCCGATGAAATTCTTAAGCTTGAGAAATCTTCGTTTTGATCAGAAAATTTTGACAGCTCCGGCGCAGCCGAGTCATGTCAGTAACAAGTCTGTCTGCGCAGCTAGCTGTTATTTCGTTACTTAACAGGTATCAATTTGTTCTCCGCTTATTCACAACCGTGTTGGTCACAACACACAAGGCCAACTTTAAAAGAATCAGATCTATACAATTAAAGGAACAATAATTCCTGATTTTTTTTTCCTGGATTCGTTTATGAACGTACAATTATAAGTACCTGTTAAAAATTGCTTCTTCTGCCTCTCTCAGGATCCCAAGGAAAAAAAGTGCTACAGAAAGTTAGCATACAAGAATACACATGCACTCGATGCAATTCGAGATCTCTCGTTCTCCCCCTCTTTTTTCCCTTGTTTGGAAAAAGAGAAAAATGGAAGAAAACACTTTTAATCCACCCAAGACTTAAATGGCAGAAAAAAATTGAAAGTAACATCCACAGAAGATTATTAGAGAATTATCATTATCATGAACAAGCATATCCCTTGGGACTTGGGCTCATCAGTGAATCTCCTCAACGGTTTTAGTAGGGTTAAGCAACCTGGACCAAAATCCTCCTTTTTTTAGTGCCAACAGCCATTGACCTGCTCTTGATGATTCCATGCTTGCCATTCAAGAAAAAGATGGATGAGAATGAAGAGCTATTATTACTGCTCTTTGACTCCGTCGTAAAAGGGAAAATATTTATAGGAGAAGCACGGGAACAAGCAGATGAAGAAGAGCAAGACAAAGAAGAAGCACAAGAAGTAGAAGCAAGAGAGTAAGAGGAAGCTGTAGATGAGGTGATTGGAAGAGAGAGTCGACTGAGCTTTTCTCTCAAACAAAGAGAACATACGCCCGGTGATTGCTTGTGCTTCGAGTGCTTCTTGCAGCGGGCCGTCAGGCGGCTTGAACCACCCTACTGTGTGTTTGTCTTTTGAAGATTTTCTTAGGTTTAACATTTTGGTTCCTTCCTGCATCGCTGCGATGGATTCGGTTCATTATATAGACACAATCATGTCAGAGGAAGGGTGTGTTTCCTTGATACTTCATGGAAGCTTCCTTTCCTTCTTCTCGATCTCACTATGGCCTTTTTGACGGTGACGGGGTGAGGAAGTCGAACGTGGACGGGCGAGATGGGGGAGGTGGGACCCAGGTGCGGTGTAGATGGCTGTGATTGGTTGAGCGTCGCATTCACAGGAATGTGGAAAAAGGCAGCTTTAAATTCAATCAAGGGGCGGCCAAAAAATTTCTCAAAATAAAGCCAACTCATGTCCGTGCGTAACCCTTAGGTAAGGAAACAAGCATAAAAATAAAATTTAATCATCACCGATTATTTTTTAAGAGTACTGAATTGATATAAAATAAATTATTATTTTAAAAAAACAGAACATCTACCGCTTATAGGTAACTCTGAACGACATTGATCGTTAAATTTTTTTATCAAAATATTGACACGTGGCAATTTTTTCGTCCGTTTGACTGGTCCTTCCCTTCTCAATAATTATTTTATATCAATTCAGTACTCACTGCATTAACCTTTCTCCCTTTTCACTCTCCAACGACTAGCCTTCTTCACCGCACGCGAGCCGTGCTGTGAGCAACAATGCGCCCATATTGGCGGCAGTCACCATGGAGTTAAGCCTCTTCATGGGGAACATCACGTACGCATTGGAAAATTCGAGCTCTTTGCTGGCAGTGAGTGTGGAAAACCGTCGTCCGATCTGAAGGGACTGCATGTTCACGGTGAAGAAGTATGGCTTCTCGAGCATCAACTCTGTGACTCTGATCGGAGCTCAAAGCTCTTTGATTTCACTTCCGGAAAAGATCACCTTGATAGCTCCCAAATTCTTGCTTCCAGGGGTTGAAAGAGTGTAGGAATCTCAAGCTTCGAAACAACCAAACCGAATTGGAATGAAAACTTTGCCCCTTCAAAAACCAAATTCTCTGCAGTATTAACCTCTTCGTGTTTTACTTACATAAACCCAAAATTCAATGATCCACTGCCACTTTATAAGAGGGAGAAAACGATCATGAACTTGTTCTGGGTTTGGCATGTGGCTCTGAAACTTGTGGTTTCCAAGAATTTACAACTTTGGGACTCAAATTCCGACATCAGAGCCGGATCTGCAGCATTCACGGTGGTTCATCCTCCTAATGGCAAATCTTCTTCTATGGTGTAGATTACCTATAGATACGTTTCTTATTTGTGTTTCATTTGCAAACCTACACAACTGAAGAACTGAAGCCTTATTTGAGTGCGTTATTTGAACTCGCTTGGGTCAAATTACCATCGTGCTGCAAACTTTGTAGTAGGAGGTTCATTGATTCTTCCAGGCAGGTATAGTCCATTTCATTTGGGGCTTCAGATATCTCAATTCAAACAATTCAAATCCTCTATTGCACTGTTTAATAACCAATACTCGACAGCTTACAATGTGAGGGCCCATCTTCGACGACATAGTAGAGTGGATAACGGACTCGGAGATTCTGAGAAAGCTTTTCGAAGGGCTGAAGGATAAGGTGTTTAGATTTTTTTTTATTTTTATTTTTTTTGGGAGGGGGTGGGGAATTAGGGGTGATACCTCTATCCGTGTCCCATCCTAAAAAAAAAAATTGAGATTAAATTTTTGTCCCGTCTCGTTGGGGATCGAGATGGGATCGGGATGAGATGAGGACATTCCACCATCTCGATAAATCAAAAAATATTAAAAAAAATTTGAATAATAACATTTATTAAAATTTTAAATCATATATTTTTATTAAAATTAAAATCAAAACAATATAAATAATTACAATGATTTAAAATTAATTATTAAATTATATTAATTATAACTACACATTATGATAACAACTATAAGTAATTTTTAGGCTATAAAAGCAGCAATAACAAGCAAGTTAAGTATAATATCAAATTATTATTCTTCTACTTTAGTTAGGATGTGCTAAGCTAATTATTTTTTTAAAAATAAAATAAAAAATATGATATAAATAAAAGTTATTAAATAGATAGATATAAAAATAAATTGTATTAATATAATTAATATATTATAAAGAAAAATACTATCCTGTTTACTCTATATCATTAAAATCATCAATATAAAAAATTTTAATTTTATATAAGAATTGCAAGTGTTGAAATTATAATTGATATAATTAATTAAGTATAAATTATATTAATACAATTAATATCTTTAATATATTTTTTTAACCAAAAAATAATATATATAATATTCAGAATAAGACAGGATGGGATATCCCAATGGTAATCCTGTGTTTTGTCCTATCTCGAACCCCTTTTTTGTCCTTTCCCGCAAAGTTTCATCCCGATTGTTTTCAAGCTGGGACAAAACTCGTCCTGATATAATTGAAATGATACCGGATCAATTGGGACGAGTACAATTTGAACACCCCTGGAGAATCATGGGTCTAAAAGTACATGATATTTGGAAGGTGTTGGATGTTCTGTTTTTATTAGTTTATAATCTATTTTGTGCCATTTCATTGTATAGCCTACCAAACACTTTTTGAAAGATAATTTATGATTAAATTTGTATCTTTACCCCAAAAATAAATCTAGTTTTTATCTCACCATTGATCCATTTTCGTAAAGTACGTGAAGAGTTTGAACATACACCAAAAGTTGCACATAGGAAGAAAGCATTAAAGTTCAAATAAAAGGGGTGTGCGCTAAAGGGATGTTTTTAGGGTGTTTAATTGGTGCTAGTGTGCTATTAATATTTTAAAAATAGAAAATATTTTGTAATTATTTACAGCTTCACTCAATTTTAAATTAAGTTCTTACAATTTATTTTGTTTTAATTAAGTCTTATAGTTTGACCAATTAAATTTTTAATCTCTAAAAGTAAAAATCCTTAAATTTTTCCTTTAAAAATGAAATTAAGAATTTTTATATTTTATTAAATAATTATATGACTTTAGAATTAATTATATAGTTTTATAACTCAAAATTGATATAATTAAATTGTCTTCTAAATATTTTGTATACATATAAAATTTTCATTAAAAAATAATAAAAATAAAAATAGTGTATTAAATCATTTTATTTGGCTAAAAGTATTAAATTAATTTTTGTGTATACTATACGAATATTTTTTGTGAAATTTAATAATTCATTATTAATTTTAACTTCTGGGGATTAACATATATAATAAATCAAACTATAAAAATTTGATTAAAATAAAATAAATTGTAAGGATTTAATTTACCAGAGTTAAGGGGTAAATTTTTCTTAGAAATTTTTTTAAAATGAGCATTGGATACTCTTACATTTTATAAGAAGTAATGTTGCATTGGAAGTGTTCAAAGGGGAATCAATATCACCCTCTTCCATCCATAGACTAATGTTGGCTAACAAAGACCTGGAAAGCCATAAAGAGTGTATGGCTAGACGCCTACCTAGCAAGCATGCTTATGAAACATGGCATTTATATGTCTAAACCCTAAATTGAAAGCAAAGCTCATGTTCTGATTGTGCCCTCGAATGAAGACAAAAGATTAAATGAAGATAAAAGTTTGATCAAAGGAAAAAGGTGAACCAGTTAGGGCAACCAAGTGTTGGGTTTGTGAGTTGAGATTCAAGTGGGTCTGCGAAAGGGATGACAGAGTATAGATTCATCAAGTACCTACTTTGAATTTTCTTCAAGTCATCATATATAGAATCAATTTTTGTATCAAGTTTTGAACCTATGACCTTGTTACCCTTCCCTTTGCTTTGCTTTATATCGGACAACCTATCAACATGATCCAACAACTCATTTATCACCTCCATAGACCTCTAACCCATTTCATCATCATGCCAGACAAAAAAAAAAAAAAAAACAACCACCCTTTCCTTGTAAATAAACTAAGATTAATGATGGCAGGAGAAATGGGTAGGGATGGAAAACCATACAACACTAACTTGGTGATAGTTTGAACAACCATAAAATCTCTTATCGGGGTTACTCTCGCTCCATGATGTCCACCAAGATGCTCTCATACCACAATGTTAGAAGACTATTTGACCCTTGAAGTCTAACTTCCCACCATGCCATCTTAACAACCCTTTGCCTGCTTCCCATCGTCAACAATGTGGAGTCCACCATTGTTGTCGCAAAAATGGGTTCCAGAAGAAAGGTTTGAGTGGTTCAAGGTGTCTTTGTCTTTGCATTACACAAGTGGGTTTCAGAGGAAAGCTTTGACAAGTTCAAGGTGAATAGTTCAAACCTTCAATTGTCTTTGCCTTGGTTTGATTTGATTTTAGAAAGGGAGATTTGAGTTTAGAAAGTGGTTAATAAATAAATTTTAATGTGTGTACGTTAACACTTGCTGACTAAGATAATTACATGGCAATTTTAGGTTTACTTGTCATTTAATATGGGTTTTTTTTTTTACAAGTAGCAGATATTTGTGTGCCATTCTAACAGTTTGGGGCAAAATTGTTTCCTTTTAAATACTTCTGAGGCAACATTATTCCTTATAAAATGTAAGCATACCCAATGCACCTTTAATAAAACTTTTAAGGCAAATTTATCCTTTAATTTAAAATGGAATTAAATTATACGAACATGTAGATATATTTTTTCTTTTAAAAAAATGGAGGAAGATATATATATATGTATATATATACACAGTACACTGATATCTGTTACAGGCCGGCCCCCCAATCCTATTTCATGTTATTAGCCGATTAGATGATTTCCCGTCTTTTTGTTATCAAATGGTCAATTCCTAATTCCTATGGTGCAAGTGCAATTATAAGGCCCAGGAAGCAATTGATTAGATTTTTGTTTAGCAATTATTTTTATTTTTGAAATAGAAACACAAAAATTATATTTCATCCTCGACATTAGTTTTCTATGTTTAATTTGTATGCAATGGCTAATATTTAACATCAACATTTTTGGATAACGTATATGCTGGAACTGGTTCTCATGCTTATTATACAAATGAGTATTGAGAACTCATCATCTTTGAATTATTTGGATCTAATATGGATAGTATAGATTTATGACTTTTTACTTTTATTTTTTTAAATGGATATAAAATCTAAAATAATGACAATTTATTAACTGTCATCATGGACCAAGAAAACTCTCATACCACATAGATTTGACTCGCACAAAAGTTCATATCCAAAAAATGCATTAAATGTTTTCATATCTATGAGGTATAACAAATATCTATACATTAAAAGTGCTATTTGCCTATTCTCAAAGTCAATAATTAAAGTCACATTAATAATGTTACACCTATAAGGTATGTCTATTATCAATATTACAAGATCTTAAACATCACCAATAATTCACAAAATTACAAGTTTTATGACCTTAATACAAAAAAAATAAATAATTTCAAAAGTCTTTAAGGTCCTTTTAAGAATTAGAGAACAAATTTGTAACTTAAGTGAAATTTTGAAAGGTGTCTAAGGGTGAATTGATAATTTTGGAAGATATTTGGGTACAAAATGCAATTCTAAAAATTAAGGGACTAAAAGTAAGTTTTAAAAATTTCATGGGGTCACAGCATAAATCCAAAAAATTATGGGTGAATGTGGTAATTATAGTTTAAGGCCAAAGCATACTTTGTGGATTTTTTTTTTTTACAATAGTCTGGGCCATATGATTTGGGCCCACCAATAGCTGCCCCTTTCCTTTCTTTTTTTATAATATTAATCAGGCCCAAATGCTAGAAAATGAATTCCTAGGACTTGTTTTTGACTCGATTTCTGGGTCTCTGCAATCGCTTACCACAAAAGCCAGAGTTACGCCGGTGACCAAGAGTAGAGGCACAGACCATGATGAGAAGGGGGGACGACGCTGGTGACCAAGAGTAGAGGCGTGGACCACGACACAGAGCCCTTCTTCGACAACTCCAGCGATGATGTCAAGTAGAGGAGAATCTCCAAAAAAGAAACTAGAACCTCTTCGCAACCTCCAAGCAACGCCATTCCTAGCAACTTCTACAACAAAAGCACCAACAGCACATCGACAGCTTTGATTTTTGACGAGCAAACTGCTTCCAATAATTTGGCAATGGTAACCTTCACATGACCAAACAATGCTATTTCTAGCAATTTCAACGATAGAAACCAGCGACTCACCTTCGACAATGATGACAACAAGAATAAAAGGAAAGGAGAGGGGACAGAGAGAGAGAGAGAGACGCTCTTACAGTAATCGATTCACATGGCTTAAAAAAATATGAGGAGTCAAATATAGCTATATTTAACTAGAATTTCAATCAAAATCACATATTCACTTTCAAACACAAGGATATAATGAGAATTATCAATATGTGAGCATGTTAATAAAATTCGAGCACGCTTTGAAAGGATTTTTTATTAATTCATCAACGTATGTATGAGATAATGAATTGAGATATACAAATTAATATTTATAACTAGGTTTTGATTCTATGCGTTAACTTTAATATCTCAATTCATATAAATCAATTATAGGATTTAAACAAAGTAATATGCGTACTTAAAAATTTATGACTAATTGTGATAACTCAATTATTTTGAGTGTAGACAGACACACAACTTACTAAATTATCATAATTTTTCAGTGAGTGTATAGATAATGGAGAGAATGGAAAAGGAGTAATATATATTAGTTATTGACTGATCACATTATATGAATCACATCAAATAACCGCCTTACTAATTAATTAATTAATTAAAAATTTTACATCATTCTTAATTTAATCGGTTATGAGATAGGAAATAACACATGACTATAAGGTTATGGCCCCTGCTTGAGCCTACTTATATCCACCTATCATGATCCACATAAAATAATAAAGATTAATTTATTTGGACTTAATTAATCAATATAAATTCATAATATTTATGAATATTCCAACATGGAGATGAATCTTATGGTGCCTCTGAACTGCAACAACCTAATAGAGCTGTGACAGCTGGAGAGCAAAGGAATGGAAGAAGTTGAGATCGGAGAGGAGGGAAGGTGAGGAGATAATAGGGTGGCGGTGTCCAAATCAACGGGTTCCTCCTTCAACGGCAAGACTGGAATGTCCATCGGGTTCGAATCTCCATTAGCAACGAAGCCCCTTCCCATTGTTCTCCATATTCCGAGCCTCCTCCTTGTTCGAATTGTTCTTTCTTGCCCTTTGACTCTATAGTTGGCAATTGGTTTCACGTTCATCAAAACTATTTTGATGTTGGTTTGGGAATTAGTGTACTGTTTGTGGTAGGTCCAGTTCGGCTTTTACTTTGTTTTTCCTTTTATATGAGTTCTCTTTATTGCCGCCCTTTCACGCTTTTTTGGACATTTGATTGCTATTTGGGTCATTGTCCTTGTGGTATCAACTTTTAAGATGGGTTTTTAGTTATAGATTTTAATTATATGATATTCGCATTGAAAGAAGAATGGTTTTGTCGTAGTTTTCTTCTTGATTAAGCTTGTGAGTATGGACAATGATGAAGAAGTAGTGATGAAGAAGTAGTTTCAGATCTAACATAGATCTGGGTTTTTGTTATAGTGGATTTGGGATTTTGTTGTAGATAGTCGATCACCATTTGTTTATCTCGATATGGGATGTTGTTGATTTTATTGTTCATGTTGTCGATCAAGCTGGTTCCAAAAAGAAATTATTTTTAATTTTATTAATCTATGTTTTAACAACCAAAGAAGGAAAAATGATTTGACAACCGGCTAAACTTTATAAAATTAAAATAACTTTTCTCAGAGTCAACCAAGGTCAATTGGTGGCTATTAAAATTAAACAATATTACCCTTTTTTTTAAAAGATTAGGGATAACATTGCTCTTTTTATTAATCTAAGGTGCTCAACAGCTATTGCATGGTATCACGGGGATAATTTTGTATATTAACCCTCTTTTTTATTGTTATGAAAATGGATAAAATGAAATCAAGTATTGAAATGATAAAAACAATTGTGTAATTTCCGTGTCCAAACTAGATCAATTTATCAAAAAAAAATTGTATTACAATACATTTTTTTAAAATTATTTTTCAAAAAAAAATAATAAAAATTTATTTGATTATATTAATTTAAAAAACAAAATAATAATAATAGTTATAAACAGTTAATAGTAGTAAAATGATAGTGATGATTATAAACAATTAATAATAATAATTTATAATATAAATTGGTCAAAATAATTGTAATTTTTAATAATTAAATGTGTATTTTAAAAAAATAAAATGAAATGAATTTATTTGTTTTTTAAAAACAAAAAATGTAAACAATTAAATCAAAAACACTTAATCAAATACATTTTAAAATTTTTTATTTTTAAAAGTGAAAAACAGTTTTTAAAAATAGAGAACAAAGAAGCTCTTATATTTTTAACATTATTCTTCTCTTTGTGGATCAAAAGAAATTTTTTGGCCCAAGTTCGTTAAATTGCCTTCGGAATTTGCAATTTTTCAGTAGTCGCTGAAAAATCAATTTGCTATCATTCATAACAACAGCCTTAGCCGGAGAAAATTTGGGTGTGTTTAAATTTTAATTGAATATAATTAATTATAAAAAATTAATTAATATAATTGATTATATTACGTGGTATATACTCCCTCCGTTAAAAAATGTAAAGTATTTTTTTGAAAAATTATATGTTAAAAAATATAAGATATTTTTAGTCTTTTAAATGTAATTATTATTTTTTTTAAGTACCCCTATTGATAATGACTTTATATTTATTATAAGATGTTTAATGAGAGTAAATATAAAAAGATAGGATTAGTTAAAAAGTAAATAACTACTTTATTAAAGGTGAGATTCAATTAAAGATGCTTTACATTTTTTAATGGAAGGAGTAGTTGATTTACAAAATTGATTAATAATATTGATCTTAATTACAATTGAAAAGTAGAATTCAAGACCAAAAATTAAAAGGTAGAATTGAAAATTAGGTAAAACCATGATTTGGTAAAAATATATCCAAATATCCATATTACATGTTAAAATTAATTGTGAATTCAAAACTATTTTTTAAAAAAATATTCAAAACCTATTATACATGCCAAAATTAATTATAAACTTAAAATCATGTTTTTTTTTAAAATCCAACCACTCTTATACATGCTAAAATTAATTATAAACCTAAAATCATGGTTATCTTATAAGCTAATACTACCTACTTTTCACTTCAATTTTTCAATTATACATTTCTAAAAATTTATTAAAAATCATATAAATTATTTTACAAATTATTTTTTTGTTCATATTTGATTTTCACATAATAAGGGGTATTTAGATATTTTTTAAAAAAATATAATTTTTAATTTATAATTAATTTTAGCATGTATAGTCGATTATTTATATATGATTTAAAATTTAAGAAAGTTACGTGTAATTTAGCCAATCTTTAAAAAGAGAGAAGAGAATTAGTAGGCCAGGTGCCCCGCCTTCATCTCCTGGGCCCTGGGGGACTGGCTGCTCGATAGTGTGGACTGAGGACCCTGTAGCCTGAACCTTCGTCCAAAATTCCGGCGTGCGGTGTCAGCGATCATAATTCACGCGGAGTAATTGAACATGGCACGAAGACGACAGAGACAATTCTATGAGCAAATTTTTGCATTTACGTAAGAGGCTTCCCATATCCGCATAGTTGGAGTTGACATGTTGGAATATCGTATATATCGCGTCTTCAAATGTTTTTTCCACGTGCATAATTTGCACTACTGGGTCACAGAGATCTGATTATTCTTTATAGCATGACATGAGGCGGCAGCATAGTAGCATTCTATCCATTATTATTATTATTATTATTAGCTGTTGGTTCCATAAATACATCAGGATTGAACAGAATCCTTGAGCTATAACAGTAAGATTTCATTTTTGTTTTAGGCATCAAATGCATGTGACTATTTTTTTTTTATTGGCGAAGCTTAGGCGTGGTCAGTTCTGCCTCATGAATCCAAATTTAAATTCTCTTCACCGTCATGCTGATGCTGCTTTAGAAATCCTATTGTAATTAATTCAGTACTAATCTTACCACAGGAGTACTACAGGCAAAACACTTGAAATCAAAAGGAAAAACGGAATCACACACACAGCAGTAAGGCTTATCAATTGGCAGTGACGCGTTCGTGATTCATTTTCCCCTCGATAAACTTATCAATTCAATAGTTTTCGTGTAAGGCTTCCTGCGTCTTTATCTCCTGGTGCCCAATTGGCAATATTGGGCATGCTGCAAGCCTTGCTTTTATTGGGATTATGCTATTTATGTCTAACTACTACATATAATATACAGTTTTCTTTGCGACAACGGATTGAATCATTGAAGAAAGTAACGGCCAAAACTTGCATCAATAAATTGAATATATTCACTTTTCTTTTCCTGATAAACAATACTTTACCTTTCTTTCTGACAAGTAACAACACCACGTTTTGAGTCATTACTCATTGAAGACAGAGACGAGCCACAAATATTTTAGTGACGACAAGACAGTTTCGACTCTCGACCAAGGAAGAAAACGTGAACAAATCTCAATCGCCCATTAATCGTGATCAAGGCTCGGTCTTGGGGTGTCACCAGGCTGGCTTGGTCTCTACTCGTTTGGGACCTTTAATCCCAAATGATCTCGGGCCTCACGCCTCATACTTAGATATGATCGATGCTTGAGGATAATTTCAAAATCAGAGTAAAAGAATGTTTATATATATATATATATGTATGTATGTATAAGGTTTCACTTTGATACGCACACAGACTGATTGACTGCATAATAAACTAACAGTTATTTGAAGTACACTCAAGAAAAAAATTTCATGACGTCATTAAATGAAAGATTAAAATACATTTAAACGCCTACAATTCATATGCAAGATGAAATTATCATGTATACCATGCTATAAATCATAATCACATCACTAAACACCAGTTTCACGATCAGGACGATCTTCATCAACCTTGCTGACGTTGAACTCAATCCAGTTCTTTGACTTGCACAAGTTCATGAGAAAGAAAAAACCAATCCCCGCAACAGTCATGACACCACTAACCAAATAAACAGTCCTGGTAGCAATAACTATTATCAACATCAAAAACGCAGATGGTACCAAGCACATAATCACCAGTAATGGTAGCTTCATGGGAACCCGAAACGGCCGATCAATCATAGGCGACTTCCATCGCAGCCAAAGAAACGAAGCAAACTCCAATAACATGCCCAAACTGTACAATAAATTCGCAGAGGAAACGATGTCTTGGAAACTCATGTATGAAACTCCGAGTGCTATCAAGGTTGAAATCAAAATTCCCACCCAGGGTGTATGGAACCATTTAGATCGAGCGCCGAAAAAGTTGGGCAGGACTCCGATATCTACCATACCCAAACATTGATAAGAACAACTGCTTAGTTGCGCTTCGAACAGCCCAATCGCCGACAAGGCTGCACCAACTTCAATCCAATATTTCAGCCATTTACCGGCAATCATTTCCGCGGCTCGAGCATGAAACCCAGTTACCCATTGAGTCTGATCTAAAGGAATGGATCCAGTGACAGCGATGAGTGGGATCAGATAAGAAAGGCAAGTGAAGATCACTGCAATCAAAAGAGCCATGGGGAACGCTTTCTGAGGTTTGTCCACTTCTCCTGCTAAAGTACTAACATTATCCCAGAAATTCAAGTTCCAGAACAGAGTGTTGAAGAATAAAGTCCAATCCTTCTTAACTCCCTTTTGACCTAAACTGAGCCATCTACGGGGACGAATCTTGGGGATTGCAATAAGAGACATCAATATGAAAGGCGCGAGAGAAATAACGGCAAGTATAACGGCAGTATATCCAACAATTGCCAAACCAGTGTAATTGAGAAACGAAAGAGCCAGGGTAGAGCCCGTTATTGCCACGTAGCGAGGCCAACCAGATCTGAGAGCGGGAATTGCCTTCTCGACATATTGAATGCAAAGAACAGGGAATGAAGCAATGTTGATGACGCCACAGAGGAATTTCCACGTGCCCATAAGAGAGCCCCAAAAAGGGCCAAAAGCACGCTCCGCCCAGACGACGTATCCACCGTTGCCGGGAAAGGCGGTGGATAATTCTGCAGTTATAAGAGCTTCTGGGACGCTCCAGATGAAAGGGAAGACAAGGAAGCCAATAATGGCCAAAAGGGGTCCTGCAGCTTGGACTGCTGGCTCCTCGCCGTATGGGCCGCCGGCTACTTCAAAGTATATGAGGAAGATTAGAGGGATGAGACTGAGCTTTTTTGTTCGGGCTACGGGCGCAGCCGCCGGGGCCTCACCGGTCATGGTGGATCGAGTTGGCTTTGCCAAGTCTCGGACTCCGGAGCGCGCGACTACCTCGCAGGAGATACTTCAAGATTACAGATTTTGTGTCATTTTAGTGAGAGTTAATAGTTAATATATGTTCCAGTGCCTATAAAAACGAAATTTAATGCATGCCCACTAATTATTGGTAAAATTTAAAAATAATAATTATGAGAATTATTATACATATAACTCAAATTTACCTGGCCCAAAAAACAACTAATTTATGAGAAATTATCTTATCCTATCTTCTCTTATATTATAACAAAGTATGTCAGATCAATATTATTAATCAATATCAAAATCAATATCAATCATCAATGTACATATACACAAATCTTATAACTTCAATCTGATTGGTCAACAAAATTAACTCTAATTGATTAATAAATTTTAGATTAATGTTAATATAAAAATTTTTCTTAATTCATTAATAAAATTTAATTTATTTTTTCATTTTTCATGTATTTTTAGTCCCCTTTCACGGGAGCATTGATTTATTAGCTCATTCGGCTATCTTTTTTCATTCATTATACTTTTTCATATTTTTTTAATTTTTTAATTAATGAGATTTAATTTATTTTTTATTTTTCATATATTTTTAATTTACTTTCACAAAAATATTAATTCAAGAGCAATCCATTTTAATTTTTCTTGATTTACTTTCACAGGAGCATTGATTCAAGAGCAATCCTATTTTAAAAAATGACTCTCATTAGTTAATAAATTTTAGGCTAATGTTAACATAAAAATTTTTTTTGATTCATTAATGAGATTTAATTTATCTTTCTATTTTTCATATATTTTCAGTCCACTTTCACAGAAGCATTGATTCAAGAGCAATCTCATTATTAAATTTTTCTTATTGTTAGCATTAACTCCATCTAATTATCCTTCTCTATTTGCTATACTTACCCATGCCTTTAAAATTTTTCTAATCAATGAGGTTTATTTTTTTTATATATTTTCAATCTACTTTCATGAGAACATTGATTCAAAAGCAGTCTTATTTTTAAATTTTCTTGATTGTTAGCATTAACTCCATCCGACTATTCTTTTGCATTTGCCGTACTTTTTCATGCCTTTTCAATTTTTCTAATCAATGAGATTTAATTTCTTTTTTATTTTTTATGTATTTTCATAATTCGCTATATTCAATACTAATCAACTCTCAGCAACTATCATCCATAAAAATTATTAGTAAAAAAAAAATAAAAAAGTTTAGGTTTGATTTGGATTATCAATCCTTATCTCATGGTCTTAGCCCTTCAAATTGTGCATGTTTCACCATACATTCCGCACCGAAAACATAACACGGCAACTAGTTAAATACTCTAAATAGACAAAACTTGAGTGGTAGAGGTCATTTTGGTAGCCCTTTTATTTTGCACATAAAAAGAAGAAGAATAGAAAATAAAAAAATTCAAAAGAATGGAATACAATTTAAAAAAAAGAGAGAGATCATTTGGATTCTTTCTTATATCTATACTTACGAAAATACAATTTATATCATAATTCATAAACTAGTATCTAATTTTTTTTTACGTAATAAAAATGAGGGGTTATTGAGAATTCTAAAGAAGTGTTTTTTGGGGCCAATATTCTTTAAGTACTCTAAGAACAGGTATTTTATAAATAAATTTTTCACTATAGCTCGAGAAATAAAGACAATACGTGTGCAAATAAAATATCCAATAAAAAAATAATTGAATAGTAAAACTCTTAAAAATTTAGCCATATCGAATGTGTCGATATTAATGGTATTGATGATATTTGTTTTAAATTCTTTAATTCTAACTGTACAACGCACGGGAAACTATCTAGTTATTGTAGACAGAATTTGACATTTATTTTTTTTAATTTTTATATATTGACATTTTTTTAACTTTTATATATGAAAAGAGTATGTGGAGGCAGTGCAAAAAAATAAGTTTAGAACTTATAGTAAAAGGACCAGTTAATTCAAATTAGATCCCAAATATTACATTTTAAGAATTTACAACTCAATCTTTTAATTTTGCAGCTTCATTGTAATAAATTTGCAATTTAATTTTAATAGAAAAAATAATTTTTTTATTCTTCAACTATGTTAAAATTTAAAAAATAAATTGTAAATTCATCATAACACAATTGCAAAATTGAGAGATTGAATTATAAATTCTTGACATTTGGTACTTGAAATCTAACTTGAATTAATTAGTCCTTTTAAATCCTTTTTGTCATTTTCCCTAAAACAAATGATGTGAGGAATGGAAAATTGATAAGAAGGACCACAAGGCAAATATATTTAGGAAAAAAGCCCAAGATCCTTAAATTAAAGTGAATTTAAATTACTCCTTCATCAAAATTGCAAGGCATTTTTTTTCAAAGAATGGATATTAAAAAAATGTAAGATATTTTTAATATTTTTTTTTCTTGTGTGTTATTCAATCAGCAATATTTTCTTAGGCAAGCAGTAGCTAATTTGTCATTGTACAATAAATCCATCAAACTACTATGAGGCTCAACAAAATAAATAGCCTCAAACTCAAATGAAAATTATGGTTAGTAACAGAGTCAGCATTTTGGTTGCCCTCACTAAATATATGCTAGAATTGAATCTGTCAATCTTCAACATTTCCAAACGAATCAGCATAAGTAGTGACCTGCAAACCTCATTCCCCTCCTACACATTCTTTAACATGTTGACTATCGAGGTAGAATCTCCTTCAAAAACTAATTTCTCCACACCCATCCTTCTTACCAACCTTAACCCACAAGAACCCTACAAAATGCCCCATAATTATGCATCAATGGCAAAACAAGCACCCAGTCTCTTTACAAAACCATCAATCTAATTACCACAATCATCTCTCAATAACCCACCATAACTAGCCAGATTCAACATACCTTTGGATGCTCATCAAAAATCAGTTTTATCTAACCAGATGGAGGCTTTTCCCAATTAATAAAAGATTCTATTCTAGTTTGATTCAAGCCAGCCCAACAACTTCTCAAATTATTCAATTCCTAAACATATCACTTGATAATACAAGCAAAAACAATATTATACTAGCAAGTTATAGCAAAAACAATATTATACTCATCCTAAAAAAGAACTTTATTTCTCCAATTTTATTGAAACTAACAAGTTACAGCAAAAACAATATTACACTCACCATTTCCCTCTAAATTCTTCCTTAACCAATCTCTACCAATAACAAAAAGAAATTATCGTCAAGAAATTCAAATATTCTTAGTTACTGCACAATCACAACTAGCATGTAGAATAGACCCATTAACTGAACCATATCTACAACAAATAGAAGAGCCCCTAATACTCTCACCCTTATGTAAGAAGTTAATAATCTATCATGATTAGCAAGCTAAAGGAAAACCTAGATTCTCTTAGTTCTACCCTACTTCTAAATTTTCCTCTAAAAGCTATGAATAATCATACCTATCACATTGGTCATGTATTTACACATATTAGCAACACAGTACTCATTAGAAGAAGAACCCTTCTATTTGATGCAAGCCAATACCAAGACCAGGTTGAGGGTATGGAACAACTCTCGATTGCAAGAGAGCACTATCAGCAAGATAATCCTTTAGATATAAGAATTCCCAATCTCCATATTCATTCACCATATCTCACATGTTATAATCAATCAATCTGCTATCAAGTTTTCTAAAGGACAAATCAAGCAAGTTAGTATTACATTCAACCACGAGTCTTGCTAGAATTTAATCCTACTCCCATCTTTATAATCCTACACCACATTTTCATAATTTTTAGCCAACAACTTGTCAAGAATTTCTAAAACTAGAATTAGAGCCCTTAACATGATGCCCTTTTAGCAAGTTAGCATCCCTTTTATTCTTGTTAATAAGCACCTTAAAACATAAGTTTTTAGGTCTCACCAACATGTTCCATCCCACTTAGCCATTACAGCAGCACTCATCTTTCTCATATCCTTAATACCATATCCACTTATCTCTTTAAGCAAGCAAATGACATCCTAACTCACAGCATGAAGCTTCCTCTTCTCCTTAGTTGAACACTAAATAAAATCCTTTAGATTTTCTCAATTTCATCACAAACTCCCATAAGGATTTGACTGTTACATAGAAAAAGTAGACAATTGAAAGGATACTGACTATACTAGAGTTATCCTACTAGTGAGAGATAGGCACTATTTCTTCCATCTATAAAGCTTATTTTACACCTTGTTAATGAAAAAATATAATTTATTTCTTGAAGCTCTTCCCTGTGTAATAAAAGCACCTAGATATCTACCTAATTCCCCCTTATATTGAAATCCATAGATCCTACATAGTTTATTACACTTCACTTTGGGTATATTTCTTGAGAAATATATACTGGTTTTAGACTTATTTACCTTCTGGCAAGAGATTTCACTAAACAAATCTAAACAATCCAACATGTTAATTAATTAACCTACATCAACTTTACAAAATAGAAGCCAATCATTAGCAAAAAGAAAATGTGAGATTGGTGTACCACTTCTTCGTACCCTTAAAGGTTTCCACCTACCATCATTAACCATATTAGAAAAAATATGAGAGAGTTTCTCCATACAAAGCACAAAAAGATATAGAGATAATGGATCTCCTTACCTAGCACCCTTTATAGGTTGCAACCAATCTCCTTTTTCTCCATTTTGCAAGACTAATATTTGAATAGTGGTCAAAACAATATCTTATTAACTCAACAATATGACTAGGAACTCCTATTTCATTAAGAACCCCAATAACAAAACTCTAACTCATCCTATTATTTACTTTCTCCAAATATATAACCCTTCTTGCTTGGCATTCTATCCATCGTATGAGCCATCTTTTACAATGATAATATTATCTTGAACATTCTTTTCAAGTATAAAACTTGCCTAAAAGGGAGATATCAATCTACTCAAAACTCTTTTGAATCTATGAACAAGAGTCTTTATAACACCCTTATAAGTGACATTACATAAAGCTATTAGTCTGAATTTAATAACTGTCTTAGGATTATGTACCTTAAAGATCATTACTAACAATGTTATGTTGGTTTCAGCCAATTTTCCAAGATTATCCTAAATATTTATAATATGCCTTACCATACTAAGACCAACAATGTCCTGATTCTTCTAATAAAATGATGTAGGAAACCTATCCTCTCCCAATGCCTCAAGAGACCCTATAGCAAAAAAAGTGCTTTTAATTTGTTCCATAAAAATAGGCCTACCAATTCTCTTCATATCTCTTGAAGTAACATTGCCCCACCCTGCTTAGTAAGATGCTAGTTCGTCTGTAAATCTTCCTCCCTAAATAAGTTCTAAAAGAAGTCTTTAATCATCATAACAATCTCTCAATCCTCAATAATCTAATCACCCAAATGATTTTTCAACATGCACACCTTATTCCTTCTCCTTCTGATTAAAGTCTCTGTGTAATAATATTTTGTGTTTCTGTTACCATTTTTAACCACATCTCCCTTGATTTTTGGCACCATTTCAACTCTTCCTGCATTAGAACCTCATTAAGTTGCATTTAAAGCTCGATCTCCTCCCCCTACAGAAAATCATCATCCAACACATCAACATTTTTATGTAAATCAAGTAGTTGTTATTTTAAGATCCTCTTCCTTTCTTTAATTTCCCCAAAAACCTCCCAATTCCAAACTCGTAAACCTTTTTCAAGCTTAAAAGGAGCTCTTGGAGTCTCAGCATCTTAACACCAATTACTACTTAAGAACCCATGAAATTGATTATGATTCAACTAAGTAACTTTAAAATGAAAAGATTGCTTGCCCCTTCTACTAATTCTTGGGCATGTGTTAATAAAGAAAGGATGATGATCTAAATAATATTGTGCTAATACCGTGACCATAGCATAAGGAAAAGAGCTTCACCACAATCTATTACATAAGCTCTTAGCAAGTGTCTTAAACAATCTATCATAATCACTCTACTTAGGACCTTTCAAGTACACAATGGCCCCTTAGCTTCAACATCAATCAAACTACAATTATTAATCTGATTTTAAAATTGGTTACAACTTCTCACATTAACTCTCACACCCCTTTTTTGCTCACTGAGGGATGCAATCATATTAAAACCCCTTGCTAATAACCAAGCGTCAGACATTTTAACACTAATGTCCTTCAATTACATCCATAGCTCACCCTTGTGTTCTTCATGAGGATATGTATACACCGCAGTGAAGAACTACTTAAAAACATTAGGATGCTTAAAGTAACCATGAATGAATTGTTCATGCTTCTTCACCACTACAAACAAATCCACTTAATTTCATAAAATCCATTCTCCAATTTCTACTAACTCCCAATACCTAAAACCCAGTCCTTAAATAACAGACTTTGCCCTTACACTACTAACTCTAGGCTCAAACAAGGCCACCATATCAGCTCTTGTTTCTCTATAAATATTCTTCAAATAGGTAACAAGTCCTTTACTAGCTGACCCTGTAACATCATAAGTTCCCCAATTAGTAATTATTAGTATTTCCATAGGTAATTTGATCAATTTAGATAAATTATTGATTAATGAGGTTTGTGAGAGATCAATATAATTTTTGTATCTTGGACAATTTTAGAAGAGGACTAGGTCAATGTTTGAGTGAGTCATGGCATAGAAGAGAGTTTAAATTTTAGTGAGACTTTCTGTGCCATGCGCTGCGGCAAGCGTATCAATGTGCCACGACATACGTGCAAAATTTACACTTATCAGATTGTGAATTAGACTCAAAAACAGAAGAGAGAAATAAGGAACTCGAGAGCAGTGATGAAGAAGACTTGTGGCCACTAGGGTTTGCTTTTAACGTGATTTTAGAGGCCTTTCAAGCTTTATATACATTAGATAAGCCTTTCTTTCTTCTCCTTCTTTCTCATTATATGTAAATATGGACATTTAAGGCAATTGGGACTTTGATTTTAGTTTCCTTAGGTTTAGACTAAACCCATTACATTATTTAAGGTTTTAGAAAGTTAAATCAAGCTTATAACCTTAAGTTTATGAGTTTTATAGTTATTGAAAATTTTTGTTGAGGGTTTGGATGAATCTGAGGCATAATCTAGAGGTTTTGAGAAAATATGAGAATTGGCTAGTGATTTTGGTGTGTTGGGACGCTTAATAAGATAGTTAGAGTATTTGAAAATGATTGGTGTTGTTAGGTAAAGAATTTGGGTGTTATAGATACTTAGAACCTAGTAAATTTGGGGTTAACTAGAGTCATCATTGATGATTATCACTTGATTGTTTAGATTAAGTGTTGCTCGAGTCATATTGTATGTATAGAATGTGTGAAGCTAACATTGAGCCATGATAATCCTTTTGTGTGACAAAGGGTTGTGATAACTATATAATTTATTATGTTTATTAACTATTATAACTATGTAGAAGTAAATATAAAGTGATGAATTTGTGGTTTAAGAATTTTGTGTATGATTTGATATTGAAAAATAATTTTTAACATGAACATTGGTTTATGAAATGAATTTTAAAAAATCATTGATTCCAATGGATATGTATATATATATGATAAGAAAGTAAATATGGTGAAAATATGGATAAGCAGTGATAAGTATGAAAAGGCATGATCATAGGGGGTGGGAGCTCATCCAAGATATGTGGGGATATGTATGTGTGAAGATATATGAGTGAAAAATTTATATAATTAGGCCGGCACCATGGGACATCCAGTATAACATTATATAGGACTGTTACCATAGAACATCCAGGCAGTCTGGCAACTCCCTACTACTCGTTAGAGTGCTGTTAAGAGTCAATGACGCCTTTTATCACAAGTGTATGAAGAGGAAAAAATTATAGTCCATAAGTGAATTAGATTACCTTTGGCCGGATATTTCTACCACTGAAAGTGTGCTCAGGTCAACAAGTGATTAATTTAGGAGAGCCTATGATTTCATGTCAGGGAGCATTAGAGGTTCGATTGTTAAATGATCATGTTAAAGTGAAATTGTGTGGAATTATTGTGAAAAGATGCACTTATCTTGTAAATTTGATATACTCAGTAATTACCTTAGTTTTGATACTTTATCATGGTTATTTATGATAATAAGCATTTCATGAACTATATTGGTTACTGAGATGTTTATCTCACCTCGTGGTTATATTTTACAGGTAAGGGCTTCGATAGGGGCAATTAAAGAATGAAAAGTGTTGTAGTATAGCTCTTTCCCTTTTCTCTTTTGGGTTTGTAACGAATATTTTCATTATATAATGCCAACTTAGGAACATGACATTATTTTAGAATATCACTTGTATGAATTTATGATAAGTGTGCATATCTTGGTTTAAGGATAATGTTGTGGATTAAATGTGTGTGCTTGGCCAAGTTACAATTGCAAATGACAAATTTGAAGTGATTTGTGTGCCAAAATGACTAATTGACATGTGTGTTAAAATTTAATCCACCCCTTGGTATTATTGTCAAATGAGAGTTGAGTGGTCATTTTGAATGTGATTATTTACTTGTGTGATATGAATGAATTGTCATGTTGTATATGGTCCATTTGAGGTGGTCAAGGTATCTCTGGAGCTAATAGCATTTAGTAGTGTGAGTTAGACACCTTTATATGTGTTTTGAGGTGAAAACAAATTATTTTAAATTTAGGCATCTATCTTTAAAATGAATGATTGTTTGAGTGTGAGACTGGTGCCATTAGCTAAAGGGCTCAAAGAGTTTCGTGCGGACACTTGAACTACTCAAATTGGACGTCGGAAGGCGAAACAGCGTGCTCTGAAAGTTCAGAGAGCTGTCTGCTATCATGACAGTAGATGCGTGCTGCAGTGCATGGTAGTTACACTGCGGCACAAATGGCCTTCGAGGGACTCGTCCCTCTGTGCCATCCGTTGCGATGGACGGGCCAGATTTTTAAAAGAATAGCTAATTTTAGCCTTTTTTGAAGGCTATTTGATTTCCATGCTTCCATATTTGCTTTTAATTAATTTTTAACTATGGTTTGAGCTCAAATACTATTTTAAAAGGGCTTTTCTTAGGATTCCATTATTTAACTAATTATCTTTTAAACCCTTGGGTTCTAATAACTTCTTTTTAGAATTTAACTATTCCAAGTTATTACAAAAGCATGTAAAAATATTATCCTAATAATGTCAAGGCGGACATTACAGCCCCTCTACAATTCCACATAAGAATCTTCATATTGACCAAGATTAGATCCAAAACCATTCCCTTCCCTTCCTTTAGGGAGAAGTGGTGTGCACTACTGAAAGGAGTGATAAATTTAACATGGATGGTGCTTTCAACTTTATTACAAGGGTAGTGTCATATAGTGGTGTGGCCAGAGACTTTGATGGCCACTTCATGGTTAGGCTTGCTTATAGGTTTGGCCGAGGTTTTGTTGTTGTCAGTGAACTGTATATGAGGCATCCTTTAGGGCATAGGCTGGCTTGGGAGATAAGGGGTTTTGAAAGTTAATGTGATTGCTCTAGATTGTTTATGTTATTTGGTTGTTGGGTGCTCTTGATGTTGAAGGATGTCTCTTATTAGAAGAGCCTTATGAATCAGTGTCTATACTAGAAGCACAAGGCAAGCGAAGTTTTCATAAGAATGAGCAAACTGAATGCTATGAAGCTTTTATTGGGATTTGGGATGCTCACTGGCAAATGGCTTGTGATAGATTTAAAAGTTAAAACCATCATAGATTGTATACTCACCTTTAGAATTACCTCCTTGAATTAACAAGCCCAATTGCTTAGTATACGGTATGATTTTATTTACAAGTTACTTTTAAGTTTTAACATATTTTTTTAGTACTAAGAAAAACTTTAAACATATTAACTTTATTTAAAATTTAATAAATTTTCAATTTCATCTCTATTAAATATATATACTTTTAATATTTTCGCTATCAAATATTTAATGGAAGATAAAAAAATTTGTTATAAAAATTTAATGATATAATTTATAAATAAGATTAAAAAGTTATTATCTTGCTATCTTATAAATGGGATTCAAGAAAGTATCATTTTAAGAGAGCCAGGGCCATTCCCCTTGTTCATGCTCGTCAAACAGGAAAGCGACGAAAGATTTGTTCATGAGATCTATCTACTTGGCACTTTCGAATTTGTGCATTAACCGAATATAGTAGTAGAGTTTTCCAACCACTCAGGACTTGTTTGTTTTCTGATTTTAATTTTTTTTATATTTTTTAAAATAAAAAATTTTAAAATTTATTTGAATAAATATTTTTCATTTAATTTTTTAAAAAAACAAAAATTGAAACAATTTCAAATTGTTTTCATTTTTTATTTAAAATACATTACATTTAATTATTAAAAATTATATTTATCTTGATTAAGTATTATTATTAATTATTATCATTAATTGTCTAATTGATTTTTTAATTTTCAGACTGTTTTTTAATAATCTCCGGTTTCCTCACTTTTTATTTTTTCATTATTATAAGATCGCTTATTATGTATCCCGTGGCCATATGACATCTAGCGCGAGACTAGAGACTAGAGACTTGTGAGATCTTTCTTGGTAGAAGATGAAGACACTCATCCGCTTGCCTTTTGGACGGACCCCACTTTTGTTGAAGGAAACGCAACTTTGGGCACGTTTGTTTTATGTTTTTAAAAATTGATTTTTGTTTTTTAAAATAAAAAAATTTAAAATTTTGTTTGTACCACTTGTTTTTTTATTTAATTGTTTCTAAAATTATTTTCATTTTTCATTTTTAAAAATAAAAAAAACAACTTCAAATTTTTCTTGTTTTTAAAATGCATTACATGTAATTATTAAAAATTATAGTTTTTTAATCTATTTCTGTTATTAATTACTATCATTAACTACTTATAATTATAATTATCAATTAATTTTTTAATTATAAAAATTTTTAAGTGATTTAACCAAACGAAATTTTATTTTATTTTTTTTAAAAATAATTTTAAAAACTATATTACAACATAATTTTTAAAAATAAAAAATAAAAATAAAAACTAAACATGCCCTTTGATTTCTAATACTTTTGTTGTAATTTTTTAAATCCTCACTTTTTTTTTAAGTATTCTGAATTTCTATAGCACCGTTCATAAAAGAATTTAAAATATTAAAAAAAATATAAAAATTTGACATATAAAAAAATATAACGATTTATAATAAAATTTAAATAAAATATAAAAATTTAAAATTATGTTTATCTTTTATTTTATATTCACCTCATCATTCACGTTCTTCTACTTCTAACTTATATATAATCACCATACTGCAAAGGAAATCACACACTATTTGTGGTTAGTTAAAAAGAATATTAATATTGTATGGCCCAAAATTCCAAAATACTCATCAAAGACCTCAGTTATCATTTACTAATATTTTAGAAAAAAGCTATATATTCCGTCAAAACGCTCTTACTTACAGACGACCTAGAAAGTTTAAAAAAATAATACAAAAAGAAAGTTTAAATAAACGAAGTTGAAACTATTGAAAGTTTAATTAGAATGATTATCAATCAAACATTTTTTCCCCCATGCATATTCCCTAATTTTCAGAATTTACAATTTAGAGTTTACGATTTTCAATTTAATTTTTAGAATTTTTAAACATACATGAATGTTTTGGTCATTAAATCTTCTTATATTGTAAAGTGTATCGGTGACAACTGTAGATGAACAGGTCCTTGAACAGTGTTTTTCCTTGTTTATCCTTGGTAAGTGGCAACCATATAGCTAATTTTTGAAAAAAATATAAAAGGCAGATCGCGGAACGCCGTAACAGTGTCGTTTCACTCATTATGTATCTGTTTAAAAATATCTTAGACAAAATTATATTTTGATCCTTTAATATTATGTCAGGTTTTATTTTGATTCATTAATCTTATTATTATTATAATTAATTTTTATTTTATCATATCATATATTCATATAATTTATAAAGTGCATACCATGTCAGTGTTTATAGTACATGATCGCACGGATGTTAAGTAAAATCAAATTAACCAAAGGTATTAAGAAAAAAAATCAATATGAACTTGCATATTTTTGCCATTTGATATTTTTTATCTTTATTTATAGTGATATTGCTTAATGTTTTTTTAATATTTGGTAATTATTTACATCTAATTTATTAGAAGCATGCATATATGTGTTCAAACATTTGCTTCATAGTGTTGATCATTAAAGGATAAAAAACTTTGTATCGTGGTACAAGAATTTTATATAATTGATTAACATTTAATTATGTTATATTGAACTGATTTTTTTTTATATATTCCTAAATGAGTTATAAATTAAAATAAACTGAAGAGAATATGAAACTGTTTTTAAAACATTTATTATCTACATGAGGAAAAGTCAATGTAACATGTGAAACGTTTTTTGAAAGAAATTTTTAACAGTTTATTTCAATAAAAAATTCTTAATAATATCAATGAAATGTAATAAGCCATTAATTTCAGTTTAAAAAAAATTAAGAAATAAAACTCATTGGAAACCATCGAGGTAAATTCCCTAAAATTACTAAATATATTTATTAAAATTAAAACAAAAGCTTCCTTTCATCATTTCGCATAAAGGAGGAAGACAAAAGATTTTTGAATTGTTGCCTATTCTACAACAGTTGTGAAAATTTTTCAAGAATAGTAAAAGACAACTTTTTCACACTTGCGAGCCAATTTTTTATGAATGATTCTCACAATAGCTTTTTTACTATGAAATTGCTATTTTTTTGAATTTTTAGGGACATCATTTGAATTATGAGGATGGTTAATTTTGTCGATAAAAGTTTCGCTGAATTACAACAGCCACGCTACAATGTCTAGATATCAGTTTCTATGGTCTACGTATTCAAATGTATGCAAGCACTTGACCCATTGAAGGTTGCTAGACTTAACTACATTCATAGGCACGGAGAGATGAACGAAATATGACTTCATGATAAATAGTAAATTTAAAAGAATATTAAAATGAAATACCATGGCAGTGTTTATAATACATGAATTTTTTTATAATAAGAGTTTATATGAAACCATAACAAAAATAAAAAAAAAAACATAAGTGTGAGACCATAGTAAAAAATGCTTATAAATATGAGACTCATAGAAAAAAAATCCACGAGATTGAATTTTGTTTAAATGTAAGAGATTTATCATTTGTTGATTGTATTTTGTATATGTATAAGATATTTAATTGTATATAACATATAAATTTAAATAATAAATTATAAAATAGGATATTTTATTATTTAAACTATTCAACTTATTCCTGTTTACTTTTATACATGAACAAATTTTAATCAATTCACCCTTTAAAAAATTAGTTAATCCTGAAAAGATTGAATTAAGATGTATTTGTAATTAACATTTTATTTTTCCCTCATTTAATGATACTATAAATCAATAGAGAGTAATTAAGAAAAGATATCATAAATACTTTTTTAAAATCACTGTTTTTCTTGTAAAAAAAAACAACAAACTATATGAAAATTTTGTTTATATTTAAAAATGAAGGAAATATATATAAAATTTGTCAATGGATTATGACATAACTATAGTGATTTGTTGAGATATATCAAATTTGAGTTTAATGATTGAAATAAATTCTATCACTTAATGAGTGTCACATATAATATAATAAATTGACTACAATTGTTCACTTTAAATTGACCATGTAAAATATTTTATCATACAATACTATCTATTTTTTTATTGTAAATGTAGTTGTAAATAGTAAATGTCTCACAAATTATAAAAATTCAAGTCTACGTCCATTGAAATTTAGGTCTACATGTACAAGATAATAAATTATAGAATAAAACAATTTTTTTATAAAATAAGTTGCTTATTTTTACATATAAGATGTATTTTTATTTTGTTATCTAGCACAATAAATTTGAAATTAGAATAGGCTGGTATTCATATATTTAATATCCATGGGGTGATGAAATTTAGAATAACGTAGATTGTTTATTTTTAATGGAATAATGAAATTTTAAATCCTTCAAATTTATTTAATTATTGATTTATTTTTTTAAATTTAATTTTTATCAATTTAATTTTTTTACGTTCTCTTAAATTGTCACTTTAATCTTTTAAAATAAATTTTTATCTACATTCAATTATACATGGGATAACAAATTTTATGATAAAACAAATTATTGTTTATTTCTATTTTCTAATCACAAATATGCTAGGAAAATAAAAATATATTTTTAATTTTTATTATTATAATTATTTATCTACAACCATATATACAACCATATATATAATTTCATTTCACAATTTCCATAAAATATTATTTTTATAAAATTATCAAATTAATATTTAACCATAATTTAACTTCTATTAATTTTTATAATTTGTTTGAATCAAAGAAAATGGTTGGGTGGTAGGATTTTAAATTTTAGTCACTTTAATTTTAAAAAAATAGAGAATTGTGGTTAGATAGTTTTTAATTGATTTTTTTTATTTTTTTTTCCTTTGATGTCCCTCAAATAAAATTTTATAACATATTAGTTCATTTTTTTAAAAAGAACTCTTTAAAATATGATCATTCTTTTCTTATTCACTTTAAGCAAAAAAAAAAAGAGATTTAATATTCCGCACGGTGTAAAAATCTAGTTTGACTTTTAAATGCTGCTAGTAATAATAGTAAAGAACTTGGCATTAATGCGTTCCCCTTTGTACGAGCCTCGCTCCGTCTTACGGTTCACGTAAGGCTTCTCTCGATTTCTCCTCTCTCTTAAATCACTCTACCGAATCACGTGGCAGACATGAATTGCCATTTTGATGCCACGGAAGCCTCTCTAGAAATCATAAAGCGTCGAAAATTTGCGTGCACGTCTTGTCGCGACGGGATCATATGTACCATTCCAATTTCTCCTTACAGTAACAACAAGCGCAATCCAGGTTCCTCACCCTCTGCCATCACACTCTCGCTCACTGCCTCCTCTCGCATTTGAGAATTCGCTTACAAACACGAACCTAATTCTTTATGCTCCCCGGAAAGTGTTAACGATGCTTTACCACCCATTGCTCTGCTGTTCCAGAGCTGCAATTCAGTGTGCACCTTTCGCTTCAGTTTCTTCCACTGGCGACCGCGGTGGGCCAAGTTCATCGGCAGGAAATTATTCTGGGCGTGCGGTGGGGTAATTTATTAATACTTGTTTTGATTTTTTGCTGTAATTTGATGTCAGTTTTCGTGGATCTACACCCGATGGATTGTTATTCAACTTCTGGAAAAGGCAGTGTAAAATGTGGTTCTTATATCCACGAAACAGAGGCATGCATGTTAGCATTTTAATCGAATAAAAGAATGCATTCTGGAGTTCTGTAATCTTAATTAACAGTTGGTTCGGGTTTGACAATATATACGCATCCGTTGTAAGACCTGGACTTTTAACGAATTTTATGAAAATTACTAATACTAATACGATTTGGTTCTTGGTAAGTGCAAGTGATTACTCTTGCTATCCAGATGATTTTGTCGGTAATTCTGCCGGTGATGTCCACTTATCCATTGAGTATTGTGTTTTTCTTTGATGCATTTACAAGATTAGTGAAACTTTTATTAGTTTATTAGATTTACAATTGTCTTAATTTTGGCAGGTTGAACTTTGGCAAGCAAGCATCGGGAAGGAAGTCAAACACCGGGCATAGAATTCTTAGTATGGTATGTCATCGACGTGCGCTAAGACACTCGAGAGACCTGTCAACACTATTGTAAATTTTGACTTAAAGTTTTGGCATAGGTTAGACAACGGACCGGGCCAAGGATAGTACAAGTAATGTTTACGGTCGTCATGCTCAGGAAGGTGTACTTGAGGTATCTGTTCCATTTGAGTTTGCGTGGTGTTGCATTTACTAATCTCTTGAATTTTGGGAAAAGAAAATGTGATCCTTGTTATAACACAGATGATTGTAGAACAGGTGGAGTAGTTACTGCGAAAAACAAAAAAAAATTTATAGGAGCTACGTGATGCAGCTCAATGGTATATATTTACTTGTCATCATGAAAGCAACAAATCAGGGCTGGTGTAACCAAATAGTAAAATTTGAATTTTAATCTGATTGTTCCTTGTAGGCTAGTATGAATATATGACCTTTGAAGTGATTGGAAATAGAGATGGAAGAAAATGTTGTAATGAATTATTTCTATCTTTCCATTTATACCCTAAAAAAAGGAACTATCTCTTTCTCTCACAAAAAAGGGGAAAGAAAGAGGGAAAATCACTCCAAGGTCCTTTTTAAGGATTTTAATTACTAAGAGATCTCGTGAAATGCACAAAATATTCTTAAGTCCCAAATCTTGTGCAATTTGGCAAAGGAAAATGATAACTTGAGTATGAGTTTAGTATCAAGTTGTCATTTTCCTTTGTCAAATTGTAATTACATAAGATTTGGGACTTGGCAGCAATTTGTACATTTTATGGGACTTTAAGGTAATTAAAATCCTTGTGTGAGACTTAGTAATTTTTCCGAAGAAAAATCACTGTCTCACGAGCTGCCTATCTCATTTCTTTTCAAGATTTTGGATTTGGATCTTTGTGCTGGAACCAACTTAGAAATAATTGCAACGATAACTGAAAATAGAGATGTTGTTACATTCAATATGTATGATAAGCAATATTTGCTTAAAAATTGTGAATAATGGTCAGCAGATTCAAAGAAAGAGCTCTTCCAACTTCAGGCTAGGGGAAAAAGAAGAAAGATAGGGATAGGGCCTTTCTTTTCCCAGGAGCATGTGTAGTCTGCTTATGTTGTTGGTGTTGTGTTATTCTCTTGAACTGGTTATTTTTGTTTATATTGTTGGCAATTATGACATATCATTGCCTACTGCTGTTTTTGTTCCCAAAACAACAGCTTGAGCTGTCTTTACTAGTCAAATTTTATTTACAATCTTTTCCTTGTTTCTGAGTTTCTAGATTTTCTAAAGGGATATAAATTTGATATATCATGTGTAGCATATCTATAATTTAAAACTTTTAAAAATAATACTGTGCTGCATCTTGTCTATGACTACATCTTTTTATCCTTTTCAATTCCGTTCAATGGCAAACTGCACATCTGTTGTAAATGATATCTTTGTTCTTCAAGTCAGGTGTTTAATGATAGAAATCCATATAATCTTATTGCAATTGCAGGAAGAGGCTTCTCAAGTGCCAAAGACCAGACCATCATGGAAGATTTTCCCTGGCCAAGCATATCCATTGGGTGTATCAGAAGTTGAAAATGGGATAAATTTTTCTATTTTTTCGCAGCATGCCACTGCTGTAACACTTTGCTTAGTCCTTCCTGAAAATGAAAGGTGAATCTGTATGTCTTGTTTATTTTCTATTTTTGCACATGAGTGTTTTTTGTCTTGCAAGTGATGCTTTGTTGACTGTAACATTGCCTGCACTTCTGTGCAACAAAACCTTACAGTTGCTTTCTTGACTTCACTCGCCACCCCCCCCAAAAAAAGCAATAGTCTGGGTTTATTTATCCCTCAACTTTTCTGATCTCCCTTAGTTTTGCTCATTTTTCTTTTGTTGGTCCAAATTCTTCAGGGGAAGTAGTGCCACACTGGATGGTGGCATGGAAGAACTGGCTTTGGATCCCCATTTGAACAAAACGGGGGACATTTGGCACATATGTATTGAGGTACTCTTGCTATTAGATTGCCTAACATTCTGCCTTGCCTTGGTCTTTAGTTGAGATTGCACCAGATTGCATCCATCTCACTTGTTCTCTAACTTCACAAATACAAAACCTGTGTGAATATTGTAGTGGCCTTCCCACTTGGAAGTTGAAAAAGGCTTTTTAGAGTCTGGATAAATTTTGTATATCCTTTGTGAATGTTTGTCTCTGACATTTCTCACTAAACTGACAAATATGAAATTTATTTAAGGCAAAACATAACTTTGGGTTTCTATACTTTACTTGCCTTTTGTTATAGGTCCCTATACTTTTTTCCCGATATTCTAGATCCTTACACTTTAGTTTTTTGGTGTTCTAGGTTCCTCCATGAATAATGTGTAGGGACCTTGAAGGAACCTAGAACACCGAAAAAAAGTGCAGGGACCTATAGTAAAACACGTGCAAAGTGCAGGGATCCAAAGTTATGTTTTTTGTTTATTTAATGTATATTGTGCTGTAATTAAAGTATTTGCATTGATCGACATAGCATGCTATTTGAATGTTCAAGATGGATTGGTTGCCTTTATTGCCAAAGTGGTGTTGCACTTTATTAATTGGAATTTGTCAATTTAATTGGAATAGATTTTTCTAATCTGATGCGGTTGTACTATATGTCTATGCAGGTGAAGGTTTCAATATCAGATATGATGCACTTGTTGGCCCTGTCTGATTTTTATTGGAACCTTATAGACATTAACCGTATGGATGAGAATTTTCATGAAGGAGGAAATACCCTGTTGAGAGATGAAAACATTTTTCAATAGATTCGATAGGCACTTGGTGAATTTGCTTTTGTTCTGGGGTCAGTTAACTTAGTTGATCTTGAATTTGTGAACTCTTACGGGTTTTGTGATTATTAAAAGGTGTTTGTTAAATGTTAATAGGTACTTCTTTGAACTATGTATGTTTGATTCCTGCATCTTTCAGTTTTCATGAGAGTCATCCATAAATATTTGATTCCTGCCTCTTTCGGTTTTCATGAGAGTCATCCATACTGCTATAATATTGAACTAATCTGTGTTGGAACAATTTCGAATTGATTTATGTTTGTATTGTATATGCTTATATTGTTGCAGGGAAGTCATCTGATACGAATATATAGCTCAAACTGTTTATGTTATCTGTTACAATTTTTTTCATTGGCTTCTAAATGTTTAATGCGTATGCGTATCTTGTTATTTCTTTTCCTTCTATTTTATTTACACTATTAATGCTCAGACGCTTATATCATCCATGAAGCAGCAGCAGTATTTTAACATATAATGAAGCAGCAGTAGTATTTTAACATATTTTTCCACTTTGACTTACAGGATCTTCCACGGAGCAATGTTCTTTACGGTTATCGTGTAGATGGTCCTCAAGACTGGGGGAAAGGGCATCGATTTGACAACAGCATTGTGCTTGTTGATCCTTATGCAAAGCTAATTGACGGTCGGCGATATTTTGGGGATACTAGCATGAAGTTGTCTAAATTTCTTGGCACATATAATTTTGACAGCTTGCCTTTTGATTGGGGAGAAAACTACAGGCTTCCAAATATTCCTGAGGTAGTTTTCCTGTGATACGAAACCTATTCTAATGCCTTCTGAATACTAAACTACAGAATGGAGATGGAGTGCTGGAACTGATTCTGAAATGTATTTATCACCTTTAACAAAAGTAGTTACCTCACTGAAACTGATAGAGACTTTGGTAGGAACACCAAAAGGCACTGATATGGATACCCTTGATAAATAATGCAGTCTTTAGACCCAAGAGTTGCAAAGCCCCCCCTCTCCCCACCAAAAAAAAAGCACCTCACACAAAGTCACTGCGACAAAGAGTAAAGCACAAAAATAGTAATAAGAATACAAACACAACCAGAGAGCACAAGTACAAGTACCAGCTTTTGACACTCCAACCGTCTGACAAGATTTCCTTTGCCAAATTTCTCATCTTCCCTGCTCTCAGTTTCTTCCTTTAAATACTTCCTTCCAACTACTCTCAATCAATCGCCCACTGCATCATGGCTTCCCCCGTTTTTTTTTTTTTTTAAAACTCTCGTCTTCCTGGTTTTCCTTTGTGGACCTACCAGTGGTCCTACTTCCATCTCCCGTTTTTTCTCCCTCTTCTTTCCTATTACTTATTTTGGCTGCGGGATTAGGTGTACAAATGCCATCATCCTGCTTGTATGATATGTTCGCTCATGAGTGATAACTATCATGAGATTCCCCCTAGAGCGTGGTTGAGTGTGGTTGTGGATACATCCATCTCTCTCATTTTCTATCTACTCAATATGATTTTACAGATGAAGTCAAGTGGTTTTCATTTGTGTAGTTTGGCTGATAATCTGACTCCATATTTCATGGCTTTGGCTGTCTGCTTATGCAGAAAGATCTTGTTATATATGAAATGAATGTTCGTGCGTTTACAATTGATGAATCTAGTGAGTTGGATCTTGACAGTCGTGGCAGCTATCTTGGTGTTATTGAGAAGGTAAAAATTATTCTTTTGTGATCAATCAAAAATCATATTTTAGCCTATGGCCTCTGAAATTTTCTTTAATGCCTGTGATAGTAACTGAATAACTTAAGAATGGAACTAGGACTGGCATGGGAGTGAGGATACATATTTTATTAGGGAGATAAGTGAATATTAAACATGTGTGACCCCCTTTGCATGGAGAGGACTAAACTCCTAGTACATAATCAGATTTCAGAAGAAAATCTTCAACTAGTCTAATCTGATATTTATACTAAACATCCTAATCGACCAAATAGAAGTAAATTAATTAATGGCACAGAGAGAGAGAGAGAGAGAGAGAGAGAGATTCTGTTGCCAATAACTTGCCCAAAAGTATAAATGACTTCCCTAACAGTAGGGTAGACTTGGATCGCTACCTCTTCACTGATAAGCGATCACTGCTATACCCCCATTTTTCATCCTTTTAGAATGTATTTGGATTGGGGTTCTATCAATGCACCCCTCCTGAAGAGAATCCTTGTCCTCAAGGCTGATAGAAGGAAACTATTTAGATGACAAATCATTATTTTCCCTGCTTACTTCTTCAATAGGACATTCCTGCCACTAGACTAGGAGTGCAAGAGCACTCCAAAATCATGTATCTAGCCATGAGCAAGTATTTTGGCAGGTTTCTAGCTGTAATTCCCATTTTGCATTGATTGGAAGTATAGCAGGGAGCATGGATGGAATTTGACCCCAAGCATGGTGTCATAAAAATACATGGAAGATAGGCTGTTTCCTTAATGTGGTTGGTGGCTCTTGCTCATAAGAAACTGGTCCTTCTCTTCAAACAATTTTGTATGGGCCAAAAAAATGGGGAGAAAGGTTTTCAAACCATTGTTTACCCAACTAATGCTGTCTGTGTGAAGGAAGACAACTTAACCTACTTGAAGAGAAACCTCTTGGCTTTTAGATCAAATGAAAGCTAGTGTTAGAATACCACCAAATAGACTTCAATTATTTTTTTTTTCTTTAGGTCTATTGAAGTGCAGTAATTAAATATAGACGGAAAACTGCAAAAAAAATTATAAACATGGTCAGATACAAGGGTTTAAATAATGGATTAATTCAGGTTTTGCTTCCAAACTGTTGAAGGAAAACCCTTAGTGAATTTACTCGTTTGGCCAAAAATAATGGATCCCTTGCCCGATAGGATCTGATTTTGAAATGTTTTAGTTAGAAGGGTGCAAAAAAATTAGTGAGAGTCTGTTTGTCAAATCACAATCATGCATATGTTTAGCTCTAGAATACCAAAGATGGGGAGGATCTTCCAAATTGCTGCGTGGCTGGCTATGTGATACTACTGCCTGGCATCCCAATTCTTCTACGCCACTCAATGTGTGTGACTTTGTGTATTAAAATATGAGAGTGAATAATATATAAGAGAGTGGCAGTAAAAAAAGGTGGCAAGTTTAACTTTCTTAGATTTACAAAAGATGAGAGCCTTTTCGTTTAATTGTACACAGTATTCTGAAAAGGAAAGAAGGTAACAGATTTTGCTGTCAGATGGCATAATGTGATATTCTTGTGTTTAATATGTTAGATAGAGCTTGTAAAAGTTTGTGAACCTCATAGTCCCTACATACTGCATTGCTGCTGTGTTTTGACAAGAGACTTTACATGTTCATGATTTTTTATAGTAGATAGTGTTTGTAACAGCCCTCCGCTCACCCCGCCTACCCGAGGTCTTTTGCGGCGCTGGACACTCTCCCCCCAGGCCCCACAACAGGGCGACCCCACCCCTTACGGTGAGCATCAGGAGACAAAGGCTTCCCCGCAGTAGTGTGCGGATTATTCCCCTTGCGGAGAGCCTCCCCAGGTTCGATCCTCCAACCTCTCCTACATAACAAAGTTGAGGCTGAACCTGGTATGGTACCAGGTTCAGCCTCAACTTTGTTATGTAGGAGAGGTTGGAGGATCGAACCTGGGGAGGCTCTCCGCAAGGGGAATAATCCGCACACTACTGCGGGGAAGCCTTTGTCTCCTGATGCTCACCGTAAGGGGTGGGGTCGCCCTGTTGTGGGGCCTGGGGGAGAGTGTCCAGCGCCGCAAAAGACCTCGGGTAGGCGGGGTGAGCGGAGGGCTGTTACAGTGTTCTTGCTGTTTATGATGACATCTTTTTTTAAATAATTAAAGCAAGAAAGCCTGTTTACCCAAAACAAAGAAAGAAAGAAAGCCTTAATCCTCCAAAACTTCGCCACCACTTCACATAATTATGGTGTCATCATGGAAAATGGAGTTGGAGTTTGTATACAATCTTTCAAAGATTACTGTTGGGACTTGTACACTGCTTTAGATTTATACTTTGTGTGTGTAGGGAAAACATATTATTGAAAATTTGATTTTAGATATCTGAGAGCTACCAGGTGATATTTGGCAACAAAATTGAATTGGGGTAAAAGACTCAGAAGGCATGTAAACTTCAACATTCTGTATTTCTACAATTCTGCTTGTTATTCGGTGACTAAAATTAGTCCCTTATTCTTATGATGTATAAGCTCTAAGAAGGAAGGGGGCATGGGCTTTTGACTGTTATCTGTTTCTGCTGGTATAGGCAGAATCAAGTCTTGCTGAAAAGTGCTTCTGCTTAAACTATCTATTAATCGAAATTCCTTTATTATTCTCTTACTGGTCAAAGAAGTCTGTCATCTTTATTACTTAGAATTTTAGAAAATAAAACTTTTAATTCTGACTTTCTTTTGACTTAGTCTTGTCATGTTTTTTTCTTATTTTCATTTATTCTATTACTCATTTGAAAGATCCCACACCTTCTGGAGCTTGGCATCAATGCAGTGGAGTTGCTCCCTGTCTTCGAATTTGATGAGTTAGAATTTCAGAAGCGTCCAAACCGGAGAGATCACATGGTATGTCCGAGAAGTGTTATGTACTGTGTTATAAGGCGTCCCATAATAACTCGTTATTTTGTACTCTGTATGTTTGTTATCTTAAATACATCATTATGTACAATTTATTTCATTTGGATACTAGGGCAATAATCATGCATTTTATGGTATGAAATTTACACTAGTTATCTTAAGGCTGAATAATTCTAATGCTATCATTTATTTCTCTTTTCATGATATCAATTAGCACGTGGAGAGTTAAGCAGACATTTCTAGTGTATTAATGTTATTCGGCTTTCTATTTGAAGATGGCATTATATGTAACACTGAATTCTTGAATGCCCTTAAATGTACTGAAATTTAGTTTTTTCGTCATTTTTTTTTCAAGATCAATACATGGGGTTATTCAACAATAAATTTTTTTGCTCCAATGAGTCGCTATGCTAGTGCTGGTGGAGGACCAGTTAAAGCTTCCTGGGAGTTCAAGCAAATGGTTAAAGCTTTACATTCTGCTGGCATAGAGGTGACATGAGTACTCAAACTCCAGTGAGGAGTGGGAACATATTTTATATTCTGGCTTTTAACTCACAGTGGAGTTTATTTATACGCAGGTTATTTTGGATGTCGTCTACAATCACACTAATGAGGCTGATGATGCAAACCCATATACAACCTCATTCCGTGGAATAGATAATAAGGTGATATTTGACTTGAATTCCTGTGGTTGACTGAGTATGTTATCTACATTTGGATTCTTACCATATGGCCTGGCTATATTTGTATAAACTATAAAGTAGTATGTCTTAGAAATCAATATAGTATTAGTTTCCGTGTGAGTTTTTCATCCAAGAAGTTGCCCCTCTAGAAAAGTTTAATAGTCTATGATTGTTTTTGTGATATAGATCATTGAAAAAGTTTGTTCTTCCTGTATTCGAACCATCTCTATTTTCTTCTGACATATCAGCATATCTATTTTACAGGTTTATTACATGCTGGACAATGATGGACAATTGCTGAACTTCTCAGGATGTGGTATTTCAACATTTATTTTAGTCTTCAAGAAGTTTCCTTTACAACTTTGTTCAAGTTTATGTGCAATCTATTTCACCTTTTTGGAGTCCTTTGTCATCAAACCATGAACTCAAGGTCTAGCTGGATAAATTTCACATCAGAATCCCATGTTTCTGATGTGGGACTGAAGTCCCTTCCTTGTAAATGGTTTCTAACACAGAATGACAATATAAAGCAAACTGCTAGATTCTTAGGAACCAATGTAAAGTGCACCATGGTATGATGATGCCAATCAAATGGTATTAATTCTTTCTTTGATGTTTAAAGGGTAAAGAATATATTCTAACTTCAACCTATTCTGGTATTCAAAGGGTCAAGGTATATTCTAACTTCAACTTATTCTGGGACATACGGATATGTATATGTAACAGTATGTCTTAATATGGAATTCTACATTTGCAATGAAAATATACTTTGAAGTTCCTGAGACTTGCATACCACTTTATTTGTAATTTTTACAGAACATATCTACCAGATCCAATAAATAGATTGATACGTTCTATGATAGGTTGTAATTTGCAGACTTTCTTTGTGCACTGTTCAGAATATATTAAAGTCACTCTTTTGATCTAACAAAGATTCAGTTTACTGATCTCAGTATGCGAAGTTCTCTCTTTTGAACTTTGAAGTAATTGTTTATCGCAGGAAATTCATTGAACTGTAATCATCCTGTGGTTATGGAATTCATTCTTGACAGCCTTAGACACTGGTATGAACTACTTGGATTGAATCCATTATGGATATGGTTGCCAATGACATATATCATGAGTTATCTTATGAATTTCATACAATTCCTTATTCTTCTTAATATTACAGACTTGGTATACTTAGAATTTATGATATTCTGGTCTTTTAAAATTTTAGTTTTAGATACTCATAAAGCTTAAAGTTATCTATATCTACCTTGTTTTTTAAATATATTTCTTGTTTACATAGTTGATGGTGTAGGCTATTATGTTTCAATGTGGTCACTTTCATAATCATCTTTGGGGACCTGATCATGTTTGACAGCCCAGCACACTAGCTTTACTGCTGTTAGTTTTGTTACACAACTAGTCTTTCATGAGGGTGCATAAATTACTGACAATTCCATAATAACCTGATATAACATGAGCAACTCTAAATTCTATGGAAGCACTCTGCTATCTTGTGATTTATATATTAATTTTTTTTTCTTTTTGGTTTTTTTATACATTTATTTTTTTCCTGTTTTATCATTGAGTAGCTTATTCACATCAAGAAGATTGTGATTGCTAATTAATACCATTTACATTATTGTAGGGTCACTGAATATCATGTAGATGGGTTTCGGTTTGACCTTGCTAGTGTCCTTTGTCGAGGAATTGATGGTTCCCCCCTTAACGCTCCCCCACTTATCAAGGTAACATGCACAGCACGTTTTGCTGCAAATAATTTGCTGAGGCGTCAGCTTGAGATTTAATGATAGTGATTAAGTAGTTCTACCCTTAACACGAAAATTGTGAGCAATCACTTGAATGTTCGGCGCATATGTGCACATAATCAAGTGCAACTTCACAGCATCTTCATGCTTACCTGAAAATGGGAACTAGGAACGTAATTCACCATTTTTTATTTGTTAAACATCTTGAGGATATAAATTTTTTGTTAAGTATACTAATCTTATCACTACTTGTCCAGGCAATTGCCAAAGATGCAATTTTATCAAGATGCAAAATTATTTCAGAACCTTGGGACTGTGGAGGTCTCTATCTTGTTGGAAGTTTCCCAAATTGGGATCGGTACTTCTTGTTTAATCTCTTGTTTATGTTTATTTTATTTGATATTGTTATATTACCACACAATTCGAAAAAGCACACATTTCTGGACATAAAAGACTTTTATAGAAGTTAGTTGCTAATTTGAACTGTACTATTGAATTCATAGTGTTACCCATTGTTATGTGGGCTCTAATAGAGGCTGAGGAGGTTGGTTAGTTAGGGGATTAGTATAAAGATGGGATATGTGAGTGTAAGACGTTTTTGACGTGTAATACCCCTTTATGTGTTACTGTGCATCAACTGGTCATCCTCAGCATCACTTCAACCTCGCCTACAGAACCATTTGTGGTTAGCATCACCAACTTCACAGCCATGTCCTCCATGAAAAAAACTTCAGAACCATTTGTGGTTAGCATCACCAACTTCACAGCCATGTCCTCCATGAAAAAAACTTCAAGTTACAGGCTGCTTAAATTCATCCTCGTGTGTAAACGTCTCTAAACAAGTGCAACTACAATAATCACCACATGGAGCTCCGCCCTTTGCTCAAGATATCCAAGGTGTTTGTGTGAATTAGTTTCTGGCACTGTCCTTTGCATTGGATTTCTGTTGACACTGGATGTCTGGAAAACCAGCTTTGGTACTGATTCGTACATAGTAGAACATAAAGGGGTTTTATTCACTTGCCAGACACTTATTACGCTCTCATCCCCTATTCATACCAATCTCCTAACTAACCAACCTCCTTAACAGCTATTAAACCGTGCTTAACACATACTTGGGGAACTTGAAGTTTATAATGGATAGGTTGGCTGCAGCTTCTGGTGATCTGCAGTACACTGGTAGTTAAACCTCGAAATCTACTTCTAAACCGCATCTATATGTTTTTATTACAATGGAAACGATGCTTTAAATAGCATAATTTCTGTGATGGATCTCATAAACTGCATATGTTTTTATTTAATTTAACTTTGTCTTTGATAAAGGTGGGCTGAATGGAATGGGAAATATCGTGATGACATACGCAGATTTATCAAGGTAATTCTAAGAGGAAGCACTTACCTAATTTGTTTCAGTTGGTTATGTAGCATTATTTGCAAATAGTAGCCTGTGGTCACATCCAGGTTGCTTATGATTTCATTCGGATCCGTTGAGAAGAGCAAGATACAATTCTTGTATCTTTTACTCCTGATTAGTTCTTTTTCCCCATGATATAATCTAGGGTGACTCTGGTATGAAGGGGAGCTTTGCAACTCGTGTTGCTGGATCTTCTGACCTTTACAAAGTGAGCATAAATATTTACGCATTTTATGCATGTAATTTCTATTTGTTTGATCCCCTGCTTTTTTTCCCCTGGGTTCTGGATGAGATTGTTATGCTGTCGATCCATTGTGCTAGAATACTAGGTAAAATGAGTTTTCAGTATTCTCAATTTACAATATATGCCACAAATATATGATTTTTAGTAGAAAAAATTTAATAAAAAAGAAGTCAATGCATCAATGGAGGACAGTCCTCTAAAACCAGAAACCACAAAAAATTGGCTATCATAAATGTGTCAAGGACAGCTTTTTCTGGAACTTATTGTGGGGCATAATCACAAGGCACTTTTCTAGATGTTGAAACCAGATAATATTTTTCCTGTAAAACTAAATTGGACCAAATTTAGTACTTCCAATTAATTGTATTACTGAATAAATACTAGTCGTCATCATAGTACCATCAAACTCTTGTAGCTCCAGCATCTGAAAGCTTGTGGTTGATTTTGAGAAAATTATTATTATTTTGGTAGATTTAGACTCTGAATCACCTAATTTATTGGTTCAGTTGTCAATGTAGTTAAGTCATCTTTAAATTTCTTTTCTTTTTTTAATTTTCTGACTCTTTTCTTCATTACTTTCTAGTACTTTGAGATTGAGCTTCTTTCTATTGAAGCGGTAGACAAATATCAATTTCTACCACCTACATTGATTTATTGAACTCGTGAATTTAAAATTTGTAACAGCTGAAGTTCACTTTCCAATTTTTGCGAAGGTCTGTGTTGAGATGTTTAGACGACTAATTCTATGGTAACAGTTTTGTTTGTTTTCATTCATTTATTTTACAGGTGAACAAACGCAAGCCTTATCATAGTATTAACTTTGTTACTGCTCATGACGGTTTCACCTTGCATGATCTTGTTTCATACAATTTCAAGGTACTTAATTCTGTTGCTCAGTTTGTCATTGATCTCTAGAACCTACTATCTCCTTGAATTGATTATTGGTTTTATAGCACAATGAAGCCAATGGGGAAGGTGGAAATGATGGAAGCAATGATAATTTTAGCTGGAACTGTGGTTTTGAAGGTAGGGTCCAAATTTTAATGCTTTATCTGTTTCTTAGTAATTCTATTCCGTGTTCAGCAATACCCAGTTCCGGGGGTGGGGGGCGCGCGTGCAGGGGAACACTCATCAATTTGTAAATATATTCAAGGCCATGGGGGATCTGAATGTCAGGAAAGTGCAGTTATTGCTCAAGACAGAAATTTGCTCTCCTACCGTGTGACTTACAAGCATCGTATCTCAGCACCACAACATTATCCGATAATGTTATTCAAAAGTGATTTGATATGATAATCCGTTCCTAGAAAATGCTTCAAAAATAAAGCGTTGCAGTTTGAAATTTTCATTGCAGCATTGATGACTTTAGAAACCAACCATGTTACAGACTTTGCTGGAGCAAACTCATTGATAGTCTAAGTAATATATATATATATATATATATTTCTAGACGAGTCTGAGAAGTAGGCCATGTCTGCTTCCTTCCTCTTTGGAATTGGCTTCTTGGCAGTGTGGACATTGTAACCTGAACCCTTGTGAAAAAGTTCAGGACATTAATAACCTGCAAATAGTACTAAGGTCCCTTTACCAAGGGTTGTAATGCTTTCAGTCAAATAACTGAGCCTATCTTTTACTCAACTATTTGGCTTAACTTTATATATGTGACAGGGGAAACTGACAATGCTACTACAAAGGCTTTACGATCACGGCAAATGAAAAATTTCCATTTGGCATTAATGATATCTCAGGTATATATTTGAAAAGCATTGTTGCATGCTTTCAATATTTTGTCAGAATATAAACTATTTTGGATTCTTCTACTCAACTTTTACTGACTTTCACCAGTTGATTACATTTTTTTTTAAAACCTGCAGTATGTATTTAGTTTACTTTGTATTACTGTATAGCATTTCTATTTGCATTATTTTGTTTCTTATAAAAGAACATAGAAGATGCTGCTGCATGATATCACTTGTTTGCATGCTGCTGCGGGTTGAACCAGATCTGTGATTTCAGTTTTGTAATAAAATGACCAGGGTACACCAATGATGCTAATGGGAGATGAGTATGGCCATACTCGTTATGGAAATAATAATTCCTATGGGCATGATACTGCTATTAACCATTTCCTCTGGAGACAGGTGAGGTTATAACGAGTATAACTTTCATGTTGACAACTTCCCTGAGATAATTGTTGATAGCATGGTCTATATGCTCAATAGTTGAAAGCACGGAAGAGTGATCACTTCAGGTTTTTCTCAGAGACGATAAAATTCCGGCGTGGGCATAGTGTATTCAATCATGAAAATTTTCTTGGCAAGGTAATCTCTTGCTTTAAATTTTAGTACAGTAACCACAGATGTTTATGCAAAATATTTGTCACCATTTGTTCTCATGGAGCAATCACAATTTATGCAGAATGATGTAACATGGCATGAAGACAAATGGCACGATTCTGGCAGCAAGTTTCTTGCATTTACGTAAGAATCGTATCACATCTGTATAGTGGGAATTGAAATTAGAACATCATCTCACTTTTCTAATGTTTTCTGGGTGATAATTTGCAATATTTGGTCATAGAGATCTGCTTATAGCATAACAAGAGGCGACAGCATAATAGCATCCTGTCCTTATAGCATAATAGCATAACTCTTGAGCCATATAAGTACGATTTCATTCTTGAATAATGTTCTATCAGCAGACGATGCTTTTCATTTATATGATCCCTACCACTAACTTAAGCATTGTCAACTTCCACGATTATAACTGTTCAGCCAGCTATAACTTATCAGCGCAAAAAGAAATAATAAGAAAAAAGCCAACTACAGCTTGAAGTAACATTTTTTTCCATGAACCTCGGACTTTCTGTTCCCAGTCTAAGATCTGCCATTTTTTTGAAATGGATTTAGACTTCATTACGATTTTTTCATGAGAAAACAAACTTCTCCATAAAGGATTTTTGCAACATCGACAAGATCATGTCATTGCAAACAAGACATGTTAGTTGATTGATGTGCAACTGCTGGATCTCAATATACTAACAAGCAAAGGTTTGATTGGCCTGATGACAGACAAAATCAACATTTTTCTTCGAAGGACTTACGAAGACTTTACCTGTGATGCAGGCTTCATGACAAAGGTGGCGGAGACATCTATCTGGCATTTAATGCACATGACTTTTTTGTTAAAGCCATGTTGCCCCCAGCTCCAGCAAAGAGGAGTTGGTTTCGTGTGGTTAGTTCTTCCTCCTTTTGGCATGAATCCAAATTTGACTTATTTTCACCTAATTCCCAGAAGCATAACCTCAGTTATTAAAATTATTATAATTCTCCACGGACCACTGGGCACTGGCCACCCTTTGAGGTTTGGCCAAATTCCCCTTTAAGAAAATGCGTGTAATAGTGCATTTTCCCACACCATAAAGAGATTAAAACTCCATGGCGGTTGTTTTAGTTTGAAAAAAGAATTTATTCAGTTTCATTTGTGAGAAAATTTTCTTTCCGGTTCTCTGTGGTTTTAATCAGAATTCTGGCTCGCTACATGCAGGTGGACACTAATCTCAAATCTCCGGATGACTTTGTCCTCGATGGTGTCCCTGGCTTAGGAAACAGCTACAATGTAGCTCCATACTCCTCCATTCTTCTTGAAGCCAAGTCTTGATTGCTCAGTCTTTTCAACCGCATGAATACCGGAAAGCAGCTTTAGGTTAGTTATTCCATATACCTCGAGAAAGTTTGCGCTTGGGTTAGCAACGCCTGATGCTGTATCTTAACCCTTGTGTAGATATACCAAGCAGAAGAAAACTATATGCGTGCAAAACCTATATCGCCCTTTTGAGGGGATTAATGTCTGATCGTTCCAAGAATCCAACAGGACAACTTGGATGTAACTGGTGCAGAAATAGGCGTGACTGAGCACGGTTGATTTTAGCATACTATAACAGAGGCATTTGGACATGTATATAATATGAATTTGAGTTCATAATTAATTAATTTTAGGATGTAATAAGAATGTTTGGATATATTTTTATAGAACTATGGATTTAATGGATTTTCAATTTTGCTTCAAAGGCAATTTTATTAATCAATTATACCATAAAACATAATATCAATTTTTTTCATATTTAATTTTATCTAACAAATATGAAACAAACCCTAGCATGTGATTGACGACTTAGAATATCCAAAATGTAAGGGCAAACAAAAGTAGATGTAGCAGGTCTTTTCAAAGTAACAATGAATTGTCATCTAATGATGAGAAAATGATAATATATTATTATATATATAATAATTTAATCTCTCAAAATAAATAAATTTTAAGTTAAAAATATATTTAGCTTTTTAATTTTATATGACATTTCATTTTAATGAAATGCATTTTTTTTTAATCTTATCATTATTAGTTTTATCCCAATAAATTTTTACAATAAACTTTAGATATTGATAAAATATTTTAAATATAAACATGTTAAGTTTATTTTTTTTTAAAATAACAATGATTAATACAAAAATAATCATTAATGTTAGGAATAAAGGATTAAACAAATACTTTATAAAGGATCAAATCAAAACCTTATATAAAATTAAAGGATTAAAAATATATTTTACCTAAATTTTAAAATGAAAAAATTATTTTATCTTTACTGAAAATAATAAGTTTCAATTACAACTTTTATTTTGTAAATATAAGAGTTGAATAAAAATCACTAATTTGTCAATATAATTTTTGTTACTAAAAAATAAGTTTCAATCACAACTTTTGTTTGAGGAATAATAACTTTTATATAAATATAAGAGTTAAATAATAAATCACAATTTATTAAATATAATTTCTATTATTAAAATATAAGTTGTCACAAGTTTTATTTATAACTTTTGTTTAAAAAATTACAAAAATTTAAAAATAAATCACAATTTGTGAATAAGAATAAAATGTTCTTTTCAATTTAAAATTTATTGACAAAGATGTTTCTAAAAATTTCAGTAGAATTATGATATTTTAAAAGATCAAATTATGATTTATATAATTAGGAGAGATTTTATTTTTTATTTTTCCTTTAATGATATGTATTTAGAATCTTTTTCCCACCGTCACCCTTTAATTAATAGAAGGAATTAAAACACTCATCACACTCACAGAAGGTGGAACCTCCAAGCTCATGTTTAGCAAATACTTAAAAAAAAAAAAAGACAGAAATGAAACATTTTAAGTGAATATTTGGTTGGGAGGGAGAATTAAGTAATACCTGATTCAAACATTATGCAAAAAAAAAAATGTATCGTTGTGTTGAATATTCGGCTACTAGTTCTACAGAATCAAATGCTTGACAAGATCAACTACTAACTATCGATGACTATTTTCAGATTTGCTCCAAATTGACCACCATGTTGATTTATGTTGTAATTGAGTAATTACGATGGAGTGCATCAACAATGCGCGTGTGTGGGTGAGGGCGTTCAAAGAGAGGGCTAAGCCCAAAGAAAAACACGGTCACATAGTGGGAACAGGAGTCCCATACTGGCTTCATAGATGGCAGGCATGCAAATTGAGGAGTGGAGGGGCTGCTTGCTTGTAGTTATTAAGTGTGCATACATACAAATAGCCTTGTTGGAGAAACTTTTCCCCCGATTTGTTGGAAGCAAGTTTAGGAAAGAAGTGAAGCGATGTCTTGGCCAGTGGGCACGGAATTGTTGCAACACAGGAAACTCCCGAGCCCCGCGGAATTGCACAGTTGACCAAAAACAATCCACTCCAGTTAAAACGCTCCGGTCGCAGCGCTTGACTTGACCCAGGAGGACCCACCTAGAAAATGCTCCTGGCCTCTTCACACTTTGACACCGAGCGTGCCCCACACGCCCCTTCCTATACTAGCACCACCCCTCCGCACTCTCTAATCCCATTTCTTTCTCAAATCGCAATTAATTAAGAGCGTAAATGGCTTGCGTGGCAGTCTACCACGTCGTCCTCTGGGCCTCCCTGCTCGCCACATCACCCCTCGCCACCTCTCAGCAATCTCCCTCTTCCTCTCCCGCCTCCTCGCCCTCGCCCTCTCCGCCGAAAGTCTCTCCGGCGCCAGCCTCTCCTCCTCCTCCCCCAAGGCCTCTTCCTCTCCCACCCCCTCTCCCCCTCCACCTTCCTCCTCTTACTCCGCTCCTCCTCCTCGAAAGATGTCGTCTCCGGCGCCCCCTCGGACCACCACCCCTGCCTCTTCCCCTTCCTCCACCAATTCCCCTCCCTCTCCACCCTCCGACTCTCCTCATTCCGCTTCCGCCGACGGCCCGACCGCCGCCACTGCGCCATCGGATGCTCCCGATCAGGTGACTCCTGCCTCCGGCGCCGTCCTCAACAGAGTTGCAGCTGGCGGATCTGTGGCCGCCGCTGCTTTGGTTGTGGCATTGCTCGTTTAGATGGGGTCTTCGCGGCATGGTCTCGCGGAGTAGTGGTTAGGACTTGGATTAATAAGTAGTGTGAGCACATTGAGCAGCAGAGTTAGTTATCCTTTTCTTCGAAACTTGATCCTTTCATTGGCGGATGAACTTGAAAGATAGTCTTTGTAGGAAAGTTTTTGGCACCTCCGGGAATTGCGATTCTTTTTGTATTTCATTTTTTTTCCCTTAATTTCTTTCTATTGAATAAGATTGTAGTCCATGACGATTCTTTTCTCATATTTCTTTTACTTGATTCAGTACTATTGGTCGTAATTTATTTATAAAAAACAAATTAATAATTGCTCCAAAAATTGATTTTACGACATAAGAATTTATGACTTGAAAAAGATTGTTAAAGTGAAGACGGTTTTCTTTACTTTCCAGTCTGCACGTGTAAAAGTGTGGGTTAAGTTTCAAGAATAATTAGTATATATTTTATAATTAAATTAGTATAGATTTTAATTTATATTTGATTATTATATTTATTAATATTTTACATCTATTTGATTAATATTTATATATTTTTCTCTCATCACTTAATTATAAAATAAAAAATAAATTCTTTATAAAACCTATTCATATATATTTTTTATTTTTGTGTGTAGGAAATATTATAAAAGATATTGAAAGAAAAAGCAAAATCATATAAAGGAAAAAAAGTGCATTGAAGAGGCGTAGAAGGGAGCGCGATAATTATTTCAAATAATATTAAATTTAAAATGATATTATGATATTTTAAAAAGATTAGAAAATTATTAGTGGCAAAATATTACAAATAGGAGCTCATAGCCTTATTCAAAAACATCCAATCACTTATTTGAGTATTTTAAAAATGCTCTATGAAACATTTAGAGTTCAAATAAACATGCTAAATGTTAAAAGTAAGATCATTGATAAGTTCTGTATATTATAATTATTTTTCTTTTATTTCTTAATTTTCTTTATAATCATTTTTATAGTTAAAAATTTTAGAATGGTATTATTTAATTTTATTATATATTTTTAATTTATCTAGTTGGAATAAAAAAATAGCCCAATTGAAAAGCTAACTTTTTTTTTGTTTTAACTCTTTACTTTTATATTTATATATTTTGCCTATTCCAATTATATTTATTTCTCTTGTTCTTCATGTTGATTTTATGATTAGCCACCATTTAATTAAATCTATAGATAATTTTGATAGATTGGGAGGTGAAGAAAGAACTTAAATCTAAAAAAATAAACATAAATAAATATGTTAGAGATAGTTTTAAAAATTTGTGATAACTTAAACTATAACTTCATGATTTAATTAGTTATTTGGATATAGTAGGAATGAATTCAACAATAACTAAATAAAGATTAATAATTTGAGAGAATATTATGATATTTTAAAAATAATTATCACCATAATTAATTAAAAAGTTAACTCAACGGATAAAAACCAATAGTCTTTAAGGTAAATTCTAAACCTAACACTTCAAATGATTTTATTTTGCTTATCATTATTTTCTGCCTTTATTTTTATATCCTCAATATTCTAATCAAAAAATTTATTTTATTTATTTTTTAAACAATTAATTATTTAAATAAGTAAAAAAAAACTTCTTTATGAGTTCTCGACCTGTAATATTTTGAATAATTTATTAATGCAATCACGTACACTTGCGGAGCGATCAAAGGAACCTTTAGCATCGTGAAATGATTAATTGAGACAGCAACCACCATATCAAGCATAGTTTCTTTTTTAAAAAAAAATAATTTATTAAAATAAATGGGAACAGAGATGAGGATAAATACTACTAACAAAAATAAAATAAAATAAAAATACGCGGGCAAGTAAAAAAAAGAACATGGAAGCACTGCCTCTGTCCTGGCGATATGGACTAGGGGAATGTGTAGCCATGACTCATAGCAGGCGCGTCACACAGTATAAAACCCAAGAAGCGGTCATGATAGCAACAATGGGTGAAGAGCTAGCGGCTGAAGAAGAATGGGCCGTAGTGGATGGAGTGGTGGAGGAGGTGGTGGAGGAGGAGGAGGAGGGGGTGGTGGTGGTTGGGGTATCACCGGAAGGCGAGCCCTTACCGGAGGAAGGCGTTGCAGTAGGAGAGGAGGCTTTTCCGGCCTTAACATCAACGGCAAGCTTCATGCCACCACTGCAATGTCCAGGAATCGCACATATGAAGTAGTGAGATCCGGCGGTCTTAAGGGTAATGGTGGTGGCTCCACTGCTGTCGGAAGTAAGTGAATTACCAGTGGTGCAGGATTTGTAGTCACTCTCTTTAACTTCGTCTACTGTGTGCCCCGCTCCATAGTTGAACACTACGAGGTACATTACACGCCTTCAGAGTTGGAGTCTAAACACGATTTTTCATACAGACAGAAACAATGTTTAACACTTAACAACACAGAGCACAGTGTGTTGGTTCTTACCGAGAGAATCACCAACTTGAAAGGTTTTGCCACTAGCCCAGGTCCCATAATCAGCACCGATCATCCAGCCAGATGACTCTCCAACGGTGTAGACTTTGGCCAGCGCCGGCAGGGCCATGTTGATAGCTACGAATGCACATAGAATCAAGACGTTGGAGAGTGCCATTGTATGAGACAGAAGGGAAGAGGAGAGACTTCGGGAAAGTGTGGCAGAGTGGTTTTGCTTATATAACTGTGTTAGGGAGGGAGGGGGTGGAGTTGTTAGGGATTGGTCCACTTGGTCTTATCTTGCATGAAGATAGCTTGAGTTACACTTCACACCTAATGCGAGGAAAAAGGTGGGTCTTTTGCTTTTTCCAAATTTTAATTATAAAATAGTGGTTGAATGGAATCATTCCGTTGCAATCACGTTGTCGTTGACATCACCTACCTGTGTGCTCTCTATTGTGATTGATTGCGAATGAAGAAAAAAAATAACACACAGATTAACTACAGGTTAATTTTGTTGATATCTCAACTTTCTTAGGTTCATGGGAATCAACGGTCCTTGTTCAGAAACATTTGATGTTATGTTCGGATCATGCTTGTCCATCCCTAGGATAAGGACCCATCAATTTCACACACACAAACTACAAAAGGATGTGAAACTTCAGAAAACGAGTGTTTTCTTAAAGTCTACACATTCGCGGTCGCTAAATCTTTCTAGACTTGTTTGCATAAAGAATATATTTGCATGCATAGTTCTGTGTTATCTTTAATTCTTTATACCCGAACCAAAGGAAGTAGGTGAAAAGTACTGATCTTTTTAAAGTAAATGAGATGAAAACTGGGGTTTGCTTAAAATGCCGTATAAAATAAAAGGTTCGAGAATGAGGCAAACGTTGCAGGTAGATTAGTATGGAAAAACTTGAGATGGAAGCAAAAAGGAACAAGTCAAAGCGAAGAATTGGAGTTATGATGTGAGGACATGTTTATGAAGAGAAGAATGGGGACATAAGAAATCTTGATCTTAACCGCCTACCTAACAATATTGAGATGTAGGGTCCATTTTATGCCAAGTGTCCGGCTATTAGGCTGAGCTCTATCAAGTATCGATATGAAGAGGAGCGTGAGGCTGGCAGAAGGTGAAGCATTAAGGGAGAAAATATGACTCTCTTTTTTCTTTGGTGACAGGAGAACGTATGACTTTATCAGAGTAACCAAATAAACCAAGCAGATTCTCCCCCCCCCCCCCCCCACACACACACACACACACACACACACGCTCCTTCAATTTTTTTTATAAATCATTTCTATCAATTTTATCAATACTAATATAAAAAAATACAAAAAATAAAAATATTTAAAATATTAAATATACCCCCTATACCACAAATTTAAAAAAAATTATTTATCTCTCTTATGAAGGATAATTTTAAAAATACCTTTTAAATATTACCTAAAAAATTACATCATGACTTATAAATGAGACTAAATAAATCTTTTTAAAATGTGCTTTATAAATGAGACCAGACGAACACATATGAAATCCAATGTTATTGCCATACATACATATATATCTATCTGTGTGGAATCCAATGTTTTTGTATGAGTAAATCTTACAAAAAGCTGAAAGGTGAAATAGAGAAATTTGCTTCACCAAAATATTTTTTTTACATATACTTGAGTTTTTTTATAAAAAAAACTTTATAAACTTTAAACATTACAATCTTTTGAATGGCATATCAAGTTTTAATATGAAATCGTATTTTGCAAGATGAAATATTGCCGTTGATAGCATAGCAGTATCCTCACATATGATGGAGAAGTTCACGTGTAATGAGTCCAATAAAAGGGTATGCACAGTGCTATAAAATATTACTCTCTATATCCCAAATTAAAAAACATTTTAAAAAAGATTTAGTATTTTAAAATATAAGATACTTTGATAAAAATAAAATTTTATTAATGATATTTTTTTAATATTACATTTTTCATATATTCTCTCTCCAATATTCTTTAAAGTTTATATTTTTATTTTAAAAAAATAAAGTTGTAAAGTATATTTAATAACTTTATTAGCATGTAAAATTTTATCTAAAAATATCTTATAATTTGGATAGAAGGAGTACTATATATTACAGTATTCAAAGTTATTAGACAATTGGAGAATGACAATTAAGGACTCATGTGAAAGTTAAAGTTAGTAATGAGATCATGATTTGGCATGAACTACTTTTTTTAGGTCCTGAATCATTATTCTCCCACAGACAAATTCTCTGGATTATTATTTATTTTTTTGGCCAAACATTTCTCTGGATTATTAAAGCACCCATCAACAAAGAACGTTTACAGAAATTGCTTCCACAACAATATTCTGACAATTTTCGTCAATGGTGTGGTGCCACAGCATTGTAGATTCTATGGCGAATATAATTTCTTTCAAACTTCTTGCTACAAAATTATGGTACTTAAACTGATCACCAGAATCTATGAGCATATACTGTTCAAATACAAATGTCAAGAATATTAATATTCCGTAAAAAGAATGATCAACAACATTTTTACAAGAAATATACATCGATCAACTCTATCAGTAATCGGAAACATTATCAGATTTTTTACCCTGAAAAAACATTTAACCCCGTCAATGATACAAGTCACATCACTTCTTATGCATTCTAGAGTCAGGAGAGTTAGTCTGTAACGGTGACAAAGGTGTTCGCGCCGCATCTATATCCTCGAAATCAATCTTTCTCTCAATTGGGCTACTTGTCTTGGGACTAGACTTTCTCTTGTTTGACTGCAAAATCCAATAAATAGGCATAGAAAAAGAAATGAAATGAAACTGCAGCTGCAATGTAATATTGGCATTGCCATAGATGTGTATTTGCATGTTTTCCTTTAATCTAAAGTTTCTCACCTTGGCAGATGCACTGCCGCTATGTTTCCCACCAGAGCCAAGATGGTTCCTTTCCTTCAGCTTCAGTAGCCTTTTGTTCTCCTTGTTCAATATGTTATTTTCATCAGACAGTAATTTGACCTACGTATATCATAATTGTTCAGAAGTTAATCAAAAATTAAATAATGATAAAAAAAGAAAGGTTCACAACACGCTCAATAAATCTGCACCTCCTCCTCAGCTCTGTCGAGGTTAATTCGGAGATGCTCCTTATCTTTCTCAAGTGACTTCACTTCAGCAACAAGGAACAAAGCTCTCCGTGTTGATGGCTTTAGGCTGTCACCATGTAATATAAAATTATAAATATCAATTAACAGAGACTGGAATGATAAAAAGATGTTAGCTCCAACAATTATGCTACTGTTGTTTTGGTTGTATGACATTTAAACGTGTAACCTAAAATTGGCCAAATGAGAGCAACACCTAAAGAACGTGGGAACACAAGACCAGAGGATACGAGGGCGGCTACTCACCAGTTCCACATTGTTAACAATTTATTACAGGCTTCATTTCCACAGTTTGCTTCCAAGAACGTAAATGCAGAAGTGACATCTTTATTTGTAACCTTGGACAAAAGGGCGTCAAGTAAATTCTCTTCCACTGCCGTGCTATTAGAAGATGCACCATCCTTTAAGGAAAGAGCAAATATCTGTCAGGCAACATCCGCAGCCAAAGGAACCGGCACTTGCAATAATGATTACCAATTCACAATTGAAGTATTGTAATTACAAGAAAATAATACTAGCGTACTCCTGTATTAGGAGTTTACTTATAACGATAGCCGATGATTGTATGTCATCATTATGATGTGATGTGCCATCATGATAATTGATGACTCGTACAATTAGGAATAATTTAACAGAAGCCAAAAGTCAATAACGTGATTCTGGTATGAAGGTTAAACAATGCATCATAGCTATAATATGTGAGCACACAATAACGAATAAAAGCTCGATGATCAATGAGAAACCGAAATCAAAATTAAATTGTAGCATTAGTATTATAAAACACTAGATGCAGCAGTTTCCACTCATATGTCACCGCTTCAGGCATATATTAGCAACTCTCAACTCTGATGCCTCCATTGAAGGAAGCGAGTGACGAGAGAGCAAATTAATTAAATAGTGATTGAGATATGTCATTATAGCCCAGCATAGTTTGATGTGTTTGGAGTATGACCAGTGTGGAAGGAGCTTAATTTGGAGTCAGTTTAGCCGCTTATCTCTAACTTGTAGGAATGGTTAAAACTTAGAATTCATTTGCATGTATAAATATGTTTTGGTAATGAATTAAACGTGTGCAAGAAGATGAAGGCATTTTCCGCTCATTGTCTAGGATACTCCCATGGTTCCCCACCACCCACCACACACACAAACAGAGACATCCTTTTCTATCCTTTTCTCACATTGAAACAAAAAATAACTAAATTTGCTCATCCAAATTCTAGACCTCTAGTCTCTAATATGACATACAGTTTAAAAGGCAGATATCGAAGAGTGCACTTAGCTATCAGTCACGACATTCTTAGGAAAGCACATATTTTTCAAGTTGACAGAATGTTGATCTTCGTTAATAAATTGAAAGGGAAGGCGCGTATTTTAATGGACACAGCGGGGGATGGCTTAAGGAAATTGACGGTACCGATGGCATATTGTACTCATGCTTGTAGTACTGCAATTCTTCCAATAATTTTCCCAACTCCTCCTCCAACTGTTGTACTCGTAACTCTGCCTCCTTTGCCCGTTCATCGGCTTCGTTTCCAAATTCCATCAACGCTTCTCTGTCGCGATCGTAAAGCGAGCACTCTCTTTCCCATTTATGACATTGATTTAACAGATTTGCGCATTCGGAAGCCAATTTCTGATTCTCCTCAACGAACTTCTTCAGAGCTTGAGCGTTCAAAGTCGCTTCAGACTAATCAAAAAGAAAAATTAAAAAAGAAAAGAAAAATCTAACAATCGATTTTGAGAACCGATAATGACGAAAACCAAAAAAAATTGATGAGGAAAATGGAAAAGCAGACCTTAACGCGGTCAATCATTTGATCTTTCTCCTTTAATTTGGAGAGTAGAGAAAGGCGCTGCTGGCGTAGCAGCCGTTGAGACTCTTCGGAGGCTCGAAGTTTCGATTCTAAAGCGTGCAACGAAACCGGAAGACCCAAGGACTCGTCAATGGATTCTTTGAGATAAAGATCAATATCTCGAGGAAGATCCATGTGGATGTTCGAGACAGAAGCGCTTGAACAATCTGAAGAATTTCAAGGGTTTTGACAAGTGATGAATACACGATTGCTTTCAGGGCTGGGTTCAGAGTAAAGCCGAATGTATGATTCAGATTACAAGATTGAGAATTCTAAAATTTGGAGGCAACACTCCCTACTGGAAATAAAAATCAAAACCACAAAAAAAAATGATAATAATAAAAGGGAGGGCTTTAATTGTTAGCAGGAAGACACAAGACTCGAGAGCCTTGCTTGTCTCTCTCAGGGATTGGATTCAAATTGGAAGGGCTAACCGTTGGAAGGAGATTTTAAATGCCAAGTAGCGGAGCACATAATGAGCTGACATGGAAACATTTTCAATTTCTTCTTGTTTTTAAGTCAAACCTTAAAATAAATAAATAAATAAAAAAACTTTTGCAGTACCATTACCTTGAATTTTCGAATTTTTTTGTTTTCGAAATTTCAAACCGAAAAAGCCTTGCGACTTTGAGGGCTAGGCCTGCAAGGCCCAAAGGGCACAAGGCTTCAAATCAATATACCAGCCCATCCAGGAATTTTATCTTTTTAAATTTTTGTAAATTGGAAGAAAAAGACACAAAATATGTGAAACTCAATCAAAAATTTAATACTATATTTTATGGGTTTGGATGATCCCCTCTCATCTTTCCACTGGTTTTTACTTAAACTCATCTTATAGAGTAATTTGTTATAGTTGTTATTCGTTCCAAACCATACATTAGCAATTTCTTTACGTCAGCAGGGATACGTAAGTTTAATTGAACAAGCAAGTGTTGCGGTTGGCGAGGAGGATGGAGACAATAACAAGTGATCTCGATTAATATTACATGCATACATACATACATATATATATATCAACTTCAACTACCATAATCAATCAACTAACATATATAAATTTCATGAATTTTCAATTTGATTATATTGGTCAATTTTTCTTTACTCTGCTTGGTAGATGCATTTTAGATAAATTTTAATTCTACTCTCTCGTTGGCTAGGCCACTATAATATAAGGTTAATTCTATTATGTGATTGATTTATTTCATTGACTAACACACATAACTAAACTCTTTTTATTATTTTTTTAACAAGTATTCATTTAATTTTGACAATTTATTCATGATTAACAACAATTCATTAGGATGTTTAACAAATAAAATGAGTGAAATTTTAAAATTTTTAATTTGTAATTGTTTGTGTGAGATTAACAAGTGACATTTAAAAATAACAAGTTCAAAAATTAACAACACACGTTTGGTTATTATATGAAAATAATTTTGTGCTAAGTTTACTACTTATAATTTTTTGCCATATATATGGTAAAAGGCTTGGTAGCCATTGGGCCACCAAATTTTAAGTAGCCAAAGGTTACGGGATTAAACTCACCCTTAGTTACTTAAAAATTTATTTTATTAAATAAAGTGTTGCTGGAGCTTCGGTGACCTTGCCAACAGTAGGGGTTCTAGCGACCTCACTGTCAACAGAGGTCCAACGGCAACGATGATGAGAGTTTCTCTTTCTTTTTTGTTTTTTTAATTATGAGGTTATTTTAATATTTTTGCCTATGAAATTAATATATCAAAAAGACTAAAGAGCTATAGTGATATTATCAAATTATTTGGTTCTTTTAAAATATAAATATTATACAGTGATCCTTGAATTCTATTTTTTCAATAATAAACCTCAATTTTCTTGAATATTAATTAATGATGACGTCCAAATATTACCTTTCTCAGTACCAAAAATTGCATATGCATGCTTAGTGAATAAGAATTAGCTCGTACTCCATCACGTGGTGGAGATTTTTTCGAAAATATTCGCATCTCAATGATATATATATAACAAATAATAAAAGTTACTTCTGTTCAAACATATAAAGTATTTTTTAAAAAGTTAAATATTAAAAAAGATAAAATATTTTTAATCTTTTGAGGTGTAATTATTATTTTTTTTTTAAATATCTCTATTGATAAATGACTTTATATTTATTATAGAATTTTTAATAAAAATAAATATGAAAAGATAGAGTTAGTTTAAATATAAGTAACTACTTTATTGAGGGTGAAATTTAATTTAAAATATTATATATTTTTTCAATAAAGAGAATATAAAAGCAGGTAACTATTCTTGCACATGTGTGATCAAGTACGTTGCAGGGATCCCATTAGTTGGTACAAAAGTCATAAAAGAAGATGTTTCCTGGAATTATATTCAGCTACAAGGCTTCACAAAAATCAAAATGTGAATATGAATTCACTTCCATAAAAAATATTTAGTCCCAGACACGTTTCCTGCAATATTTTACACAACAAATATGAATGAATGGGGATGATATTGGCCACTTCTTTACTTCTGATCTTCGGCCTCTTCACTCACGACGGTCTTCTCTTGAGCGTCTGCATCGACGAACGAGTCCACCTCCTTTACCATTTCCTCGACCTACAACAATTTCATCTAGCTACTTGAATTACTAATATTATTAATAATAGTTGACGCTTGGAATTATATATTAAAAAGCCAGGCGGGATTGACACGACCCAGAGGTTTATTGGCTGCAACGAGTTGCAATTTATAATAAAGATAAACAGTAAACAAAGGGTTGGGTGAGGCTGGCCATGATAAAGAAATCAAACAAATTAGAGGGTCGTTGGCAGTGAGATAAGCAAGAATATTGTAAGAAGTGAAAAACCTTGTCTAAGACGTCTCCTGCTAGATGGGCGTCTTTATCTATTTGTTCAGCCAAGTTTTCAATCAACTCAGCAACGTCTTGAAGTTTGCCCTCGGGAAGATGCTCGGCAGCCGCTTCCGCCACCTCCTCCACCTTCTCTGCCACTTCTTCCACAACGTCTGAAATTTTTTCCATTTCCTCTAACGTTGTTTCAACTTTCTCTGCACGTGATGATTCATTGAACGGCTAATGTAAATTAAACAAACATGCATATGATGATCTCCAACGCATATACAGAATGGGTGTTGTTTGTTCTATACTCTGATTCTACCTTTCAGTTTCAGCAACGGTCCCCATTTTCCCTTGGAAAATGATAGAAGTACCGTCACAATTGTTCCAAGAATCCACACTTTCCTGCTTCAGAACCGAGCTCTTTAGGGTTTACGAATTTCAGATTCAGATTAATAACGAAAAGGTTGAGTAAAATCGGGGAGGGAGAGACTTACCAGTCGCCACCAGCTGGAAAGGGAGCTCCTGGAGGCACACCGGCGTGGATTGCCACGTTCTTCCTGCATAATTAAAGGGTGGAGTTATATATATATATATATATATGTAGATAGATAAGCTTTGAAGAAGCTAGCTAGCACGTCAATCAAATAACGAAGCAAGATAACGAACATATTTCTTCTGATCTGGAATTGAAATCCAGCGTTGAAGCCTCGCAGTCCCGACAACTTGTATTTTGTAATAAAGAAGGAGCGATCATATCTGAGTTGTGACCTGATTCTGGGACCAGCTTTTGAAGCCGGACATCTGGAAAAAGTGCCTGTGACGGCGCAAGTCGATTGTGGAAGGACGATTGTCATGGCCATGGAAAAGTGAATCTAAATCTGGAGATCTTGTGATTATATATAAATTAAGGATTTAGGAAGGTGTGCGGAAGAGTAGATAGAAGGACAACGTACGTTGGACGAGGATGACCTTTATTTTGGTTATATATATTAGTAATATATAATAACGGTCAACAACTCAACAAGTTGCACCAAGTCTCTCTATGTACTAAATCTTACTAGAATTTTCAACTTGCTCTAGATCTATTTCCTTCGCACGTTTTCCCATGCTTCTATTTTAAGAGAAAGCCGTTAAGTTGAAACCCACGTTGAATTATCAATTTCACATGACTTGCAACAACTTGCTACTTTTTTATGAAATCTCCTTTCGATTAAAGAACAACGTGCAGAAGTTGAATATACTCATAACGCCAATTTTCAACACGCCACTCAAATTAATTTCCATTTGTTTATCGTGGTGTATTGTAATTTTGTGGTCAGGTTGCAGCTAATTGCTTTATGAGGGGAATAATTGGAGGGAAATTCTTTTGTCTAATGAAAAAAAAAAAAAATTGCGTGAATGGCATTCCAATCTGATCTGGTAGAACGCCAGACTGGGGAAGATTCTTTTTCCTTCCCATTATCTTCTATTCTTTTCCTCTCTTTTTTAATTATTAGATCAAGATTTGAACAATTCAGATTTGATGTGTTATAAAATTATGATTAAAATGTTAAATGATAAGAAAAGGTAAATAATAAAATTAAAAATGCTAATATTCCATTTGAATGGTTAAAATTTAATTGAAAGCCAAATAAAAAAATATATTTTATAAAAAAATTAAATTTAAACCGTTCAAAATATTAAATTTAATAGTTACAAAAGGAAGAAGAGAGAAAAACGATGGAAATGGAACAGGAGAAAATCAAACCAGGGATATTCATTTATTTTGTTTTTTTTTTATTGGTTTCCTAAGGCTGGTGTCCCCACAGTTGGTAGTCATGAGAATTTTTTTGTTAACCTGGAGCATGATTTCATTAGATAGAAACAAAATACAAACACCAAAGCCAATAAAAGAAAATCAAACTAGGACAAGATCGACAAAGAATCCCAAAGAAACACAGCTCCTAAACCAAACAAATAGTTGACGCCAAACCTTGCAAATCGGAGGATAGACAAAGCTCTTGTCTAATTTGATCATAAGAGGTGGCAAGTAGAAGTTGGTTGTCCGCGGGCATGCTAAGTCGAGCCCAACTTATTTGACACAGATGCTGCACAACAAATTGCAGCTCAAAGAATCCCTCTAAAAATAGAGGAAAGGGAGACCTAAAAGTTAAAAATAACTTCCAAAACAAGATGATCACAGTAGAGTTAAGCCAGTTCAAGCCATAGACAAAAATGATCCACAAGTATAGGTAGAAATAGAGACAGAAAGACACACAAAGAGCATAATACAGAAATAAAACAAACAACAAAATCCTAAATAAAGCAAAAGGGGGCAACTAACAGAAGAAAAGCTCAACCAGAGAGCCTTATCGCGCCTGGCCGTAGCAAGACAAAGACCTCATGACCTTTGGGGGCTGCAAGACAGCCATCAACCTTCACAAAAAACACTGTCGTCAAACCTTCTTGCCGTAGATTCACATCATCCATAATGTTCACTTCCCCTTACCTATCTCTACTCTCTGTGGAAGCCTTCCCTCAATATCCATGATCGACAGAATATGATCCCACTTCCTAGCCCCTTTCTTCACCATTGCTATAACGTTTAGGTCTTTTGGCTAGAACCAGCAACAATCCCCTGTTTTTCCTTCATTAAAAATCCATCTGCTCTTGCTCAGCAATAATTGAAGAGACGACCCACTAAAAACATTTGCCGCTATTACCAAATCCTAGCCGCAACCAAGGAAAGAACCATCCAAATGATGGCGGAGAAACTCTCCCGTATGGAGAGAAAAAGCTCACCCTAAAAGTGAGAGATTTTCAAACCTCGATACTAGATATTCAAACCTTGACAATTATGAGACTAATCCATTAAAAAATTTAAATGTCATTTAAAGAGTTATTATCTCCCAAGAGTTGCTCTCCATAAACATCTTCAATAATCAAACTTTAAAATTGTCTTCAAGGGACGCAAAGTATTATCATTTGTGCCACACTTATTTGGTATATTTAGTTTGGTTTTGATCGCCTATTTAATAGTAATGGGTTGTTTTAGGCCTCGTTCCAGAGAACAAAATTTGGGCTTTGTAGGCCTCCTCATTTTTATCTGTCAGCAAGCAATTGTCAATGAAAAATTTTACCCCAAAAAAAAAGGGTTAGTGAAAACAGGGAGGCCCATAAGGCCGAACTGAGTGACGCATCGATGTTTCGTTTCATTTGTTTTCGTGGCCTTACCCATTGAAAGTTAAATCCACAAAACCCGTGCAATAACCCCAATAACAAACAAAATGCTCATTGATTTAGGACCATGAGTATTTATTATTGGGTTTATGTAATTGCCACGTGGCAGTCCATCGTTATGTAGAGCGTCAATTAATTGAGCCGTGAGAGTATTTGTGAATGCACCAAACTTTAAGACAAGACATCTAGTCGTCTTGATAAAGACTTGATACCCCAATTCTCTTTCTCCGCCTATTTTCCTTCCATTTATAATAAACTATTGGACCCTTGGGATTATTTAAAAAAAAAAAACTGAGAATCAACCAGCATTAATGCACAGGGGCAGCAGACAATAAAAGAAACTTCAAATATATGTCATGTTTCAATTGAATAATTTGCCGAGAATTTGAACAATGCAAGGAAAATTACACCAATGAAACTGACATTTGAACTAACTACAATTGATTACTTCATGTTAAACAAACCGACCCAAAAAAACTAGAGAGGCACAAAACTTGTTCAACTTGTTATCAATTCAATACCACCAAACACATCCAATCCAAGTCCACTAAACTTTTGAAAGGGACGACGAAACAGACCAAAAAAAAAGAAATTCTCCTTCAAACAAAACCGGTCTCTTTTAACTCTCATTCTGTGGGTAAATTTCTTCTTGAACCGTCAATGGCGAGGATACGCAGGAAACTCTTCCCGGCACTGTCTGATATAAACCAAACCCAAGATTGTCCTGAATTTTGCGACCCAGCTTGCCCTTATAGCTGCTATTCTTTCCCAGACTACTACTTCCCACCACCTCCACCTCCTCCACCTCCTTTTTCGGCCACTGATCATTCCAGTTCAGGTACTCACATCTCCTCCAATTTCATCATTCTTGCTTCTCTGTTCACTGTCATTTTTATTCTCCTGGGTTTGTACGTGATCAAAGCCAAGTGCTTTGCTAATTGGTGTGGCCGGAGAGACAATGGATCCCAGTCAGAGGTCTCAGACCAAGAGTTTCTTGATGAGAACCATGTTGATCACCCTGTCTGGTTTATCACCAGTGCTGGTCTGCAACAGTCGATTATAAATTCTATCACGGTTTGTAAGTATAGAAGAGGTGATGGGTTGATCGAAGGAACCGAGTGTTCAGTGTGTTTGAACGAGTTTCGCGAAGGTGAAACCTTGCGACTCTTGCCTAAGTGCAGCCACGCCTTTCACATCCCCTGTATTGACACTTGGTTGCGTTCGCATACTAATTGTCCTCTCTGTCGTGCTGGGATCGTCTCGAACAATGTCAGACCTGAGGCTGCCGTGTCGAATTGGGCTTCAACGGAGCTAAACTCTGAAAATTCACAAAGGAACCAAGAGATTCAAGCTGAGAATCCGCCAAATGATGGTGAATTAAACGACAATATGATGGTAGTTGTAAATGGGGCACCTGGAAACAGAGCTGGAACTGTGGAAACCCAAGACTTGAACGATAATTTGGTTTCAAAGGAGCACGCAAATGTTGCACGCAACGGTCCAAAAGACGATCATGGGGTTTTAAATGAAGGCAATCGAATTGAGATAAGGTCTATGTCCATGGATTATAGGCCGGCAAATTCTTCTAGTTGGGAGCCTGAAGAAAACCATGCAGGGCTTGAAGAAATTCGGCGTTCCTCTGTTACAAAATGTCTACACCTGAGCCCTATTCCTATGAAGAGGTCGTTCTCTTGCAGCGGAAGGATTCTATCTGCCAGAGATCACAGGAATCTACATATAAGTCTTTCTTATTAGAATTTATCATCATGATGTGTATATATTCTCATGTTCATGCTCTTTGAATTTCGGGGGTGCATAAATTTGTTTATACAGAAGGCATAAAAGGAGAAATTGTGGGTGAGACAAGGAGATCAATTTTAATCGAGCTCTGCTTCCCAAGGGAAGAAAATATCGTGCTAGTTTGAAGTTTTATCAATTTAGAGGCAGACTGCAAAAGAATAACCCTGCTGCACCAGGTGCAGAGGTAGAAGTGCCGAAGGGGTTTGATTTTGATCCCAGAACGAGGAATCAAACAGTTTTATTTTCATGAGGATTTGCGTTGTGTAATTCTGAATGAGGCCTTGATTTTTTTTTTTTTATAATGTGGATTTTGATGGGAGGAAGACTTGTGATGCTCCTCTAGCTTGACAAAAAATACTTTAGTTGAGTGGGAGGAGAATTTTTAGAGAGCAGTGAGGAACTAAATCAAAGCAAAAGAAGATAAAATCTTGGGAAGGAGATGAGGGCGAGGGAGAGTCCGCGTAATATAAAATGGGGAAAGCAACATAATCATATTAAAAGGAAAGATGATGATTGCTTGCAAGAGTGGCATTAGTTATCATGTTAGTCACCAGATCTACCAATTTTAGGTGAAACTTCCATAATGGCTACTCACTCTCCCTATCCCTAACGCCACGCCCTCGCCTATGTGGCATCTTAGGGAATCAGTCACTCAACTCATCTATGGACATTATGGGATTCATGTGTCAGAATGCTGTAGTTAAGAGTTTAGACCCTAAACTAGGGTCATCTCTTCATGCATTGAGTATTGAGGGTCATTCATTTGTTTCTCCATCCATTCCTTTCCGAGTTGTTCATTGGTGGTTTTTTGACAACACGCAACAACAGTATTAGCAATAACAGGTAAAACTGTTTTTCTGGTTGCATTATTTTTTAAAAACATTTTTCCTTTTCCCTCCTATCTTGGCCATGACATTGAAAACAAGCCTTCTCAATTCATCGCCATATGGCACTGTTTGGAGAGACACGTGTCAATAACCAACATATGAAATTTTGATACTGTTTTATAAGGCCTGATTCATTTGTTACAGGGAGAATCACACTTAGGCTGCCACTTTTTTTAAAAAAAATAAATAGTAATTATCAACTCAAACAATTTTAAATTCAACAGTCTTAATTATAAATAAAACATTTAAGTTTAAAAAACAATGTTCATCTTGTAATTGAGATTTTATTTACAATGATTTGAATTAGTATTTGCGGCTCATTAAAAAAAATTAGAAACTTAACTATTTACTTCCTCGTTAAAAAACATAAGGTATTTTTAATCGAATCTCACCTCCAATAAAGCAATTAGCTATTTTCAAACTAATCCTATATTTTTATACTTACCCCTGTTAAACACCATACAAAAAATATAAAGTTATTAACAATAAGGGTGTTTTTCAAAAAAAGGTAACGATTACATATCGAAAGATTAAAAATACCTTATATTTTTTAACATCCAACTCCTTAAAAAATATCTTACATTTTTTGAATGGAGAGAATATTAATTTAATATTTTGATATTTAAATATTATTTCCCTCCATTAAACTACAACCAAATATAAGGGCTCATGGTTAGTGTAAAAAATGGTTTTTTTTTACATGTACGGTTTTATTTTTATTGTGTTATGGAGGACTCAATCCTATATTTAGGAGTTGAGATTCACTGGTCTATTATCGCAAACTATGGGCCGAAAAGGAGAAGGGTTTGCTTTCACGTGGCTCAAAAATTAAAATTCTATAAGCTGAATTGACCAAAAACTTCATACTTTTCTAATCTTGCATATTAATCATATTTTATAAGGATAATTTAATTTATTTTACAAATCACTAACTAATAAAATTATCTTATTTTAAATTAAAATTTTTAAACTATTTTTAAAAAGTAATAGAAAGAATAATAAAAAATAATATTATATTATTTATTTATTTTTTATTTTTTATTTGAGGGTTATATTTAAAATTTCAATTACTTTTATCTCTTGTATTTTTATTGTATTAATATTAATAAAATTAATAAAAATAATTTATAAATAAAATCAGAATGGAGATCGATGTAAGCTGAAAATGCTACCCTTTTTAACCACCAAAATGCAACTCTCTCCCCGGTTTTCAACTTAATTTACACATGCAGCCCATAACTACTCCCTGGATTCGATGGAAACAGACTGGGCGTATATTTCATCAATAAATATCAGCGCAGAACATTCCGTTGTGAAACTTGTTTACTTTGAGTCACTTCAAGTAGGAGGGGGGCAAAATGAAGTGGGGAATATCGTACTCTTTTTCCTGCCCCTGATTCTGTTTTTCAAAATTCCCAATGATTTCGAATCCCCATCATTTCGCTTGCGGAACTCCTTCCAAGTTACCTACAAATCTGTACTATCCACGTTCAAGAATCTCCCTCCCGGCTTTTCCCTTTTCCCGGCCTGGTCCCTCTCTTATCAAATCTCTATCTATCACTGCCCCATACCAGACCCAACTTTTCCAATTCCCATGATGCCCAATTTTCCTTCCGGTGTTAAATCACATAACTTATCTCACACCAGAAAGTGTCGTTTCCTGTTTAAATCTTGCGCAGAAAGTTTAATCTGCGGTGTGAAAGGAAGGAAAATAGTAGGCCTTAAAACGGATATTTAATTTAAGAATGGACAGACAAAATTCATCGGTGCTTAACTCTGTTGGAAAAGTTCTGATAAGAGAGGTCGACACTTGGAAAGTTTGCCAAGGCAAGCTAGGCGCACCTTTATAGCTCTTTCCTTTTTCCCTAAAGTGACAACAAAATCTAATGGAAATTTCTTGACTCGGATGTGAAAGCTTATTAAATTGCCCACAAAACATCACCTGTGGGTGAATCATGTACGCCGAACATGAGTGCCAGATATCATCTACCAATGCTGGATCTATATTTTAATCAAGATACGATCCTTATTTCAGTTCCAACCGTGATTTAGTTTGTCTTTTACGACGTTCTCTGCGCCTCATATTGGAGGATGAGAATTTTATTATTGTTGGGTTTCTTTTTTACGAAATAATTTCTTTTGTTATCATAAAGAAGCTCGACCTGTTTGAAGGTCGAGCCCTCCATGAGATTATATAGCCGACATGACATTTTCCCCACTCGGTAACAAATGGAAAAGAGACGGAAAAGGGTGGCCAAAGGTAGAAACCAAAAAAGGATTTGGATTCTTCGTTGACCACAGAGTCTTGAGCATTTATGTGGCGCAAGCAATCCTGCGCCAATTGAACTTATAATCTGGATGGTACGAAAAAACAGGGCAATGATCATAACGTTGAAACTCGGGCAAGGTCTAGTATGTTACTTTCGCTGCTTCTACAGGACACACGATCAAATGAAAAGACCATGGTTCTGTACCAATATTCCAAGTACACAGAACCTCCAAAACCTTCTTTTTATTCTCACAAGTCCAAACCGGATCATCATTACATTGAGCGATTGTGAAGCGGGCAGAGAGATAAAAGGGTGTTGAAGAATATTCACACGTGAAAGACAACAAGGAAGGTGATAGGTATCCATAATTAAATATCAAATACTTTCAAGAACTGAATCGCCAAGAAAGGTGCGTGTTGCTGTCAACTATTTGTGATGATTCCGGTGCTTATTCAAAAACTTGAAACACGATGTGGTGCTCAATATCCTGTCTCCTTGCTTCTCTTCCTTTAAAAGTTAAAAGCATTGAACTTGTTGCGTCTTCCAGAAAGGAGCCAAGCCTATTGTTACCCACGTTAAAGCTACTTTTGATAGTGGTTCGGCTGCAATGATTGAGGGATCAACTAGTTTAATTTTACCCAACATGTTATACGTGCAATCCTTACCACATAATATAAAACCTATAGCAAAAAGATATTGATCTAATCGGTAAATATTTGGTTTATAACATATAAGAACGTAGCTTCAAATTAAATCATGTTGATATAAGGATACTGTTAATAAATAATTTATAAATAATTCCATGAGCGCACTTTTTAAATTTAAAAATATATCTTAATCTTGACTAGCTTTTAGTTCTAATTCATCTAAACTTTCATGATATAAAAAAATATGAAATCTTCAACAAAATTATTAATAAGTTATAAATTATGTGATTCAAATAAAACTTAATGTATGACCGGACACCAAATAGAAATGGGCACACATCTAAAATTATAAATCTAGGTGTATTATTCATTTTTCCTGAATCAATAAATTGATTTTCTAAGACTATTTGATGGCAAAAAGCTACGTCTGATTAATCGTCGCTGCATGCGAAGCTTCGTTGTCACGTCCATAAAAAGCTCGAGTGAATGAGACGAGTATCATATCTTACAAAGCTCAAAGCTATGTGCTCTATGTCCGCTCAAGAATAATAAAAAAAAAAAACAGAGTTTGTGAGTTTAATAGAGTCGGTAAATTCTATCACAGCTAAGTTCTTAACAACTATTGTGAGTTTAATTGGTTTTAATTTGTTCGTAGCTGCGATTAATGTTTGATATAACAATTAAAATTCCTTGAAGGCTCCCCATGCTAGTTCACGTGTCTTCTCTCTCTCGCTAATTCATGGAAGCTCGACCCAACAAGACAGAGAGACAATACTAAGCACTACTCATGGTACTTTATTAACAGGAAACATGAAATTCTTCGAGACATGTGACGCTGTTGGATGTACATGCCTAGAGTGAAATAAGACTAGATGGGCCACGCCCTGAACAAGCTACTCATTTTCTAACTATCCTACTTGAGTTCTGCACAATTTTTTTGTTCTTATTAGGAGTTCCGTTCAGCCAAAACCAGAGCAATTATAAACTCTTCCAATACAATACAGACATTCAGACTAAACTAAAAGGTATAATAATTTAAACATTACTACAACCGAAGTCCGAAAAGCATTCTCTCAAATTTCAACAGAAAGCAGCTTCTTCTTGAATCCTGCGCATTAGTTGATTCACAACGGCTGCAATTTCATCTACTGTGTTCAACTGACTCTCATCCTCAACCTGTTCCAATCATTTCATTCGCAAATCCAATGAATACTAACATTGATCTTAGTACAAGGAAGAAATTAGGAAAAGAAGGGAATCAACCTTTACGCTAACGGAGTACAGAACCGTATCGTCGAGAGTTGTGGTGACGTTAAGGTGAAGAACGCAGAGTCTGAGACTCTGAAGCCCAACAACCATCTTCACGAGCTGGCCCTGCCGTTTCTTGGAGAGTATCTTGAGGTTGGCGTGGCTGTCCACCAAGCTCACTTCTATATCGGCGGCCCCGGCCTCCTTCTGGTTTTGTCCCATCACGACGTCGTTCGGGGCCGTACAGCCGGTGATGCTCTGAGTTGCAGGTGTCGTGTACTGTGGGAACGTGAAGAACTCGGGAAAGGGGCTTTGTTCAGTGCGTGGCTTTCTCTTAGTCTGGCCCTGCATCGACTGTAGATGTTGTTCCAGCTCCTTGACGAAGTTAATGGCGCCTCCAATTATAGAGGCCTGGTCACCCTGTTTTTGTGACACGACGCATGAGATAAAGTAATGAATTTGGATACGGATCAAAGAAGGAAATGAAGCCAAGTGTGAATTGTACCGACCCTTTGGACATAAGAAGGAGGCATCAAGGATCGGAGCACGGCCAAGTACTCATTCATCTGCTTGCGGCGATTTCGCTCCACGGCAATGTGGGTCATCCTCTGGCTCTCGATTTCCTCCTGGTTCTTGGCGGTCTTGGTGCGGCGTCGTTTTCGGCGTCCTGTGGAAGCCGCAGGAGACAGAGATTCTCGAGGAGACGAGTTAGAGCTGTCCCATGAATCCTTCACGTCTCGCAACACCGAAGAGTAATCCCAATTCGCATTGCCTGTGATCCCAACAAAACGTTGCTGATGTTCTGCTTCTAAGCCATGGCCAAGTCCAAACATATAGCTATAGTTGAATGCATCTTGTGGGAAAACCACAGCCTCAAGTGCCATTGGCCGTTTGGACGAAGCAGAAAGAGAGTAAGGAAGATTGATTGTTATGAGACGAGGGGAAGGAAAACGAAGAAAGACGATGGGGGCAGAAGCACAAAAGAGACCAAACAAAGAGGCCCTTTTATGCTGCTGCCCCTAAGGCTATTAGAGCTTTCATTTTTCAAAAATGATAATTCGAGCGAACTAAATCTACAGCTCCTCGCACGTGACCCCAGATTTTTTATTTCGGATTTCATTGTGGCTCCCTCCCTTGACCAGTGACCCCTCTAACTCACCAGGCACAATCACACCTTCTTCTCTCATTATTTCACTTGCCCACTTGTTCATTCCTTTGTTTCCCATCCCTTCTACACGCTTCCTTTCTTTTCTTTTGACTGCGATCTCTTATAACTCCTTTCCCCTAGTTTTGGCCCATTGGCAATTACATCATCAAAATCAAACGCAATGACCATTAAAGCCGATAATATTTTACGTAGTCAACCATTAGGTTACATGGGCTCAATCATTCAGCTTCATTCTGCCATTTCCCATCACGGCTCATATCCGAAACCCGGCTATTAATCACAGGCACATATAGTAGATGAATTCTTCAGCTTCCAAAAGTGGCATCTTTTGTCCATTTCAGTGTGAAACTTACAAAACGGTTGGTTCGCGAGGATGGGACCGAAAGGTTAAGTAATCCAACTACACGGTTCATCAGATTAATTCCTGTTTTCGGAAAGGGGGCAGAGTCTCCCTCGTGAGGACAGTTAAACTTCCAACAATGTGGTCCTCCATCGGTGTGATGTGCTCCGTTTCAACGTTAAAGCTTCTAATAATTGCGTTTCATGTATTATTTTATCACGCAATAATATTATATTAATTCGAACGTGGGGTCAACCGTGGCTTTATAATATTTGGTGATAATGTGGTCTTGGACATGGAAAGGAGAAAGGTGAGGAAAAGCTGGTGATTACACCGCGTCCAGCCAAAGCAAGATCGATCAGAGAGTCCGTAAAGAAGAACAACGACGAAGCAGCTTAGTTGGAGCGTCGAGACAAAGCTCAGGATTCAGAGGAATCCGTGTGACCGCTCAAAGGACCACTCTGTAATCATCTACCACATGAACCGAGAACACTGTGCCTTCCTCTTACTTCGTCCCCTTCCCGAGGTCCCTGGGCTACGCTCTTTTGATCCTCGTTATTTACGATTAAACAATGCTAGTCCATATTTATTTTTTAACCTTTCGTGCGCCAAATCAATTTAACTTTACCCGATGCCAGACCGGTTTCACGAGCTTTGCTAATTAACCATTTGACCCCATCTCGATACGACATTCCCTAGAGGTTTTCTTCCCTCATTTTTCGGGTCTCGTACGGAATATTACTAATACCATAACATTTGTTTATTGATTTTTATTATTCTGACCAGTTTTTGAGTTACGTTACTCCCTCCTATTAAGTTTAGTTATTGATTAATAGTAACGTTTCCACTGCTAGTCTTTGATGTCCGTGTTGAAATATGATTAGAATACGGAGGAAAATCCAAACCCAGCTGGCACTCCTTTGAATGTATCAGACAAATAATTGTAGATCATGAGATGCGATGGTTCAAATCTTAACAACAAGGCAACTTGGCTGATTAGATTTTGTTATTAGCTCTCAAATTATCATTATTCATGTTACTAATTAACTAAACATATAAAATGTTTTCCGGGGAAGGGAATAAAAATCAAATGAAAACCGATATAATATGGTAGTAAATTGTTTGGTTTCCATTTTAAATATGGATCTTTATCAAAAACTCTCATTTCCGGTGTCTCACAAAAAAGTGGTTTCAAAATTTTCTCAAAAAAATTAAAAAACTGAACACAAATGTTAAAAGCAAGCAGGCTCGTTAATTACCGTGTTTTTTGAAATAATAATTTCATCTCTATTCTATTTATTATGTTTAATTACCTCGTTCCCCACCCATCTTGGAACGAGCTATAACAATGCATTCTTATTTCTTCTTAATTGTGCAAGATGCGTGGATAATATTCATTAGCTATATTAAAGTACAAGTTGCCAGGCTCCTTAAACTTCGTATATTAAAATTAGCTCAGCAATATGTTGTTAATTAACATCATGTCGCCCCTCGCCAGGCGAACGGTTCACACAGAGTTCTGTCTCGCTCCTTGCTTTGTTGGAGACAACACGTATACTATGGTTAAAGGAATCATTGTGTCTTCGAGTTGTTGTTTTTTTTTTTTTTTTTGTTTGAGGATGAAAATGATTATTCAATCTGACAAGGATGAAATGGCAATGATGAGTGAAAAGAAAATAGTTGACGTTTTTGTGCTTAGCTTTTAAAACTAGTGCTGTGGGAAATGACCCGATTTCACGTTTCCGGACTTGAAAAATCTTTTCATACACTACTACTAAAAAATATAAATTAACGAAAAAATTTAATAAAAAATTATCTATTTAAAAAATTAGTGAAAAAATTAATAAGAAATGTTAATTTTATAACTTGGCTTAAAATTAGTGAAAAAAATAATGAAAAACTATAAATCCCTCTATAAAATAAAAGAATTAATAAGAAAAATAGTAAAAAACTATCATAAGGACTGTCAATTTTTCTTTAAAATAAAATAATTAGTGAGGGATTTAGCGAGAGATTCTGTCCCTAACTAATTACTACAAAAAAAAATTAACTTTTGACAATGACTTTTAATTATATATTTAATTATTTTTATTTAAAAATAAAAATTAACTGAAATATTTGTAATAAAATTATTTAATATTTTTTATTTCAAGATGATTTTTATTAATAAAATAATATTTATTAAAAATATAATATAAATAATAATTTAAATAAAATATAAATATTTTTAACATATTAATAATTGAAAATAAAACTTAATATGTATATATGTGGGTAGTTTTATGATATATTATTTGATATATTTATGTAGTTAAATAATATATATTTAATTTTAATATAATAATTGTAGGTGTCTTTCAATTCAACTGACAAAGAAGGAGAGCATAAGACTTGAAAGGTATAAAGTTAAAGGTTCAAGTCTTGATTTTGACATAAACATAATGAATATATGATATAGTGAGGAGCAAGTGACATAGCGCAAGGTAGATAATGACATGTCATGAGTTGTCATACATGTGACGGGTGATGGGATATGAGATGGTAGATGACATAGCGGTTGACAAGGTAAGAGGTTGTTTGTGACATGTCACAAATTGATGGACATATAAAGGTTAATGTGACATCATTATTTTTAAATATAGACATATTTAGTGAGAGACTAATAAGGGACAAGCAAGGGATTCAATTCCTAGCTAATTTCAATGAAGAACTGAATCCCTCATCGATTAGTGAGGGAAATACGATTCCTCACTAAATTTAAGGAGCCTTTTTTTAACTACAAATTTAACAAAAGATAAAATTCCTTGTTAAAATGTAATTTAATTAGGAAAAATGACATTCCTCACTAAATTTTATTTTTTTAATAGTGCACTAATCTCCCAAAAAAAAATTCAAAACACTGCCTCAAAAAAGGGATAGATAATTCAACGGGCTTGGCTTATATTTTTTACTTTATCTAGACATACAGACACATTAACTATATTTTGAATAAGATTACGTTCAATAAAATGCTGCTTAATTAATTGTGTACAATCAATAAATATATATATTTATATATATAATGAAGTTGTTTACTGATTTACTCCCATCAATTTGCCAAATTTATTCTTGCTGCAGAAAGATATGATATTCATATGATCTTTTTCAAAAAATAAAGTATACCTTGATTTTCTAATAAAACAAAACTATACTACAGAAATTTAAATTAATTTTTCTTGCATTATTAAATGTGCATATATATGTGTTTAAAAAGTATTTTTTTTAATCATTAAAATACTGAGATTTAGGCTAGCAGCTTGCATGCAGGGATCTGGGGAGTTAAGGGGGTTGAAACGGGCTTGGAAATGTGGGGTGGCGAAGAGCAATCGCAGAGACGGACCGCTTTGAGGTGATGGAAGCATTGAAACTTGAGAGCTGGGTGTTCAGAAGATCACTCAGAGTACTCTCTCCTTAGCGAGATCCAGAGCTTGTTAGACAGAGACTGGATCGCCGAGGTCAAGTGGTGTTGCAGGGATGCGAATGCGTTGGCCGAGGAGGGGCTAAATGCAGAAAGTGGAGTTCGTTTATTTTTAAGAAAATTATAACTAAATTCTATACAAAAAAAATTAATTATAATAAAATTTATTGATAAGTAAACTAAACTGTATTAACAACTTTTAATTCAATTGTTAATAAATTTTATAATAATTAATTTCTTTGTATGTAATTTTAATATAATCATTCGTTCATTTTTTCACTCCTCTTGGTTGTATCGCCCATGCTATTGCACAGGAGAGCGTGTTCAGTTGACCATCTTTCTTTCCCAATTCCCATTCCGGCACTGTTTCTATTCGATCAAATATAAGAATAATGAGAATCATTCCTTCATTCTATTAAAACTAATTCTTATCCATGTATTTCGCGAAAAATGTTCCAATATTCAAACTTGCGGGCGTAGGTCTTCGAATACAGTTTGACTAGGGTGCACAAAAACTAGGTAAGACTGAATTAGTTGTTAACCGGTACACAATCTTCACATGGTGAAACCAAGATTGGACTTAAGAGTAAAAATAAACTAGATCGAGTTAGGTTTTAATCAAATAGGCTTGACTTTATATGGTAAATTAAAGGTTTGAGCTTGTATAGAATTTTTTTTTTTTACGGTTTAAGCTTAAGCCTATTTAAAAGCCTACTTAAAAATAACGCCTTTTAAATAGGCTCACATTTTAATTTTAAACATCTCAAATATATTTTAGAGCTATTATAATATATAATATATAACATAATTTATCAATTACAATATATAAGAATTGAAAGGACTTACTAACTATAATATAATATAATAATAAAGCGACAATATTAAAATTAATATATAAATATGATTGAAAATATAATTAGAAGTAGTAAAAAATAAATTAATTGAAAATTATATGGTAAAATTGATGTGTTTGTGATATAATATATAATATACATGTATAGGCTAACTTGTTGGGCTCGTAAGTTATGCCTTAAAAAAAGCATGACCTATTTAACTAAATAAACTTAATTAAAGGTATGAGCCTGACTTAAGTCTATTTAATAAGTAGGTTAGTCTAAGCTTAAAGTAGGCTAAACTATAAGCTTTTATTAGAAGCCTGGCCTATTTTCACCCCTAAATTTGGGCTAATCTTGTATTAAAAAAATAAATTTTGGTCTTGTATTGAAAAATAAATAAATTTTATATATTAAATTAAGTTCATCCAAAGTATTCTCTTAAAAAATAATATTATGATCAAAAGTAATATTTTTAAACTTTTAAAAATTCAATAACGTACATTGTTTTTACATAATATTAAGTTATGTAATCAAATTAAAATTTTAAATAAAAATAATATATTGATTTTTTAAAATTTATTATAATAACAACAAAGTAATTTATTAAATATGATCTATAAAAGAAATTTTTTTTATAAAATCAATTAACATTGATAAAAAATTATAATAATATATAATATGCATATATGCTGAACTGAGCAAAACCAAGTTTAATCTAAACTCGAGGTCTAGGCTGACTCGGTCATCAAGACCAAGTTGGGTAAGATTGGGGCTATCAGGTCACTAAGTGTGTTACACAGCCCTAAATTTGATAGGATTAATTTAATATATATATATATATAGTGGTCAATTTTAAAATTGAATTATATATATATATTTCCTCAAACCCATACAAATGTACTCATGTAGTCAGATTTTATAATAGTCAAATTTATCATTATAATATATAATCTGAAATATAACCTCTGCGAGGTATAAAAGAAACAGCAATAACATATCCTGTCCAAATTGAATGACATTTTTTATGGGATTATCAGAAAGAATACCAGTGATCCAGATTTAATTTAATTTAGATAAGAATCGGAGGAGCATTTTCCTTCCAGATGATCACCAACTAGTCCCTGAATGAATTACTCAAAAATCTTCATTTTATCAGCCAAACGCGCGCTGCCAATATTATTATAAACAGCCAACAACTTTGACAAAGTACAGATAAGATCAAAATCATCATTAAATGAAGCGATAGGCGTACACATAGAGAGGATGAGAAAATGACGGGGATCTAAATCTATATATCTAGTAGTTACATGGTTGTGAGTCGCACGCAATGTGGCATTTTGACGTGCGTGGCTTAAATATTGAACACGTAGGAAGAATCGAAGTAGGAAATGAGGAAATTAAAAGGCCTAGAGGAGATAGACGAAGAGGTGGGGCTACCAATGTGATGAGGTGTATGTTACAGAGATTCATAAAGATATAGAATCTAGGAAGCGCGTATGTAGTAGTGAGTTAAATATGAAAGTGGAGATTGTCGCGTCTGGGGCGAGGGACACACGAGAAGAAGATTTGTGTGGAATTAATAAATGGAGGATTCCTTAGTTGCATGTGCTCGCCCCACAAAATACGCTAACGCTAAACTATAATTAACCAGGGCATCCCGCCAGAGTAAACAGGGGGCATATAATTAAATGAACGAGTCGCCAGCTGATTTGGTCAGAGATTTGGTTTAAACAATTCATTGATTAATAATAATAATTTATGATTAGCGGGGGCTAATAAAACACTCTGGAATCATAGCCCTGTAGACTCGTTGAAGAAACAAGAGGTTAAGGCCGAAGGGCACGTCCTGCTAATTCTGGAGATCTTGCTTTGTTGTTTTAGGAACTGGCTTTAGTTAGTTCACGTGCTTAGAGAAAAAAAAGTTACTCAAATTAATTGACGAACAGAGCAATTATTTAAAAAAATTACAGCTAAAGAAGACCCTCCAAACCTGTGCAATTTTTAAAATCAAAATAAAGGATATATGATTATTGATCACTAGTGTTGAAGTGCATCATCATTTTAATTAGAAGCAGGTGGGCATGTAGATCAGAACAAGTACGTAGTGCGCTGTGGCACTGATGGCAGCAGGTGAGTGTCTCTCTCTCTCTCGACTTCGCAAATTACTTTTATTTATATTTATATTTTTATATTTAATATAAAAATTTACAAAATTTTCGCCAAATAATTTTTCATTAATCGGACAATGCAGTTTTTAATCAGGATTGCCCAATTTAATTTTAATATTTTTACATTTTTTATAAATTATTCATCATTCAAATATATTTTGGACAGTCTACATTTAACATTAATTTACTACTTTTCTTTTAAAAAATATTATTAGCTAAAAATTTTAAATTTAGATTGCCAGAATAAATTTGGATAATCGAAAATATTAAAATTGAACATTTTAAATTAAACCTAGACTGTTTGGTTGTTAATAAATGAATTTATTAAAATTTTTAGAATTTTTCGTTTTATTAAATATAAAATAAAAACATGAGTTTAAAATTTTAAATCTGAACCAATCAGATTAAATCACCTGCATGGTCCAGATTTTATGATGCTTTCCGCAAATTGCACTCCACTCTGATATTTCTCTCTTCCATTGTCCCCACCACCACACCTTTTCTACTTTTTTTTTTTGGTATGTCAGTTCATTACTTTTTTTAAAGATTAAAAGTTCCCTCAATATATATTTAATGATTTGTTATTTAAGCATAAAAAATAATTTTTTATTTAAAACATACTATTTTGGATTCAAAATATCAGTATTTTTCTATTTTAATTTTGGTCTAAGATATAAAAAATTTAGTAATTATAGAAATTTTTGTTATTTTATCCATTATATTTATTAATCTTGAATTTTATGTGAATTTATAACTTTTTCCTCATTTGTCATTAGTAATTAGAATTAAGGGTAAATAGAAAAAATAATATATTTTTTATGAGAATACAATTTATTATGTGAATTATTTAAAAAAGCTATTTATATTTTGAATCAGAGAATATAATTTCTTAAAAATTATAGATAAAGTGTGGTGGTGGGGACAATGGAAGAGAGAAATACAAAGTTAATGGGTGTGTCAATATATATATATATATATATATATTAAAATTTGAAGAATAATACTGCAATTTGTTTTCCAACTCAGTTGGCAAGACAAAGAGGCTGTGGGCAAAATAAAATGTGAGGTCCTCACAAGAGGGATGCACTTCTTCAGATTAAATACAAAGTTAATGGGCGGTAGAGTTAGAAAAAAGGGCTAGTTTGGCCCTGTAGGGCCGGTCCTTGAAAGCTCAGGCCTAAAAAGGCCAGCACTTTTAAGTCTGAGTTTCCTTTAAGACCCTGATATACGAACCTGGTTCTTGATATAGCGGGCTCAGAGCAGGCCTTGCGGGTTTTAGGCCCTTTTAACTATTTTTATTTTTTTAAATTTTTTAATCAAATAAAAAATTACTTCATTCTGATATAATATCCAGTCAAAAAAGGTGCAAAAAAACTAACTAAATAACATTTAAATGAACTAAAAATACAAATAAAATAATAATAATGCAATAAGTAATGGATCGGCTAAGTCAACAAACACCCAATCAAAATTAGACGAGATTAAGCCTTGAAGGACTGAGATATGGGACTAGGAGACTAAGGAAAACAAAGAGCACGAGCACAATATGTGCATTAGATAGAACTTAGCTCATGAGTTGTGAATGCATGGGCATAATAAGTGATATGAGGACTTGAAAAATCAATGACAATGAGTGTCAACTAATCAAGCATTGTTGAGATTTAGTTCTTATAAGGGAGCATTATTGGAGTAAGCAATAAGGACGACTAAAGAGTGAGCAAAAACAAGAGCAAGAATGACTTGTGAGTTACGATGACAGGGACGGGGATGGCGATATGATGATTTGCTGAAGAGTAAGAACAACTTGTAGTAGCAAAAAGAATAGAGGCATATTGAAGAAATAAGAGTAAATGTTAAACTGAATGAATCAATATCGTGGATCTAGATGAATTAGAAGATTAAGGTTGTATTTTTTTAAAAAATAGCAGCCAAGAATTTTGTATAAATTTATATCAATTAAGATTAGTTGTTGTCAAAATCTAAATGAAAAACAAGCTACAATGAATCATTGTTAATTTAAAATGAGTTGTTATTAAAACTAAATGAATATTTATTGACAAAGGCTAACCCAAATCCACAAATATCCACTCGAATTTTGACAATAAGTCATCATTGACTGATATAATTTTTTATTAGTAATTCATCAATGCTATTTTTTCTTTTTTTTTTTTGCTTTCCATCCTCAGTAAATATGGGCTAATATGTGATGTGAAGTAACATTTAGTTTAATTTTTTTTCAAATCTAAAAAGAATGAAAATCATGAGAATTAATTTAAAAAAATATGCATATGTGGGTTTAAACAAGCTGGCTCTCGATCTTGCAGGGCCAGCCCGTTTAAGCCCTAGATTAAACGAGCTTAAACGGGCCCGTTTAAGCCTGATTTATTATTTTAGAGTCATATTTGTAAGCCTAACTTTACTATTATACGGGTTTAAATGGGTTAGCCTGATGGGTTCGACCCATTTTCTTGGCTCTAATGAGTGGGGAAGGAGGAGAGGTAGATGTGGCCATGTAGGTATTGGTAGGTAAAGTGACAAATATAATAAGCTTTTTTAATAATAGAATTAATAAATTAATTAATAGGAATTATATCTCTCATAGAATTTGCGACGAATGCATTTCCTTTGCATAGATTAATAACGCTGCATTACAGATTTAGTAATAAAAATTTCTATTACTAAATAGTAAATTAGTGATGGATTTTGTCATTTAAATAATAAATTTGCCTCTCATTAATTTCAACTTTTTCAATAGTGTTCATAACAAAGTGTTTATATACAAAAACTTTCTAGTATATAGTGTATCAAAAGCATTTTAAACGTAAAATGCTTTGATATAATGTTTATAAAATCACCGGAAATCATTTGTAATGGGAATGCTTTGGTGGTCTATGTTTAATTCAAACACAAAGAGAGGGAGTTACATATAAGTTCTACATAACCTATTTAAATTTTATAAAATTTATTGACAACTTAACAAGAAAAAATGATAACATACATGGAAACGTTTTGTCTCTAAAATAATACATTTGAAAAAAAGCGATCTTGGGTGAAGAAATAAATGTTTTTTCACAATTTTTTTTTGTAATAGTGTTGTTGAAATTTCAATTCATTTCGATTTCAATTTATTCCTGTTCTCTTTCCCAAATTAGACTCCACTTAAATTTCAGCGACCAAGTTTGAACACGCAAATAAATGGGTGAAAATGCGCTTTATTTAATTAACTTATGTTGTTATACCTCAGCGGGTTCTGTCCCACGGTGGCGGCAATTAACGCGCTCTCTATGATGCGGAGTGAAAGTGCAGATGTCATATCGGTGGTGTGTTCACGCGCTGCACCTGAAACGTGCAATTCTTTGGATGATCATCCACCCCTTGACGTCAATATCCACGTCCGTCTAAACTTCAAATATCCGACATATTTCCATACATTATTCGCAAGCCCAAACTCTTGACCCGCACTATTATAGTAACATGATCTTTATTTATTTTATTTTTAATTGCTAAATTTTTGAACGTTCATTTAGATTTGGATTTCCTTTTAATTTGTCCATTAATTAGCATAATTTTCCCAATTCATAGTTGGTGAACCCGTAAAAAAATTATAATGTAAAAAATAAGGTAAAATTCATAGATTTAGACCCCCCCCACCAAGCCCCCGGCACTATGGAGAGAGTATATATTCTCAAGCAAACAAAGTCAGGTATATACATTTTTCACCGTTTCACTTCTCCTATGACAAAGTTAGGGTGGCATGTATGGGTGATTCCCCCCATCTTTCAAAGTATTCCTTATGAACATGCATGGATATTTTTATTTGTAAAAATATTGAAATTAATTTCAGCTTCTCCTACTTTTAGATAAATTTTCAATTTTAGCTCCTTACATGATGACTTCTGGATTCGTCCTTGCACTTATCACCAAGAAACTAAGTTAACTAGTGTATTAAAACTTAAACAGGGATCGAATTCATGACCTCCCATTTATAAAGGAGAGCTTATGTCACTAGGTTATATGGCTATTGGTCAATTAAATCAAGCATTAAAACTTATCTATTAGGAGTTTTGTGAAGAAAAAGTTCAAATAATTAAGGGAAATGAAAACTATTAATTTAATATCTCTTATTAAACTTGGTTGACCTTTCGTTGAGTTCCTGGATTACCTTCACTCTCACATGGACTCTGGATTATCCAAAAAAAAAAAAAACAAGGGCGATAAAATAAAACGTGATTTTAATGAACGTGTGCGTGTGCGTGAGGACGTTGGTGGGAGAACACTGGTTGGCTTATCAAAATCATTTTTTCAATCTTAAACCAACTGCCCTATAATCACTATCTACCAGCAAAGTCGAGTCTTAAGTATGTCCAAATTATTAAAATGTGGCCAAGAGAGACCACTGCTGTAAATTTGTTGACACTTGACACACGTGCATGCCACCACCGCAAAGGAACCCTAAAATTTCCTCCCTCATTTTTGTTTCTTTCTGAACTTCTTCAGCGTCCCAGCTAAAAGAAAAACCAATATTTAATATGTAGTTGAGTATGCCAAATGTATATTTGTGTGCATGCACCTGACCAACTCAGTAGCCATATGATCCAAGGGAACATGAAGGGGGAAAAAAATTAAAGGTGTTATGATGACATAATCAAATTGAATATATATATATATATATATATATCGGATTTGAAGCAATTAATGTGATAGCTGGAGAGGCTCTTTTGTAGGATAGTGCATGAGACTCAGAGCGCTAATCTTTGCTTACACGCATGGTCGACGGGAGAGTGATAAAGGCATTTGTTATAGGCTTAAAAGAATAAGAATGCAATAATGGAATACGTCACTAACCACTTCGCATGTCGCCGCGATTCTCAAATATTTTTATCACTTTCACGTTGTGAAAATTCAATCAACTTTCAGTTTCTCTCATTAGAATAACCTCCTACTTGCCTCCCAATTCCATAACCCGACACACATATACAACAACATTTCACATACAATTCAATTTTTTGATGGAAACCATATGAGCCTCTACCTACCTAGCTATCACACTTTAAAAATAAATCAATAAAATAACTATTTGCGGACTGTATCATGGCGATTATTGATGCTTCTCGATTCTCAATTTTCTTTTTCGACCTGGGTCGAAGGCAATTAATCATTGCAATCTGGAGTGCTTGGTATATCATAAGAATTTGGGATAAAGCACCACGCAATCATTTGTTATATATATACGTGTGTGTGTGTTGAAAGATTCTCACTTGAGATCAATTAAAGATCCTTGTTATCTATTTTTCGGAATCAAACATGATCGCTATTAAAAAAATATAAATTAGTGAGAGAATTTAGTGAGGGATCATTCATTTCTCTTTAAAATATCAAATTAATGAGGCAATTAGCAAGAGATGTTGATTTCATAACTTGACTTAAAATTAGCGAGAAAAATAATAAAGACTATTAATCTTTCTTTAAAATAAGAAATTTAGTGAGGAAAATAACGATAGATTACTAATCCCTCTCTAAATAAGAGAATTAGTGAGGAAAATAGCGAGAGACTGTTAATCCTTTTCTAAAATAAGATAATTAGTGAGAAAAATAATAAGAGACTGCTAATCCCTCTCTAAAATAAGATAATTAGTGAGAGATTTAGTAAGAAATTCTATCCCTAGCCAAATATTGCAAAAAAAATTTAACTTTTGACAATGATTTTTTATTATATATTTAATTAATTTTAATTAAAAATAAAAATGAAATTTAAAAATTAACTAAAATATTCATAATAAAATTATTTAATATTTATTTTTTTATTTTAAGTTGATTTTCAGTAATAAAATAATATTTTATTAAAAATATAATGTAGAGAATAATTTAAATAAAATATAAATATTTTTAACATATTAATAATTTAAAATAAAATTTAATATGTATATACTCCCTCCGTTTCTAAATATAGGAGAAACTGTCATGAGTTGGTTTGTTTTTTTATATAAGCAAAAACACACTTTTCAATATGCATTTATTATAAATTTCCTAATTTACCCCCTTATAAACACGTTTTTTTTATTGCAGCATTACATAAAATTATGGCAGTAAAAATAAACGTTCCATGCAAGAATAATTTACTGTCACGAGGAGCATTTACTGCAGCATTATATTAACTAACACAGGGACGGCTATAGACTATTTACGAGAACAAACTCTTCATCGGACTTACTTCACTGGCTCTCATTGTAACTTTTTCATATTTCTACTTACAAGTTAAAGAGAATATCAATGGATATTTCCAGAGATTCAAAAGAAGTTGCTTTGGAGAATTCCTTGGAGAAAGATGAACAGTTGGACTTATCACTCCTCATTGTGGAGGACTCGTTGGAGAAGGAGGTCACATTCTCGCATCTTGTTGTGGAAGATTCGTTGGAGAAAGATTCATCGGAGAAGGATATGAGATTGATTCCTACCATGCTTTCTAGTGAGGAGGAGGAGGTCACAAGTGCAAGAAAACCAATCATAGGTCATCGTGTAGCATATAGTGGTGGCAAGTTGAATAATCTCTTTGACTTGAATAATTTTCCTGATGAAGTTTCTGTGATAGACATGTTTATGGGTGAAGAAAAGAGGTTTAACAAGGAGAACGATGATGGAGAAGAAATAAGAAAAACCAACAATAAGCAACTTTTTGACCTGAACAAGTTCCCTGAAGAAGGCCTGGACTTTGGTTATCAAAATGAGGCGTTGAACAAGGAGGTTCATACTATGCTGAAGATATGGTTTCCTCATTCATACTAGGTTTATGAGAGAAGCATGGAAGAAAGAGGTTTACCATCTTGTTTCTGTTTTTTTCTTCCATTTTTTTTGGATGTATGTTTATCAGAGTGACTCATGTTCATTCTTATTTTGTCACTATCATTTGATGCTTTAAAAATGGAAGATTGCTTCGTGTGTCTCTCTCTCTCTTCATATTATAATGGTACAGTAGTCCAAAATAAGGATAAAAATTAAGGGTAAATAATGAAATGAGATGAGTAAATAAAAATAAAAAGCGCCGATATAAAAAACAATTGAAGTTACAATGTTCTGATGTTCCTGCAAAAGACAAAAGTTCTAGTGCATAACCAAGCATCACGCAATGCTCTGGTTTTCCTAACGTTCCAGTGCAAGCATCATGTAGCTAGATTTTGTAAGTACTCTTGCACTTCATGAACCAGGGCACGATCACATTGTAATGTTATGGGTAGCCCGCCATGATTAAGCATCACATCCTTCCCCAAGTGAGGCATTCCATAGTCATTTGATCCTTTCAACTTCATGACCTCAATCATACATGCCTGGAGTGTGAGAAATATTTTATTCAATTTTTTTATTGGGAAAGCATCAAATGATCTCCCAACAACCTCAATCAACTCATCAACTGATCTAGTCACCTCCTTTTGTTGGAGAGATTGAATGGCTCTAAAATAACCTAAATCCAACACGTTCAAATCAGGAGAATTAGGAGGCTGACAAGTTAAGCGAATATCAAACCCCCTTCTAAAGCTGCTCTACAGAATTCTTCATCATCTACGGCAACATGACATGGGGCATTATCCTGTTGTATGAAAATGGTTCTTCCTGCATCTTCTCTTGGCCATTTTTCCTTAATGGCAGGTAAAACTTCATTAATTAAGAACCTTCGACTAACTTCTTTGGTGACAGAAGTAATTGGTTTCGTTTCCAGTGTCCCTACTACTCTATTGACGCTTGTCCTTCTTGCTGGAACTTTAGTAACTAAAGGAAACACACCTATCTTTCTTGAAAATATTTGGTTGCCTGCTTCATCAAACCTTGGTCGTGCCACTGCAGCTAGAAACATAACCTTCTCAATGTAGTTTTTGTTTTTGCATGTACGGTGTGGCTGATCCTCATTTTTGTGTAGATAGAAGTTTGTGCATTCCTGAGTCACTAGAAACCATTTTTCATCTATATGAACAACATTATACATGGATTTAAACCTGGGATCATCATAAATGCTACTTTCTTCAAGCATAGACAAGCAAAATCTAAGACGACAAATCATGTTCCCCTCCTTCAATAACGGCTTGAGTGTATTTGAATGTCGCCGAAGTTCTCCTTCCTTAATAAACTTAATCAAAGCTGTTGTGCTAATATTCAGAGCATGTGCTAGAGATCGAATGGTTTGCCGCTTTGATAATGGAACTTCACGAACCGTAGCAATGTCTACTTGGACTCTCTTCCTTCCACAGTTTTGTGTTCTCTTATGACATGCATCACCTGTTTCCTTCACTTGATTCCAAATGCGATAAATGACATGTATAGAGACAGAATATAATGAAGCCATCCATTTTACAATGCCTGGTTCAAGTTTTCCTCCTCTACTTGAATGAAGGAGCATTTGACCAATGACTGTTCGTTGTTTATTATTTAACCATGCTCGTTTTGTAGTTGGTTCTCCTTCTTATTCAACCACAGCGTCTCCTATAGCATAAAATGAACAAGTAAAAAATACACAAACAAAAACGAAATAGAAGGCTAAGGCACCAAGTAGACAAATTATACCAATACTGGTGATAGCATGTATTTCATCCATGGAGAACTCAGCGTCCAAGTTATCGTCCTCATCTTCTGACTGTAAAAATACATGGTTGTCATGGTCTTCATCTACATCCAACTGAGGGACGTTTAAATCCAGACGCAAAGGAGATGCTCTGTTTTCTTCCACAAAAACAGAGGTAGTTAGAGATGCTCTGTTATCTTTCACAAAAACAGAGGAAGTCGGAGATGTCTCAAGCAAATATACCTCCATCAATGGAGAGGGAGGTTGATTCAAATCTATGTGAAGTGGCATTTCCTTCAAATCAACGAGGCACAAATAGTTGCAAATTAAAAAAAAAACTGGCTGAATGTGTAACTGTATATGCATGCAGACCATAAAAATAGCTGTTCCCAGTTTTGAAAATAAAAAAACACCTGCTTTCTTATTGCCGCCAATTTAAAAATCTTATTTTTCGTTTGAATTTTACTATCAAAGTGTTCGATGACAGTGATATAGAACGTGAAAGTGCATGTTATGGGAAAATAGAGAAAGGGATTGTTACGTCTTCGATGAGAGAGGGAGCGATATGTCTTCAGAAATACAGATAGAGATTAGCACTCAGTTTTATTTAAGCATTTATTGTTGTGGTAGAGGAGGTGGTTGACTTTTCTTTAAATGGATGGTATTAATAAATTAAAAAAAAGTGAGATTACATATAAGGATATTTTAGTCTAAATTTTTTATTTTCAGACATAATTATTATTATTAACCTCTTTTCTTAAACTGTGTGATACAGTTATTTTCTCCTATATTTAAAAATGGAGGGAGTATGTGTGTATTTTTATAATATATTTGATATATTTATGCAGTTAAATAATGTATATTTAATTTCTTATATAATGACTGTAAATGCTATTCAGTTCAACTGACAAAGAAAGAGAGTATAAGGATTGAAGGCATAAGGTCAAAGGTTCAAGTCTTAACTTTAACATAAACATAACGAATATATGATATGGTAAAGAAGAAGTGACATGGCGCAAAGTGAACAATGACATATCATGAGTTATCGCACATGTGGCGGTGGGCACTAGATGTTAGGTGACATGACAGTTGATGAGGCATAAGATTCTTGGTGACATATCACAAGTTGATGTAAATATGGCAGGTGATGCGGAATCACTATTTTTAAATATACACATATTTAGCGAGGAATCAGCGAGGGACTAATCTCTCACTAAATTATTAAATTTTGAATAGTATTAGTGAGAGATTAGTGAGGGATTTAGTCCCTCTCATCCCTTGTTAAAAATTAGTGAGGGACTGAATCTTTGCTAATTAGTGAAAAAAATATGATCTCTTGCTAAATTTAATGAGCTCTTTTTTAACTATAAATTTAATAAAAAAATAAAATTCTTCACTAAAATATAATTTAATTAAAAAATAGTATTTAACAAGAGATTTGTACCTCATTAAATTTTATTTTTTTAATAGTGAATGATATGGGCCCCTCAGCGTGGAGTCTTTTTTTCACAACTTTGCAATGATGTGACAAAAAATATTGGGACAATATTATATTACCGGATTAATTGGAGCAAACCTTAAAGCAAGTTAAAGGCGATGTGAATTTGATATTGTGGAAGATTCGAAGCATCTAGGATCAACCACAAGACGTGTCCTTAAGGCTTGTTACTCGAATGTTCTTAATTAAAGTCAGTCCCATAAATTCCAAACCTTCCTATATATATATATATATATATAACCAATTATTAAGTATGCATGACTGGGGAATAAAAAGCCGATAATATTTAAATGAAAACTTTTAAAACTGATGTCAGAAGGCTGATTAAGTTGGAAATTGACGAATTCACAATCACGGTTGACACTCTAACAAAAGATCGAGGAGATTAAAAGACGATGACATTCAGTTTTGTTTAAATGTACGTACATGTACAGTATTGGAGTGACATGACAGATTTGTCCCGGAATGTTTGGCTTAATTAGCCTGAACCATCGTCATCCTGAATTTTGTTAACCGGGTTCCTTACTTAATTTCAGGGATTTGCTTCCCTCATCGCCTTTGTCCCCTTGCATTCTATGCAATGAACCGGCCGTTTTCACTCATTACATTCATTATCACTTCCGTTGACCTTGTCAACGATTACACTGTCCCCTCATTTGTCTTTCTCGAATGTATCTCGTCATGTTCTGTTTTAGTCTGGGTAACATTATTTCTTAATTTCACCGGACAAGTAATTATTCGATAATTGTTCTGTGAGAGAGAGAGAGAGAGAGAGAGAGAGAGAGAGAGTATTAATAATATCATCAGTGACATTTGGAACTCCTCAATAAAATGTTTAAAATTCATGCAAATCAATTCACTGTCATTAATTTATTCATATACAATGTGAAGGGGTTATCCATGCATGGGTCAAAGGTTGGATGAGTTTAATATATAATTTAACATTCATTATATATATAATAGTTATTGCTTTCTAAATGCATTTAAGAGATTAACAGATATGAATTGGGGCCTCTTGGGTTTTACATCGAAATTCAGCTCGTTGGGTGTAATGGGACTGTGGGCTGGATTATAGTGCATTTTACATCGAGGGTATAGAACTGGGCTCACATGGGCCCAATTTCCTGATATCCAATTTTGTGATCGAGCTCCGACTTTCGCAAAACCAAAAACTTCAAAACAAAAAAAAAAAATAAAAGCTTTGAAAGGCAGAAACGCCGCCTTTTTTTTTTTTTATCCTCCAAATCAGTCAGTCAATCAATCGAGAAGACTTTTTTAAGGGCCAACGTTAAAATTCAAAAGCGCGAATTAAGTCGTGTCCTAGAGAAGAAATCCTTTCGTCTCAATAGAGTTACTTAAAATCTTAATATCAAAATTTTCATGATACTTGCAAGCTATTCCCGCACAAATTTGTTTTTTTAATATCATATTCACAATATTTTTGGCCTAGGAAGAAACAACTATAATAAAAACAAGAGTAAAGTAGCAAATTTGATCACAAATTATTTTTTAAGGAGCATCTGGTAGCCTAAACTATCAGATCGTGCAAAATAAATTACAAACTTTTAAAAACAGAGCATCCAGTAGCCTACCGTTAACTTAAGCTAACGGACATTATGTGGGGCCCATAATGACATGTGGCACGACACAAGCGTGACACATCAGCATAGTAAATGTGCAAATTAGTTACAAACTATTTTTCGAGGAGCATTGGGTAGCCTCTATTATAAAAGAACGGATCATCCAATACCTTTCCCTCAATTTTGACCAAATACTATTTATTTTCATACTTATGAGGCACATAAAGCATTAATCACTACATTTTCTTGCCTTCGTTCTTAATTTCAACTCGAGAAGAAGAGGTTCAAAGAGTTTTTATTTGAAGATATTCATGAAGACGATGCTAACAAAGTAGAAAAAATAATTCATGACTAAATTAAACTAGAATCAAGCTTTTCTCATGCATAGTAAAATCAAGCTTCTACTTCATTGGCATTGTCTTTGTGAGTGTCTTCAGATAAAAACTCATTGAATCTCTTCTTCTGGAGCTTATGTTGAGAATGAAGGCAAAAAGATTGGAGAGATTAATGCTTTTTGGGCCTCATAAATATGAAAATAAATGATATTTAGTTAAAATTGAGGAGAAGGTATTGGATGATTCATTTTTATAGTAGAGGCTACCCCGCGCTCCTCAAAAAATAGTTCCTGGCTAAATTTGCACCTTTACCATGTTGATGTGTTGCGTCTGTGTTGTGTCACGTATCATTGTAGGCCCCACATAATATCTGTTAACTTAAGTTAATGGCGAGCTACTGGATGTTCTGTTTTCAAAAGTTCGTAATTTATTTTGCACCATCTGATAGTTTAGGCTATCAGATGCTGTTTAAAAAATAATTTATGGCCAAATTTGTATCTTTACCCTAAAAACAAATCAAAAATCACAAACAGCAATAGAAATGAACACAAAAATACAAGTCCAACAAAAAAAACAAAAAAAAAAGCAAGTCTTAAAGGTTCTAATGTGCTAGGGCCCAGGGTAGATGTTACATGGGAAGGAGATATTGAAACCAACTCGTTGAAAGACGTGGCTTCTCTCCATTTCTTTCTTTCTTTTTCACTATCTATCTCAATTATTGAATTTATTTTTAAATAGTTGAGATTTAATATTTTATAAAATTAATTTTTTAATTATAATACTAAATTTTGAATTTTAGTTTGGATTAAATTAATTATATTTTAAATCTCAATCATTCAAAAGATGCACGAGCAATCTAGTCCACAATGGCAATAATTGTCTTATGACCCATTTGAAATTGAAATAGCTTATCAACCCTCCTCCAAGATTAAAAAATATAAAATAAAAGGCTTTACTAGTGTCAAACTATTCCCCTCACGGCAAGCATGCATCCATTTCACAGGCTGCACTAGTGGAAAGCAAACAGGATCAATGATAAAATGGTTAGAGCCAATATTAACGTACCAATTAAAGCCGGTCCACATGGCTTCAACTTCGTTAATGTTAAGGCCAGATACACCTAAACTCCCTGGTTCAGCATTATCAGCATCCGTAGTTATTGCACCGGCAGTTTGCTTACTCAAGCCAGCACTCCTACACACACTTGTCTCCACAAAAGAGACCCGAAAAATCAAAGCAAGAATAATTAGAAGGTGTTATAATTGGTTGCAATACAGTATATCATGATGTTGGTTTCAATGTATGCTTGCAAAATAAAACAATTGGAATATTCGGATCACAACTCGCTGAAAATTCTGTGATATCTTCAGCTCCCAAATTAGTATCTATTGGAAAGAGATGAATGGGCAGAGTCATTGCATTGGCAAACAAAAATAAGAACACCTTATTAATGAAGATCATTTTTTCCCCCATTATAATTTTTTAGAGAGTCTCGTGGGAGGAAGGGCGGATATAAATAGTTGAGTAGTTATGTGTTAAACATAGTCAGCCAAAAGGCAACATAAAAAAAAAAAATACAATTATGAATGGTTACTATTGCCATTAAATATCAGTTCAAACCTTGAAGAGTTGGGTTAACGCTGGATAGTTTAGTGAATAGGTAAAATTTGAGGCTGAATTGTTTAGTTGGATTTAACACGAAGGATTGGATTACGCTTAAATAAAAGTCATTGTATAATCTTGTTTGGGCTAAATATAAAGCATTGTTCAAATAGATCACAAAGCCGATTGGGTTGAGTAATTAAAGTGTCAGGCCCAATATAAACAAAAAAGACCAGCCCCGAAGCTCAATAAAGTCTACAACAAGTGTTGAAATCTCGTCAGCTGCAGATATTAGACTGTTGGCACAAAAATACAATCTTAAGTAATGTTGAAATTTACACCCAAGTAGTTCGGCGAAATGGGCTGGTTATCAAAATGAAAAGACCGTGCCATAAGTTTTGTGAGATTCTTAATTTTTCAGCAGAACGTGCTAAATCCCAAGGAAAGGGCTTCCACTATTTAACATTATAAATAGAAAAAAAAATAGAGAAAGTTAGTCAACAATCAATCAAGACTCGCACATTTTACATTCATTAGTCCTTTTCAATTCTTAATTTTTGGTCTGTAATCTTCTACATTTCAATAAAATTATACACTTGTTCTACCAAAGCTTTCTATCTATTTACATCCAAGTGAATTGTGGTAAGGGAATTCAGGACCCTTTTCGTTATCTATTGAGACTTAGCGTCTCTGGTACTCCTGATATTGATTATTCAACCATGAACAATTCTTAATATATACTCAGATCAAATAATAATCTGGATCCAATATAAATTATAGCTCAGTAAAAACGGGGTGCACAGACGACTAGACCCATGAAAATAAAATCGACATTTTATAATGAACTTGGCACAGGTGGTGAGACATGATTATTAGGTTAAAAGAAAATTAATGGGACGGTGGAGTGGATGCATGGAAGAAGACACAAGAGCGAGAAACAATTTTATCCTTTCGTTATGCACAATGGAGCCATTTTTGTAGTCTTCTCATTATCTGGAGCGTCACGACCAGAAATTCAACAATATTCTATGCATTGTAAGTTACACGAAGGACAAAATTTATATACTTATTTTTTTATATTTAAAATATTTGTTTCTAATCAAGTCAAGATATTATATATGTAATTTTTATACATAATATTTATATTTTAAAAAAATCGTATTATTAATATTTTAAAACTTGCTTTCTTAAATTTGTTAGAAAAACTATATTAAGGATTAATACCTAAGCCCCTCCCTTTCTAACAATTAAAACAAGGCCATTCATTTTTTTTAATTATTGTTTTTTGAGGGGGAGGGGGGTGTTTCCTTGTTTGTGTGTCTGCGCCGGACATTTATTAGAATTGTTTAGCCCTTACCTCTTTCCCTCCATTTCGTTCAATTTATAGGGAAAAAAGAAAATGCACAACGAAGTCAAGAGCCACCAAAACGAGAAATTGTATTATTATAATTATATTAAGCGTAACTTTTTTTTAAATATCTATCTCTGACTAACTTCCCAAACTTCATTTGGTCGTCGGAGCTAGGGAAAGGACGCTCCCCTTCGCACGTCGTGTCTCAAGGGAAACTCCCTGATTGTTACTTCTATAAGATAACCTTTTGTGGGGCGCACACACTTGGCTTAGATTTCCAAAAGTCAGGACCCCAAAAACTTGACAACCTTTCTCGTGTAGCAAACCTCACGATGGCCCTTTCAACATATCCTCCGTCTCTTTTACCTTAAATCTTCATTCCTGCACCGCCAGTTCAACTAAAGAAAGATGTTAACGTTTTCTTATGTTGTTACAAGCTTCGCCTCTCGCAATTTAGCAATAATACCTACGTTTACAGCCTATCTTGCTCTCACGGTCTGCTATTATGCTCATCGTTTCCCGGTGCACTCCTCCTCCTCCTCCTGACCATGGCCGCCCTTCTTCTCTCCCTCCTCCTCCTCCTTCGCTCCTCTTTCCCTTCCTTCGCACAGCTCACGTTTACCCCTCCTTCCTCTCCGCCTCTCGACTCACCATCCCAGGTTCGATTCGATAAATCCATGGCCATTGTTCTGGTCATTCTCCTCGTCGTCTTCTTCGCACTGGGCTTCCTCTCCGTCTGCTCTCGTCAATGTTCGGAGCGACGATTCCATGGAGGAACCGACCCCCTTGCTCCTCCTAGCGGGAGCAGCGAGCGCCACCCCCGCGGCCTCGACCCCGAAATCATCCGCACCTTCCCTACTCTCGTCTACTCCTCCGTCAAGGGTCTGAAAATTGGGAGGAGCTCCCTGGAATGTGCCGTCTGCTTGAACGAGTTTCAGGACCACGAAACTCTGCGTTTCATTCCCAAGTGCAGTCACGTCTTCCACCCCGGTTGCATCGACCTCTGGTTGTCCTCTCACTTTACGTGCCCCGTCTGTCGGGCCAACCTCGTTCCCAGACTAGGCGAAGTCTCCTTCGTCGCGGTTCAGATGCCCGAATCTCCCGCCGAATCTGAGCTACAACGACACGCCGGCGATATCATCCAACGTGATCAACAACTGGTAGAATCACCCTCCAAGAACAGAGATATGGTCAACCACAATCCTCCTCCGAGGTCGGGAACAGCGATCTTGTTTCCTCGATCACACTCGACTGGACATTCGCTGGTTTCGGCTGGGGAGGATCGGGAGAGATTTACTCTGAGATTACCGGAGGAGGTGAGGAAGGGGCTTCTGCACCCGGCATTGGAGAGATTGAGGAGTGAGAGAAGCGGTTACAGGACGAGAAGCGCGGGAAGTGGAGGTGGCCGGGAGCGGTTGGCCGGTTTCGAGCGGTTCAGGAGGGAGGGGCGGCCCGATCACTGGTCGGGGCTTCATCCACAGGAATGCTTCGAGTTCGTGGAGGGAGAGCAGCAGGAGGCACCATGCAGCCACGGAAAACTTGGAAGAAAGATCAACGGATCGGTTATGTCCAGACCCAAGTGAGACCTAGACGCTTCGATAGACCATAGATTAGCTACATTCATCTCGTTCTCTGGGCTTGCCAACTTTGGGTGTGGAGTTTAGGCCCAAAAAAAAAAAAAAGACTTGTGGTGTCCAGAGTTTATACAAATTTTTCATTTTTATTTTATTTTACATTTGAAACTGGCGTGCATGGGGGATTGATTTGAACGCTGAAAAGTTTAGAAAACATAAAATACTTAAGCCCTATTTGATATAAAAGTATGATTTTCAATAGATTGAAATTAAAATTAGGACTGAGATTTTAAAAATATATTTAGTATGGAGTAATATTTGGATGGAATATTTCTAATAAATATTCAATAAGAAATTGTCAAAAGACTATTATGGCCCTTATCATCAACCAATAAAAAAAAAAATTTAGAACGAAAGTCTTGTCCATCTAAATCTAGACATATCTCAGACTTAATTTAAAAGGGATCTCAGAACTGTCATCAAATCATATGGAGGGAGGGAGATGACTTGCGACGGAGATGCGACGGAGATGGCGCCACGAACGACTTCTGACGAGATGGAGAAGTGGAGGGAGGGAGATGATTTGCGATGCATCTTCTAAAGCTCCTCAATGGGTTGAACACTAGAGTTAATCCCACGTGTGAGCATTAAAGCTTGCTTCTGCAGGTCGTCAACATCATTCCGGCCCATCTGGACGAGAAGAACCTATGGTCGAAGCATAGGTTCTACAATCCCAGTACCAAGATCTGGACAAAGTGTGGGATTCATTTCGATGGGAGGGAGGGAGGTGGAGAGGTTGAAAGGGTATTTTTGTCTTAGAAATATCAATCCCTAGACTAATTTTGCAATACTTGGGGGGAGGGCAATGGTGCCAAGTCATCCCATGTAAGATAGTATTGGTACAGGGATTGAAATGCTTTATTCTTTGTACCAAGCATAAAAAAATAGGATTACTAAATTTTAATGTCAGTCTTATCCTCCCAATCCTTCACACCAAACAGGATTCTAAGGATTTTGTATACCACAGAACATAGGTCTGTACATTCCCATGCAATTTCTTTGTTGGCTATTTATTTCGGGAGTTACTTATAATTTTTTACCATGACCCAAATTGTACTCGTATTGCGTTCTCACTAAAAGAGCCGTCGGCTTTTAGCATTAGTTTGGAATAATGGGCGTTTTGTCTGATTTAGTGGGAATAAAAAAGTCTTAAAAGCAAGGTTTTAAAAACATGATCTGTGATTGAATTAGACGAGTTATTGATTCAAAAATTAATGATTTCACTGGAGTTGAATCAGATATGATTATTTTAATATTTTTAAATAATATATATACATATGTATATATATATATATATCATAAAATAAGTTCATCTAAAATCATAAAAGCTAACATTTTAATAGATTTTATTTTATCCACTTCACTTTTTATAGTATAAATAGCATTTAATAAAATTTTGTTTATTAAACATAAAATAACATTTAAAGATATTATGTTAATCTTTTCTGACTCCAAGAAATAAATAAGAAACATTTTTTTATTTTCCTCCCACGTCAAAGTCTTCCCCCCTTGTCACTCCTTTTTACCTTTTTTTTTTTTTTTTCCTCTTCATTATCACGACGGTCGCTGCTTCAGTGCTTCCTTACTCCATGCTCTATTTAATGTATTAATAATATAATATAATAATATATGTAAGTGCGAGATTTTGAGTTTCTTCGCATCAGATGATTCATGGCCGAACACATAGTTTTGTAACTGGAAAAACACATCCAAGGGGAGGTTTACTGTAAAATATCTTATTTTTTTGATTTTTGGTGATTTTTTTTCCTCTTCATTTTCATTTTCGTCTTTTTTCTAAGCCTCTTCCTTCGGCTCCCCTCTTCTTTTTTCAGCTTGGGTCTCTTGAACTGCTTGAACTACTCGCCCAGTCACTTTTTCTAGTTTTTCTAATTTGTTGACCGATTTATCGGTTCTTGACTAGTTTAGTTAGTTAACGGTTTTGTGCCATAGAAAAAAAATGTCTTGAATTTTTTTTTTTGGAGTTTGGGGGTTTTAAAGAGATTTGTGCATTTATGTATGCTCTAAAAATCAACAATTGAAAGGTAACAAATCTTTTTAAAAAGCATATAAAATTGAAATAAACTAATGAAACCGTACAATTTTTAAGTAGAAAGGGAAAAATCCAACCGAACCAAAGTAAAATCAAAGTTGTTTATAATTTTCGAATGATAAGCCTTCCCAATGTAATTATCATATTCCTGACTTTCCAAAATTAATCATGGGAGTGTGATAGAAAAAAAAAATTAATCACGTTTCACACAAGCTACTTTTAGTTATGAAAATAATTTTAGGTAAAATGATAAATATATCTCAAGAGAATTAATTAATTCAACTTAAGTTTTAAGTATCAAATTTCTTGAATTTATAAATTCAGTTCTAAATTTTGTAATTCTATTGTGATGAATTTATAACTTGTGTTTTAAATTTTAATAGAAAAATAAATTTATTTATTCTTCAATTATGTTAAAATTTAAAAAATAAATTACAAATTCATCATAATAAAATTATAAAATTAAGAGTCGAACTTATAAATTTTTAAAGTTTAACATTTGGATCTAAATTAAATTAATTGATTCTTTTAAAACACGTGTGTCATTCTCTCGTAAGTTTATTCGCTTGTCCATTTAAAATAAACAAATCAATTTCATGTTTATTTTTATGGGGCGGGAAAGGGGAGGGAAATCTGAATTCCCCCCACCCACCCCAAATGAGCAGATATATATCATGAAGAAAAGTTGGTGCAAATTGAGTTTAGAAGCCATGAGTGTTGCAAGAGAGAGACCCGGGGTGGGGAGTTGTGGGCGAACTAGAAATTAAAGGCTGAGCTTGGTGTGGCTAATTGAGTCTCCATGATAAGAATGAATCCAAGACGATGTTGGGCTTGACGAATGGATAAGACATTCGGGTAATGGAGGGAGATTTGACGTAAATAAGGGCATTTAAGGGATATAGTAGCTGGTGTGTTCATTAGCTTTTGTCAAAGTGCCAGGCAACCACGCACGAATCTGAGGAGTGGAGTCACATCGTGCTGTATATCACTATATCATATTCATGGATCCATTCCTCTTCCTCCAAGAATCACACAATCACCAAACAAAAACGAGGTGCCCATCCCTTCCATGAATTGGTGCGCCAAGCCAGCCTACCCTTTTGTTTACTCATCTTCAGACTCACTTATCACCTCATCAATATTATTTGACATTTATCACCTCTAATGCTGTGCTCCACTGCCCCAAATTAATTGTGATTGTATTTGTACTTGTAATCATCCCTCCCTATTCATGATAACCGCATAAACTCTAACACTGCAATTCTATTATATCGGGAATGCTGCATTAATGCTACCATCCCTCACTTGGAAATTGCAGTACTAGTATATATAGTGTGAGCTATTTTTTTAGGGCAATCATCCATGTTGGTGATCTATATACTATATAATAGCAGAAACTATGCTATTTGAATGCTTTTAAACACCCTTGTACATGCATACGTTTCGACTTCCATTGTGCCATTCCCCTTCTCCCTTCTATGCCTGCTTATTCATTCATTTTCCTACCCCCATCACTCAATCATCTGCCATTAATTCCTAATTGTTCTGTATTATAAAAAAAAGGACCATTACTTTTATGAGTATTTTCAAAAGTTGACATGTAACTAATTTCATCATTATATATCCCTATTGGTAATTTCTGCTTTCCTTTCTCTTTTACTTGGGTGGCACATCGCTTTCCCTGCATTACTTCTTTATAATCTCTCAAATGACAAGCCCATGTGCCCTTTGTCCCACTGCCATAACCTCTTCATCATCTAATCTTTTTAAATTGAAATTTTCTAAAGAGCAGCGAAAAAAAGACTGAAAATATGCCTCACTGAATCATGTGCCGCTTGTGTATATAAAATAGCAGCCCAGCTCGTGAGTGCTCCCAGAAGATGACTATACACCATGCAATAGATCACTGGTGCTTTAGTACAGGGAATCCTTAAAGGTGCCAAGAGGGATCAAAATTCGGCAAAGATGTTCAGTGTCAAAAGTCTGGTTGAGTCCTATTGCGTGACGTCCATACCCTCTAGGTATGCATGCCTTCAGAATCCAGAGCATTTCATAGTATCTGAATTTGACGCTCCAGCTTTTACCACCATTGACTTTTCCCACCTCACCTCCTTATTCAACCCCACCATTTACGGTATCATCACTCCTTCTATCACTTTCACACTCACCTGTCCCTTAAGTACCTACATACATAATTATATCATAACCTAATATTGCGTGAGTTGGTTGTTTCATGCATATGTATGTGCACGTGCAGCTACTAAATCATAGGGTCTCAAAGAGATTGATGGAAGAGGTGGTGAGAGGAAGCAAGAGGTTTTTTAACCTGATAGAGGATTAAAAAAGAGAATACGCAGGAGGGCATGTATTTGATACCGTTCGATGCAAAACAAGCTTCCATGTTAGGGTTGACAAAAATCTCTTCTAGAGAGATTATCTTAAACTCCATGTCCTTCCTCATTTCCACGCTCCTGCTGAACCCTCCGGCTTCAAGTACATGCCATATACTTAACACCACCACTGTAATCTAAATCTCTCACCCTCCTCCCATTGTTAAGCCTTTTCTTTATTTGTTTTGTCTATTTATATGTGTTGATTATATATAGGGGTATTTAAGTTGTACTCATCCTGATTTTTTTGTACTCATCTCGATTATGTCAAGATAGGTATATCCTAGCCCAAAAAAATTAGGACGGGACAGGACTCAGGCTCACCATCGGGATGTCTTATCCTGTCCCGATTAATATGATATCTATATCTAATTTTTTTGCCTCAGCTTTGCACCTTTGCCGCATTTCATCACTGCGCCTTTGCCTTATCTCCTCTCTACCTTAGCTCAGCCTTAGATCTTGCATCTTCCGTTTTCCTTGGTCACCTTAGATCCTCCACTACTTGTCGGCGGCATAGGTGTTCGGGACCACTGTGCTAAGGTTCTTAGTCACGAGTCCTCCCTCTTCATTGCTTTGCCATCGTTCTCTTCAACCTTATCCATAGGATTGTGTGGGTGCTATAGGATTTTCTTCTTCCTCCTTCTCTGTGTATCGAATTTAATGCCTTTTTGCTTCTTCTTCATATTTTCTCTAGCTCAAATCTTGCAAAATTGTCACCTACTCTGTGAGTATACGATCTACTTTAGCTCAAATTTGAACTTAGTCGCCTTTTCTCTGACCTTCTTTGAGTTTAAACTTAGTTGCCCTAGCTCGAATCAATTATTATGACTGAATTTGGGTTTATAATATGACATTATCAAGTCTATGCCTATATGGGTTTATCATGATTAGTTTGTTATCAATTAATGACTTTATTGTTCGAGTATGCTTGGTTGTTGTTGCCCTATGATTTAATTAGGCACCATAACTTGAGATGTTTGGGTCCCATCTCAACTCCTTTCAAGAGAGGATGGGACAAAAATTAAGTTCTAATCATTTTTTGAGACTAGCTATGGGAAGGAAGTGTCCTGATCCCGTGAACACCCATTAATTGTACATACTATTGCTCATTCCAGTCAAATCTGCTTTAACTTGTTTAAATAATAATTTTCTCTCCATCAACTTAATGTTCAGATGGGATCGATGTAGCCTATATATAACGTAATGTACGCTTCTATTTTTGTGTGAGTCTCTTTGTCTGGTTTCATCATTTTGTCAAGTAACTTAGGTGCAAAATTAACTAAATGATTGCTTCATAGAGTACATATTTGTCATTGTTTCCAGTTCTACCACACATGAAATTTGCTAAGCAATGAAAGGAAAAGGAATGCTTTTGAATCAAGTATCAAGGGCAGGTTTATTGTGTGTGTATGTTTTGCTGTTGGTCCAGGTATATATCTGTTATAGAACTTCTATTCATGCTTGGTGTTAGGAATCTTAGCCATGTTAAGTGAACATATATCGTATGAATATATGGAATGATTTCTAAGTCGAAAGGTTCATATCATCATGTCTAAGGTGAACAAACATAAATGACCACAAAATCTTTCCATTTTCATTACAGCATACAATAATCCTAAAAAGTAAGCTACAACTTCCACTCTTAATTTAACCGGTGCCCTTTTAGTGTTGTCCCTCCTATGTTGTTCCTTTAGGTTTCGTGGTCCAACTTTTGCATTAATGACATTAGGCATCCTCCTTATCATGGAATTTTGTCTTTACTTTTTCCTCCATAACTGTGGAGTCATATTGATGTTACAAACAATATGAAAAAATAGGCGTAAGTGATGGCTCATGAGTTTTGTTTATAGTGAGTTAGTAGAAGAATGCTACAAAAGGAGTAGGGAAGTAGCAGGGATATTGTTGAAACGAATATCTCAAAGCTTGGGCTAGGAAGAAAACTACATAGCGAAGAAGCTGAAGATAGAATTGGGCTCTCAATTGCTAGAAATAAGCTTGTATCCACCATGCCTATAGCTCGAGCTAGCAATAGGCCTAGCTATCCACACAGACCATGGGTTTTTGATCGTCTTGATGCAAAATCATCTCTCTAGGCTTCAAATCCAGCATAATAACAAGTGGTCTTAATCCACCCCTCACCTAACTCCATCTTCATCAATATTGGCAATCATATGGAGGTAAGCTCTCTAATGAACAAGCCCTATTCTCACTTAAGCTTTCCATTATGCGAATCTGATTGAGGTGCTTGTAGAAAATGTACGGCTATTGTGGTCTCAGATACTAAGTAATGGAAATAAAAGAGCGTGTTGCATCGAGATATGGTGAATGAGAAAGCAATGAGAATTTTAGCAGGTACTTCTAATGGGCTAGCCCTTGACGCCACTGTAGGGCCTGCACCTGAGTTGGTTGGTAGGCTACCTCCTCTAGCATATCATGTGATTCCTTATAAGGACTACTTGCAGCTTCAGTAATACCACCAAACTCCGCATAAAATCCCTCTTGAATCGTATATGATTATAGCTAGTAATATAAGTTGAGTCCGTGAGCTTAACCTTCTAACTCACAAAAGTTGAAAAAATGGGCTTAATTATATGTAAGACAGTTTTGACCCACCCCGCATAGCTTGAACCATAACAGGCTAACCCACAGGTTGGCAAGTTAGCTTGCTTATTATTTTTTTAAAAAAGATAAAAATTGTAGAATCACTCTCAATTCTCAAACTCGTCAAAATTTTAAAACTAGATCATTCAAAGTAGTTCTAGATAGTTAATTTATAAAAAATTTTAAAACTTTTAATATTGAATTGAGCCATAAGATTAAATTTATATTATCCAGATTGATAACAAAATAAATTTATTAATTTTTTATAATTTTTTTAATAATAATAACATTAAAAATAAAATAAATTTGTTAAGCTGGACCATCTATAATCAAAACCGAACTTGATGTATTATGATATATCTTTAACAACTAAACTAATTAACTTTCACTAGAGGGTAGAAAGCTTTCATTTTTTTTATTTTATAGAAATACTTAATTTAGACAACACAGAAATGAAGAATAAATTTTTGTTGTTGAAATCACTATCAACATATAATAGAAATGAAATTAATATACCAAGCTGCACTTTCTATTCCACACAATAAATAAAAGAAAGCAATTTAGTTGTATCAATAAAAATAAAAGGAAAGAGATCAAAATCTTTGTACTGTAATAATTATATTTTTTATTTACTTTTTAAACTCCTACATGTTAATTATATTTTCATGATTAATTATGCTTTTTTTTGGTAGATGAAGCATTAGAGATATATACTCAAATTAATGTTATCGCAATTTCTAACATTATGATTGATTAGAAGAAATCTTCAAGATTTGGGTTGTAATTAAACTTTTTACTATGTTTGTTTATGATTAATATATATTTATTTTAGAACGTATTAATGTATTTTCAATTTATATTTTTTTAATGATTTAAAATGAGTTTTATTTTTATTTGAATAATTAATTTTTAGGGAAAAAATATAATTTTTTTCCCACAAAAAAATGAAAAGAAGTGAATTCATAATTTTTAAAATTTAAAAATGTATATAAAAAAAATTTATTTGTGGGTTACTTGCTGTGGGTTGGTAGAAGTACAACCTACTTCATCAAGCCCGCAACTTGCTGCAGCCAACTTGCTAGCCATAGGTTTACCCTTATTATGAGCTCTATATATGACTTTGCTTTCACCCATCCCATTAACTCTATTGCATAATTTAGTTTTTGTGTAGTTTAATCATGGGAGCGTAACTTACTAGTTGATTTGTCAAAATGATCATACATGCCCAGCCTCCTTGTATGCCTATTCTGTTAATGGCAATTGCCACCCACTATAGTTTTATATATTGCTTTACATGTTGATTTCCAAACATGACAAGCGGTGATTTGAAATTAGATTCAATAACAGCTTTCATAAAAAAAGGCAGGGACAATTTTTTTAATGGCAACAAATCATTTCAATGAAAAGTAATAATAATTGAAATTTTCAAAAGTAAGATAGATCTTATGAGGCCCCCCCCCCAACCTCCAAAAAAAAAAAAATGCTTAAATGGTCTTCAAGAACATTCCATGCCCACCTGTGTTACCATTTACCAACATAAGGTAAGTGCACTGCTGAGACCATCGTTTATGATCTTATTTCCTCATCCTTGTGCCGATTATTTTTTTCCCAAGTCTTCGCATCCTCGTCTCCCTCGCATTCCTTTTCTCACGGCGCCGGGAAAAGAGGGTCAGCAATACATCACTCATACAAATTCTTTTGAAGTATAATGAATAACCCTTACATGATTTTTAAAATATAGTGTATTGCCAACTTAATACGAAAAAACATATAAAATCGATGGGGAGGGATTGAAAGAAAAAAAGCAGTGGTATTTGAATCCAGAAAATAATTAAGTTTGGCAAATGAATTTAATCAATGGTCACTGGCAGGCATCTAAAAATGACACAGCGGACAATCATTCTTACGATGCAGCCAACGAACAATACTAAGGCCGTACAAAAGGCTTGACAGTACTAAATTTTAGCTTAACTTGAAATCCGGTTTCTTTTATGAAAAAAATTGGATTAGAAATTTTATAGTCCAGTCTTATTCAGTGATAATTCAAAATTTAACAGAATTGAACTTGATCCATAAAATTAATAGATTAGTCCTGTTAGTTTAGTATTTACTTAGTTTTTTTTCCTTTTTCCTTTATGAGAGGCAATAATCCATTTCAACCTGATAAACTCAATTAAAATAATAAAAACACTTATAATCATAATAACTCCATAATAATTTCCATCAAGAAGAAAAAATATTTCAGTTACAGTCTAAATAATTTAAATTTATAACTTCAACAAAAATAATACTCAACAAACTTTAACAATATTACATTACAACAACAATTTAAAAATAAACTCAACAAATCTTCATGCAATCATCTCCTTAGCATCAATTACATCTAAAACATTTATCAAAAATAAATTAATTATAATTATATTAAATAAATTAATAAGACCAAACTGGACAAGTGGTCTAGATACCCAATTTTCTATCCAATTCAACCTAAAAAAATAGTATGATCTTTTTAATCTTTTTTATCCTGAAGGATTGGTGTTTATATGGATTGAACAGAACTGAATCATCTCAAGTCAAATTGGGTTAGACAGGATCGAAGGACTTTTGCACAGTCGTAAACAATACAATCCTTGTGAAAGAAGTGTGAGCAAGGCATGCAAATAATCCAACCTTGAAAACTTCCGAGCAAATCACACAGTGACGCAGCCCTTGTGCTTTTGCTCGAGCTTGTTTTAAAAGTTAAAAAAATTACGTTCAGATCTCATAAAAGGAAGTTATTATTAAGAAGTTTTATAAATTTTATAAAATACTCTCAAATGTCAAATCCTTGCATTGACTGAGGCATTAACAACTAGGCAACAAACGGTCATTGCCCAGTATCAATGTTCTTAATCAAATTGTCAATATGAGGGTTTAAAACTTGAAAGTATTTTATAAAATTTATAAGACCTTTTGATAATAAACTTCCTTCTATGAAACGTGAATGTAATTCTTCCTTAAGAGTTTAACCTATCTTGTTTCAATTTCTTTACCCAAGGCACGTAAAATTAGACTAGTCATGGCATTAGATCACAAGTTAGTGGTTCAATTAGGGTTGAACTGGTGACAAACTAGTTATGATTAAAATAATATAATTTAAATAAAAAGATACTGATTATAAAAATATTGAACTAAATCTAATCACTCAAAAGTCTAACAATAATAAAATATAACATTTTAAATATCTATCTGTACAATTACAACCCTTTAATTATTAAAAAGTCTAAATTTAATATTCACCAACATCAAAAATCATCATTAACTTCATTCAAATTTCCAAACATTAAGATATTAAGATTTGAATGAGAAAAATCAAAACTACTAACAACATCATCAGGCAAAGAAACAACATTCAAGAGTTAAATCAAGAAACAAACAATAGAGTCAAGCACGAGCTATAGTGACTAACCTGACGCAAAAGGAAATGCAAATGCTAGGATGTAGAAGACTTTAGTAGAGAAGGTGAGAAGAGAAATAATGGTGATGGCGGACGACAAGACTCACAAAGATGAACTTTAGGATGCGTTGAGTACAACATCACTTGAGCAAGATCTGGAATGTGAAAGTTGAGCACGAGTTGCTGAACTGAGCTATCAAGATTGGATGTATGCTGTCGACGGCGAGAAGAACTATGGCATTTGGATTTTGTGTGCTCTGCCTTTGATTTCATAGTGATTAGGTTAGAGAAGAGGAGAAGAGATGGAGACAGAGTATGAGGTTGATTAGGTTAGGGCGAGAGATGAATGTTGTATGGACTCTGCATGCTTTACCTCTGATTTCAATTTTATTTTTTGATTTTCTTCATATCATTCAATTTCATAACTTGAAAATGAAAAAAAAACCATCATCAGGCAAACATTAAGATATTAAGATTTGAATGAGAAAAATCAAAACTACTAACAACATCATCAGGCAAAGAAACAACATTCAAGAGTTAAATCAAGAAACAAACAATAGAGTCAAGCACGAGCTATAGTGACTAACCTGACGCAAAAGGAAATGCAAATGCTAGGATGTAGAAGACTTTAGTAGAGAAGGTGAGAAGAGAAATAATGGTGATGGCGGACGACAAGACTCACAAAGATGAACTTTAGGATGCGTTGAGTACAACATCACTTGAGCAAGATCTGGAATGTGAAAGTTGAGCACGAGTTGCTGAACTGAGCTATCAAGATTGGATGTATGCTGTCGACGGCGAGAAGAACTATGGCATTTGGATTTTGTGTGCTCTGCCTTTGATTTCATAGTGATTAGGTTAGAGAAGAGGAGAAGAGATGGAGACAGAGTATGAGGTTGATTAGGTTAGGGCGAGAGATGAATGTTGTATGGACTCTGCATGCTTTACCTCTGATTTCAATTTTATTTTTTGATTTTCTTCATATCATTCAATTTCATAACTTGAAAATGAAAAAAAAACCATCATCAGGCAAACATTAAGATATTAAGATTTGAATGAGAAAAATCAAAACTACTAACAACATCATCAGGCAAAGAAACAACATTCAAGAGTTAAATCAAGAAACAAACAATAGAGTCAAGCACGAGCTATAGTGACTAACCTGACGCAAAAGGAAATGCAAATGCTAGGATGTAGAAGACTTTAGTAGAGAAGGTGAGAAGAGAAATAATGGTGATGGCGGACGACAAGACTCACAAAGATGAACTTTAGGATGCGTTGAGTACAACATCACTTGAGCAAGATCTGGAATGTGAAAGTTGAGCACGAGTTGCTGAACTGAGCTATCAAGATTGGATGTATGCTGTCGACGGCGAGAAGAACTATGGCATTTGGATTTTGTGTGCTCTGCCTTTGATTTCATAGTGATTAGGTTAGAGAAGAGGAGAAGAGATGGAGACAGAGTATGAGGTTGATTAGGTTAGGGCGAGAGATGAATGTTGTATGGACTCTGCATGCTTTACCTCTGATTTCAATTTTATTTTTTGATTTTCTTCATATCATTCAATTTCATAACTTGAAAATGAAAAAAAAACCATGGAAAAATAATAACTTGTTTAACCCGATCAACACATTGAGTTATTTGGGTTAACCTCGAGTTGATCAAGTTACACTGGATCATTTTTTGACCAATTTAGATGAAAATTCAAACCAAAAAGGAAATCAAGTCACTGATTTATGTGTTGACTTGGCCGGTTTTGTTCAAGTTTCTATACCATGCCTTTACCAATGTCCCCTTGCTTGGAGAAAATTATATCTTCACATATATAAATTTTCATATTTTGCATTACCTTCTGTTTATAGCACACCGTCATCCTTATATTTTAAATTCCAAATTTGTTTGAGTATTAAATGATAAGCTAATTATTTAACAATTTTAGAATATGAAACCACCGTCAACAATTATAAAACATCTAATTATTAATTTTTTTCAAATTATTAATTTTTAATAAATTTGACTCCCTCGCTCAGAAAGCCTAGCTCCCCCTCTCCTGTCATTCTGTCAATTAGTTGCCACTAATTATAGTCTTATCTTAAACTGTATATATTATAAATTATTAAGTCAAAAAACTATATGGAAGGGGAGAGAGAGAAACGCGGGGACAATTTAACAAAGGCAACATATCATTTCAAGTAAAAGCAAATAATAATTGAAATGTTCAAATTAAGTGGTCTTATCAGGCCAAAAAGAAAAAACGATTGCATACTCTTCAATGGTCTCCCGGGAAATTTCATGTCTTACGGCTTGCCCGCGCTAGCAACGTTGAGTAAACGCGTTGCAGACCTCATTAATATATATATATATATATATATATATATATATATTATTCATTTAATTAAATTTTTAATTTTATTATTATATCAACCAATTTGCTTTAAAAAAAATTATATTGAAACCTTATATAAAAAAATTAATTATTATAAAATTTATTAATAACTGAATTAAATTTATTTAATTATTAATATATTTTATAGTAATTAATTTTTTATATGAAATTTATATGTAATTTTCCTATAAAAGAATTGATTGTGAAAGACTATCTCCCTACCACGCGCACTGTATAATTTTATTTCTTTGTCATCATCGTGCCAAATATCTTTACTCAATCGAATTCTTTATTCTTATATTTATTGATATTATTAGACAAATGCAGTTTATTTCTCAGAAGCCGTGACTAAGTGCGCGGATTTGGGTCTGAGACTCTGTTATGCACCAATAAAATACAGAGCCTCTGTGCTCCCACGCCATATTATTTCCGAGTCTTCATCCTCATCTCCTTCGCGTTCTTTCGCTCATGGCGCAGAAAAAAAGGGTCAGAAATTTCCTTTACATTCTCAAAGACAAAGCCTCAGTTTTCGCAGCATCGCTATCCCTCAGACGCCACATGTCTACTGTTCGCGTCTCCATCCTCCGTGCCACCACCCACAGCCTCTCAACTCCTCCCTCGGAAGCCCGAATCCTCGCCGTCTTCTCCGTCGCCAGCAACGGCTCCCACCTTCTACCGCGTGCCTGCATCAACGCTCTGATAGATCGACTTCACCGCACGCGCAGCGCCACGGTAGCCCTCAAATGCCTCTTCACATTGCACAACGTCATCGTCCGGGGACCTCTCACCCTCAGGGACCACCTCGCTTGTTACCCTTCATACGATGGCCAGAATTTCCTCAACCTCTCCGCATTTCGCGACGACTCCGACGTGGAGTCTTTGGAATTGTCGTCGTGGGTTCGATGGTACGCTGGTGTTTTAGAACAGAGTCTATCGGTTTCGAGAGTCTTGGGTTACTACTTGAGCTCGTCTTGGAGCAACGACATCAAGAATGCCAAGAAAGGCGCGCATGATAGGAAGACTTTGGGGCTGTCGAATTCAGAATTGTTTCATAAAATAGATGTTCTTGTAGGTTTTGTAGAGCTGATAAGCCGAGTGCCAGAGTCATTACAGCTTCAAAGGAACGATTTGGTTTATGAAATGGTGAGATTAGTTGGTGAAGATTACAGAATTGTTCAATATGAGATTTTCTTGAGAGTAGCAGAACTGCGGGACAGGGTGGAGGATTTGGAGGTGGGCGAGATGGCAGAGTTGGTGCGTGATTTGATAAGATTGGAGGACAGCAAGGAAGGATTGGTACTCTTGTTTGTGAACAGGAAAAGAAATGACCGGTTCTGGGAGTTGATTAAGCAGACAAAGGCGAAGGCGGCGGCGAAGAAGGAGGAGAGAGAAGGCAAGTGGCTGACGGCGGTGAAGACGAGCAGGAGAGACGAGGCGAGCGAGTTGACTCGGTCTAACAACCCGTTTCTAGAAGCGGGACAAGTGCTTCGGGTTCCTGCAACCCGGTTGCCTTGGATGGTTCCAACGGTCGGATGATAACGGTATTCTTTGAGTCTGCGAATCCGACAGGTTTCACTCCTTGGTCCCTTTCACTTTTTGGCTGGGCCTCACAGAAAATCTGGTTATGGACCTTTTTCGTTACTGGCCTGTGTGGCTTCTTGATTGGTTTGTGTAAATAGTCATTAAAAAATTTTACATCCACAGTCTGGATAACAGAAAGATTTCGCCTCAGTTTTCGATCGTTAATACATGTATTGATAGAATTGGATACGATTTTTTTCCCGTCATCACAAGAAATAATGGTGTAAGGTACAAATACAAGAAAGATTTTCCTGTTTTCCATATGGCTATTGCAGGGAAAAGTGGAAGGATTTTTTTGTTTGTTAATGGTTACAAATTATTGACATTGTTTTGTATTGAAGCATTCAAAGTTTGAATTATATATGATTGAGCGATTAGCCACTAGGACTATTTTAAGTTTTTTTAAGCTCTGATTGACTTCGAGGCTTAGCTATTCAAATTCAATGTTCGATCACACGCAACAAACATACTATAGGATGAAATGGTGATGATTTGACCCAAAAGAGGGGGAATAAAAGAATGAAATGGTAACGAGTCTTTGGATTTGAGTTTATAAACCGTTGAAAATTTGATAATTAATCGGACTGGGAGTATATTGTAGTACTTGAGTAGTTGATGGCATGCCATAAATTTTGCCATCAGGGAACTCTCTCATCGTTAATTTTATTCTCGCTGTTCCTAAAACGTAACCCGGAAATTAATAATCAACAGCTAAATAATGAAAACCAATTCACATTGAAGGCGAATGAACAACTTGTCATTACAATGTCGAAGGAATGAACTGCGCGCATTTGCGGTCTTAGCATGGCGTCAAAATGAGGCATGTGATTGATAATCAAGGCGGGCTAGAGCTTGACCACTTGTTAACTCGGGTATTAGCTTTATCAGCCTGAAAAGTGAAAATGCAAAAACTCAGGAGTCAGAAATCAGCCTACAAGGTCTCATCTGTTTAAATATAAAGGAGGCAAAGAAGAAGAAGAAGAAGAAGAACAAAGAGGTTGATGTTTGGAAGAGAGGGGTTATGACCTCTTTATCCCAGTCGCATCGTGCAGTGATTATGACGAGTAAGAGGGTTTGAATAGCCGTTCCACCAAAGATCATGCCACCCCATATGCCCTGTGATGATACCTTAACAAAGTCAAGTGAATTCTCACATTTTCAAACAAGCCGCAAGACAAGCAAGACGATGATACCTGAACGCCCAGTTTGAAGATCCAGCCCAACAAAAATCCGACCGGGAGCCCAATAATGTAGTAGCATCCTACATTTATATATGCCACCGTGGCCTGCCACCCCAAACCCACCGCCACACCTTTGCCATCACATTCAAAGCATTTCTTCATCAAAATGCATCCCAAGTTTCTCTACACTACAGTGACGATAGCTGTGCGGGTGACAGCCACATGATTAGATAAAATCAAGCAGGGGTGGATTTGGATACCGGACAAGACGGGCTGAACACTGTTGAGGAGAATGGTGATGGCTAAGAGGTAGTCAATGTGGTCGACGGCCTCGAGCACATCGGAGGTGGAGGTGAAGATGGATGCGAGTTGGTGGTGGAATGCCAATACAATGACGAAGAAAAGGAGCCCCGTCACCGATGACTCTGCCACTGACACTTGCATCGCAAATTTTGCTGCTTTTCCGTTCCCACTTCCCAGCTCGTTCGCCACCCTCACCCTGAATATTCATCCACAAAGTGCTGAGTTTTGAGGAAAAGGCCGAGACCACTCTGTCTCCGCTGTTGGCTTGAAATCACTCCGATTGGAAACGGTTTGCCGGTTTAGACTTTGGATTGTACTGCTACTATCGGTGGAATGGATGCAAAAGGATTTATTGGGACAGTAATTGCAAGTTAATAAATGTCAGCATTCACGGATGCCCCCGATTTAACTTCGTCGGAGTAGCGACAATAATATCCCCAGGAAAGTGGAAACACAGTATTAGTTTAGTTAACAGTATTGCCGGTGCTTGGCTTCTGTGCTTAACAAGTAGTGCTCGCTTGAGCATTTGAACTATTCAATTTAATATTTTTATTTTTTACCAGATTTTAAAATTTTTATAAAATATTATAAAATGTTAATATATCTATTTCATCATCAATATAAATAATACAGATTTAATTGGAATGATCTAATTTAATATTAATATTTTTTATAAAGTAATAATTATTCAAATGTATTTTTGATCAGTCTGAATTTAATATTAAATTTTTTTAATTTTTTATTTTATTAAATATAATATTAAAAAATAAAAATAATCTTCAAACTAGTGCTTAAAAAATTAAGAAAAAATTACAGCTTGAAAATTTTAAATTTAAATTGTGAGAAAATTTGAATAGTTAATTTATACTCCCTTTATTAAAAAATATAAGATTTTTTTAAGGATTGGATATTAAAAATGTAAGATATTTTTAATCTTTTAAAGTTTAATCAATGCCTTTTTTTTAGAAATATCCCTATTAAAAAAATTATTTTATATTTATTTTAGAATAAAATACCCTATTAAATAAGAGTAAATATGAAAAGATAAGATTTATTTAAAAATAAATAACTATTTTATTAATGGGTGATATTTGTTTATAAATATCTTAAATTTTTGAATGAAAAGAGTAAATGTTATAAAAATATTTAATATTAAAATGAATCATCCAGATTAAATTTATATTATCCATATTAATGATAAAATAGATTTATTATTATTTATAATTTTTATTTTAATAATTATATGATAAAATATGAAAATAAAATTTATAAATTTGTACCATGAAAATCTATATTGTTCATGATATGATGAGCAAGTAAACCAGACGTACCACGACTAGAATACCCCCGAGGAGGATAAGGCCAAGCACTAAGCAGCGAAAGAGCGCTGAGCAACTCCCGGATTTGTTTGTTTTTTTCCTTCTCGTTCTGGTGCACAACAACATTCGTACTATGTTTTACTTTTTTTTTTTTTTTGGTTTCACCATCGCATATGTCTTCATCATTCTTGAGAAAAAGTCACATTACTCCTCCCAACTTTCCCTTTCTCCTTTATCCTCATTCAACCTAGCCTACACTTTTACGCACCTCTCACCAGACTTCTCTTTCTAAAATGTTAATTCAATCGTACTATGAAGATTAGCTTGCTTGGCTCTTAAAACATGTTAATACAACCCTTTCCAATCAGATTAAGACCTAATTAAAGTCAAAGTTTATTCAGACCATTTTAAGGAAAGAATCAACCCAGGAAAAAAGACTAAAATTAAGAGGGATGAAAAGAGTACCCAGCACCGGCGAAGAAAGCCAGAGGAATCATCATTTCCCATCCGTTGATGGTCATGCTGAAAGACAAAAACCAACCGTTACACGCTCCTTGTGTAAAATCACAAAAACAAAAACAGAGTGATCGAAGCTACAAGTTACAATCAAGTTACCATATGGACAAGGCATCCACAGCAATTGTGGCATTCTTCAAATGCCCCGTCATCAGTATAAGTATCCTGTAGTACCAGTTCTCTAAGCTGCAGTATTAACAAGCCGGCCCAACTTCAACTGTGACGCATGCAATTTCTCTATCTTAACCCACTGTAAAAAGTAAAGAAGCATGTAACATACCAGAGCATGACACCGGAAGCAACAGACAGTTTGAGGTATTCCCACAGTCCCGAGAAGGCTTCCATGGAGTAACCTGTCCAAGTTAAAGGACACCCCCCACAAACTAAGTATCCGTACATCCCAAACACCAAGACCCACCACGATATGTCGAGAGCAAGGGCCGCACCCACCACCCCAAAATCCAACACGTACACGAAGACCCAACTTGTTACCACATTAACCACTAAACCCACCAGCGAAACCCATGCCACCACTCCTGCCTTCAGCTGGCTCTGCAGAAACCTCTGCAGAGGGAACTGAAACGCAAAGCTGAAGTGAAGCGGTATGAGCCACAATGCCACAATCCCAGACTCCTCCGCCACCTCTTCTGATTGGCCTAACAGTTTCAGGATCGGAGCAGCGAACACGTACACTGGCAGTAGTAAGAAACAGCAAAGGAACAGAACAATCCATGACCTTTGCATGAATATTCCCAACATGCGGTGCCTCCCTGCTCCGAACGCCTGCCCGCACAGCGTCTCCAAGGCGCTTGCCATTCCCAGCTGTTTCAAGAAAATTGTTAGATGAAGAACCATCAAAGTTGAAAACGACCGAAAGTTGTGGTAGTTGACTAGCTGTTAAGATTTTAGGAGGTACCAGAAGGCCGAAGTTGAAGCCGACGATGACAGTGTTGGCGATGGAGATGGCGGCAAGAGGAACTTCGCCGAGGTGACCGGCGAAAGCTTGGGTGACGACGTTCATGGTGAAAGCGGAAATGCGGGCGAAGATAGAGGGACCCACGATGACCCATAGTTTCTGGGTCTCAACCCAGAGCTTTCTGGCAAATGTTTGTTTTTCTGGAGGCTGAACTTCTATTGGCGATGGTTCTGAGAGGAGAGATTGGCTGAGATTGTCGTCTAAATGGCTCGTCAGGGTTTCCATGGGTCGTGGATCGTGCCTTCTCCTCCAGCAGCAATGCTTCAGCCCTTGCTCTCAGTCCCCCGCTTTCACTTTTCCTCTAGTCAGGTTTGAATTTTTTCGGCCAAAAGTCAGGTTTGAATCAAGGCACATCCTTTCCGTCCTATTTATGATATCCTGACTCTTTAATACAATATTTCATTAGTAAAATGTTTATGACTCACTTTATTTTTTAAGAAAAATGTCTAAGCTGTTTTATTTTTTTCGTTGCCATCAACGAGGTTTTCTATAAATTTTAAAATATAAATCGAATTTACCTAATTGGCCAAGTAATGAGTTAAAAAGAAGTTTTTTGTGGTCAGCTGTTAAAAGGAAATTAACTCATTAAATTTGTCAATAAATCAAAACACTTCCTAAAATTACTCTTATTAAATTAATCCTAGGAAGCTAAACATTTTGTAAAAGAATTATTTGTCTCAGATTTAATTACACGCATCGTTAAATTAGGCAAAAAGAGTTTAATATCCTAAATATGATCAAATATAGGAGTATAGCATGTTTAGAGCCCAAAAAAAAAATGATGGAAGAAAATAACTTGCTTGAGTATACAGTGTTTTAGACCGAATTGAGGTGTTAATTTAGGAATATGAGTTAGAGAAGCAGTTTCAATCCCGGATAGTTAAAGGGTTCGAACTTCTTATTATTGGCTTGATAAAGGGTTCGATATACACAATGTCACTCCATGTCCATACATTTGTTACTTCCCGATCCCGATTCCCTGGCCCTGGAAAAAGAACATCATAATTGCTTGAGTATGATCTGCTAGCTTTAAGCAGGGAGACAATATATGAAGATTTAGAGAGAAGCTGAAGGGAACTAGCTGGCGGCTTACAAATAGGAGCCATTAATTGTAGAATTTAAATCACCTGAATTTGGGGTGTGTGAAATTAAGTGAAGTTTGCGGTTTAAAAAAAAACAGAGAAAGAAAAATATTTTATAAAACATAATAAAATGATAAAAAATATTAAAAAGAGCAAACTTTACTTAAATTTACTCTCAACTTAAGATAATTTAAATCTCTTAATTGCATGGCGATCATGTCATCATGGGGACGACTCGTTACTTTCTTACCAGTCAATTTCCATTTAATTTGATCCTCATAGCGCCACCCTATTAATTCTGCCCATTGGTCCCACATTCATTACAACACGCCCTTGCTAATTTGCTTGGCAGCAACTGGGACCATTTTCCTCCAATTAAATTTTTTCATTGTTATTGTTTTAAGTTTTATAAATATAAGAATATAAATTAGCCACGTACTCCTGAGTCCTTAATAGTAATATATTGAAAAAAAAAAAAAAGTTGACTCCCCGGTGTCGCAGTCCAATTCCTGGCCTGACAGTTTACAACCCAAGCATGGGAGCTCACCAGCTCCGCAAATGCCATTGTTTTTTTTTTTAATAAATAAAAAATGCAAAGTCCCGTGATTTTATATATATATATATATATTGAATAGAAACTGAAACTACCAATACAAACTAAAACAAACCAAAAAGGTTGATAAGCCTTTTTCTTACGTAATTTTATATTCAAACTGCACTTCTACTATTATAGTTCTATCTATCTGCATATCTTCATTGGATATAGTTCCCTTCTCTCGCATTCTTTCATAAGATGGGAAAGCAAAATACGGCAACAAATAAAACCAAACAAAAGGCCAAAAAACAAAAAACAATCTCATTTTTTAAACTCCGTACAAACCATATTCTGGTTACATTTAAAAATTAATTTCATTTTTCTGTAAAACATTTACGGTAATTATCACTTGAAAGTATTTTTTTAATAAAAAATTAAATTTACAAATATTTATAATTAATTTGTGATGATATCGCTTACTTTTAAATTTTTATTTAAAAATTGAGCCTAACCATGATAAATTATAAAGATAAATTATTATTTTTTTGTAAAAGGAAAAGTAAATCTGTATAACCAACAATGAGTCTATAAAAATAAACTTAAAAAAAACCAATAAAAATATTTGACTTGCAAGAATCAATACTGTACTCATATTTGTGTAATGTATTCAATGAGAGTCTAATAAACGAGGTGTACATTTTTTAAAAGATTAGGATTTCATCTAATTTCTTTTAAAATTGTAAATTAATTATCAATACTTTATATTATAACTAAAAGCATGACAAAGACAAGGAGAATCATTTTTTTTAGTGAAGAGTTATATTAATCAATAACAGAAAAAAGTTTTAATAAACTAATAAGTAATAAGTTATATATTCTATTTCTATTAAAATATACCAATAACATACATGTGCGCTTGTAAGTTTAAAGAGCTGCTGAAAGTCTGAAACTTTTTACAGTTGATTACTCCATCTTTTTTAAAATATAAAATATTTTTAATCGAATATCATTCTCTAATAAAGTGGTTACTTATGTTTAAACTAATCTTATCTTTTTATATTTATCCTTATAAACACCCTAAAATAAATATAAAATAATTTATTTCTTATTTTTTTTAATATTCATTACATCTCAAAAAATTAAAAATTTATCTTTTCATATTTTAATAATTTATTTTTTATGTCTCAAAAAATTAAAAATACTTTATATTTTTTAATATTTATTTTTTAAAAAATATTTTATATTTTTAAATGGAGGGAATATATCTGAGCTATTGAGGAAGATATATATGCTCCGAGCATCAGTATGTGCTGCTTATGTGATTCTGATTCTCCATGTTATTTTAGTTATAAAAAATGAAATAGAGAAAAGAACATGCCCAACACTTGCGTGCCAACATTCATGAAACTGATACAACGACGTCGCACGGTACCAGCTGAAAAGCACTTGTGGGTTCACTCACCAGGGCAAGTATTCTTAACGTTCCACACACACAGCTAGAATGTAAATGAATAGCGTGCCAACTGCCAACCTTCAGGAAAGTAAACTGAGGGGAAAAATCAAAGCCACTAACCACATACTGCCGGCTAGAATCATTGATGATATCCCTTTTGGCCATTTCTGCACTATTCTGTCAACAAACTTGAACCACTTTCTCTCAAGGGCAATTCATAATAGAAATCACTACAGACCACTGCTGAGTTACAAGTTTCCATGAGTTTTAGAAGTTCGATGCTGAGGAGCTCGTCAATGCTCATCTCGTAACAGTGGCCATTGATATATAAAAATCAAGTTGTTTGGGGATGATAATGAAGGCAGTGAGGTAGAGATGTGCAGAATCTAGCTCTTATATTTTTGGCTCACCGTAAGAAGGGATGATAGATTGAGAAGATGGAGGATGGAATGGAAGAATTGGGGAATGTAATGCAATGATGTGAGAAGGAAGAGGAAGAGAGTGGAAGAGGAGGAGAAGAAGAAAATATCAGATCGTGAAAGAATGACTGATTTTGTGAGGGGCAAATGGATCTTTTCCTGCTTCAACATTTTTTTCATTTAGGGCCCTTGGGCCTTCAGAGATACTTTAGATTGTACTGAGTGCAATTTTTTCTCTCCTAGAGGTCCTAGGTGCAATTCTCCCTTTTTTGAATGCTTGCATCGTACTTTGATGAATCCTCTTGAGTCTTGCTGATATCTCGTGTTACTTGTTTGTCTCATCTTTCTGTATTTCCTGTATATTATGTCAAACAAGTATTGTATCTAACTTTAGCCCGTTTGTCTCAAGTCTCAACCTCATGTTTTGTTCTATCTGTATTAAAAAATCTTTTTTGCTTCCTCTGTTCTTTTCAACTTCTGCCAAGGCAGCTGGAGCTATAGGAACTCAAGCACATTTACAAATGATTGCTTTGTCCTCATACCAGCCATTAAATTAGAGAAATCAGTTGTTAATGGGAATAAGAAGGTAACAAAATAATATTGGCATGTGTTTCTTTTTCTTTAGCATTAAATCAATTGCTCGGAGCGTTAACAGTCTAATTAATTTTCTTGGATAAATAAAGTGGATGAGGCACAATAAAGTTTTTTTTTTTTTGGGAGTGGGAGTAATGTGTTGTTAATTCTTCATTAACTAACTCCAAGCTGTGAAAAAAAAAAAAACCTACAAGAAGTCAATAGCCTAAACTTAAGACAGTGGTCACTGCTCTTTTATTTATTTGATTTTCGCAATGCAAAATGTCAATAGCCTTCACCTATGAGCCATTAGTCACTACAATAACAACACTTGACACATAATAACCTCCCATTCAAACTTGTGTTGGTACTCTAATACTGAAAAACTAATTGTAGTGTTCATGCATGTCTTCCATATGGAGTAACTTTTATTTTAAATTCAAACCTTGAGGGATGGGAATCAGGAAATGCTATAGTAGCCACATATGCAATTTCAGTGAAAAATGCTCTAGATGAGATATCTTAAACAATGAGCACATACCCTGCTGCTGTTATTAGTTTGTCTTAAACTACTATTTGTTTTTATAAATAGCGAAGTTGATCTTGACTTTAAAGCAATGTATAATATTTTTAAGTAAGTTTTAAGTTTCATGCAGTGAATATGTATTAGATACAATACCATAATGTTCTATAGGTTTATAAAGCTTCTCTTGATAACAAAAAAATATTGGGTACCATGAGTTTTGTTGGACCTCTCAGTTTTAGAGTCACAAGGCAAAACCCAGTCAATAGCAATCTCAATGAGGACTGCAACTTGAAAATAATCTTTATAAACAAAACCACTTGCAAGTTCACCAAAATTATATCATTCAAAAAATCAAGAGTACAATCTTTGATAGTTCACTAAAATTAAACCCTAATATGGAAATATGGAAGGACACCTGAGTATTATGCGAAGATGAAGAAGTTTAAAGTTTACTAAATTATTTGAGTTCTCTTGCTTGAATATAATCTACGACAGGGCTGTTCCAAACTTTTTGTTTTGAAATAATTCTTGCTACTACCAACTTAGCAAGTTTCCAGGATTTAAAGTGCGGATCATTTTAGGAGTACCCCTCTAGTTTTCTATCACCTGTGCATTTGTTGCTGTCAACTTAGCAATTTGCTAATGTCAAAATGCCAATGCCTTTAGGCCTGCAAGTGTTTTCTGTGTGATATCGTGAAATTTTTGTAGCTGAGTTTTCTGTCAAAAGTTATTATTTATGTCTATACTACCGCTATTCATGATTACATACCACTTTTCTTCAAATATTATTTATGTCACTGTCCTTGTATTCTATATAACCTATCCCTTTCAAAGCATGACTATTATTTAGAACTTAAGACTAGTGTGTGAAAAGATTATAAGCAATTGATACTGGATAACCAAGCCAAGAACTAAATCTGGTGACAAAAGTCGAAGGCATTTATTTTTGTCAACACTTACTTTAAAGGTAAGATTGACTAATTGCCTTTCGGAAAGAATACAATGATTGAAGACTAATTCATGGATGCCATTTTTCTTTTGCTGAATTATTTCACATAAAGTTTTGTCTTGGGTGGTATTAAGTGTCAAGCATTTATAACAAATATGCAGCAGGTGTATGCCTTAACCTACAGAGAATGTGCCGAGACAGCCTATTATGTGTTGATAATTGCACCAGGAGTGTACACATATAAGTTCAGAAGATGGGTATTTCATTTTCTTAAAATGAAATCTTCTATGCTGTCAAATTAAAACCAAACATTATTTTCGGATGTTAATATCTCCTATGGGATAAATGATCCACAGAGTACCTAATGTGACTGAACTGAATAAGTCACAAGCATGGAACTTCCTTTTTTAATTGAAAAAAAAAAAAAAACACTTACCCAGTAACATAAAACGGAAAACAAACTGGCTTATGGAGATGCAACAAAGATAAGCATTCCATCTGTTGATCCGCATATCAGGAAATGGGCTCCCTTAAAAGTTAAAACACTCATTTAGAACACCAAAGTGAAGCCATAAGACAACCTAACCAGTAACAAATGCAGCTACAAAGAGATGCCCAAAAGGTTTGTTAGAAATTAGCCATACACAAACAACCTTTTCAATGTATAATGCTGCTCAAGCTAGGAAGACAACAGTCCTTCACTAGATTCAACAAACTGGACAAAATGGAGAAATATTTGCAGATAATTGCATTAGGTTTGTTTAATAGATTTCATAATATCCATCTACATATATCCAAAGGCTGTCTACCAAATACCCAAGGTTCAGTCTTTCAAATATCCATCTTCTGCTGCACCGAATAGTATCCATATAATATATCTATACATAATATAAAATATATTAGACTTATTTTTTTTGGCAGTAATCTATTAGAATTATTTAACTTTGATACATGATATTGGAGATGCAAGTCATATCACATATTGATATACCTTCAAACATTTATAATTCTAAAGCACCATTTTCACTTCTTGCTATTGTAACAAAGTGGAAGAAGTTTGTGAGGAAAATAACAGTATAAAATATTAGCCAAAATGAACCTCAAGAAATTCCATTAAATCTTGTGGCAATAACTGTTGAGCTGGTATTGTTGGGTCAGTTAAGGAAACTAAAAAGGATGAAAAATGAGTTGGATACGTTTCTATAAAAATGCTACATGCTGATAAGTTATCACTCATAAAGCTTCCATGAATTACTCTCACCAAAGATGCTGGACTTGGCGCACAACAGAATTTATTTATTATAGACACAAATAGAGTCAAAAAAAGTTGGTTTTAATGGTGCAGTCATTGTACTCATTGTCGGAACTTTATTCCAATATGTAAACTTCACTATTTTTATACATTGAAAATCATATTAAAATTATTTGAGTTAGGTTTATCAAAAAAAAAAAATTATTTGAGTTGGTAATTTCATTATCAAGATACTCTGTCTCATTTAATAATTTATAGAAATGATCTCTTTTAATGTTTTTGCCGTGTGACATGGTATACAATCAGAGGCCAATAAAAATTCAGCAGCACAAACAGATTTCCATGTAAAAAGAATTCAACACAACATGCAAAAAGAAGCTTGGATTTGCATGTTCAAAGACTAGTATCAGTAAAACATTAACCTTTGTTAAGAAGCACTTTAATTCCTTCTTGACCACGTGCCACATAATATGATTACAATTATCTAAACTATATTATCATTTCATAAATATGTGTTAATTGAATAGGCTAACCCATGCAACGCATGGGGTTGTGGTTAGTTCATAATAGAAACTACAACTTTTTCCAGCTGTTATTGGGCGAGAGCCGCTTCATTCCTGACAAGAATTCCCGCTTTGCATACCTAAAAATGATACAGTAACCAAAGCTAAACATGTCATCCTCCAGAACTGAAAACATAGTACTTTTCAAATGTTCCTGAGCTTCATTACCTCTTTTTCCCAATCGCATCTCGTGGTAATAGCAGTCAAAATCAATGTTTGAACGATTGTTCCACTCAACATTCCAGTCCACATACCCTGACAGTGAAAAAAATAGCATAATTAAATACCAGGAGTGGCAGCGAGGGAACTACGGCCTTCACAAAGCAGAGGTAATATTGTAATAACAGTGACGATACACGTACAATAAGACCCCAAGGTAACAACCAGCCTAGGAGAATCCCAACAGGGATCCCCACAATGTAGTAACTACCGATGTTTATATAAGCCACTGGAGCTTGCCAACCACATCCAACTGCTACTCCTGCAGATCAACACATGCCACCATATGGTACACATTAGAAATTTATGCCCTGCAAAGCTAAGACACATAAATAGATATACTGAATGATAAATTTTAAAAATCAATAGTTTCATGTCCCAAAAGAAAGCAAAAAAAGATTAAAAGTTGACATTTTTATTTATAAAGGTATATATATATATATTTTAAGTTTTTTTATGTTTAACCTGCTTTATGAACTTCTTTCTAGAGGCTCCACGTTAGAAATTGTGTGCCCAATTCACAAGATTGGAAGCCGATTGACCCACAGCTTTTGGGCCAAAGATGTCATGGGGCTATAACATGAGAGTAAGGACAAAAGATAGTATTGTGGGTTTCGTCCCAGACATGAGTGGGAAATGGGAGATGAGTGGAAGAGAGAGAGATTGTGTGAGTGTGTGTGTGGGAGTGGAGGGAATTATCAAGGAAGTCTGGACGTTCGTTGGGAGGCAAGCAAACTGTGAGTGACTGTTGCATGGGTCAGGCTCTAGCCTCTCAAATGCTAAGGAACCAGTGAGTGGATAAGCGTGTTTTTTGTCATTTCCTTTGTAGTTCTCTGGTTAGAAGACCTACACTCTGCCAGAATTATATCATTTTAATACCATTTTCATTTTGCAGGTTGAGTTCCATCAAAAGCGAATAGTTTCTGATTTATCACCTGAAAGAATTGGCTGCAAGCAGTTCAGAAGAATTGTAAAAGCCAGCAAGATTGCTAGCTCATTGAACATTCTGATAACAGGTAAGCTTGTTGTGAAGATCATGGCAAGCTTCTCATGAAGCATCATAATTATCAGCCATGATATAAATCCCACCACTAAAGTATTCAACACTGACACCAAAGCTGCAAATTTTGCACCTTTTGCATTGCCTGCTCCAAGCTCATTTGACACACGCACCCTGAATTTAAATATGTTAAATGTTCTGGAAAGGAGAGATCAATAATTGGCTTTCTAGAAGTGGTTGTTACTTGTTGTAAACATATGAATCAATCATTTACTTTCATAATCATTTCTCATTTGTCTTGACATTGAGATAGCACAAGAAAAGTGACAACAAAGGTCAAATACTGGGCTGGCGTTGGTAATTATAACAAAAGTTTAGCCTTCCAATTTCTCTCTAACTACGCCAATTAATATGTATCACATGAAGCCAAATCAATTTTCAAGAAGTTTGATGTGAACCTAAGGAAACAGTGTAAATTGCTAAGAAATTATAGAACAAGTCTTGAAAACTTTCTAAGACACTTGGGGAATTTACATTAGGACAACCAAAAGCTTTTAGATTTGCTACCAAGAAAGCCATAGACTTATGAGGACTTTTATAATTCTCAGATACTTCAATAGCTATCGGCATATATAGAAGTGTTGGTCATTCCCAAAACATGGGAATCAACTTCCTTCTGCATTTCAGAGGCCATCTCTAGCACTAGCAGGTTATGGAATGTCTTGAACTTTCAAATAGTAGAGCATCCAACAAAAGGAGGTGCACAATTGCACAGTACTTTTTTACGAATGATACCAATAGACTGGGACGAAAAAGTTTAGGAAGAAGCCAATAATGCTCCTGAAAATTTGTTATCATCTGAAACAAAAGGATAAAAGGCCTATTTAGATTTCAGTTGAGTATAATTGATTATGAAAATAATTTATTAATATGATTGATTTTAATTATAATTAATCATGTTATAACGCAATCTGTTTGGATACTATTTTTTTTAAATTGATTTTAGCCGTGCAAATTACCATAAAGGATATTGCTCTTTAAAATTAAATTATTGATAAAGTTATATTTAATATTATTAAATTTGTTAAACTTTATTTAAGAAGTAAAATATATTATTTAATAGTAAAATTAAATTTATAAGTAACCTTTCAAAGATTATTTCAAAATATGATCCTGATTCAATAATCAATTATCAATTTTTTTGACTGTTTGGGTAATTTTTTCAAAAAGTCAATTATTTTGGCTCAAAAATCGATTTTTCTTTGAATCCAAACAGGCTGAAAGGCTATACTTTGGGTCCCTGTGATAAACCAACTGGACTGCAGCAGCAGTATCCTTACAATTATTATAATCCAAAAACTACTTTTTTCACTATTGTTGAGTGGTCAAATATCACGAATCCCAGTAGAAAGCAGTAACAGAAATAGATAAAATATGAACCACATTCAATGTATCAAGTTTTGCTCTTCTATGGTTAAATATGACTCGCATAAAGCAAATCTCAATGGCAGGTATCATTAGTCCTTCTCTAATAGAAAAGAAACATGGATGACTTTGAATGGTGGAGTCATGCCCTGCTTAACCAGTGAACATAAATGGATAGGTTTCGGGCTCAAACTTGGCCTCAAACCCTCAATTGTAAACCCTAGCTGCGATGACGATGAGCTCGGTAATAGTCATCTGTAACTGTCAGTATCATAACCTGTAATGAGTCCTATGACTCTACTCGCAAAGTTACAGCGATTACAGTCAACATGCTTGTTTATGATTGAAGGACTTTTCGTTTGGACGCCTAGTGAGCAAACCACATGAGGGGAAAAAAATCTTTTGTTAGTTAATCTTTATGCCAATGGAACAATAGAAGACATATTCAACTCATGAAGCTATTTCTTCAAATCACTAATACTAAATCTGTATTTGGTGCAACTCCGTCCATTTGCAACCATGCCAATTTTCTCACCAAACTATCAACTTTTCAATCTAGTTTAAGCTTTTCCCCTTACAATCATCAATTATCTACAGAAAGAGAAGGGGGCACTCACAACCAGTGACATACCCTGTTGCAGCCAAGAATCCTAGCGGTATCATAGATTCCCAAGCATAGATAGTTACACTGCCAAACAAGATCAGAGGTTGGGAAAGACACAAGGAATTGAATAAATAGTTGTGATGAGAATGTTTATAAATAGGAACTAACCAGACGGAAAGAGCATCAACTGCAACTTCGGTGTTGTGCATATATCCTGGCATTATAACCAACAATCTGTAGTAGAAGTTCTCCAATCTGCAACGTTGCACTCATGCCTTCTAACAATGGCATCCACTTTCTAAGATTCAAAATATAAAGGGACAAGGACCAGTGATAAGTACTTACAAGAGCATGGCCCCAGAAGCCACAGAGAGTTTGAAAAATTCCCAGAGACCAACAAAAGCTTCGACAGAAAAACCATTCCATGATTGTGGACACCCACCAAAAACAACGTAGCCCAAGAGACCCACGACTGACACCCACCATGAGAAATCAAGAATAAGGGCAGTCCCGACAATCGAAACTTTCATCTTGTAAACAAAAACCCAGCTTACAAACGCATGGATTGCGAGAGCTATCCCTGAAACCCATGCTATGACGGCGGTCTTCAGCTGGCTTTGCAAGAACCTCTGCAAAGTAAACAGAAATGGGAAGCTCAAGTGGAACGGAATCAACCAAATCGCCACCAAACCTGATTGCTCCGCCACTCCATTGGGTTGCCCAAGGAACTTCAATATGGGCGTGGCGAAAATGAACATGGGCAGCAACAAAATTGAAGATAGGAACAGAACTATCCAGGAACGTTGCATATAAATGCCCAACATGTGGTATTGTTTGGCCCCGTAGGCTTGGCCACAAAGGGTCTCAACTGCGCTCGCCATGCCAAGCTAGACAAGACAATTACCCATCCATCTCTGATTTAAATTGCGGGTGAATTTCGCAATAACTCACAAATTGAGACTGATAGGAAGGAGGTATTACCAAGAAGCCGAAGCTGATTGAGATAAAGAAGGTACAGGCAATAGAAATAGCGGCGAGATTGAGTTCACCGAGGTGGCCGGCGAAAGACTGAGTGATAACAGTCATGGAGAACATGGCAAGGCGACTGAAGATGGAGGGACCTGCTATTTGCCAAATCTTCTTTGATTCCAAACATGTTCTTCTGAGCAGACACTGATGCTGATGCTGCTCTAATGCGTTCTGAGGCAGCGCCGGCCGTAGCAATGGATGCTCTGCTTCTCCCATAGCAATCAGCAACTGAAAATACGCACCTTTTCTTTTGAAAAATTGTAAGATGCTCTTTATATATATATAATGCAAAACATGATTTGCCATTCGTCCCCACATTTTATTTTCAATGTTTTAAATCTTTACAAGTTTTTCCATCTATATTTTTAATCCTTACGTTTTCAAAAGGATACTAATATAATATTAACAGTAAAATAATACTGATAATTATATAATAACATGTCAGTTAGTTGTTGATGTTTATTTTTTTAAAAAAAATAAAAAAGTTGATGTGTATTTTCTTAATAATTATACATATATACAAGTAGAGTTTAAAATTATGAAAAAATATTATGTGTTTATTTTTAAGTTTGTTATAATTCTGTATTTTAGAATGTCTTTCCTATAATTCTGTACTCCAAAATTAAGTTTAGGGTTAGGCAAGATGATTTATTATTTTTTAATGTATATAAGATATATTATTTAGGTTTGGAGTTATGATAAATTTTTTTCACTTTTTGATTGTTGAAAATTACTCTCTCTGTCCTATTTATAGGACATATTCTAGAAAAAGATTTTATTCAAAATATTATTTATATTTTGTTCAAAATATAAACTACTTTTTTAATTTTACCCTTTCTTGATTAACGTGAAAGTATTTAATATAATTATATCCTTATTTAAAGTCAAGAGTAAAAATAAAAGTACATATCATTTTTTTATGATATTAAGAAAAAAAATTAACATTTTTAACATGCGTGAAATGGTTGAAAGTATCTTATAATAAGGATTGAAAAGAGTACACATAAGCTTTTCTTTATTTTCTTTCCAAAAAAATATATATATTAGCCACTAACTGATACATCATCATATAATTAATGGTGTTATTATCCATAATAGCATAATTAACACCATTACTGCCACGTCATCACCTCTCTAATAGTGTAGGGACCTAAAGTGTAGATAAAGAAAACTGTAAGAATTTAGAACACTGAAAATAAAGTGTAGGGACCAATAAAAAATTGCTTATAAAATGTAGGAATTAAAAGTTATATTTTTCCTATATATAATTAATAATGAGATTTTTATAAACATGTTTTAATAAATATTTGAAATCAATTAAATTTTTATTTTTATTTACCATTAAGTTGTCCTAACAAGAGTACGCAGGAAAATAATAATAATAATAATAAGTAATAGTAGTAATAATAATAAGAGAGGTGAAAATTAGTTTAAAATATACTCCCTTCATTTAAAAATATAAAGCATTTTTTAAAACGTTGGATGTTAAAAAATGTGAACACTGTATTTTGTCTGAACTTTTTTTAAATTTAATAAAAATAATAATGAATTCAACTAAAAAAATATAAAAATATAAAAATATAATTTAATCTTTTTTTGGATTATATTTTTTTAAAAAAATAATCTAACCAAAAAAGGATACTCTTGTTTAATTCAAAATTAAATTTTTCTCTCTTAATTTAATTTTTAAAATTATGATTAACATAATATGAAAAATAAAAAAAAAACATTAAAAAAAAAGAGAGAGGCATTAAACCTTAACAAAAAAAAAAAGCATTAAAATTTATATATATATATATATATATATATATATAAACTGAAAAAACACAACACGAATGGAACAGACCTAAACTTTCGACCAAAGATGCAAAAGCAAAGAGCAGAACAAAAGCCAAAAAAAAGCTTCACTTGGCAGCAGACTCACGTACGAAGAAGCAAAGGAAATAGAGCTGGAGACGCACGCATGCACATTGCTGTGGAAAAGAAGAGAAAAAGATAGCAGAAAGGCAACATGTTCGGCCACATGCAGAAGGAAAATGGGAGAAGACTACACGCAAGCTCTGAAAAGAGAAATCTCTTCCCTACTTCTGCTTGGAAGGAGATGAATGAATGAGAGAGAAGAAGAGGGTTGAGCACTTTGAGTAGGAGTTGAAGCTTGACAGCAAAGGGAGGAGCGAGCAGGAAAATGAGAGTGAGACAAAGAAGAGGTTGAGATGGAAGAGAGACCAAAAGGAGAGAGAGTAGCGGCATAGAGACACGATACAGAAAAAAGAGAAAAACAGAGCACAAACGAGCACATGGCATAGATGAAAAACAGAGAGCAAAACGCAAAAAAAAAAAAAAGCCAAACGACGATGTGAGAACAGAGCCAGAAACACAGAAAGGGATGAATGAATAAGAGCAAGACAGAGAGGAGGTTGGAGGGAGAAAAGAGACCAAAAGGAAACAGAGTACGAGAACGGATGAGGAAAAATGAGAGAGAAGACAAAAACAGAGGGAGATTGAGGAGGACAGCACTCAGACCGTACAAAAATGGTGAAGAAGGAGAGAAGAGACCGAGAGTAAGGGGCAGCAGCAGAGTTTTCAAGAGTTTAGAATGAGAGAGAAAGGGAGAAAGAGTGGGAACAAGAGAGGATGAAAAACAGAGGGAGAGTCAAAGAGAGAGATGGAGAATGAGAGAGCTGTGATAGGGATGAATGAGCTGAACAAACGCGAGAGAGAGAGAGAGAGAGAGAGAGCAACAGGTATGAGGGGATTTGATTTTTGAGGGGATTTGATTTTTACAATTGGAATAGAATAAAAAAAACGTATATATATGATAAAAAAATTCATTATTTACTGTGTGAGATTTTAAATATTTCTACGAGCATTAAAAATGATCATATATCGTGAAAATTAATAAAATTTTATAAGTATGAGGATCAATTTTATCTATAATAATATAAGTTTCAAAGGCCTATCATTAAAATTAATTCTCTTTTTTAATTTAAATTAATAAAATATTTATTCTCATGTGAGATTTCAAGAGTTTTTGCAGAGATTTAAGTTAAGTGTATTATCGTGTGGGATAATAAACCCTCATAGATTTTGTGATTCTCAATTTATATGATAAATAAATAAATAAATAAATTTTGTAAATAAAATTAAAAATGTTTTTAATAATAAAATTAATTAATTAAATTAATGTATTAAATCTTTTGGTCATATGAAATTTTTGAATATCTATAGACCTCTAGAATAATCATCTTACCCTGAAAGTCAATAAGATGTTGTAGGTATAGCGATTAAGATTTCTATATTTAAAAATATAAATTGCACAATTACACATTAAAATATATTTAAAATATATATTATTTAATCTTTTATTATGTAAGGATTTTAAATCTCTACAGATATTTAGGATAATCGTATTATCGTAAAAGTCAATAAGGCTTTACAGGTATGATGATTAAAAATCTTTTAAAAAAAGTATATATTTATGAACGTACAAAAAATAATGATGTTATTAATATTTAAAAATTTAAGTAAATAAATTAAGTTGCTAAATTTTTTTATTGTGTAAGATTTTGAAATCTCCACAGATATATAGAATAATTATATTACCGTATGAGCCAATAAGGCTTTGCAGGTATTGCAATTAAATTTTCATCATAAAATATAAAAATAAAAATAAAAATAATTTTTAAATTCTTTTCTTTTTTTTATTCCAAAAATTTAAAAAAATTGAGAAAATAGTTAAAATTTAATTATTTTTTATAATTTAAAACACATATATCAAAATTTTAAAAATTATTTTATTTACAAAATGGTGAATTATTTCTAATTAATTTCTCTTTAAAAATATTTTCACCAATAATTTTTAAGTTCAAACTACGTGGATTTTGATCCCCATCACAGGGTACGTAGTCTTCAGAGTCAGATTCTGAGTCAAGTCCTCCCTTGTAAATAAATAAATATTTCTCACTTAATTTTTATCATTTTTATATTAAACACATGAATATAAAAGATATAATTAAAATAATTTTAAAATTATATTTATATAGCACAATAAACTTCAGTTAAACGTTCTTATGAACGGGTGTTGTGGGGTGCTTAATAACTTTTTCACACTCAATCGACTCCCGAACCTATTTTCTATCTTCACATACCATCTTTATTCTCCTTTAAACTGTTTTCCAATATTTATCTCAAAATTTCGGTGGTGACTTCCATTTCTTCGGTCTTTTTTTTAAAGGCTAGAACCTCCGCTCACGTGCTGTTCGCGTCGTAATTTTTATTACCTTTTAAAATGTAAAGTATTGTAAGTGTTTTAAAATATAATCATTATCTTTTTTTAAAAGTGTCCTTATTAAATAAATTACTTTATATTTGTTTAGGGTAAAACACTTTATTAGATAGGGATAAATATGAAAATAATATTGTTAGTTTGAAAATAAATAACTACTTTATTGAAGATAAAATTCAATAAAAAATATTTTATATTTTTAAATAAAGAGAGTATATAATTTTAAACAGTTAAAGCATCCGAGCGTATGATAATAAAATTCTATTTTTAAGATTATGTACATTTGTCATAATCGCTCTCCTTTTCATATTTTAGATTTATTTAATCATTTCCACAAGCTGAATACATTCCAAAATTTCTCTTTATATAATAATTAAGTAGTCATTCAGCTATTTATCTTTCATTTAAGTTTGCATTATTTCGTCAAACCAGGTAAAATAAAAATTTAACATGTCAAAATATAGAGTATAGACAAGTGATTTTTTTTCATGCCAACAAAATATAGATATGAGATATGTATAATAGAAAAATGTCATGTGTAAGTATTAAATATTTGATAAAAAAAAGGCAGCGGTAGAACTAATATACTATACTGTCAAGTAATGCCGAGAGTAATAAATATGCATTTTGCAAATCCACATAGCGTAGACAACTAAAATGTGGCAATTGCCCCCAAACTAAATGAATAGATCCATATGCCTGGTGCAATGTCTATTATGTAACACTCCCTCTATTTTTTATTATTAAAAAAACTATTACTTTTTACTTATTTTTTTATATAAACAAAATCACTCATTTTAATAAGCATTTATTATAAATTTATTAAATCATCCCTCATAATTCATATTAATAAAAAATAATTAATGCATGCTTATATTTATTAACATAGGATATTTTAGTTATTTTTTTTATTTTCAGACAATTATTATAGTTAATTAATTTTTTAATTTACATGATACAGTTTTTTTTATATAAAAACGGAGGGAGTATTTGACATATAAGTGGCATTACTCATAAATAATATGATTTTTTTATGAATTATAGACATTTCTAAGGTAAATTAAAGTATTAAAGTAATTATAAGTCATAACTTAATAGCTAATTTGGATAGAGGAATTTTACAGAAGTAATATAAAAAATATCTGAGAAGATGTGAATAGATGGCAACCTTATAATAGTCATAGTCCTCAGATTCTAGAATCACATGGCTAATTAATCACGGGATAATGAAAGCACATGGACGACTTAATATTTTAGGGGAAATTGGTAAGAGAGATTACATGGTAAAATCTCTTTAAAAAAAGGGACCAAGACTTTACTTTCCTTAAAAAATATGAGTCTTTTTGTCCGAATAACTTTATCATGAGTCTTTTTTAAAATATTTCGCCCCATATACTTTATTTTGAGGTTAAGTAGGCATATGGAAAGAAGCAGCCGATGCCCATTAATTGGGGTCGCAACCTGGAGTGTGAGTATAAAATGGGAAGACATGCCCAATAATGGCTGTTTGTTGCCCAATGTATTTTTCCTTAATTTTTAATAACTCCCTGTTGTTAAAAATATATATATATATATATATATATCCACTGAAAGTCCGTTCTAGAGAGAGGCAAATTAGGCTTTATAAAAAATTAATTAATAATAATAAAATTAAGGAGATAAGTTTAGAATAATATTACCAAACACAATAGAGAGAAAGGAAGAGAAGCTTACATAGATATTTATCTTACTTGATTAAGTTACAACTACTTGAGCCTACGTCCAGTTTTCAAGCACCACTTGAGATTTTCTTTAATAACTCCACCAAGATTAATTCAGGCTCTTAGTAGCCCCAATACAATCCCAGACTTATACTAAAGTCTGAATCATTCCCTCTATAAAGGTAATGATATATCCTTTTTAAACTATGAACTCGAGTTTAAGATCCTCTATTTCAAGTTAGAGAAAAAGGTACGAATAGAATAAGTTCAAGAATGAATTACTATTATCAAATACTTCCTTTGAGAGTTAATATATAATCAATGAAGCTCTCATGTAGTGATTACAAACTTAGAAAGTTGGTAAATAATAAATAAGTATAACTTGAGTTCCTTCGTATGCGTTCTCTTCTACATAATCTTTATAAATGCTTGTATTTATAGTTAGACTTCATAAATGATCCGCTACACTTAAGAATATAGCCGTTAGAGTCATTGTCTTCTTTCCTCTAAGTTATCTGAGTATTCTTCGAAATGAGGCAATGTAACACTGCTTTGATAGTGGAGCTTTTTCTCACACGGCAAGCAAGAAAAGTAATGGCTCTTTATATTAAATGTTTTAGCAAGGTAGGTGAAAAGCTCTTTCGAATAACAACACTATTTGAGAATAAAGATTTTATAAATAAGATCAAAGTAAGCTCAATTTATCTCAAGAATGTGTTTAAAATAATTCTAGAGAGATTACATAACTCACATTACTCTTAAAAGATAAAACGAAAAGGAATTGAGAGAGTTTCAAATAATCCCTATTTTAGACAAGAGAAATAGAGCATCACATATTAAGCTCATTCCAAAACAAGAGAAGCTATTTTGAAATAATGAAGAACATAATATCGAGAAGTAGACAAGGCTTATTTTAAAGTATAACATTTATATCAAAAGAAAATTACATAAGTGTTGGCTTCACAAAGTTTGAGATAATGCGTCGTGAATTACATTTATATCAAAAGAAATGAACACATTAAAAGAGGATCACATTTATATTGAAACTTTGAAATAACACATTGTGAAATAACTTCAAAGAAATGAACACTATTCCGGAATAAATATAGCTATTTCCAATTAAACTACTCCTGAATAAATTATTCTTGAATAAGCTATTCCTAAATAGGATATTTTGGAATGACACAATGAGAATAGCTCACAAGAAGATATCCACTATTCTGGAACAAAGATAGCTAGTCCCAAATAAGTTATTTCTGAATAGGCAAGAGAGTTAATACTTGAAAATAAGAAATTCACACAAGGATAAGTTATATATTTCGAAATAGAAAAGCTATTCCAGAATAAACACCTTAACACAAAAAAGTTGTAAAGGCTCTCATATTTTGAATTTTTGATTTTAAGATCAATTGATTTGCCTTTCAATTAGTATAAAATGTCCTTATGGAATTAAGATTAAATCAAATAATTTATCTTTAGAGAGAGACATAATATGAATAGAAACGAGAATTGATTAAGTGTTTCTTAACTATATAGAAATAAGACACATATTTAGAAATAATAACATCTATATAAGAATAAATATTGAGAGTTAGAATTTCAAAGCAAAGATAACCAATTCTCTTACAAGCCATTAATTCTTAAATTTTGAACTTGTAAAGCATAAATTTCTCTTATTTTGTAATTATCAAAATCAGGATTCAATATCTGCATTCTATAAGAAAAGCCAATTGTTATTACTTATAAATCATAGGTTGGATTGGACTTTTGGCATCCAAATTAGCTAGCTTGCAATACTTCTCTTGTTTGCAAAATGAGCTACCTCTTTTCCACCACCACTGCCTAGCAGTATCAATAATGGTGTCACCTTCCCACTCTTAAACTCTATTTCGGTATTAGAGCCTTTCGACGACAGCCGTTTAGAAACCATGAGCTCTTAATCCAATTCTTACACCACCCACTCTTCCTCTTTTCCTATCAGATCAACCATTAGTAAAGCCACCTCACTTACTACCTCCAACTACTCCTCTACATCTATCAGGCTAGATAGACAAAATTATCTTTTATGGCAATGTGTTATTCTTCCAATCATTTGAGGTCATTGACTTGAAGGCTTCCTTGCTAGCGCATCCAAGTGTCCTACTGAATCTCTTGTCAACGATGAGTCCATAATCTACAATCTTGCATTTGACAAATAGGTTTCCACTGATCAACTACTCCTTGGTTGGTTGCACACAACCTTGACCCCTGAAGTAGCAGCTCAGCTTGTTCGTTGCACCACTGTTGCTGCCCTCTTGTAGGCTGCAAAAGATCTCACCAGCTCTGTACTCAAGCTCGCATCACTCTTCTCAGAAATGATCTCCAGCAAACCTGTAAAGGTTCAATGAACATGAATAATGACTACCTTGCAAAGATGAAGTCCGTCTTGGACAACCTCCTCCTCAATGGTAATCCTCTTTCCTCAAATGATCTTACCTCACAAGTTCTTGCAAGCCTTGATGGTGATTGCAACACCATCAACTGTCATATTCTTGAAAAAGGAGATCTGACTTGGATCGAACTGCAAACAGCTCTTTTAACATTCGAGTCTTGACTCGAACAAATTAATGAATTCAATAATCTCAGTTTGGGTTCACACTCCATGAATCTAATGGCACAGAACTCTTAATCTCACGCACCCACTCGTGCACCGTCTTGTGGCTGCGATACTCATGGACGAGGAAACTCAAGTAATTATATTTGTGGCAGATCTTATAAAGGGACTGACAAAATTGAATTCCATTTATGTCACAGGTTTGGTCACTCCACCACCACATGCTATCACAGATATGACAAGTCTTTCTCTTTTGAACAAGACCAAGCTCCCCCTCTTCACTTTGCTTTTATTGCCATCCTTGAGACCCTATAAATGATGATGAATGATATCTTGATAATAGTGTAGTTGCACACATCACTAACAATCTAGATTAGATTGACAACCATCGTCCATATACTCCAGTAAGTCTCCTTTTTATGTTGGCAATGGCGACACTCAATGGTTTCTCACATTAGTCTCCATGGGCCGTTTAATGAATCATGGTGAATGACTAAAATTGAGGGATATACTTCATGCTCCTTGTGTTCTTAAGAACCTACTTAGCGTGTGGGAACTTACAAATGGCAATTATGTATATGTTGAATTTCATTCTACTATTTTTTCTTGTGAAGGGTGAGAGGACAAGAAGAATTCTACTTCTTACGACATCTGAAGGAAGAGGGCTCTACAAATTAATTCAAAATTTAGCAAACCTAATTTTTGCAGTGCGAGTACTCATTTAGTTTAGAATAAAAGTAGTCAAGATTTTTCATTTCTGTTCAAAATACGTCAATTTATAGTGATGAATTAGAACTATGGCATATATGCATAGGTCATCCTTCCTTTGGTGCTTTAACAAAGCCTTGCATCAATGTAATTTTCAAGTTTCAAGTAGCAATAATTTTTTTTTTTTTTGGAAGTAGCCTGTGATGAAAATTTTATCTTTCAATAATGCTGAGTCTCATGCAAAACAACCGCTAAACCTTATTCATTCGGACTTCTGAGGACCTGCTCCTGTTGTCTCTATAAATGTTTTTCGCTGTTATGTTCATTTTCTTGATGATTATAATTGTTTCACCTGGATTTACCCATTCAAACATATGAGTGATGTAAAGTGACCTTTACTCAATTTAAAAATATGGCAGAGACTATGTTTAAATGGAAGACTAAGATTTTGCAAAGTGAGGGGGATGGAGAGTTCCAAGGCTTGTTGCATATTTTAACTGAAGATGGAATACAATTTCAGGCTTCTTGACCCTATAAATCAGCTCAGAATGGCAGAGCAGAACACAAACATCGTCAAGCTTGGTCTATCCATGCCAGCACAGGCTAAAATGTCCTTACCATATTTGTGGAAAGCTTTTCACACATCTCATCTTATCAATCATCTTCCTACGCCTATTCTTACAGGCTCATTACCATTTCAAAAGCTCTACAGTAAAGATCCATCCTACCATAATCTCAAGGTTTTTGGGTGCGCTTGCTATCCATGCCTTAAACCATATAAAAAGCACGAGCTTGAGTTTCATACCACTAGGTGTGCTTTTCTCGAATACAGTGGAATTCACAAGGGCTTCAAATGTCTTTCTACCATTGGGAGGATCTTCTTCTGAAGGCACGTTAATTTTAATGAACGGGATTTTTCGTTTCAAGAGGGCTTTCTTCATTAAGTCTAGCCTACTGGAGTCCATATGTTCTACAACGTTGAGTTTCCTGCTGCTCTTATGGATTGCAGCCCAACACTCCATGGCCCAATAACATCTCTCTTCAGCCATGTAACAGTCTTGAGCCATGTGGTGGCTCTAGCCTTCTCTCGTCGTTCGGGAATCCTCACAGCCTAATAATTAAAGTCATTCGACTTCGCCAGTATCAAATATGCAAGAATCTCCTTCAACAGATGTCCCTTGTCCTGATCATGTCTCGACTTTATCACAGCCAGCTGGTCACCGTTTGTTGACTCACTCTAAGAACGGCATTTTCAAGCCAAAGCACCCCTTCATCATCATCTCTCGTGACTTAGAAGAACTCACTAGTGTTTCTGATGCACTACAACGTCCAGACTGGTATGCTGCCATGCAATCTGAGTACGACGCACTCATCAGAAATAGAACTTGGGATCTTGTTCCCCGAAGACCAAACCAAAAAGTTATTGATTGTTGATGGGTGTTCAAGAAGAAGTATCTTGCAGATGGAACTCAAGCACGTCTCGTCACCAAAGGATTTCAGCAAGAGAGAGGAGTGAACTTTGGCGAGACTTTTAGTCCCATTGCAAAAATCACTACCATCAGGCTTTTTTTGTCAATTACTGTGTCCCTTTACTGGCCGATAAAACAACTAGATATCAACAACGCGTTCTTGAATGGAGCCATCTCGAAGGATGTCTTTATTGCTCAGCACGAAGGTTTGTAGACCCTGCAAAGCCCAATCACGTGGGTAAATTGAAGGAAGCACTATACGAGCTGAAGCAGGCTCTAAGAGCATGGTTTGAAAAGCTTCGTAATGTACTCCTGTGGTGAGGTTTTTATAACACCGAAAGTGATAGCGCTTTGTTTATCTTGTGGCCGCCACAATTTGTCATCATCAGTCTTGTATATATTGACGATATTCTAGTTATACTGGAATGATGTCTTGCAGTTGCGTGAATTCACCAGGAAACTCGATAGCATGTTCTCTCTTAGGGATTTTGGAAATGCTCACTACTTCCTTGGACTCAAAATACGAGATGCAGATGGAATATAATACATCTCAGTCAAACCAAATATGACACTAATATTCTTAAGAAATTCAACATGCTCTACTCTGCACCATGTAAAACACCCATGGTTACTGGCAAATTACTCACTGCCACTGATGCAGAACATTTTGCTAATCCTTTCAAGTTTCATAGTGCTATTGGAAGCCCTCCAATGTCTTACAAACACAAGTCCAAATCTTTCTTACGCTATTAATCAATTTAGTCAATTCCTCGGTTGTCCAACCTTGGCTCATTGGCAGGCGGTCAAACGGCTGTTTTGTTACGTAAAAGGTACTGTCATGCCTGGTATACGTATCAAATGGTCCAAGCACCTTGATCTTGTCTCTTATAGATCGTCAATTAGTCACTGGCTACTGTGTCTATCTTGGATGATTGCTTCTCCCGTGGGCTTCTAAGTTCTAAGAAATAGTGTCTTCACTTGTTCCTCGACTGAGTTAGAGTATTGTGCCCTTGCAAACTGTGCAGCTAAAATTGCCTAGCTACAATCTCTTCTTATAGAACTCAAGTTTCCACTTCAATGAACTCCTCTCATATGGTGCAACAATGTAAGTGCAGCTTATCACTCTAGAACAAAACACATCGAAATCAATGTTCACTTTGTGAGTGATCAAGTCCTTGCCTGCAAGCTAAAGGTGTGCTGTGTTCCGTCTCGTGAGCAGACTGCTGATCTTCTTACAAAACCTTTGGGTCACTCGCAGTTCATCTATCTATGATCTATGTAACAAACTCGGGGTATGTTCAAACCCTCTCGTTTGAGGGAGGCTACAAGCAAATCAAACCACAAAGACCAAGTCACAAACGAAGGCCACAAGTAGCCGACTCTGAAGATGTCACCTGCATGACCCAAGTCACGCATCTTCTCCGTACAAAATCATATTAGTTCATATGTGAGAGGACTGTAATGTTATAATCTCATATTTTACGATTTTGTATCTTGTATATATTTGACCCCTGCTATTTCAGTATGATTAAGACAACAATAGCATCCTTCTCTCATATATTTGAATCTCCTTAAACTCTATCTCTTACTCCTCTTCACCTGCATCGTCACCTTTTGTATTTGGGGAATATGGGCCCCCACCGTTGCAAGCGGGTCTGCCATCTTCCGACATCGTAGTGCCACCTTCATCACTGTGGCTTATTAAAGGTTAAAAAGAAAAAAAATATATTATTAAAATATGTATATTTAACAAGGGTGAAATTGAAAAATTATTAAAATTTTAAATAAAGTTAGCAAGTTTTAATTTTTTTTAATTACTGTGAAATATGTTGAAAGTAACTTATAAATAAGACTAAAAGAGTATTACTTACATTTTAAAACATTTTTATTTGTATTTTTTATCAGGCGTAATATAAGTTGTAATACTTCTTCTGAATTACAATATAAGACATTTTTTAAAAACCTCATTTGATTTAAAATATAAGGCATTAGATAACTTTTATAATTTTTTTTCCCACTATACCTCTACTTTATTTATTATTCTTTTTAAAAAAGATAATACATTGAAATTTTAATTATCATCATCAAACACTTGTATAAGATATTTGATGAGGATATAATTAAAAAGATTCAATTTTTTAAAAAATATTAATATTTTAACTAACATTTTTTTTAAACCTTAAACGAGTTACTAATGCTTTATATTTTGGTATGGAAGAAGTAGGTTAATAACATGCAAAGACTAAGTAGACCCAACAAAAAACATGCAAAGACTAATGAAGATTATTAAATGCAATTAGAAATCTTAGTATTTTTTTAAAAAATATATTTTAAAAAATATTTAACACCGGCTTCTTTTAATTCGATGTTCAACTCGAACTCATGACTTGTTAGATGAAAGATAAAATAAGCAGCCACAAGTTCAAAATTATAGTCACTCTATTGATTTCTCCCCATTTATATTTATGAAGGGTATTTTGAAGCAAGGTTAATTTTTTATTTTTAGCTGCAAAGCAAGGTTAACTAATGGATCATTATTTTTGGTAAAATATCTTATTTTATAAAAAATAAAATACTTCAAACAGATCTTATAAAACATAACGGAGGAAGTAGTCTTCTTTACAAATTTTATATTATATATACATCAAATACAGAAATTATCAAATTTTCTAATCAACATATAACAGATACATAATTTTCATCAAATTTTATCTATAAATTTGACAAACAACTGTATGGATTTTTAATTAATTATACAAAAACCAGGAAGCTATTAAAAGACTATTTATTATAGCTAAATTAATTTTTTTCAGAATGATATATAAAAATCATAATATGATTCACGGCAAAATTAATTATCTGCTAGTAGTTTTTTTATTACAAAAATTGTTACGACCATGAAGCTCGACATATGATCATGAACCACGTATTTCACTTTCGTGTTCAAGGTTCGTTGTTATAACTTGGACGAAACTTCCTTTATCGTGGTTATTTTGTTTTACGTAACAATACTATTATTACTATTTGCTTTTTAATATATGATCATAAACTATGCATTCCCCCGATTGGATTCGCCAAATGAGCGTTTTATATACATTAATAAAGCACATCTGTACTCAGCGAGAACAGCCTTGTCCATGTAAAGGAATTATTTTTAAAAATTTCAGTATATAATTAGTGGTACATGCTTTTATAGTTTTATTCTTGAAGAAAACAAACAAATCATGAGTGCAGTTCGTAAATATAATAATGATAAAAAATTAACATCAAGAGTTCCCATATACTACGCAGCAATGGCTTGAATTCCAAGATGTCCTCAACATGCGAACCAAACCAGCAGATGGATCCTTCAAACGAAAAGTGTGAAATTACACCTATTTCATGGAAGACGATATGTGAAAGAATGACTGAGCGCCAACAAATAGAATTATTCTGCCAATAACCTTTATCTCAGTTTCTTCACTCTACCTAGCCCTGTTTGCAGTTAAAAGTGTCATAATTAGCACAAGTAATCTAGATTGCTAAATTGCTAAGGAAAAGTCGAGATACTTGTTCAAAAATTGACATCTATACGCAAACCAATTAACATGTCTGTCATACACAGACGATATATATGCAAATATGACCAATCAGAGCAGCTAACAAGACCAAGAGCATGCAGCCTCCTCATTATTTAGTCGACATTTTTTCCCCATTTTTTGGGCTGGATTTCCAATGGTGTTTTCGATGAGGGCAATTTAATTTGGGACGAGTGCAATCTGTTTATATAGCATTTGGGTATATAATATAGAAAATTCATAACCCAAGTTCTAATCACGACTCGTGACATATTAAACGCGAGAATCAAATATATTCAGAGGAGGAAAAGAAAAAAAGATAGAACTTAATACCTTTCACTAACATAATCAGTAAGGATGAAGAAAGAAGCAATCGCTTTCTTTTTTTTTTTTCCCTGGCAAGGAGCATCGCGATAATATTTGAACAGGTTATCAGCTCAACAATTTATGGATGAAGAGGAGGATTAACATCAGCATGGATAGTTCCAACACAAACTTTGGACCCGTGACGTGTTCAAGAATTTGCTGCCACCTGTAAGTTTAACCAGTAGATAGCTGCTGGTGAAGCCTGTTATCCATTTTCGGATTTTCATCACAATCGGATGATACTCAAGAAAAACTTTAATCATAGGTATGAGAGATGCTATTAAACAAAATCAATTAAGCTGGGGTGCAAGCCAAAATTTTCAACGATGCCAACGGAGGATGGACGGGCAAACTTTATATACCAACAGTAGTACGATACTACTCGTGACATGCCTCCGTCCAATTAGACATGCAACTGTCAAATTTTACATTGGCACAAGGCAACAAGAACGTGCACAATAACTCGAAAACTAATTTATAGAGGGAACATACCAATTTCCTTCAATCTGTGAATTGTATCCCTCCTTTATTTCCTCCTTTGCAAGTTCTTCTAGGATGGCTCGTTGTCGTTCATTAATTGTACTAGAAAAGGATGAGCACATTGGAAGTGAGATGATGCAACTAGGCTGGAAGTACGTTAAAGCTTATGCATAAATAAGACCAAAATGGGAAAATGGTGAGTACTTGAACACAAATGCCAGCTTATCTTCTCACAGGAAACACCAACTGAAGCCAAGTTTATTATGATTTATTTACCTATTCTCACACTTGAACATGACTCTACAACGTTAAACCTCTTGTAATATTCAAGTGCTAAACAACCATAAATATTAACAAGTAGAAAAATTATAATTATAACTGCCCAGAATCGTGCAGCAATGCTAAGGCCAATGATTGGACTTATAACTGCATTTGAAACAACAGAAGTGTGCAGCAATGCTAACTGGTCAATCAGTGGACTTCTTTCAAATTTTCTGCAAATACCAATAGCAGTCTGGTAACAGAAAAAATATATCACGAAGGTAATTTATTTGTCAAGATGCTATAATATTACTAAACATTGGCTAAGATTTTTGCAACAAACCCAATATTCCAGAAAGGGGCCTCAATCATATCTTCACATAATAAGCAACACATTTCTTAAGACGCTATCACTGGAAACCTACACGGGGAAGTTAACACGGAAGCGCACGAGCTGGTCTCCATGGTCCACAAGAAAACCATGCTTTGGAAGTCCTGTAAATATAACTAACGTCAATCGTAAATTTCAAGCAATGGGTGATAGAAAGATAGATACATCTACCCACAATTGTCCATGAGAGAAGGCACTGTTTTTTATACAGTTATACCTTTGCCCCTTAATATCAGAAGCTGTCCTGGTTGAACGCCCTTAGGTATCTGCAAGGAACATAGTTGCATAACAGAAAACAGGGGTCACAACTAGCAGCCAAGTGAAATTCTTTTCGTGGCAAGTTTAAAGCCATGATTTGTTCAACGTAAGTCAGGTTAGGATAATTTTCCCCCACCATGATCAACAACAACAAAAAAACAAGCCTTATCTCACTAGGTGAACAAACACAATAACAACAGCAGCAACACTTTATCCCATTAAGTGGGGTTGGCTACATGAATTGCACCACACCATTATGCTTTATCATTTATCAAACTTTTTGGGTGAATAAACACAAAGGAAGAAAATGAAACACAGTTTGAATTGAATATGGGTAATGCAATTCGACAACCACGGTCAATCTCTTAGTTTTGAATTTAGAAACTTGTTTAGCCTTGTTTCTGCAGGGTAGTTTGGGATTCCAGAAAAAAGCCCCAAAAATGTTTTACTGCAACATTATATTCTCTACATATCCAATAAAGAACCTGAACAATGCATCTGATCCATATGCGTGTATCATTAGTCTTATGGGGGCCACATTTGCCAGCATCAAAAGTTTATTTTGCTTGATAACAATTAATTTCAGAGGAAACAGGTCTTAAAATCTGAAATTTCTTTCATTGACTATTTAGTAATATGCTTAAGGGGCAAACTTGACATCCTCTTTTGGTTATTAGAGTCGATTCACACTTCTTTGTTTTTAAGTATTAAAAAACAATATACAAATTATACCAAGTTTGTAAAGAAGATTCAAAGCAAGCAAGTTATAGAATGGAGTTTTGCATGCACTAGTAGGACTATGTCGCTCTTTTATACCTTGTAATCTATGACAATTTTATTCTCCAATGGAAAGAAAGCAAAATGGCATGCTAATTTTCTGTGTCAAAACAATTTTACCGGAACAAAAGAAAATAATGGCAAAATAAATCATACTCTTACTTTTACTAGCATCTTTCCTGATAATGTAGGCACCTCAACTTCACCACCAAGAATAGCCTGTAAGAAAATAAACCTTTCTTCTATCAATAAAACTGTTGCATAGTTGGATCAACAGAAACCCAGGTCACTAAGGTGCCAAAGATGGTATGTACACCAGACCTTACTGGGAAAATTCAAGGAACGGGACATAAATCTAAAAAAGAACAGCCAACTTAACAGATAAAGTTCTATTCCTTACTTATAATCCACGTAAATCCACTCCCTCAGGCTGGAGGAAAGTAAGGGAAAAAAAGGCAGGGGAGTGGAACAAGTTTCAACAAATTATTCATACTCTATGATATGCATGTAATGTGTATGCTTTAAAGAACTTTTCCTTGTGACAATTAAATTTTGCAGCATTTCCTAGTTGTCCTCCAATATAAGGAGAAGCACATCATCAAATTAGCAAATTTAGACTACACATGAACATGAAACAGATTAATAAATCAATAATTAATATTTAGATGTAAAACTAAAAGTATAGTGCAACTTTAGGTTCATCTCATAGGCTTAGAATATCATTTTTACAGGTACTCAACAAGTGAGCCTGAAGTAAATGCAATTGACAGATCACTAAACACTACTTGATTCTCACTTGTGTAAAGCTGATGTTAGACTCCACATAAATATCTGCACCATCTCTGGCAAAAACAGGATCCTTAGCCACCTATATTGCCAAAAAAGCAAACTTCAAATAAGAACAAAAAAAAATCCTTAACAAGAAAAAATAGACTAAAACATAATTAACAATGGCTAGCAAAACTAGACGGCAGAGCCACAGAGGCTTTTTGGTTGATCTAGATGTTTGGTTTTAAATAGTAGTGTAAACTTCTAAATAACAATATAAATTTTCCATGAAATATGCTACTTTACGGAACAAGTAAAATATTGCAGCGCATGAAACTCATGCATGCTAAATATGAGGTCCTCCAGGTGAAAATTAAAGAAAATTTAATACCTTACAAGCTAGACTGATAAAATTGTAAAAAATCCACAATCATGTAATTAAAGAGAAGTGTAATAATATTTATATAATTCTGCGATCACATATTTCTGATTAAGCATCTATCAAATATCTATAGGTTTGATTGAGACTATCTCACCTTTTAAGAACTAAGAAATAGGTAAATTTACAGATTCATAAGCCAGAAAATCAGTACAGGTTAACCTGATATTTAATCTGAATTAATAAAAAAGTTTAAACAAAAATGCACAGGCATGCCTTTATTTTAATATATAGACTTCCAGGTTGACCTCCACGTCCAGCAGCATGTCCAGCTTCCGGCACATGAATTGTATCTCCTGAATCCACACCTAATAATTCATGGAAGACTATGATTAGATCAAGAAAAAAGTTAATAAAAATATATAAATAATGAATGATTCTTCATTACACACAGGTGGCAGAGAAGATCTAGGCAGGAAATTCTGCACTGAAGATACTTTGTAATTTTTAAATGATTTTGTTCCTTAACACTATAATAGGGAACCTGATGCCCGTCTCGTAATACACAAGAATGAAAACAATATAGTTCAAAATATATCAGCCCAAGAGGGAGAAGAGAGGATAAAAAGCTAGCTGGGATTGGACCACGAGATTATGGTAAAATAGAAATATGAACTATATTTATTCCTGATGTATTATATCAAAGTTACTATTGCAGCTAGCTTCGTCACAAGAATTGGAAACCAACCTGCTGGTACAGTAACTTTAACCTCCTTGATGCCTTCTACCACCCCAGATCCTCCACAAGATTTACAATGGTCCTACAAAAGGAAGATATACATGAAAAATTTTACAGGAAGAGATCAAGCGAACAAGATTATTCAATGTAAGATTATGGAAGACCTTGATGACTCGGCCTGATCCTCTACAAGTGATGCATGTTGATGTAAATGGAGGGATTGTAACCTAGTTAAAATACATTGCAATCAAGAATGGATTAATATTTTGTCTAAAAAGAAGAATGAAGGAAAATGTTAAGAACATAAAAACCAATAAAATCTCAACTAAAATCTTGATAGGATTTTCTCATAATAATAATCAATATTGTTCTTTTAAGCACTTACTCTGCCTACGCCCCTGCATGTTGGACAAACAATTGCCTTTGCATTGTGTGAATAGCCTCGCCCATCTGCATTATGAAGAAAATGCTCAACTGTCTCTGATAAAACTGTGTAAAGGGAACAAGAAATAGACTGCCCAAACTAATTATTACAAAACGAGATGTGAAATGGAGCAACAATTTACAAACTCAGTGGCGCATACTTTGCATGTTTCATTAGCTTATGCAAAAAAATCTTGCTTGCATTATTTGTTTATTGTAATCTCATGAGACTTATCTCTCCACTTAAGACCCAGCAGGGGGTTGGTATCTAAATATCAATGGAGCCACATTTTTCATACCTCCGTCTTCAAATTTTGGGTTCCTAAGATATCTTAATGCATGTTTTGCTTGACAGGATTGCTTTCCTAAAGGTTGTTAATCACTGTGCCTTATTCTACATGGCATAAAAGGATTAGGAACCTGCAAAATTTCAATGAAACAATAAGTGGATTCTTTGTCTTTAATTTTTTATCACATGCGACTCCAAGATTCTGATTTTAACTTGTTATGCAATCACTATGCATATACTGACTACATTACAACATTTCTTATGCATAAGAAAAATCTGGAAATGATTCTAGTATATACAATATTATCACAATTAACATGGCTTTCCTGACTTCATATTCCAAGCATATATAAACTGTTTTTTCCAAACATATATAAACTCTGCTTACCGCAAAAATCACAGGGAACAATGGCATCAAAAGACACACGTTTGGTGCACCCCTTAACAGCTTCTGAGAAAGAAAGTGATATCTCGACCTACCAGCAAAACAATAAGGAAGTGGACAAGTGGTTAAGCTTCAATATTTAACAAATTATTCAACATAACAGCCGAGAAACAATATTAGGGTGACCTCAATATTTGATGCAGAATGAGTTGTTGCTTCTTCAAACATCTGTCAAGAATGAGACAGATTTTTATCTAGTACATGTGTCATTAAGTAACAATGACAGCAGTAACTGCAAGACCGATAAGAGTACCTCAGAGAAGATTTTGTGAAATGAATCAGAAAAGTGAGCCCTATGAGCATTTCTGAACTGTTCTTCGGCATCCCGTTCATATTCTATGTTCCCAGAATCAGAAGTTCTCATCTTCAATTGGGATAGAATTTCATCAGAGAAAGTAATAGAAATAATCAGTTCGCTAAAACAAGATTGAAGACTATGAATTACAGAATTTTAAAAGAGCTCTGATGAACAAAAATTCCAGACTACCTAGAATCATGTTAACCATAAAATACAAGAAGGATGACAGCAACAGAGACGACAAAACAATTCAAGAGAAAAGAAAAATTACCTTGTCAAAATGTGCCCTTTTTTTAGAATCTCTCAAGGTCTGAATACCATCACATTAATCAATTAATTTTGAAATATCAACATGGAAAGAAAATGACAGTTCGATAGAACCTATAGTAAATACCTCATAAGCTTCTCTTACATCTTGAAATTTCCTCTTGGCAGATGGATTATTCTTATTTGCATCAGGATGGTACTTCTTAGCGAGCTGCAAAAGGAATAGAAGTGTATCATGATGTAATATTCGTGAAAACATCTTGAACCATGGCTGTCAAGTAGCAGAATGACAGTATTAATTTATAATGCAACTATAACCCTTCAGCAAACTGTTGTTAATATGATCTAGTTTCAGTTAACTATATAGAAAAGAAAAATATTGCAAAATAGAAATACTTAACCCTATTACATGTTGACCATATTTTTTAAACTTGGTTAAAAGTTCATTTCAAGTATTGACTAAAACTAAACAGAAACTGGTGACATCATGCAATAATGTCATATTGACTAAAACAATATTAGCAATGCTTGTAACTAAGTAGCTTCAGTTTTTTTCTTCTTTCATAACTTAATTGTTTTCGACCGCTGTTATAATATCCAATTTCAACCAGTCTTTCTGATTTTCTCTCTGCACATGCATCATGCTTATACTTCTTCATTCCTATTCAAGTCTACCAGCTGGTTTTGATCAAATGGCACTAGCACCCCACAACAGAAGGAATTCTTTCCAACAAGCACTCACCCTGTGAAATGCCTTCTTGATATCGTCCTGACTGGCAGTTTCAGGAACACCAAGAATTTGATAGTAGTCTCGTTCAATAGAAGAAAGAAATGCTGGAATAACAGCGACAGAAAGAAATGAAATGGAAGTCCAAATATTTGAGAGGTAAGTTAAGTACTGATGATGAGCAAGAATTTGGCGATTGGGGGTTAATCCAAACCTGTGGCATGAATATAACGAAAATTTAAAGGCATTATTGAAATTGCAAAGTGGTCATTTATCTTCGCAAAATTGCAGCTCATCAAAGCTGTTACAGTACCCAAAAAGAAAAAAGAAGATTAAGACAACGAAAGGAAATGACAATTAGTACTAAGAAAAACAGAAATTTGAAAACGTGCCTCGTCTGCTAGACAGCGATTGGCTAAAGGACAATAATTTACTAATGGACTTTCCTTGATCAACGGGCGCTTCCAAAGCCATAGATGCTAGAACTTGACGCCGATACTGCTTTGGACACAAAAACAAAATAATGCATAGAAAAGGAAACACAAATTTGACTGCTGACATTGTTTGAATTACGAATACTCACCGGCGTTAACCAACTGAACCTCCGCATTCACTCAACCACAAGTAGATATAGCTTTGAAGTTGAAAAAAAACAATGAAGCCCCGTGAAGTGATTGTGCAGATTGAACGATGATCGGAAAGCTCCGATTTGGTTCTTAAGCTGTAGGGGTTTTAGCGCAATCTTTACTTCTTTAGTTGCACCTGCATTCGGAATCGAGACAACTTAACGATGTCGTTTAAAATTGGGATCAGAAATTCAGAATTTCCGCGGGTGAGTGTGGTGCAAATCTCGATCGTCCATTTTCTCCTGTGTGATCCAGCGGCCGTTTTTATATTTAACGAAACGACATCGTTTTGAGGAAATCTATCTAAACTATCCGTTCCTTCATGAAGAAATCTGGACTATGGATATCAAAAGTTCATCCCCACGGTAACATCGCGCCAGCGGCCTGGGAAAAATCAGAAAACAGGGGAGACGCAAGAGCAATGTGGCGTGCTTTTGGTGGCTTCAAATGCTAATATGTAGATTCCCCTTTGAATTGATGATTTCAATATGTATGATAGCGTGTTCATTGAATTGAATTCCCAAAAAGAAGAAAGAACAACATTGGCTAAGTCCTTATCCTACTGAATTAAATATATTAAATTCTCGCCACACTCCTCTATTCATTTTTTCAATGGGCTAATTTTCTAATTACCGACGATAATTTTCCATACGTATATCGAACGACAACCTTTTCCTAAAATTCACTGCACAGCATTTAAGAACAATTTTCATGCAATCAAAATCGAAGCTGAAATTTAATTATAGAGCTGGCTGTAACAGAGTTTCAATAACCCGAACAGTGAAAAACAGGCCAAGTCGAAGGTCCAACCTCTAGTTACAAGGCAAAAGAAAATACATCAAAATTAAAATAACAAAACAACCATGTCATACAACAACTAACCAATACAGCCGGAAACATGTTGAAAATTAAAAGAAAAATATAATTTTAAGTCCATATATCCCCATATTTTTTTTTGTATTCTAATTTGCTACATTTTTATTTTTCAACAAGAAAAACATAATTTTTAATTTCTACACTTTGTTCATATTTTATTATAAATTCTCACACTTTTTTTACATTTTAGATTTCTATATTTTTATTTTTTAATATTATAAATCTCTAAATAAATAAAGAGTAAGAATTTTGAAAAGACTTAAAACACTAAAAAATAAAAATATTAAATATTAAATTAAAAATATAAAAATTTATAATAAAACACAAGGAAGTATACGAACCAAAAGTTTTGTTTTTCTTTTTAATATTATAAATCTAAAAACACTCAATATAAAATACTAAAAAAATAAAAATTTATAATAAAGTTTAAGTAAAATGCACGATTTAAAGTTATTTTTTTTTAAAATTAAATTAACATGAAAGAAAAATGAAAAGAAAGTAAGCAACCTTGAAGTAGAACGCCCACAGGATCGTCCAAGGGGAGGAAATTACAAAAACCATAACTTTACTGAGGAGGATTCGACGGGAGAGAACCGGAGAACAATAGAGTCTTCATTGAGTTCTGGATCGTCTTCCAATCTCCTTTTCCACAATTACTGAACATCTTGAGGCTTGAGTTCCACGATCCTTCCTTCTCCTTCTCGACATTTCAGGCTTAGCTTTCACCCATCCCACCTTCATGTAAGAGTAAGACTGATCAAGTGGCGCTAAGGAGGAGAACGCTGTCGAAGACTCGAAGGAAACGGTTCAGACTTTAGAGCCATGGCCGTGGAAGTGAAAGGAATAGCAAAGGATTATTTAGCGTGATCGCGTCTAAAGACAAGAAAAAATGACACTAATATTTTTTTTTTAACAATGAACGGCCAGGATTCAGTGTAAAATATGAACGGTTAAGGTTGCCAGTATAAAATGACTTCACTAAGATAAGTAACAGTATCAACCATCGGATTAACTAGGAAAAATTGGATATTGGATATTTGCATCAGGATAATAACTAGGAGACACGCGCCAGCAGACATTCCAATTACATGAAGGGCCAGTTTGTGTAAAATAAAAAGATAAGTAATTTTTGAGATTTTATAAAAAAAATAAATATTATTTTATATTTTTTGATAATAATATAGTTATTATTAGATTTTATGATATTTTTTGGATGTCTAAGTGTATAAACATATATTTTTAGTTATTTTAAATTTTTATAATATTTTCATGTATTTCAGCATTTTTATAATATTTTTTATCTATCACATTATATTATTTTCAGGAGTTATTTAAAGTAACTTCTTAAAAAATAAAAATATTTTTTTCAAATTTTGATTATTTGCAAAATTTTAAACAAACATCATAAAATTTTAGGGCTTATTTGTTCAAGATTAAAAAAAATAAATTTTAGATAATTTAAAAATTTTATAAAAATATATTTATTTTGTAGATATTTTATAAATAACAAATATTGTTTTATATTTTGCCATAATGATAAAAAAAATTGCACTTGCATTTATTCATAATGAGTTTTATGTGAGTCATCCACTTGTTACAATTATTAATAAAATTAGACAATTTGTTATAAAAAATTAAATAATTATTTTTAATCACATCTTTAAAAAAATAAATAATTATGCTAACTAGTTGACATGCAAAGCCCTTACCAATAATTTAGGCCTTTATATTTTATATTCCTTCGTGTGAATGCAGAAACTTTTTATATGCTAGTATGATTTAAATTGTCTTTTCACACCTGTGACTTTATATTTAAAATAATAATAATTAATTTATTATTTTTAAATTTTACTGTAACTTCATGAATTTCTATTTATAATAATTTATTATTTAATTACTTTAAAAATTTATATTTTTTCATTTTCACATTTTTATAATACTCTCTTTTGACTATTATTTTTAAAAATAACTTATTAAAATAATCAAAAAAATTTCAAGGTTCTAGTCATTTGTAAAAATTTAACCGAATATAATAAAATCTCCAAAAATATTTTTTCCTAAAAAATAAATGCTTTTTTAATGAAAAAAATTGAAACAAACAGCCCTTAAAAAAAAATGCATGGATTACACCGGCTTCATATTTTTGGGTGAATTTGTGCTGTACTTACCGTGAAAATGGATCGTGGAATTTCTGGGACCCACGTTTACGGACGGTCTAAACTTTCTACCCTCTTCGTGCTACCCGGGGCGATGCGAGTTTGACCCCGGACTAGCACCAAGTGGCTATGATCGAGATATGGCGGCGCGCCGCTTGTTCTTCGCCGGTCTCAGACGGTAGGTCGCACTGGTTCTCTGAGGGTCCCTAATATCGGGCGACGACGCACTAACACTTGAGGTGATTTTCATACAGCTACAACTTTCTATCCGGCCAACAAAGTCTATGGAGGCCCCTAGCTTCCCGCAGTTGTGGGTTCGATGTGAAAATAACGCAGAAAAACAACCTGAAGGAATGGATCTTGGAACGCAAGTCTTCTGATCGGAATGCAATGTCCACGCTTCGAAAATGGGTTGACCAAGGCAATAATTTGTCAGCTTCCGAGCTCAGACACATCTCCAAAACACTTTTCTCATCAAAATGCTACCAACACGCACTTGAGGTTTGATTTCCTCATACTAACTGCTTTGTTTCCATACGTACGATCCTTGTTTGGTTAATCTTCGTGCTGAAGAGAAATAAGACAGAAATACCTGTTCTGGAAACTTCACAACATTAGGTGGTGTGCCGTCACCGGCCTTGGTTTCTTTTGATGCTTCTGAGCAAGTTAGCATGATGCAATTTGCGACTAAATGCGACATAATCCATTCTATTCATTGAGAATTAATTAAAATTACTTATTTATTTTCTCCGATAGATAATGACATGGATGGAAAACCAGAAGAATTTTCGGATGTCACCAGCGGATTATGGTGCCAAATTGGAATTAATTATAAAAATTCATGGTCTGACGGAGGCTGAAAAATACTTTTTGCGCCTACCTGATATATCTGCCCAGAAGGCTGCCTATCTCCGACTTCTACGAGGGTATGTAGGAGATAGAGATACGAGTAGAGCCGAGGCTTTCATGCAGAAGCTCTATGATTTGGGGCTAGTTGTAAACCCTCTCCCTTATAATGAGATGATGAAGCTGTATGTAGCCACAAATGAGTGCAATAAAATCCCCCTTGTTATCCAGCAAATGAGACGAAACAAAATCCCTCTTGATGTTCTTTCCTACAACCTTTGGATGAATGCTTGCAGTGACGGTGAAGGACATGGGGCTGCTGCTGCCGAGATGGTTTTTGGAGAGATGAAAAACGACCAAAATGTTGAAGTGGGATGGAGCAGTCTTGCTACTCTAGCCAATGTTTACTTGAAAGCAGGGCAGTCCGAGAAAGCTATTCTGGTTCTTAAAAATGCAGAAAAGAAACTGTCAACCTGTAATCGTCTTGGTTACTCTTTCCTTATGACGCTTTATGCATCTTTGAAGGAAAAGGAGGGAGTCTTGCGGCTATGGAAAGCAAGCAAGTTAGTCGGCGGTAGAATCACACGTGTCAACTACATGTGTGTACTGTCATGCTTGGTTAAGCTTGGGGACATCAAAGAAGCTGAGCAAATCTTCATGGAATGGGAGTCTAATTGTCAGAACTATGATATCAGGGTTTCTAATGTTCTTTTGGGTGCATACATGAGGAATGGAATGCTAGAAAAAGCCGAATCACTACATCGTCATGTATTGGAGAGGGGAGGTCGTCCAAATTATAAGACGTGGGAAATTCTCGTAGAAGGATATGTCAAGAAGCAGGAAATGGACAAGGCCGTTATTACCATGAGGAGAGCTCTTGGTATGTTAAAAGACTGCAACTGGAGACCACCACACGAACTTCTGTTGGCCATTGCGGAGTATTTTGAGAAACGTGGAAATTTTGAAGATGCAAATGAGTATATTGCAGATATCCACAATGCTGGTCTTGCAAGTTTGCCACTGTACAAGCATTGTCTTCGCATGCGCCTTTTTGCTGACAAACCACCCATTCATGTCCTTCAAATGATAGAAAAGGATAAAGTTGGGACTGATAATGGAACCTTAGCCATTGTCAAAGCATTCAATGAGTAGTTGATATGATCGTTATGGCCTTATGGAGTTACTCCTCATTACTTGCTGATATACATGCAGGTTTTGCATTTTTCTTTTCTTTTTTTCTTGAGATTGATTCGTGGATTTTTTTTGGCAAATGCATGACAGATTTTTAAATTTTCAACGTGTTCAATTTGAGATAGAGGCATGGGGCAATGGGGACAGAAGTCAGATTTTTAATTTTAATATATATATATATATATATAAAGCCTGGAGACGGAAGGCTGTTACCCGTAAGTCTCTTATTAATGAAGTGTTGTTTTGAAAGTTTAAAGGAAAAATTAAAATTATAAATTGTATTTAATGAATTTTTTTAGTATGTGTAATCTTATAAAAAATAATTTATAAATCAAGACAGGGACGAGTGAGTACTTTTTTCTAGATATACGTGATTTTATTTTAATTTTAATTTTATATATAAGTCATTTTTAATTAAATTATCTAAATCAGGGCAAGTTAGTTAAAATAATAAAATAATTTTTAAAATGTAAAACATTTTTAATCGAATCTCAATCTCAATAAAGTAGTTACTTATCTTTAAACTAACTCTATTTTTTAAAATTTACTCTTATTTAATAGGGTGTTTTGTCTTAAAATAAATTTAAAATAATTTATTTAATAGGGGTATTTTTGAAAAAAAATAATTACATCTTGAAAGATTAAAATATTTTATATTTTTTAACATTCAATTCATCAAAAAATATCTTACATTTTTAAATGGAGAGAGTATATTTTTTTCCTCCTACATTTATTAAATTAGAGTAATTTGGCAATATGACCTCAATACCATAAAAAAAAATTATGAATGCAAGTTTTGTACTTCCTTATAAAAAAAAAATTGAAACTCATTCTCATATAAACTGAGTCTTGATTTCATAGCATTTGGAGAAATATCTTTTTGAAAGTATAGTATATAGATAAATAATTTTTTGTGTGTAGTAGTGAGGTCAAATTGCTGAATAATTTGATACATACTTATAATTTTCTTGAAAAATAAAAATATTGCTCTGGTATTTAGAAAGCTAAAGTATAATTTTGATCATCTAATTTTACATAAAATTTTATTTTGATCCCTTAATTTTACAAAATGTATTTTTAGTCATTTAATCATAACACCATTAGTTTTAATTTAAATAATTATTCTTTGTACAGATCATTATTAAACTTAATAAGTCAATATTCAAGAATATTTTGTCAATATTTAAAATTTTATATATATATATATATATATATAGTGATGGAACTAATAATGTTAGGATTAAAAGATTAAAAATATATTTTTTAAAATTAAGAAAATAAAATAAAATTTTATATAAAGTTAAAAAATTAAAAATATATTTTAGCTAATTTAAAATTTGTAACATGGCATTTTTCAGAGTTCGTCAAGTATTGCTAACAAACAGCTAAAAATCATTTACATAAAGAATTAAGAAGATTTTTCATAACACGACTGACAAATGTGACGGAGATGGTATGTAATTGAAAATTCCCTTTTTGTTCCGAAACATTTGTTACTTTTGAATTTTAATGAAACATTAATTATTTGGTAAATGAATAAATTATTCCTTAGATTTTATGTTTAGTAGCACTATAAATTCTAAACTTATTTATTATGCAAATTATTCCTTCAATTCTTGAAAATGGTATAATTTGACCCCTACAATTAAAAAAATTAAATTTAACAATTAGTTGACCATAAAAATACCTCAAAAATGACCAAAAAAATTGATCATTTTCTGTGATTTTTTGGGTTTTTATTTGTAAATTTTAGTCCTTTTTTGTAGGTTTTTTAAATTTTTTTCTGTAATTTGTGATGTCTTTTTCTATAATTTTAATGTTATTTGACAGTCAAAGGTAAATTTTGTTAATGGTAGAGAGCCAAAATGCGCTGCTTTTAAAAATTGAGGGAATAATTTACATAATAAATAAATTTAAGATTTATAATATTATTGAACCTATACCTTATTTGGTACAAAGCATTGACAAGGTAGGATTGAAATTGATATTAAACAATTTCACCTTTTCATATTTGACATGGGATGATGGGAAATTTAATCCCAATTCCAATCCACTTGGGATCACTTAATATCAACCATTTTTTGGTATTAAAAAAATCAATTTTGAGATTAATTTGCTTTCTAGTCAAAATGCCTTTCACCCTTCCCCCCTCTTGTCTCTCCCTCTATGCTCCACCCTCTCTCTTGTATCTCTCCCTTTGCCCTCCAACTCCATCCTTCCTCACAATCACAATGGTGATGACAATGATAATGACAGCCACATGCAAGCATAACGCTGATGCTTGAACCAGGAAGAAGAGATGATGATGCAAGGTGATGACAACAATGGTTTTAAGCGTGCATCATCGATGATCGAAAAGATAGAAGAGGAAGGTCTTATTCTGTCAATTTATATCACTAGTCTGGAGAGGGGGAAAGAGAGAGAGAGCAGATGAAAGTCTTCTGCGTTGATATGTCTGGCGTGCATCACCAATTTCATGCTTCATCTCATCAATCTCACTTTCCTTTGATCTCCATTAGATAAGACAATCAAAAACTAGAAAAGGAATATCAACAAAAATAAGAGTGGTCTTTTGTGCTACCATGCTCTCTGGAGAGATGAAAAGTGATCATTTGAGATGAGCAAAGTTACAAATTTTTCTTTTTAGGGTGTTATAGTATTTTCTTACATGTTTAATTGTAAAATAAAATAAAAATAATTATTTCTTATAAATATTATTTCATATTAAATATGATTTTAAATCTTCATTCCCACTATATTAATTTCAATTTTAATCTTTTTAAATTGAGACCTGTCTATCAGACAGGGCCCCAAGAGTTCAGAATTAATTTGATGATTTACTCTTAATTATTTTTAGATTATTTTATATTTCAACGACAACAACAATAATAGGTCGAACAAGCGTTCGTTTAGACAATAAAATAACACAAGTAAGAGAGTTTCAGTCAAATACCATTAATCTACGTAATCTGTGATCGTTTCCTAATTCACCAAGTCATTATATCGCGGGAGAATCATAGTCTTTTTTTTTTTTTAACCCCCTGATAGGATAATCCAGATCCAGATCCTATAGGTTTAACAAATAAGTACCCCGTCTTTTAACCAGAAAAAAAAAATCTGTCGGATCTAAAATGTAAGCATTATTTTAATTAATTTTCATTTAAAATATAAACATTTCAATACACACATATATATATTATTTTATTTTTTATATTTATTAATTTAAATATTTATATAAATGTATCTCTCACTCATTGTAAAATATATTGACAATTGAGATTAAAAATAAAAAATTATATTTTTATGTTCAAAAACTGTTTATATTCTGAATCAAATTAGTAAAATTTAATTGCAAATCCTCGTGCCAATTGTTACCCAGCATCTGAGATTGATTTGGATTGCGTGCCGTCCATCCAGAGCGAGCACCAAGGAATTTGCTCACGTGTTGATAACCCTTTATTGTCCATTTCTTTGTTTTCTTTTTTGGTAGAATATTGTCCCTTTCTTTTCTTCAACAAAAACAAGAATGCCAACTCCCACGTCATCCGAAAACCCAAATAACTGGTAGCTGATCTGTCCAATGCTATAAAGTATCAGTATTTTAAATTGTCTCATATCTGTATCATATCGATATACCATATTCATTATTACTTCTTTAATAAATATTCATAAAATATATAAATATTATTTTTTAATTTAAAAAATGTTAATTTTCAATCTGTATCTAATATTTTTAGATTATGAGTCAATATTTCAAGAAAATTTTTTAAGAAGTTAAATTTTTTAAAGACCATGATGTTAAAATTTTTATTATTAATATCTTTTTTTTGGGGACATTAATGGAGATGAATAAAATCATCTTGAAGGTATTAGAGGACATTAATGGAGATGAATAAGATCATCTTGAAAGTATTAGAATTTTGGGATTGACAAATTTATGTCTTGATAAACTAGTTATAAAAGTTATCTTTTTTAAAAATGATAGCAAAAAAAGAAAAAATATTAATACTATGCCTGTTAGAAAGAAATTGATATTATTATAAAAGACTATATATATATATATATATATGTTAATTTAAATATTTTTAAATTGAAATTATATTTTTAATATTTTTATAATTTTTTATTAATATACACATATCAAAAACATATTATATCATATATTTTTAAAAATAAAAATATCTATACATTAGAAACGTATCATTTTTGATGCGCGTGCCGATGCCTATACATCATACTCCAACCCCTCAATAACCGACGGCTACTGCCACTGCCACTCTGCTTCGTTGAAGTGCCCATGATCCTGCGCGCACTGTATAATTCCCCTGGACGGAAGACATTAGGTTAACCCAACCCAATAGGCCAAGGCGTAAAGTTAAATGGAGCAATAGTCTAATTTACCCCTCCGTGAAGGAAGAGAGGAAAAGCCTGACCCCAAGGGCCAAGGCCACTGCTTGTGTCCTTTTTATCCATTGATAAATGACCGTTTACAGTCTCGGGGATTTTGCCCAATCTTCGATCGCAGATATTTAGGGTTTTCTGATGCCGATTGCCCCAAATTTTTCGTGACTGCTTTCGTCCCTAATGCATTCTCGGCGTTCTGTGAGCTGGTTTGCCACTCTCGTTCTGGTTCCGGAACAGATCGACCCGATTTCGAGAATTTGAAGGACATGGGATAATTCCAAAGGTTAGTTGTTTTCTCTACGGTGTTGTCTCGGATGTCTCCCTCAGGAATGGGTCATCACCGTTCGTGTTTAGTGTAAAGTAGATTGTAAGTATATCTTTTAACATCTCTCCGTCTGTTCATAGAGGACATGCTTAGCATGGAACTGCATTGATTATAATTTGCAAAAGGAATCAGATTCTCTGATTATTGTCTGTGTATTGTGCAATTTGGCGACGGAATTGTTTTTCATACACCGGCTTGAATTAATGCCGCCATTTGGCGCTATTATGATGTAAAAGTAATTCGGGCTTTGCTTTACTTTCTCAGAGTTGTAATAAAGGCGTAGGGATTTTCATATACCTGCTTTGCTGTGCTCTTCTGGTTTGCGCTGATTCTGGGTAATCTATCAGTAGTTGTGAATTAATTAGAAGGCATTGGACGAGTTGATCTGCTCTCGTTTCACTATAGAGTCGACCTTGCGAGCTTGTTTTGCGGCAAAATAGGACAGCTTACTGGTACAAAACTGCTTATCATCCAAGATCGGATGTTATGAGGAAGAAAAGGAAAGGAAGCGAGACAGATGCATCCTCAAATCTTCCAGAAATTTTGACTTCACATCATGGGAACCATGGATCTCTGTCATCAAACTTAAAGTCTCATTACTCGCTAGAAGATTGTTCCAGGTTGAAGAAGAGGTGTAAAGAAGATGCTGATGCAGAACCGGTTGCTTCCTGTGATAAAAGGCTCGCAGGCTTTGCCACCGCTCCGCCTTGTGGGACATCATCTTTGATTAAACCTGGAAGAGGTCTTAAGAGGAAGATAGGATGCATTGATGTTGCTACTCAAATGGGCAGGAAGAAAAAGATCGAGGATGATTATATTTTTGGTGAAACAATTGGGCAAGGCAAATTTGGATCTGTCTCTTTGTGTCGGTCCCGGCTTAGTGGAGCAGAATATGCATGTAAGACCCTGAGGAAGGGGGAGGAGACTGTTCATCGAGAAGTGGAGATAATGCAACACTTATCTGGACATCCTGGGGTTGTGACGCTGCAGGCAGTGTATGAAGAAGCAGACTGCTTCCATCTTGTAATGGAGTTGTGTTCTGGAGGGCGATTGATTGATAGGATGGTTAAGGAGGGCCCTTGTAAAGAGCAAATGGCTGCTAATGTACTCAAGGAAGTGATGTTAGTCATTAAGTATTGTCATGATATGGGAGTTGTTCACAGAGATGTCAAACCTGAAAATATCCTGCTAACAGCATCAGGAAAAATAAAGCTTGCAGATTTTGGACTGGCCATGAGAATATCTAATGGTAATTTGCAAAACCTGTATCCACGAGATTCACCCCCTTACATGTATTGTTTAGTCTCTATTAATAAAACCCTTGCTCAACTTGCCTGGTATAAAGTTCCACCAGAGTTGTTATCCCTACATAAAATGTCCAGGTAGATATGCACATATTCATATTCTGTGAATTTGTGCATGTCCATTTGTGTGTAACTGAAAATTATGGTTTCTGTTGACCTTGTGAGGAAGGGGGAAAAAGTCCTTGGGAATACACCATAATGAGTCTGGAAGTGATACAGCAGTTTTTAACACAATGCATTTTAGCAGTTTTATTAGTTAGTGAATGCATAATTCATGGCCTTCTTGGGATGCTGGGTTGCTAATTTCTCGATTCATAAGCTGATCTGTCCATGGGAAATCCAAGATGGATAGAGCCAAAGGTTTTCTCTTACATTTTCTGTGTTAATGTATTTGAGAAGTAGCTTCTTCACTACACCTTGCTTTTATGTGTACTTGCAATCTTTGTTAGAATGCCTCCGAAGAGTGCATATGTCAGTTTCAAAGTTCTCAATCCTATATGATATCCATTTTGTCTGAATCCCATGTTCAAACATCTGGAAATATCAAACTGTGGAATCAACGACATTGCTTCCTTATTGACATACAACTCTGTTATCTTTCCAAAACCCTGGTTATGCCTCGTTAGTTAATTAATTAAATATTCAAATTTCAGGTCAGAACTTGACTGGTTTGGCCGGAAGCCCTGCGTATGTTGCTCCGGAGGTATTGCTGGGTAGCTATTCTGAGAAGGTGGATGTGTGGAGTGCTGGAGTTCTCCTGCATACTCTGTTAGTTGGCTTTCTTCCATTTCATGGAGATTCGCTGGAAGCTGTCTTTGAAGCTATTAAGAATGTCAAACTAGATTACCAAAAGGGTATGTGGAATTTGATATCTAAGCCTGCCCGAGATCTTGTTGGGAGGATGCTGATGAGGGATGTTCAAGCAAGGATAACAGCTGATGAAGTACTTAGTAAGTTCCTCCCCATAGTATTAGTATAGTACTTTGTCTCAGATTGCCCTCTTTATCTGTGTTCTTTGATAATGCATGCACATTATTGACTGTATATATCAATATAATAGTCATCATTAACACATCAATATAAAATAGAAAACATTATAGTTATTTGCGATATTACAAGTCAAATCCTAATTTCTCAGATTTTATGCTACACACTACAAATGTGTTTGGATTTCATATCAATTAGTTGATAAGTTAAAATAATAGAAGTAATGGATTTTTTAAAAAAGGAAATCTGAGTTCTCCAGAATATTATTTGTATTCGAAGGATTCATGGGACGAGGATTTAGCATTTTTAGAGACTTGTCGTAGTATGTTAATGCCGCCTATGTTTATAGCCGATCCCAAGCTTGGGTAAAGGAGGAGGGTTGTGTTAGGCCATCAACAGCCAATGTAAAACTTTGTTGAATCTATCATGAACATGGACAATAGACGTTATAATGTTAATGCTAGGTCGTTGCCCGTAAGTAACGCGCTGTATGGCTCGAGTACAGTGATAAGTGAGTTAGAGCCGCTGCATCGGCGCCTAGATGTAGTGTTAAATGAGCAAGGGCTATCGTGTCATTCTGGACGCACGCGGCTAAAAAAGTTAGTCCATAAGAGCAAAATTAGATTTGGTACTTGGAATGTTGGGACACTAAATTGTAGATCTGTAGAGGTTGTAGGGGTTATGATTCAAAGGAAAATCAATATCCTTTGCCTGTAAGAAACAAAATGGCGTGGAGAAGAAGTTAAGGATATTCAAGGTTTCAAACTTTGGTATACAGGAAAAGTAAGTGCACACAATGGAATAGGCATCATTATAGATAAGGAGTGGAAGAAGAACGTTGTAGAAGTTAACAGAATTGGAGACAAAATTATTTCCTTAAAAATGATAATTGGACGTGAGACTGTTAATATTGTTAGCGCTTATGCGCCGCAAGTCGGGATAGAAGCCAGTCTTAAGGAATTATTTTGGGAGGATCTAGAGGGGTTGATTCGACATATACCATAGAGTGAAAAGATTTTTATTGGAGGAGACTTTAATGGGCATGTTGGGAGGGAAGCTGGTCAGTATGCGAGGGTGCATGGTGGTTTTGGTTTTGGAGAGCTAAACAATGAAGGACAAACTTTTCTTGATTTTTCATTGGCGTATGATTTTAAGATTGCCAACACTTGTTTCAAGAAGAGAGATGAGCATCTCATCACTTACAAAAGTGGAGCCTCAAGGTCACAGATTGATTTTCTTTTGGTTAGGAACACAGATAGAAGACTTTGTAAAAATTGTAAGGTGATCCCCAGAGATACTGTAACAACACAACATAGGGTCCTAGTCTCTGATGTGTGTATTATGAGTAAAATCCAAAAACGTCGACAAGTAATAACACCAAGGATTAGGTGGTGGCAATTAAAAGGTGAGAAGCAAGATATTTTCAAGCGAAATCTTTTGGATAAAGGAATTTGGGAATCTCAGGGAAGTGCTAACATCATATGAGAGGATATGGCTAAAAAGATACGGGAGGTTGCAAAAGTAGTTTTGGGAGAATCGAAAGGTTCTGGTCCGAGAGATAAGGACTCTTGGTGGTGGAATAATAGTATACAGGACAAAATCAAGTATAAGAAGAACTGTTTTAAAGCCATACATTTGTGTAACAATGAGGAAAATTGGGAGAGGTACCGTATGGCTAAGAAGGAAACTAAGAGAGCTGTGGGTGAAGCTCGTTCTAAAGCTTTTGAAGAATTTTATAAGAACCTTGAAACGAAGAAAGGAGAGCAAAATATTTATAAGATTGCCAAAAGTAGGGAAAGAAAATCAAGAGATCTAGAACAGGTAAGGTGTATTAAGGATGAAGAGGGAAGAATTTTAGTTACAGATGATGAAATTAAAAATAGATGGGAGACTTACTTTTCTAAACTTTTCAATGATGGAGAGGATTCATCTAGTAACTTGGAGGATTTAGTAACTGGTGAAGGAGAACAAAATTTGTCATTCTATTGAATAATACGTGATAAGGAGGTAAAGGAAACTCTTAAAAAAATGACAAATGGTAGAGCCAACAGACCTGATTGTATACCTATCGAAGCGTGGAAATGTTTAGGTGAAGAAGGGGTGAGATGGTTAACTAAGTTATTTAATATAATTTTACGGTCCAAGAAAATGTTTAATGAGTGGAGGAGAAGTACATTAATTCCTATTTATAAAAATAAAGGAGATATTCAGAATTATACTAACTATAGAGAGATTAAACTCATGAGCTACGCAATGAAATTGTGGGAGAAAGTAATTGAACACAGGTTGAGATTGGAGACAAGTATTTCTGAGAATCAATTTGATTTTATGCCAGGTAGATCAACTACAGAGGCGATTTATCTACTAAGGGGATTAATGGAAAAGTATCGTTGTAAAGATAAAGATCTACACATGATTTTTATTGATTTGGAAAAAGCTTATGACTGTATACCAAGAGAAGTGCTTTGGAAAGCGTTGGAAAAAAAGGGAGTATGGATTGCTTATATTAAAGCCATACAAGATATGTATGAGGGGGTAAAAACTAGTATAAGAACACCTAGTGGTCAAACAAAGGATTTTTCTATAAAGATTGGACTACATCAGGGATCATCTCTGAGTCCTTATTTGTTCAACTTGATTTTAAATGTTTTGACGGAACATATTCAAGAGGAAATCCCGAAATGTATGCTCTTCGCGGATGATATAGTTCTTATAGCAGAGACAAGAGAAGAGGTTAATTGTAAACTTGAGTTATGGAGGAGGACATTGGAGTCGAAAAGTTTTCGTCTGAGTAGAAGTAAGACGGAATATTTATATTGTAAATTGGGTAAAGGAATATTCGACAATAATTTGAAAGTGAAATTGGGAGATCAAATTATACCTCAAGTGGAAAAGTTTAGATATTTGAGAGTCATTATTCAAAATAATGGCGAAATCAGTGGAGATATTTCACATAGAATTCAAGCTGGGTGATTTAATTGGAGAAAAGTTAAAGGAGTTATTTGTACCCGTAAGGTGCCTAATAAACTTAAAGGAAAGTTTTATCGCACTGCTATCAGACCGGCAATGTTATATAGTAGTGAATGTTGGGCTCTAACGGGACAGCAAGAGCATAAAGTTAGAGTAGTAGAGATGAGAATGTTACGATGGATATGTGGACATACACGTAAAGATAAAATTTGAAATGAGCACGTATGCGAAAAAGTGAGGGTGGCACCTATTGAGGAAAAAATGGTAGAAAATCGGTTGAGATGGTTTGAGCATGTACAAAGAAGACCAAGGGAGGCACCAGTGAGAAGAGTGGAACATATAACTTTGAGTCCGATTAAGAGAGGTAGAGGAAGGCCTAAGAGAACACTCTTGGAAGTTGTTGAACGCGATCTCTTAATTAATAATATTCCTAAAAGCTTGATAAATGAAGAGCAAATGACGTCTTGTAATCCATGTAACCGACCCCACCTAGTGGGATAAAGGCTTCTTGTTGTTGTTGTCGTCGTCGTCGTCGTTGTAGTTGGTTATTTATGTTTTTTTCCCACTTTTTTTTTCAGTTAAAAATATGTTTTGTCTTTTCTGATAATAGTGACGCTGCTGTTCACTTGACACATATACTTGGGCTTAACGCTGTGATTCCTTTGATAATATTTCATCATGCACGGTGTTTTAGAAAAAGAAGGGCCAAAGAAAAGCAAGACAAACTTTTAAAAACTGTTTGATAGTGGACGTCTCAACTTGTCTTCATTTAAGTTGACACTCTGATTCCGTGATTCAGGGCATCCATGGTTGCTATTCTACACAGAACCTACTCTAAAAAAACTGCCCATCAGAACAAGGTTGAAGCATCAAATGGGAGCCACTTGCCGCCAGTTTGTTGCACCTGGACAAAGGTCTGGAGGAGACAAGATAGACAATGGTTCCCTTGGTGAAATTTCAAGCCCGCTTTCATCCTCGGAGAGTAACAATTCAGAAGATGAGGACGATGGTGTGTTGATTGATGTGCTGGCATCTGCAATTTCACATGTGAGGATATCAGAACCCAAGAGAAGCAGGTTGTGTGGACCAACAGGTCCAATAGATCAGCAAGGATCATCTAACATGAAGGCTAACAACCTCTGTAAAGCATTTTGACCGACCAACTGACAGGCTGGCACCACTATACCACTATCTTGATTGCTTTCGGCTGGGGATTTTAATTACACTTTCTCCACCACTAGCATCTGTGGGCAAAGTGGATTACTCGCTGACATGACGACCCATATATGTTGGCCTGGGAGCCATTTCCTCACCGAGATTCTCTAGGGTGAGATCTAATTGCAATATCGTATTTGTTTTCCTTAGCCCCTTCACTCATATATTCTGATAATTAACTGGAAAAACCCAGATGGTTGTACAGCGTATGTAAATAGATTGTTAATATAGCACTTGTTGGCCTTTGCTTTTGGCGCTGCCACGGTGTCAGTTAGATGTTTAAATAGCTGCATGTAATCTTTCTTGCCTGAAGTCTCTGTTCTTTTCTTTTTCTATCCCCGAGCTCTGGCCGTGTGATTCCAAAAGAAAAAAAAAAATTGTACATGGTCGATTATAAATGCGTGCAAGTATTCATAAGGAAAAAAGCTGGGTCTAGCATCTCTAAGGTTAACATTGTTGTCTCGGTAAATGCTAAAAGTATTATATTTTAGTATTATTATGTTATTTATGCTGTACGAAAAAGGTAGTAGCTTAGCTTTCTTAACACAGGAAAACAATACATGTATGAATTAACCTATTTTTAAGCTAGCAATTCATGCGTATGTTTAATTGCTTGAATGTTAACTTAAGCTAGTTTGTTATATTTGTTTCAAGAAAAAGTTAAAAAAATATTTGTAATATAATTATTTGTTTAAACCAACTAATTTTGAATATCATGACATTTCAGCCAAACTGAAAAAAAAAAAAAAGAGTACAACAAGTCTTATTTTACCAAGTGATGTCAGCAATATCAATTATATGATGCTATTGTGCTTTGTTACTTATTAAACTTTTAGAAATATTGTTGATTAAGAGGTCTCAATCAACAACTTTTAAAATTATTTTTGACTTTTCTTTGCTCTTCTTAATAGGGTTCAAAATTATCTATTTTACTATCCTCACAAGTGTCTCCTGTGATCTTTTTTGTATATGTTCAAACCACCTCAAACGATTTTCTACTATTTTTTCTGTAATAGATGCAACGCCTACTTTTTTCTATATGCGCTTCTTTCTAATTTTTTTTTATGTGTATGTCCACACATTTATTTCAATATTCATCCTCGCTACTCTAATTATATACTCTTGCTGTTTCATTAAAGTCTAACATTTACTACTATATAATATTACTGGTCTTATAACAATTCAATAAAACTTCCCCTCAAATTTATGAGATACTTTACGATCGTAAATAATTCTTTTAGCTTTTTTTTAATTAAACCACCTAATTTGTATCCTATGTACAATATCTCCATCAATTTTTCTATTATATTGAATAATTCCTTTAGCTTTTTTTTAATTAAACCACCTAAACTTTTTCACTTGAGATATAATTTAATCACTTAATTTTAATTTCAAATTACTACTCACTGACTTTTTATAAAAATTATAATATAAATATTTCATCTTACTCTTACTCAAGCGAAAACCTTTTGACTCCAATGTCTTCCTCTATAACTCAAGTTTGCAATTAATCTCTTCTCTTATCTCTGTAAGAACAACTATATCATCTGTGAAAATCATACACTTAGAAATTTCTTCTTGAATATGCTCAGTCAAAACATCTAAAATTAAGTTAAACAAATAAGGACTCAAAGATGATTCCTGATGCAGCTCTATATTTATAGGAAAGTCTTTTGTTTTGTCGCTAGACATTCCTATACTAGTTGTTGCCTCCTTATACATCTCTTGGATAGCTTGAATATCGGCAACTCAAACACCCTTCTTTTTCAACGCTTTCTAAAGTACTTCTTTTGGTACATGATCATAAGCTTTTTTCAAATAAAAAAAAACTATATGTAAATCTTTACTTTTGTATAAATACCTTTTCATCAATCTCCTTAGAAGATAAATTGCATCTGTAGTTGCCTTACCTGGCATGAAGCCAAATTAATTCTCAGAAATACCATTTTCTTATATTAACATATGTTTAATCACTTTTTCACATAACTTCATTGTATAACTCATAAGTTTAATGTAAAAATTTGTAAATACAATCTCATTAGAAACCATGAATCAAGATAATCATGGTATTAACCCACAAGAAACTACTGCATTTAAAATTTGTAGAAAATGGGATCCTAATTTTTCATAATTCAAAAATAGATCAAAACCACTTATTAAACATTTAATTAGAGTAATGATTCAAAAGCATAGGATATCTCAGAGGAGTGAACTGGTTCGAAAATAGTTGGAAAACATTAAAGACTAAAAAACAAAGTAGTGCATTATGGCTTTGTGCATATGCGTCATGGCTGTTGTTCTTTGTGCCAAGCATCGTGGTGTGTTGCATGCTTTTGACAGCAAATTTACTATCATTTGACAGCAAATTTGGGCAACTTTCAACACACCTCATTTCTCCATCTAATGTCTAAATGAGATTATCTAGGTGTCTACGAAAGCTTTTTTCTCTAACTAATTAAAGGCATGAGTTTTACTTCCAAATCAAATCACATAAAAAGTTAGATATCCAAACACATTTTTACAACTTTCACAATTAAAGGGTGTCCAAACCCCTATACTTGTGTCAAAAGCTATTCTTAATACCCAGAACACAGTCAGAGGACTCAGAACTCCCTATATAACACACCACACACACATAATTCCAAGCATATCAAAATTTTACTTCTCAATCCCTTAATACCAAAACAGAATAGGGAGGTTTTAGCATTGCATATTCCATTTAAGATTCACAATTAAAATCAAATCAATAATCTTACACTTGTACTAGTATTTTGACCTTATTAAACGCTTAAACAACTCACAACTAACAACTTAGGGCCTAAAATGCAATCCAAAAATCATTAATAACAATATAGTACAAGTGTATGTAAAAATATATCCTAATTGACAATATTTAATCTATTACACAAAACAAATGAGAATGAGAAGCTTTATAGTAGGAACCTAGGATTCCTAAGCCTTTGTAGCTTTTTTCATTTCTACATTAGAGCTAGAACCTGTAAAATATTAAAAGAGAGGGGTGAGTTTAGCTATTCAATAACTAAATTACACTTACCTTATGCAATTGTATATCAATTACATAAACACACATAAATGAAGATAATTTTCCCAATATATATACACTAATACATGTAAAACAAATTGTCATATTTCAGTTTAACTCATTTTCATAACTTTTATCTCGAATCATGTGGCACATTGCCACAAGACACACAAACAAGTGACAATGATCCAATTTATTATCATGACTTGTCACAAACTTTAACAGCCATGTGATACGTTAGGTAAATACATATGTATGATCAAATCATCCTTACATCCTCCTTTTATTTTTTGAATGAAATTGTGGGCTATAATATCAATCAGGACTTCATCCATATAACTGGACTACCAAGCTTACTAATTGTGAGGTGTGACCTGGCTAAAAATCACAACACTCACTCTCAAGCCACAACTTTTTTCCACTCTCAATTGCTGGAGTGTCGTATACCTTAAGCTAACTTCCTCGACAAATTGATAGAAATAGCTAGATTCTAGTCTCTCAATAAACTATGGGACAATCTCTCAATAAACAGTGAAACAAGGTTATGCCTATATGCACCAAAAGGCAACCGTATATACCATATAAATTTTATCTACTCCTCTTCCTAAGCAAACTCTTACCAACAAATTATGCAGCTCTATATTTATAGGAAAGTCTTTTGTTTTGTCGCTAGACATTCCTATACTAGTTGTTGCCTCCTTATACATCTCTTGGATAGCTTGAATATCGGCAACTCAAACACCCTTCTTTTTCAACGCTTTCTAAAGTACTTCTTTTGGTACATGATCATAAGCTTTTTTCAAATAAAAAAAAACTATATGTAAATCTTTACTTTTGTATAAATACCTTTTCATCAATCTCCTTAGAAGATAAATTGCATCTGTAGTTGCCTTACCTGGCATGAAGCCAAATTAATTCTCAGAAATACCATTTTCTTATATTAACATATGTTTAATCACTTTTTCACATAACTTCATTGTATAACTCATAAGTTTAATGTAAAAATTTGTAAATACAATCTCATTAGAAACCATGAATCAAGATAATCATGGTATTAACCCACAAGAAACTACTGCATTTAAAATTTGTAGAAAATGGGATCCTAATTTTTCATAATTCAAAAATAGATCAAAACCACTTATTAAACATTTAATTAGAGTAATGATTCAAAAGCATAGGATATCTCAGAGGAGTGAACTGGTTCGAAAATAGTTGGAAAACATTAAAGACTAAAAAACAAAGTAGTGCATTATGGCTTTGTGCATATGCGTCATGGCTGTTGTTCTTTGTGCCAAGCATCGTGGTGTGTTGCATGCTTTTGACAGCAAATTTACTATCATTTGACAGCAAATTTGGGCAACTTTCAACACACCTCATTTCTCCATCTAATGTCTAAATGAGATTATCTAGGTGTCTACGAAAGCTTTTTTCTCTAACTAATTAAAGGCATGAGTTTTACTTCCAAATCAAATCACATAAAAAGTTAGATATCCAAACACATTTTTACAACTTTCACAATTAAAGGGTGTCCAAACCCCTATACTTGTGTCAAAAGCTATTCTTAATACCCAGAACACAGTCAGAGGACTCAGAACTCCCTATATAACACACCACACACACATAATTCCAAGCATATCAAAATTTTACTTCTCAATCCCTTAATACCAAAACAGAATAGGGAGGTTTTAGCATTGCATATTCCATTTAAGATTCACAATTAAAATCAAATCAATAATCTTACACTTGTACTAGTATTTTGACCTTATTAAACGCTTAAACAACTCACAACTAACAACTTAGGGCCTAAAATGCAATCCAAAAATCATTAATAACAATATAGTACAAGTGTATGTAAAAATATATCCTAATTGACAATATTTAATCTATTACACAAAACAAATGAGAATGAGAAGCTTTATAGTAGGAACCTAGGATTCCTAAGCCTTTGTAGCTTTTTTCATTTCTACATTAGAGCTAGAACCTGTAAAATATTAAAAGAGAGGGGTGAGTTTAGCTATTCAATAACTAAATTACACTTACCTTATGCAATTGTATATCAATTACATAAACACACATAAATGAAGATAATTTTCCCAATATATATACACTAATACATGTAAAACAAATTGTCATATTTCAGTTTAACTCATTTTCATAACTTTTATCTCGAATCATGTGGCACATTGCCACAAGACACACAAACAAGTGACAATGATCCAATTTATTATCATGACTTGTCACAAACTTTAACAGCCATGTGATACGTTAGGTAAATACATATGTATGATCAAATCATCCTTACATCCTCCTTTTATTTTTTGAATGAAATTGTGGGCTATAATATCAATCAGGACTTCATCCATATAACTGGACTACCAAGCTTACTAATTGTGAGGTGTGACCTGGCTAAAAATCACAACACTCACTCTCAAGCCACAACTTTTTCCACTCTCAAATTGCTGGAGTGTCGTATACCTTAAGCTAACTTCCTCGACAAATTGATAGAAATAGCTAGATTCTAGTCTCTCAATAAACTATGGGACAATCTCTCAATAAACAGTGAAACAAGGTTATGCCTATATGCACCAAAAGGCAACCGTATATACCATATAAATTTTATCTACTCCTCTTCCTAAGCAAACTCTTACCAACAAATTATGCAATGTACAATGCTCACTCTTTTTACAATTTCACTAATTTAATACCAACACATTGGGCTTACAATAATATACTACCCAAGTAAGCATCAATATTATTTACACAAATCCTTTCAACTCAACTCTTAATCATAAAATGCATTTTCAATCCTCATCTAGCAACAATAGAGTATTCACCTTTCAATACACCCATATAACCATAATATCACACATTATGTATCAAAGTTTTAATATTATTTTGAGTTTAACTCTACATTATGGTTAAATCAAAGTCTATACACTAACATAGGGCTTATGACGTGTTTCTACATTTACAAACTTCAATTATGCATGCAAATAAACCTATTTTTCACATTAAAATTCAATTAATAGACAATTACCCAAAGTAGGATTTTCCTGGTTATCTCAAATCTTTGAAAGGTCAAAGGTTTACTCCTCAAAATATGCTTCCAAGCTTGCTTTCTAAGAAAAATGCGATGCTCGAACGATTAATATACAATTAATCAAGTCTAACTTATCAACGTTATCAAATACACATTTTTAAGCTTTCACTTTCCACTTCTAAAATACCCAATACCTTCATTCCTTATATTTAGGCTTACCCATTGGGTATATTAACTCTCTTGAGCTCCCAATAACTTTACTAAAGCTTTACATTGTCATTAATAGCTCAACAACCTTCAATTTTTCATATTTAATGTCCATTTTTTAGATATTAATGACTCCCAACCATCATTAATGTTTAAAACCTCTCATTAATAGTTTCATCCACTAAAATAATTTCTATTAACTCTATTTAGGTCAATAAATTTGAATCCATAATCTATATGGATAGAAAATGATCTTTCACTATCAAATCCTAACCAAAACTTCAAGAAAATAGAGGAGAAAGGAAGGAAGGCATGTAGGACACTTTAGGTGTTTTCTAGCTCTAAAATGCTATCAAACCTTCAAGGTAGTAAATTCTAGTAGAATAAAAACAAGCTCCTTCATTTTTCCCCTTCTTCCTTTTTTGTTTTCCTACTAGCTTCACAATTAAATGCTGAAAAAAATGTGATTGTGCCACAGCGTAGGTTGCTTGCGCAGTGGTATGTGGCATAAAGAGGTTCTTCCTCTCTGTTTAGTCCATTGTGCCATGGTGGATCATGTACATGTCATGGCGCATGGCATAGAACCGCACACCATTTTTTCTCTCTTTTTTTAGCTTACATGGCCTACACTCAACCTCGAACCTACATTCTAATGTTGTTAACAAGCTCGAAAGGTTCTTCAATCATCTATAACCACTCCCTTCATTATTCTTATTTAATTAAATTAAACTTGATTAATCCCTTAATAGCCGTGGATTAAAACTTGGGATGTTACATTTAATCCCTCTATAGTTAGTACAATTTTGAATATCCCTTTTATTTTTGTAAATGAGAACTAAGGTACTTCTCCTCCAATTGTCAGGCATTCTCTCGGACTGTAATCTCATTAAATGACTTAGTTAACCATTGCATCCTTTCTTCACCCAAACATTTTCACATTTCAATAGGAATACAATCAGGTCCATTGACTCTACCATTTGCCATTTTTTTAATAACTTTCTTTACCTCCCAATCGCATATTCTTCTATGAAATGACAAATTTTGTTCTCCTTCAGGGACTACAAAATCCTCTAAGTTAATTGACAAACCCCCACCATCATTGAAAAATTTAGAAAAGTAAGTCTCTAAGTTGTCTTTATTATCCCCATCTATGACCAAAACATTTCCCTTTTCATTCTTTATACATCTTACTTGTTCCAAATCTCTTAATTTTCTTTCCTTACTCTTAGCAATTTTATAAATTTTTCATTCCCTATCCTTTATCCCAAGATCATTATAAAACTCTTCAAATGCTTTAGAACGAGTTTTACTCACCACCTTCTTAGTTTCCTTTTTAGCCATATGATACCTTTCCCAATTTTTATTATTATTGCACAAATGGATGGCTTTAAAACATAACTTCTTATATTTGATTTTTTTCCCATATACTATCATTCCACTACCAAGAATCATTATCTTTCATACCAAAACTTTTTTATTCTCCCAAAACTTCTTTTGTAACCTTCCTTACTTTCAATCATATCCTCCTGTAAAATGTTAGCTGTAAACTTCGAGATAAATAAGAAAGGTTACCCTCATTAATCCATCATAATCTCTCAACATCACAATAATTAGTTGTAAAATCTTCTAGCAAGTTGTAATACTCCTCTACTTATTAACTCTATAAGCACCAAAACTTATGTAATCATGGAACTAATCCAATTAAATTACTAATTTTGTAAAAAAAAACATAAATAGAGATCTCAAGTTTTTCATAATATTAAAACACTCCTGTACGCATTTAATATTTATAAATTAGAGTTTAAATCATATGCGGAAGCCTGAAATTCACAACAAGTCACTACATTTGCAAAAGGAGCAAGAAACATCAATTCTCTAAAACATCATTGTGCGTCATGGCTCATCATCCTCTATGCCACCTGAGATGAACTTATGACCCATCCTAATTCTCATTATGACATCTGATTGAGGTAATCTAGGTGTCTATAAAAAATTTTCTCCTAGCTCTAGCTAATGGCACAAATTTTACAATCACATTATTTTTCTATAAAAAGTTAGACACCCAATAAAAAACTCACTCCTTTTTTCACATAAACACACAACTTGGGTGTTCAAACTATAAAGTGCCAAAACCCTACACCAACCCCTAAACTACACTCAATAGACCATTACGAACTCGTGCAACACACCACAGTCAATCCAACACATATAATTCATAATTTCCATACTCAACCCCTTAATTCATGAAAAATATGTAAGAGAATTAACTTTGTATAAATCTATCAAATATTCATTAAAGTCAACCAAATACACCTTACCCTACTTACACTGGTATTTTAGCCCTATCAAGCTTTACAACCCCATCATAAATAAACCCAGGGCACAAAATACATTTCAAACATCAAAATATAAGTGCAAATAGTCAAAATAGATTATGCTAACCTAGTTGGCAAATTAACAGTTGAAACACATAAAAAGTAAATCAACAAGCCTACTGATAGGATTTACACACGATCTTAGGCCTCTGATCATTTTTCTCAATCTTGATCCGATGAGTTAGGTCCTGTAATGTTAAGAAATGAGGGAAGAGTACAATCATTCAATAACCAAGGTCAATCTAGCCTATATAGTTGCATATTAATTAATTACATATGTAAATGGCAACAATTATGTTTACCATATGCATATATGATGAATATAGCCTCAGCCACAAAAATAACAATCATGTGACCAGGCATACAACGTAAATCATCAAATGTATCTCAATTATGCATATCATGAGGTCGCAAAAATAACAATCAGGCATCCCTAATTAAAACACGCTGGACTACAATGATTGTCAATCATGTGGCTAGGAATAGAATGTATTATTAATGCTAATCTTATAGCCTCTTGATACTTTCAACATGAAACTGATGGCTATCCAGTGGCTACATCCATAATTCAAACTAACTCAACCTTTCACTCATAAGAGCTATCAAGCTAGGATGAACCCATTCACTTGTGATCCATGGTTTTCTCAAATACTAATAACTATGGAGTGTCGTACCTCTAATCTAACATTCTCATGAACCGTTGAAAACTAGTTAGGTTTAAGTCTCTTGAAGAACAAGTGGGATAGGCCCTAATCAACTATAAGACAATGACTACCTCATGATTCCAATGGTCGGTATTGATGTAAGCTTCTGATTTCAACAGTAAGCCACCGTTATCATGTGGATTTACCAATCTATTTCTCTCCTTAAAGGTAAACTCTCGCCAAATGATCATACCATGCAAATATTAACACATATTATGCAATTCTACCAATAATAATGTCATATCTCATTCATAACCATATTTTCTCTATTATACAACACACATCTCCACATGCTAGATATAACAAGTTATTCATTTTTATAAATACATGTACCTAATCATTAACATTGGTAACATATGTATACATGCATATTGTCTTCAATAATCTAACACAAATTCACACCACAAAATTCATTACATTGCAAACATTTGCATCAATAGGTCTTCAAGTACTCAATAAATTTCAAATTATGTAGTTCAACTAACAAATAATTAACATAGTACAGATAAGATTTTCCCTTAAACTTTTAAAAAATTAAAGATTTACTCCCTTAAAATACAAATTTTCAAAGCTTTTTTTAAATCTTGAATGGTGCCAATTTGGTTAGTCTATAATAAAATTACAAGGATATTCATTAATATCCTTTTTTGAGAATTTATGAACATTCTAACTCCACATTCTCTTTTTATCAAAATTATAAATTCATTCCCAATCATACCTATTGAGTTTATTAAGTTTCAATAACTTACATTGTCATTATAAGCCAACAATCCACCATTAATGGTATTTCAACTCATCCAACTATCATATTTAATGCCATTTTCGGATATTAATGGTTTCCACCAACCAATAACTCACAAAACCACTAATACTAGGTTGAAATAGTCTAAACAACTCCCATTAACTCTATCTAAGTCAATGGGTTTGAACCTACAGTTCATATGGATCGAAAATCATCATCCCAACTCAAACCTTAACTTTAATCTTCAAGAAAAATAGAGGGAGAAAGAAAGTAGAAGGCATGTGAGACTTACATTTGATGTTAAGAGGATCCAAAATATCTCCAATGTCCCCAAATTTGTGCCCTAGCAGAGCAACTGGCGTGCTCTCATTTTCTCCTTCTCCTACTGATTTTTAGAATAGACATGAAACCATTTATGCAAAATTCTAGCCATGTACAACAACATATGCATCATGTGATGTGATGTATGACATAGAGATGTTTGTCTTTCCCTGATTGCCCTCTATGTGTCACGAAAGACGTGCTACACATCGTGGCATGTAGTATAGAGGCTCCCACTAGCTTTTCTCACCTTTTAATGCTCAAGTGGTTTGACTTTATTTTGGAACCGAATTTAGGATTGAAATCACATTCAAAAATACTTATTAGACTTCTCTGGACACACACCACATCAATAAACTTAATTACCCTAATTAAGCTTAGTTAATTGGGCTTAACTTTTTAGGATGTTATATTGGCACTTCCTTAAGACTCTAAATTCCTTCAATTAGGAGATTTTATTTGAAAATTTTTCACTTTTCACCTTTTAATTGCCATCACTTAACCCTTAGAGTTATCACTTCTTGATGCTTTTGGTTATTACTCATAATACACACATCAAGGATAAGGATCTTGTGTTGTGTCGTTACAGCATCCTCATGAATCACCTTACAATATCTATAAAGTCTTCTATTTATGTTTTTTACTGAAAAGAAAATAATTTATGACCTTAAGGCTCTACTTTTATAAGTGATGAGATACTCCTTTCTCTTCTTAAAACAAGTATTAGCAATCTTGAAATCATATGCCAAAGAAAAATTAAGAATAGATTATCCTTTATTATTTAGCTTTCTAAAACCAAACCACCATGCACCCTCCTATAATGACCTGTCTTCCTCTTGATATGACCATTAAATTCTCCTTCAATAAAGATCCTTTCATTATGTGGTATGCTTTGAATTAACCTCTCTAAGTCTTCCCAAAATAATTCCTTAAGACTAACTTCTATCCTCAGTTTGAGGTACATAAGCGTTAATAATATTGACAGTCTTACGTCCAACAATCATTTTTAAGAAAATAATTCTGTCTCCAATTCTATTAACTTCTACCATGTTCTTCTTCCACTCCTTATCAACAAGGATACCCACCCTATTGCGTGTGCTTACTTTCTCAGTATAGCAAAGTTTGAAACATTAAATATCCTTAGCTTGTTCAACAGGCCATTTAATTTCCTATAGGCACAAGATATTAATTTTTCTATGAATCATAGCTCCTACCACTTTTGTAGATTTACTAGTTAAGGTCCCAACATTCTAAGTTTCAAATTGATATTGCTCACGTGGACTAACTTCTTTAACCGCGCTCATCCAGAATAATACGGTAGCCTTTACTCATCTAGCACTACATTTGGGCAACACCTAGCTCATTTAACGCGATGGCCCTTGCACTCGAGCCATATAGCACGGACCCAGCATTAGCACAAAATATTCATGTAAGATTTAACAAAGTTTTATGTTGGCTGTTAAGGATTTAACACAACCCTTCTCTTTTATCCAGGCTTCAGACTGACTATATAACATATGTAGAGTTAAATAAAAAAAAAAAAAGAACATCAAGCTGTGAATACAAAACAAACATTACTCTCTACCCATGGTAAATTAAATATATCTAATCATAATATTATCTACCTGCGAGATAAAATAAATCAATTCCCTAAACAACTTATATACTAAAGATTGTTTTGATTGTTATCCATGGTAATATTTTTTAAATAGTGTTCTTCAAATATGAACGAAAATCGGTAGTGTACAACGGACTCAACGTTTTTTTTTTCAGGGCACTTTTTATAAGAAGAAATTGAAACATCTGTTCAGAATTGGAATAATGTACGTTCGAGGCCTCTATTATATCTTTTTCCCTTAAGCATCTATATTTACGGAAGTTTTCTATTCGATTTAATTGTAATCCTAGACACAGGAGCTAACTGAGAAATTTAATTTTGATTTTTATCTTTCAAAATTATTATTTTCTCTTAAATCATCTCTATTAATTGCACGCATTAATGTGTGTAATCAAATGGCAGCTGTGAATGTCCTTCCTTTGTTCTTAAATACAAGTCTAATCTTTATATTCCTTTTATTCTTAAATAAAAGCCTTAATATTTCCTAAATAAAATTATCTTCAATAGATGATATATATGAAAAACCAATAAAAAAAACCGTAAAATGAATTTTTAAATATAATTAATACTTGTTTTAAAAAATATTCTTTATAGGTATAATTAATACTTGTTTCTCAGCAATTGAGGTTTAAAATATTGTTGCATCATATAGAAAATACGGGAAGGAAAAATTATTTTTTACATAATAAATAATGATACCTCCTCATTTTGTGTATTTTTCAATAAAAGAGAGAGATTTACAAAAAAAAAAAAAACCAAGACACTTCTTTTTTAGAAATAACTAACTTACCTAACTTTAATAAATTAGTTGTTTAGATCTTCTTTAAAGCTAAAAACAGAGAATAATTAATTTGCGAGCTAGCAATTTAATTGAGCAACAAGTCCCTTTCTTATGCACAACTATTTTCTTATTAGCGACATTTCTATCATTTCTATTTGAGATACAGTTAAACACTTCGAGAATGTTTGGTTAGAGGAGAGAATTTTACTAAACAAGCCCTTCCCCTCCCCTTGTCCCATCCAAACAAAGGGAGGGGAGGTGTAAAGTGGAGAGGCCCCTCCCCTCCAAAACTTTCCCTCAAATTGGGGGATTTCCTCTCCCCTTCCCTCCTATTCCCTTTAACTAAACACAGCTTAAATGTAAGCATTTATTTCAACATAAAGTCAATCATTGAATTGTTACATTATGAGAGATTATCCTCTTCAATTGGAGACCCAGATTCTCTTGGTAACAAAACATGACAATTGCATCTAAATCTAAACGTTAGTTATGAGTTCAGTAATCCACTTCTACTCTTTGCATAAGGCTGCCATTATGGGTTGTGTAAAGAATTTGGAAATTGAAAAAGAAACGCCTGAGAAATATAGAAGCCAGGCAAGAGTATAATGGGTAAAGATATTCTACGATCAACACGATGAGAAGTGATATAAATATATAGGCACGACATTTAATTTGATAAAGAACCCTTCATTTAACTAAATACCACACATACGTATAAAGAAAAGAGTAAGACATGCGAACCCCTCCATAGTCATGGAAATGATCTTCACAGCAGAATCAAGCATCATGTTAGCGTCCAAGGAAGCTCTTTAGTAGTCATTCTTTCAACCTGGAAGCTGCGCATCCCTGTAGTCTTATTTTCTGGACATTTTGGACCACAGGTACACAATAAATAAACATACCAACGCAAAAACAACAACATGGAGGATATGATTTGAACCGTTTTGAACTATGCTCTTGTTCAATCTTCTCAAATTATTCTTCACCCCAGCTTGAGCCTTTATCATTGTCATTTGCTGCATTGAAAAAATACACAACCAAAATGTCAGCGAGACAGTTAACCCTATTTTTGTCAGCGAGGTGCAAAGTAATGAATGCGATTGATTACCAAATCGTTGTTCAAAAGGCTCCAAAAGCCAGACTCGGACGAATGTAAGAATACAACAGGCATTAGTTGGGAAGAAAATTTATAAGGTCAAACTTGAGTGGTTAAATATGCTTGGCAAAGCTGTGCAAGAGATTAAATTGAGAGCTAGAATGCTGTATATCCCCTCTCAATCGCAGAATGTGCCAATACACACAGAAGTCTGAACTTTTTGAGAACACCACGAACCACAGAATGGCACATATTAATATTATATACAGTCAAGCGAATCCATCTCTATAAAACAAAACCAGAAGGTACATATTACATCTCAGCTTATAATTTCCTTCATCTATAATTATCGACAGCCATCCCAAATCTATCAACAAGTTATCAAGATTCACAAATAGAACTATTTTGCTCTGGGTCAATTTTGAGAAAAGATTAATAAAATAAGATAGCTATGTGTGCAAATTTTTATGTTTTGAAATTCCTGGCATTATAACACGCGGACTCCAATTTTCTAAACGAGAGACGACAATACATATCCTGCCATGGTTAGTGACTTTGCTGTTCAAAATCCTGACACACAATATAAGTTTGAATAGTATCTCCAATTTTCCCTTTTTCGTGCCAGAAAATATCCTAAATTAATTGCTTAAAACTAAGAAGTAAATGGAATCCTTATTTCCTTCAACAGAATTTGAATTGTCTAATAAATCTTCAGTTTGAGAAATAAATGATGAAAATATGTCAATCACATATTCTCCAGTAGACAATGTACCAGCTCTTCCAAAAAGTCTTTCTGATATCTCACTTCTGTCCCTATCTCCTCAGCAACCTGCGCTAGAAAGAAAGACACGGAGCTGTATTAGAACTTGAGGAGTAAGAGAGGGAAACAAAAATTTAAGAACGTAACAAAGTTCCATTAAACTATCCGATTAAAGATAAATAATAAGCAGGATGGCATTCAACAATATGTCAAGCTAACGAGACTGAGTTCAGCTTCAGATTTCCATAATTACCTCAAACTAGCATCAGTTATCAACGATTCCACCTCATATTCCAGAAAGTGCAATACAAGAAACTTTTATAGACCCAATCTTTAGAGTTTATGTATAAAATAGTACGGTTCTCCCAGCTCATTAATCTACCGCAAAAAACAAAAAACAAAAAACAAAAATGTCCTCTCATCTGTAGCACTCGCCCAGTTTTTTAAGTGAAGGGTTTCCTCATCAATCAGGATAATTGAAACTGCACATAACAATTCATCATTCGAGCATCAATGCACATGTAGTCTAGAGCATGGTTTTGATACCTCATCATGCGTTGTTTATTCAAAAAATCAATCAAAGGAGGGAAAAAAAAAAAACAAAAGAAAGAGAACCTGAAAAATCAAGAACATACATGTCGCAGCCTCCTAACTTGGCCGTGAAGACCGCTGATCTCATCGTCCAAGTCCATAGGATCGATGCTCAATTGGATTTCATCGGAACCAGCCACCGGTCTCGTGCTAAGCCCTTGTCTGTATCGCAATATATGTACATAGGCATCAGCTACCAGTCCATGCAAATTCTTCGCAGACAACAAAAAGCAAGAAATTTTGCAGCAATCAAATTGCTCGTAACAAGACGAAGAGCTATAGAGAGAACTCAAGAGGGGAGCGAGGTACAGATATACTACCTGGATCGGTAAGGGGCCGCATCACCGTAGAAAGAACCGCCCCTGTGCGAATTGGCCGCCATTGAAGGGGAAGAAAATAGAAACTCTCGGATGAGAGGGAAGGGTGAGAAAAAGAGAGTCGGCGTCCGGAAAACAAATAACCGACGGAGACAAGCCGGCGAAATCAGAGTCGATATATTGTTTTCAACTTGTCATTCCAAAAAAAAAAGAACTCCCCGCTTTGCAAATCAAATCGCACTTCGCCGCGACCCGATCCTTTTGTTGCCAGTGCAGGATCTGCGTTTCCGCAGTCGATCGTCGCAGCGACGTTGTCCCAACTCCCAACACCAATCGACCGTCGATGCAATCTTACGGCCAGCCAAAGTCCTTCAAAAACTCAAATTTCTTTTTTAGAGAAAATTTCAACTAAGAATCAGGAATATAATTTAATTATTAATGGATCCCCAAAAAAATTTGAAATTTCAGTTTGGTTCAGAAGAATTGAAATAGAAATACTTTTAATAGTGAAAAGATTAAAGAACCCATCACTTGTTAATTTTGTCCAAAATTCAAAATCATTAGTTATTAATTTTCTTACTTCACTTATTAATTTACTAATATAAATTGTAAATTACATAACATTTGTAATGATTGCAGTTATTATCTTACAACACACTCCCTAATCACAACTCTTAATCGAAGAGCCGACTAAAGTTTATATGGTATTTAGAGTAATTAAATTAAGTGAAAGCGAGTAAAGAAAATACTATAATGAAGCTGGCAGCTAAAGAGAGGAAGAGACAATTCAAGGTCTCACTATGTTAGCTCGCCGCAACTAACACTTAGCCATGTTCACCACTGTGTACACTCTTATTTGTCGCGATGAAGAGCATAGAAACCACTCACCGTTGCACCATACACTGTGACCAACCCTTTTTTGACAAGCTTGCCACGATCAATGACAACCTTCATTGCGGTAAGCTCTATGATGACGAACTCATCTGACAATATGGTCCCATTTAACTCCTTAATCCCACAACTTTCCCCTCATACATCATACCAATATGACACAAAGCTCACAAACTTAAATTTAAGTGACCAAGTTATAGAATTTGACCTCAAACCATTCTAATGCAAAATGAGAATCCTAGGATACTGTGTGCTAACTTGAGTACTAAGACTCCATGTACAATAAGAGTGTCTCCCTTCTTAATTTCAATTCATTCACACAAACAAGCATTCTCATGAGTAAACATCATGGTCTTCATTGTAATATGCCAGGACAAGCACTACAATTTGTTATAATGCTCGAACATTTGCATGGTTAGCCTTCCTTTCAAAAATAAGGGCCAACAACCACAAAATTGCTCAAAATAACACTTACTGTAACACTTGCCCTGAGTATTAATAAAAATACATTACAACTAAATAATCTATCATAAAACTAACTTAGAAAATAGACTATTTAAATTGCCAAACAATATATACAATAGCAAAGCAAACATTTGAAACCTCTTAAAAAAGTTTAAAGGATTACTATATAGCGCACGGAAGCAAGTTGGGCAAATAGGGATAATTAATTACTATTATGACAGCATTAATTTTTGATGTCATGATAGCAAAACTAATGCTATCATGACAGCCCTTCAAGGAAAACTTTCGGGAGGTGTCAATTCACCATCTGGCTTCCGATTAAAGTAATTTTAAAGCTCATATATCAATTTTAATGAGTACTAATAATGTTTTATATTCTATAAAGATCCAACAATCGGATTAAAATTTGGACTTGTTATAAGTTTGGCATTTTTACTATCATGACAGCACATTTGGACCAACTTCTGGAGTGCACCATTTCATCATCCGACTTACATTCAAAGCGATTCTAAAGTCCACATGTCACATTCAAAGAGTACTATAAATGCATCAAATTTTAAAAATATCCAATGGTCAGATCAAAATCTGTGCACCTCCCAACCTCAGCAATTATTGCTGTCTTGACAGTACTATATAACTGTCATGATAGCATCTTTAAACCAACTTTCGGAGCGTTCTATTTCTCTATGCAATGCCCGATCGAGGCGATTCTAAATTCCACATGAAGATTATAAAAAATTTTACTTGTGACCTAAATTTTAGGAAAATTTAATGATCGTATTGAAATTTGGACACCCAGATGCAAAAGTGCAGCTTTTTGTTAAAAATCATTTTTAAAATTATTCAAATCTCATCCTAAGGATCACAAACTCTTGTGAACACTTTAGACACATCAAATAGGACTAGGAGCACCTGATAGAACATTTAAATAATGAAAAACCCCTTATATCAAAATGTGACCATCGGAGTGCCATTTTCTGAAATGGATCCTAAACCCTAAAATTCACAAATCGTATAACAATGGCCAAAAACTAATTCAAACACCATATACTCATATAAATACATGTGCTAAATATTTTCACTTGACTCAGAGATCTCCCGTGGGCCCCATGTGCCCACTCTCTTTATCTAAGGTGTATGTTTGCCTATAGCTCATCATTCGCTATACAACCACTTTGCATTTACTTATAGAATCACGTATATTCATGTACATATCAAGATAAATATTTGCTTGTAGTGAAAATTTAGTCTACCAAATGAATTCATCAAAATCACACACCATAATTAAGTTTTCTAATTACAAGTCTATAAGTAGACAAAAATTCATACAAATGCATGCAATCCACACATATTCACACGCATATCTATATAATCACATCCTATTAGCACCTTAACCTAAATACATTACACTGTACTTGATTAAAAGAAAGGAATTGCAGTTCTTTACAAATCATAAGCAAACCCCTTGCTTAGCTCTTTTTCCCATCCACCACTGGATCCTTCGCCTGAACCTATAATATTGTAAAGAAAGGGGTGAGATAATTACAATCTCAATAACAAAAAAATCAATATTCCTTATTACAAGAAAAGCCATGGTCAAATAAATAAATACTAGATTTAAAATAATATATAATTAACTAATTAAAATGCTTGAATGCATGAGATAGGCTAATATGCCCTTTCTTAACCAACAGAATGCCCCTAGCACTCTTTAGCTTCTAAGTAAATCTTATACCCACTGTACCTTCACAAGCACAAAATATAAACTAATGCATGATCTAATCCACTAAATCGCCTGTGCCCCTTTGATGTGAATCCTAAGCAGTCAAAGCTAACTCCCTCCTAAAGCCAGCCCGACTTACTTTCCATGTGAGGGCTACCTTAACCTAGGCACTTAACCTCATACTTCATATGCTAGATTCCTTCCCCCACTGAGAAGTGTCGAACACTTAATCCACTAATCACTTTAGTGTACTGAGCCTATAATATGAAAGGCAATACTATGTATTGATAGTAAGCCCTAGAATATCTCTCCATTAGTGAATTTCCACCAAGATCATGCCTCCTACCCTTTTCTACCTTTCTCGAGTATTGATCACTTCAACACTCTAAGGTAGTATAACAATCATAATTCATCCCCTAAGCGGTTCCTTAGCATATTTAAGGTACCAAACCTAGTTATACTCCCTAAGTGCAACTCTTTATTTTTATGACCACAATGCATGTTAATAATCTTATTTTTATAAATAACATCATTATTAAATAGATAGTAGATATAGATGCATTATTATTAAAGTAACGCCCTATACACACTTCTAAAACTCATTTTATTTGCATTCAATTGTTTTAAACATATAATGCATGCTAGATAATATTATCTACCCAAAAATAGCTAAACAAAATAATAAAAAATATAAATTTTCCTATTACCTCAACCATTTTATACCAAAAGGGTTTCACCTTGTTCAAAAATAAGACTTGACTTGTCCTTTAACTTCCATACAAATTCCACCAACAATCCTTACAATATATAAGTGATCCACATCACTTATCATGGCAAATAGCATAAAAGAAGACTATAATTCGCATCATAAAAATTGAGTCAATAAGCTATAATCCATCCCAATGGTCCATATATTAAACCAACCATTCATATAGTATCACTTAACTACCAAAACTATATATTAGTCATCATTAGGCTAATTTCTAATCCATGCAATTTTAATTAACCAAAAAGCTTCACTCAGTGTTATCAACTTTCACAATTAGCCCTTATAATGAAAACTAAAGCTTAATTTAAATCTTCTTACATTCAAATAGCACAATTATAACTAAATCAATTGGTTTAAACTATTAAAGTGAAAAACTCAATCCCTTGGGGTTTGATTTTTGCCCTAAAACTCCTTTTTTCATTCAATTACCCACTCAAAATATTAGAACACAATATAAAAACTCAAAATAATCTCCCAAGGACCCAAAGAAGCTAAAGCTTACAAGAATAAATCTTTTGAAATTAAAATTTAAAAATTTTATCTTCCAAAAATTGAAGAAAATCAAGAGGAAAGGAAGAGGATTGAAGTAGGAAGTTTACCTACTGCGTAACTAAACTTGCAACGACTGCAAAGCCTCCCGAATTTGAGCTCTAGCTTCCCTCTCTTCCTTCCTCTTTTCTCTACCGTCTCTTGTGTTCTCTTGCTCTTTGTTCTGTTGTTTCATTTCCTTTTCCTTTGTTTCTATTTTCAGTTTTTGCATGCATTTCCTTTTAAAAAACTGACTTTAGCAATTTGGAAAAAATTACAAGAAATGGCCTAACATTTCTTATTATAATACAAAAACCCGGGTTAACTTTGATAATTTTTCTCATAGTTAAAAATAAAATAAAACTAAGCTTTTGCTTAGTAAAATTCAAACTTTGAACCTCTATCAAATTATTTTAAATTTTAATTTAATTATAAATATTTTATTTCAAATTAAATGTGGGTCTTAAAATTTTCAAAATGTTATACTTATGCTCCTTTGCAAATGAAATAATCATCACACATGTACTGAATTACGCATTTGTCCTACAATTGGAAAACTAGCAATCTCATTGCACATTAATTTAAACTAGAGATGTTACAAATCATTCTCTAATTCTTAGGCATCAATGGCTCTCCTTTTCCTTTTGCCTTCTTACCCCTTGGAAAACATTAAGTAACAGGAGTGAGATCTAACAATTTCAGTAACAGAGAAACTTAAAGAGAACATATTAAAGTATGGCAATTACATTTAAAACAGCCAATAGTATACATAAGTATATCATTTCATGAAACACGCTTTGCACGAGTATCATGCTCATGATCATGCAATCATCTTATATCCCTCCTTATATCATCTGATCAAACCCATAGGCTATTAAACTGTATCAACCTAGTACATATGATTGAAACTAGTCCAGCTCTCTAATTGTGATAGGTTACCCTGCTAAAGGCTCTCACACTCACTCTCAGACCAATGAGTTCTCCTTACTCGAATTTCAGGGTGTCATAAATTGCCTAACCATACTATCTAGTTCATGATCAATGATATTGAGCATCGCTTGACTCATGCTACGCCCATAGGTAGTAGGCAACACTAAGCACTTATGCCATGTGAATTTTCTTTAAGTTTAGCCGTCTGTAATGGTGGAGATAGGGGGACTAGCTAGCATAGCCCCTCTAACTTTTTAATTTTTTCTTAGTAAAATATAGGGTTATATATTTTTTGCCACCTAAGTTAATACATTATTGAACATTCAAACATTAGATGAAATTCTCATTTCAATTCTATATTAGTCTTTTATGCATGTATAGTCCAGCTGTTTCAATAACTTAAAGATATACTTGTCATAGAATTTATTTCTTTTCAACAAGATAATATTATAGTTGCTTTTGAAGCGTTGATGTCACTTGACTTTACTTTCATTTTATATTTGATGAAAGAAATTATAAGAAATATTACTAACAAACTTTGTCAAATACTTCAACAAAAATTTTAAGATTTATTAAATTCTATATGCTTCATATTTATTATAAAATCACTTGTCTAAAAGTTAAAAGCTTATGGTTAAGATATCTTTTTCTAAAAAAAATTACAATTTTCTTTAATAACCAAGCTATTAAAATTTATTATATGTAAGATATGAAGAATTCATGACAACTAAGCATCATTATCATGTTGATATATTTATTTATAACAATTATCAATTAAAAAAATTAAATAGTAAATTTAATAAGCAAGTAATGAAGTCTTTCAGATTAAACAAAATTTTAAATTCTAAGAATGCATTTAAATTATTTAATACTCATGAAAAATATGATATCTTCCCCAATTTAATGATAGTTTGTATTGAGAAGAAAATTGCTAAAAATTTTACTGCAAAGTTGGTGATTAATTATTCTTATTCTTATGCCATTAAAAATTAATGAGAAAAACTTAAAAGATGAAGGTATATATTTATTTTTGTTATATATGTAAAATTAAATATAAATATATACATTGAAATATTTATGTTATGTTAGTAATATATATATATATATATATATCTTTCAATTATCATATACAATTTGTCATGTTAACCCCCTTAGTAAAATCTTTGGGCTTCGCCCCTCACTTTCAGCTATCTAGGACGAACTCTCACCCATTACATGCTTGCCCACATATCATCATATAGTTTACTCATGCATAGTACTTTATAACACGCTACAATTCAAGAACTATGATCAACAATAATATACCATCATAATCATATCTTAATTTCACTCATGTTAAACAATTTATACAAATTATACATGCTTAGTATACATCGGTCATCTCATCAAATCATGATCAATCTTGGCCCAAACTATTAGCACAAGTTTCTTAGCATAACTGCATCATATGTCAATATGTTTTAATTGCAACGTTATTCCAACCTCATAATCTACAGCACATAATCATAATATGTCTAAGTTACGCATTAAACCATACTAATAATATGCATGCTCCATTCCTATATATAAGATATTTTTAATTAAATCATGTAAATCAATAAAAATTGATTATCTAATTAAAAGAACAATAACATTCCAATTTTACCCCCAAATTATTGTAAATAAAAAATGAATCTCTTTTTTCAAAGTAAATTAATGAGAGTATTTATATTTTTCTTTTTCTAATTTAATAAGAATATAATAGTTTGTTCATTAAACAAATATGCTAACAATCTCTTATGTAACATCCTGATTTTTATATAATAAAGAAATTGTGAAATTTAGGTTTTGAGGAAAAAAAATTGATAATAATAGGAATTTATATTATTTGAGATTATTTAGAAATAATATTATGGTTAGGTATTTAATTATGAATTTAAAAATTTAAATTTAAAACCACATAAGCAATATTTAGTTAAGATATAATACATAAATAATTTTTTTATGTGTGTGTTAAAAAAAAGAGAAGGTAGAAGGAACAAAAAAAAAGGGGTGGAAGGTTATTGTTTTTAATTATTGTTTCTAAGTCCCACATTGGTTAGATGAGGGAAGAGAAGAAGTGCCTTCATGTATAAAAAGGAGGGGGTGTGTGTATTAGGAAGCATGAGAGGCTAAGATGCAATTTAGAGAAAATTGCAAGTAATGGCCCAAATGTTTGAATAATTAAATTCAAACCTATAGTTTTTTTAATATAATTTTGGGATCACAATCTCATTTTTATATTATTTTTCTCTCTTCCTCTCACGTTGCTCGGCATTTTCTCGCAAGGGGGGATTATTTTTTTTTTCTTCAGGTATGTTCTAACTTTCCTGTTTAGATTAGCATTTAAAAATTTATTTAATTACAAAATTAATTTTATAATTATTTTCTAAATAATATTAGCTTTCTAGTGATATGATTATTTTGTAGGATAGAGTAAATATTCTGATTAGAATTTTTCTATAGGATAGTTAATCTGATGATATGATGGATTAAAAATATAGGTTAAAACTCTTAGAGATATAATAAATATTATAAAATATTTTCTTAAGGTTGAAACTCATGTTTAAGAATTTTTGAGTTAAAATCTAGATCTATATGGTTGAATTTATGTGGAATCTGAGATGTAGGGATAAACCTATGATTATTAAATATTTATTTAAGTATAAATAGGTATTTTTGAGGTTATAGAAAAGTGATTTGAGGCTTCAAGATAATTCTAAAATTTTTAATTTATTTTTAGATGAATTTTTAGAATATAGAAGGATGAAATTGTGATACTAGAAGTGATTTGAGGATAAAAAAAATAGTTTATTAGGGTATGAGAATTTTAGAAAAGAATTTAAGAAGTTAAATGAGGCATAAATCTTAAATTAGTGTTAATATGGATTATAGATCTAAGACTTTTTAACTCTTTAAATTAGAGTTATTTATTTTAATGTAAAGTTAATATATAGTATTGTGAAATAATTATGTAGATTATATTGACAAAGATAGTGGTGAAAAAGGAGTTGTGAAGGGGAACTTGTTATTCAAGACATAAGGTAACCATTATTAATGTGTTGTGATGGGTGTGTTTGTGAATGGTTATGTGCTATTTTATTGTTTGAAAAAATTATGAATTAATGAAAATAAATACTGTATATATATACTTGTTTGAAATTATTGCCAAGTGGGTCAAAAATTTATTTTTGTTTATCATGATGAGATATTATTGTTCGGATATATTCCTGTTTGAATATTTGAATAATGCATGACTTGTCAGAGTATTTTAATATATGGTGTTAATGAGAATTTCTGTTCGATTAATTATTACCACGTGGTAAGCCCTCATTGGACCCAATAAGTGGAGTGTCGCTTGGTCCAACTCACTTTTGGCCGGGTGATTTGGCGTCCAAGCATGGCGAAAGGAGGATATAAGGTGCAGTCATGCAAATTAAATACTTGTTTGGTTTGTTTGAAAGTATTGTTCGGTTAAATATTTTGTGTGCCCACTTAGCAATCGCATGATTAGTTACATCCGCATGCATCATTACATATTAATTTTTGGTTACTGGGACTTTTAAGTCTCATTCCCCGTGGTTAATATTTTTACAGGAGCGAATTCGGCTGAGAAAGCACCAGAGGTGTAACTATGGTGTATGAGACACCATCTTTTACGTTGCCTCTTATTTTAGATTATACAATGTATTTTGTGCCAATTTAGGACATATCTTCTTTGTGAAGCATGTAAACTCTAATCCTTTTTATTAAAAGTATTGATATGACCAAGAGGATTATGTTTGTCCCTCTTGATTTATGATTTGATTTGAATATCATGACATGAGGATTATGTCTGTCTCTTATAGTTTTAATTGCCTTTTTGGATATTTTAAGACTTGTGTTATATCTTGGATGTATCATGGTAAGAAAATTTTCTACCATGATAATGGTTTTAATAATTTACGAAAAATCAGTTTGTAAATTTGAGGGTGTTACATCTTACACTTAAGTTTTAGATAATAATATTGCGGGCACGATTATATGCAAACATAAATTTTCAATTACTTTTATTTGACTCTTGGGTTTTCCACTCCAAGGTTGCAACGTTAGATTTTAGATAGAGCCTTTCGCCAATCGAAACTTTGAAATACTATACTCTACAAATAAAATCATTGAACACAGCATTAATGGCTATCCCTCATTAATTAATTCCTTGATCGTGATTAAAGCCTAATCTATCAACAACCAAAAAAAAAGATTAAGGCTTAATATGCTGCTAATTGTGATTAAGCTTATTTAATCCCAAAACTAACTCCTATTAGTTTATTTAACCTTCATTAGCATAATAATTAGTGTCAGTACCTCCCTTTAGCTCAAACTTAATTTCTTAACATTAAGGTTAATCCTAAACTTTAATTTCTTAACATTAAGGTTAATCCTAAACCCCTCATTAATGACATTAATTACTGTCAACTACCAAAACTTAAGCGATGAAGCATTAAATAATAATTTAATAACCTACAAGCTGCTGTAACTCAACCTTAGGTTTGGACTCTCTTCCTTATAGAGATAAAACCACCAGAAACACATATAAGAAGGAAGCAGAAGAGTGTCTGGGATTTACCTAAAGCCTTGTATGCTTTAAACTACTCTCCAAGGCCTCAAGGATAAAACCCTAGCAAAACTCTTCGATCTCTCATAGCCAAAACTTTCCAAACTCTCAAAAGTCTCCAAACTCAATTCAAAATGAAGTTTGATTGTGCTTTGTGATGTTTAAAATTCTAGAGTGCTCGTTATGGCGAGGAGCAAAATTAATTAATGGTAGGGGCTTTAAAAAACAAAATTAAAAGTTAGAGGAGTTAGTTTTAGGCTTTTAAAAGTGTAGAAGTTATGTATAATTGTCTTAAAACTCAAGAGATTTCATACATTTTAATTGTTTCTTTTAAATTACACACAAATTCTTCTTGATTTCAATGGTCGCCTGTGGAATATTTTTCTATCTCAAGCAGGGGAGCCATACTAATTTGATGATCTAATAGCCAAGGCAGCCCCAGGAGCTTTAATGCATATTTATAACAAATTGACAAGTGTAATCACCCTTTATTATTATTACAAATTTGTTCAAAAGTTATTAAGGCTATGTTTGGTAATTTAAAACCAAATCAATAAGAAGGAAATGGAATTAAAAATGAAATCTATTGACAGACATATTTGGTATGCATTAAGCATGATTCTTAGGAATTTTAATTCAAGGAAATTTCCTATAATCCAATTCCATCATGCTCTCTATGGAATCCTGATTATGTGCTCCCCCCACCCCCCATTTTTCTTCTTGATGCAGATCATTCTTCTTCCTCCGGCAATATTAGATGGCGGCTTCCTCTTCCTCCATCGCCAACGAGAACCCACCTTCTTTTCCTAGATTTGCCAATGACCGCCTGTCTCGAAGGAGGAGTTCCTGGATTGTTGGCCCTAATGCATCACTTACTAGATTTGTTGAAGTGATTGGTTGAATAGGATACAAGTGTAATATTGTATCTGGCGGTTGGTGATGCATTGCAGCGGTCGTCGGCTATGACGGTCATAGGTGGCTTGTGGATCTTGGTGGGTTCAACAGATGGGGATGCGATATTCTTTTAGACTTTGAGGAGGGTTTAGGGTTTAGGGTATCTTGATCTTTATATATTTTAAATACAAATTATAACACAACATATATTTATAATTTAATTTTGATTTCAATTTTAATTTTAATTTTATCAAAAAAAATTTTACCATTTCAAAAGAAGCCTAAATTTGATCATGTATAAAAATGACGAGTATTGCTCGTCGTCAGATTTGTCATGCCCTTAGCTTTATCAACAACCACTAATAATGGCCTAAGGGCTAGTGGTCACGTGCACAACAAAATACGAAAATCAAAATAATTGTGTAACATGTTCACCAATTATTGAACCCGTGAAGGGTGTTTTTTTGGTCTTTCAAGTTTCAATTGAAAGAGATACTCTTTTGATTCTTTGTATAAGATATAGGAAAAAAATTAATTATAACCTCATTTATAGGATACTTTATTATTTTTATATTTATTTTTATCATTTTTTTTATTAAATATTAAAAGAAATTATGAAAAATAATTATTTTTATCATTATTAAGGGGGAGAGGTTGGAACTTATTAAATTTTAAGATAAAATTAATAAAATTTAAATTTTTTTAAATTTTGATAAAATATGCTGAGAGTATTTTACAAATAAAATAAGAGAGAGCGATATAATTTTTTTATGATACTTTTCTAGTCTTATTGATAGGGTAGGTTAAAAAACAATGATGAACTCGAAAAAATTAATCAGTGGGGCATAATTTATTTTAAAATAAATGATAATATCCTATAAAATAAGTAATTTTAAATATCTATTAAATTATATTAATGGTATAAGTTAATAAAAAATATGTTAAAAATGCATAAAACATAACATTATAATAACATAAAACACTCTCCTTATATAAATATATTTTTATATTTATTAGAGTCATGTTTTTAATTTTTATTAAATAAAATTAATATACTTTTTTTATATGGTAGAGAATTTTTTTTGATAAAATTTTTCTTAAACAATTTTTTTTAAATTTTTTATTGTCCATTTTAAAACTATTGCTATTTAAGTTTATAACAAACACACAATTTTAAATAATGAGATAAGTAAACTTTTATAAAAGAATACTTGAAATTATTTGAAGTGGGAGGGGGGCAATTGAAATTTTTTAAGGGAGGGAACTAAAATTATTTAAAATCATCTTAAATAATTTCTTATTGGGTTAGTGGGGGCAATTTCTCCCTCTATCATAAACACATAATATTTATTTTTATCATTTTTTATATTCATTTTTAATTCTATGCCTTTATTAAATTTTAAAAAAATCATAAAGATACTTTTTTGTTCATATTAGGATAGATGTAAAAATTTCTTAATTTTAACATAAAATTAATGATATTTTTTTAATTTTAGTAAGACATGTTAGAAGTAACTTAAAAAAATAAAAAAAATAAATCTTTAAAAATAATAATGAGTTATGACTTACGATCAGGAGAACCACAATTAAAGACTTGTAATCAACGCTATTGAATACATGTTTACAAATGAAACTTCGAAATCTAACACCTAAACTTTTGTATTTACAACTTACATATTTTTATTTCATGCTAATATTTTACAAGATCTTTAATTGATATTTTCTCACGAGCTATTCTAACCACAATTTATATTGCTGGACTTTTACCTAATGGCATCACTTGAATTTTTTTTTTTTGGGTCTTAGTTATTTTCTTTTACCTTCTATAAAAAAAAAACTTGTCACGTGGAAGTTGATTTGATGAAATTTTATTTTTATTTGTTTGGATTGAATGCCTTTTTTTCTCATTTCAGTAAAATTTAAATATTAAAGGGAACTTAATCATAAAAAATTTGAAAAATGATAATAATTTTTTTTAAATATATAAATAATAATTTGATCCCTCGAAATGATATAATTCTCCTAAAATTTTTAGAGACTTTTTTATCATTAATAAATTTATATAAATTATTAAATTATTCTTATTAAAAATAAATAATTCACAACTTTACTTCTTATATTTGTAATTTTTTTAAATTCACAATAATGTAACAGTAAATCATAACTTTGCATATTAAATTTTTTATTTATTGTTGTATTATTACGAATATAAAAAAAGAGTTGTAAATTATTTATTTTTGACAAGAATAATTTAATAATTTATATAAATTTATTAATGATAGAAAATTTTTTAAAAAATTTAAAGAAATTATGAAAATTTGAATTATCAAATTATTATTTATATATTTTAAAAAAATTATTATATTTTTTCTAAGATTATTATTTCTCACACACACGTGAATGCTTTTATTTCGTGCTCCTTTATGTCTATTTGGTCCTCATGAAGACAGTGTAAACTTAAAATTACCCATGCCTTAGACACCTTCTACCACAGCTCCATCTCCACGACTCCACACTACCTATCACCTTATTCGATCAGTTTCAGTCGCTTGCAAATTTTCACTAAAAAAAAAAAAAAAAAACCTAAACCTCGCAAATCTCCGTAGATCTTCATCGTCGCAGATCCAGCTTGGATGGCGTTGGCGTGCAAAGGAGAAGCTCAAGGAAGATCTTCATCCATCTCCGCCGGCGTTGCAAACCCGTGGCTTCATCGTGGCTCTTATTGCTTCATGTACATGGGTTCTTGTCGTTCCTGCTTCATCTTCATTTGATTTTTGGATTTGAGATTTTCTTGGTACGTCGAAACTCATCGTTAAAACCGTGTACGTCAAATATTATGACGACCTCGTTTACGTCAACACGAATAATTCAAGCCGCAAAAGGCACCACATCCCAGGATAATCCGGACGCGGCACTCGCAGAGCCAGTCCAAAAATATTAATTAGCCCAATTTATTTGATTTTAATTTCTTCGCCGCGTGACGCTGTGGTTCGAGCCTTCGAAGCGACCTCATTCTCGAAACGCGAAGCAGCCGATATGGAATGTGAATCACATGGTCGAGGCACCCGCACAACATGTAGGCCTTTTGACTTTGATCCACGCTTTTAAATTCTGCCCATTAAGCACGCCGGCCACTCTCTGTATATTTGTATTCGTTGCTTCCATCCCCAATCATTACCACTGAGGACGAAGGAGAAGATTATCGAAATGGGAAGCGAAGGTGACGTTGGAATGATCGCCGGCAGGAAGCCTAGAATACTGTGCCTTCACGGCTTCAGAACGAGCGCAGAAATTCTCAAGAAACAGATATACAGGTGGCCGGAATCCCTACTCCAGAAGCTGGATCTGGTTTTTGCCGATGCTCCCTTTCCCAGCAAGGGCAAATCCGACGTCGAAGGCATCTTCGACCCTCCTTATTACGAGTGGTTCCAGTTCAACAAGGTTCTTCTTATACCTGATCAATCTGCTCTTTTTTTTTTGGGGCACAACTACGCGGGTTTATTGGATTGTGATTTTAATAATTCGTGCATCTGTTTGATCGTGTTACGCTGTAATTAACAGGAATTTACAGAGTACACGAACTTTGATGAATGCCTAAAATATATAGAGGATTTCATGATCGGGTACGGGCCGTTTGATGGTCTCCTCGGTTTCTCTCAGGTAATTGTTTTTTCCCCCTCATCTACTGAATTTCGCTGTATTCATTATTCAAATCCATCGGCCTACAAGTTGCAATTGTGAAACATGTAATTGGAGAATACAGGGGGCGATATTGTCAGGTGGGCTGCTGGGTCTTCAGGAGAAGGTACGTGGAAAGTGGAGAAAATTTTTAACATATAGTTACATACTCTTTTTTTTTTTGGCCTGAATATAGCTGTATACTCTACTCCTCCGTCTTCCCCTGTTTTTCATTTTCTCAAAACAAAAAATAAATATGCTAAGTTACTGAAAGTGTAAAATTATAAAGTTGGTGGTTATAGGTTTTCTATATATAATTCTATAGTTTGGAAATATTAAAACTCGAGTTGATGATGTGCAGGGTGTGGCACTGAGCAAGGTTCCGAAAGTGAAATTCTTGATAATCATAGGAGGGGCTAAGTTCAGGGCACCTTGGGTGGCTGAGAAAGCATATTCCTCACCAATTTCGTGCCCCTCCCTCCACTTTCTAGGTATTTCCGTTGTTTTACTTTAGCTTTGTCCACCCCTCGCTGCTTCGTTGTCATTGTTTTTCTTAATAATAATATAATCATATAATATGGCGTTCCTTGTTAGGTGCTTGCCACCGGCCGAATTCCTCTGAATCTGGTTCTTTTTCTCTGTTGTCTATTACTTTTATATTAAGACAAATAACTGATTTCCATCGAATCTTCTTGCGTGTTGTGTTGTGATTAAACAATAGACTAGTCCCGTGTATCCTTATTTTTCTTTTTAATGCGGAAATTTATATCCAGATCCTCTACGTTCGTGAAAAGTAAGCTGAAGAGGATATGGTTATAATTTTAAAAAGATGCATGATTCATGCTAATTCAACCTAAAACTAAAAGTAAAAGAAAATGGCTCGGAACAACCCCAAATATAATTGTACAGTTACTCTGTGTTGATAGGTTGCATTTTTTTTTTTAATTAATCTTATCAAATAGCAAGTTACTTGCTGTTTTTCTTAAACTCATCTATTGTCACACAAGCATCCCATACATATTATTACAGCAAACCCTAAACCCTTATAGGGATGCTTGAAATACTAAGAATAATCAAATATGCAAAACAATTACGATGTAAATTAATCAGGTTTAGTGACTACAGGGGAGACAGACTTTTTGAGACCATATGGGGTCGAGCTGATAGAATCATGCGTTGAACCAGTGGTGATTAAGCATCCTAAAGGCCACACAATACCAAGGATAGGTGCACCATTCCTCTCTGATTTACTTTCTCTTTATCCCCTCTCTAATCATCTGATTGTATTTTAGATTTTTTTTTTATCCAGTTTTTCTGCAATGTATGCTTGTAATTAAGTTATTCGTATAAAATAGTTCTTCCGTCGCTTTTCTCCTCAGATGATGATAATTTGAAGACCGCGACAAGGTTCATCGAAAGAGTTCAAAAGCTATGCGAGAACCAGAAATAAATTTAGATCGGCTAACGTGCACACCAGAACCTTGTTATCTTTTTTTGTTAATTTCTTGGTTCTATGTCTCTGTCTATCTCTGAACACAAACCACACGCATTTTTTATTGTCAAAAGTTAATGGTGCCATTTATTTGTGCAAATTAAACTGAATAATAAATCCAGATAAAGAATTATTTATTATTAAATACCTTGGGCACTGTGAGTATACATGACTAGTACAGATGTTGTAAAATCAAGCGTCCCAGAAAAAAAGAAAAAAAAAGGGTCGACGTTTTTGTACTTAAGAAGTCACATGAAATCAATGTGAAAATGGTTGGATAGAATGTTAGGATTTAAATTCTTTAAAATTGATATTCATGAATTTGTGTGAAGTTCTCTGTTTTTAAGATAAAATTTAGAAATTCACGAATACTCAAATTTAGAGAATGCATCCCCAAAATGTTAAATATTGGAATAACTAGCCGAGCCATTCATAAAAACTTCAAAAAACTACTTCTAAGCGAATTGATTGCCATTGAAGAATAGAGTAGGAGTATGGCTTAATTTAATGATTAGAAGAACATATATTTTTAATTGACGTAACATGATAACATAAGATTAACGCTATCTTCGTACAAAATCCCCCTCCCTTTGAAAGCTCTTCGATGCCATTTAAGGGCCTTTATTTGAAGAGTTCCTTCAAAAGGCATGTGAATTTGAGAAATAAATTTTGACATGTGAATACCTTGCCAAGTTTTTTTTTTAAGTTTGGTGAATCAACCTTGTAACTATTGTTTTTGGCGCTTTTATGAGAACAATTTCTAGCAGTGGCCATGAAAGACACTAATTGGTGGGTTGAAATCCTATGAAGTTGGCCTCTTAAGTTTCTATAGGTTAATATGCTTAACATTGACCTTTAAAAATTTTGCAAAAAATGCCAACAGAGAAAGATTGTTTGCACACGTCTACTTGCTTGCTGAGACAAATGAAAATCTAGATGTAACAAACCATATACTTTGATGTCACCATCTTTGGTTGGGACATTGCACTCGTTGGCATCCAAAACATTATTAATGATCTCAAGTTAGAGGCTATGATGAACATGTTGGCTACAAATATACCTAGAGGCTAGGATGATCTCAAGTTGGTGGCCTAGTTAATCATATTGGAGTGGCGACTCGCGAACATCTTATCTGAGACATGAACAAGAATTGAATTGAACATAATGATTTGTCAAATATATGAGTTATCAATTGAACACAACAACTAAACCTCTAGTTATCCTTAAAGACTCGGCCTTCTTTTATTTGGAATTACTTATGCACCTCACACCTTTTTTTTTCTTTATAGAAAAGTCCACTTGTGCTCCACAATACTTACCTGAATACTTAATTGTTCGAACTTGTGTCCTATCCCATTTGAATGCACCTTAGTGCTAATAGGCCAATAGGTCATTGGCAAGGCTTGACCTCTACTGGAAAGAAAAATTGCATTAAGTCAATATATATTGGAATTAGATCCTGAATAACAAGAATTTTGTTATATGAGATTCAACAACTAAATCTTTAAAAAAACAAATCATTGTGCGGACAGGCTCAGACACCTTATAAGCTATCGATATCAAATTTTTGTTGTTAATATCACTATCTGCATAAGGCATGGCTTATAAAAGGCTTAAAAACCTTGTGCATGTTGGGGTTACAAGTCACATTGAATTCACAACCTCTTGCTTACAGGGAAACTTATATACTACTAGACTGCAAGGTCATTGGCAACACTTATAGACCATGTTTCACACTTCATACTCCTTTTTTTCCAGTCAATAAATCATATGGTCCACACTTTGAATGAACTAATTTTAATTAAGGAAAACACTATTTGTGGTTCCTATACTTTGCTTTAAGTCTTGTTATAAATCCCTGCATTTTTTTGGTGTTTCAGATTTATATACTTTTCTCCATCTATAACGTTAGTCTTATAGTTTCTAGAAGGACGTTGATGTAATATAAATGATGTTAAGATTGCTGACGTCATCATTACCATAGTGAAATTTGTGTTAATGTGTTAAATGGATACTAAGTCGAACTTTTTACTACCTATTTAGATAGCTTAAATAATTAATTTTTTTGTGTGGAGAAAATCATGTTTTCACTGAAAATTATCCAAATAGCACTATTTTTTTAGTTAATCGATTATCTAGGCTAAATCACATTTTATAATAAGCTTACCCTACTAGCTTCTCTTAATTGAGTTATCTAGGCTTGACTACCACCTCTAAATCAAACATCCTCTCTCTCTCATTTTGTGATGCTAAGATCAAGCATGAACCCTATACCAGTTAGGGACCTGCTTTAAATTGATCAAGCATGACCCTGAGTTGAATATTTGTTTGTTAGGAGTAAACAAATGATTGCTGTGAGAGGATAGTCTGTTTGTATATAGGGGAAAAGGATGGACATGTAGCAGAGGGAGATGCAAGTATATGGGTAGGATTTAGACATATGTGATATAGATGATGATGGGGAAGTAAGGAAGAAGGGGCAGGATGGCTGAATAAGAGTTGCATTAAAGAGTTTGTATGCTGCCAATCAATGCCAAGCTGCCATGTGTTAATTTGTACTGTTAAAATTAATTCTGAGTAAATCATCCAAACGTCTTCAATTCTATTAAAATTAATTTCAGCCAAATAATATCCAAATAGATTGTGTTATAAATTAATCAATTATAATAAAAATCAATCATATTAATCAATTATTTTTATTATCAATTATACCAAACTAAATCCAAACAGGCTCTTTATAAATGAAATACATGGAAAAAAGGTACATCAGATAAAAAAAAGGTTGGCATGTAGTTAAAAGAAACTCTCAACTTTATATATATATATATATATATATATATAATATCTCAAAAATATTTGGGAGAATACAGAGAGGTCCCAAATGTAATATTTTCCCTGCTAAACACAATTAATACTTAAATTCAAGAAAATAACTCAAATTAGATTACCAAGTTTGTAATTTTATAGAAATGAGATCTCAAATTTTTATAGTTTAAAAATAAATTAAAATTATTCATTAAACTTTCAATTAGAGTAAAATAATGTTTCGAAAACTTAGGATATCTCAGAAGAGTGAAATGATTCAAAAACAATCGAAGAATATCAAAGGTTGGAAAACAAAGTAATGCATCGCGATATATGCACATGCGTCGTGATGACTTCTTCTCTATGCTGCATGTTGTACGTTTTTTATAGTAATTTCAAAAAAAAATTGACATAGACCATTTCTCCATTTAACATTCGAATGAGATGATTTAGGTGTCTACAGAAAGATCTTTTCATAAACTAGCTAATGGCATAAGTTTTACTGTCATATTAAGCCACACAAGAAAATTAGACAACTAAACATATTTTCAACCATTTTCACAATTTTCACAACCCGAGGGTGTCAAAAACCTCACGCATGTGCCAAAATTTATTCTTGACATTAAAACCATACTTGTTGGACTTATGACCACCTGTATAACACATCACATGCATATATATATATATATATATACCGTAATATCAAACTTTCACTTCTCAACCCCTTTAATATAAAAAACAGAGGGGAAGGCTTTAGCATTGCATTTTAAAATCAACATTCATAGTTATCATCAAATCAACAACCCTATACTTACACTAATATTTTGGCTCTATTAAACACTTGAACAACTTATAAATCACAACCCAGGGTCTAAAATACATTCTAAAGATCATATATATCAAAAGTGCAAGTGTATGCAAATATAACCTAATTGGCAATATATCAATTGTTACACAAAGAAAATAGAGTTAAGAGGCTATACAGTATGAATTCAAGATTCTTAAGCCTTGGGAACCTTTTCATTGTCTGCATTGAAGCTAGAACCTATAAATTATTGAAATAGAAGGGTAAGTCTAACTATTTAATAAATAAGGTATATCTATCTTATCCAGTTGTATATTAATTGCTTTAAACATGTACAATCGGTTGATTACTAAAAAACATTCAATTAAACGTGATACAAGCTATAATTTCACAATTCATTTCCATTTCACATATCACATCTCAAATCAAATAATATATTGCTACAAGACACACAGGCATGTGTCAGTGACCTAATTCATTAGTTCCTTGCTCAGTGTCATAATTCATACAATCATTGACAATGGCACATTCACTATCGTGACTTGCCACAAACTTAACAATCATGCAACACGTCGGATAGACATGTATGGATGATCAATTCAACTTTATATCCCCCTTATATCTTCTCACTGAAACTGTAGGCTATAATATCAAATAGGGCTCTGTTTGTATGACTAGACTATTTAAGCTCACCAATTTTAAGATGTGACCCGGCCAAGTATCATAAAACTTATTCTCGGACCACGGTTTCTCCCACTCTTGAATCTCTAGGATGTTATATATTCTAAGCTAATCTCCTTGATAAACAGATAGAGATAGTTAAGTTCTATTACCTCGACAAATAGTGGGACAAGGTTATGCCTTCGTGTACTGGAAAGCATTCGTATATACCATATAGATCTTATTTACTTCTCTCCTAAGTAAACTCCTGTTGAATGATCATGTAATGTATGATGCTCACACACTTCACAATTTCATATGCCCTATAACAACATATTAGGCTCACGTTATAATGCTACTTAAGTAAGCATCCATACTAGTTTCACAAATCTTCTCAATTTAAAATTTCAACCTCATAACACATTTCAAATCCTCTTTTAACCACCCATGTAGTATTCACAAGTCAATACACTCATGCAATCATTACATTGCATACTTCTCATTCTAATTACACGTCATAATTTGAAAATCATTTAAGTCCAGCTCTATATTTTAGTCGAACCAAAGTTAATACACTATCATAAGGTTTATGGCATGCTTTCACATTTACAAACTTAATTATACAAGCAAATGAACCCATTTTCACATTATAATATAATTAATAAACAACTACCCAAGATAAGCTTTCCCTGATTATTTCAAACCTTTGCGAGGTTAAAAGTTTATCCCTCAATAACTTGCTTCCCAGCTTGTTTCCAAACCAAATATAGTGCCTAAATAATTAATCTACAATTAATCAAGTCTAACTCGTTAACATTGTCAAATACATACTTTCAGGCTCTCACTTTCTACTTTTAACATACTCTATATCCTTATTTCTCACATATAGACTTATCCATTGGGTATATTAACTTCTATCCAACCCAAACTAACTATTATGAATCTCACATGGAGTCAACAATGCCTCAACCATCCTCATAACTCAAGTTTAATACCCTATTTTTAGACATTAATGAGGCTTAACAACCAAAAACTTATAAAACCATCGATACTAGGTTTAACCAACCTAAACAACTTTTATTAACTCTATTTAAATTAATGGGTTCAAATATATAGCCTATATGAGCCAAAAATTAACTTTACACTTCAAATCTTAACTTCAAACTAGTGTAGAGAGAAAGAGGAAGGATAGATAATACTTATCTTAGTGATTGAGAGCTTGAAACCCTCACAAATCCTTCCCAAAGTCATGCCTTATTAGAGCTCTCTTTATCCCTCTCATTTTTATCTTGCTTTCCCATGTTTTTAACACTGATTCGCAACTTAAATATATAAAAAATGGGCCATGTGCTGCGGCAGACGATGCTCATGCTGCGGTGTGTGGTACAAAGCCATACTCCTTCATTTTCTCTCCCTTTTTAGCCTACATGGCTCTTACTCGACCTTGAACCCACATCCTAAGATCATTACCAAGCCCAAAAGGTTCTTTAATTTTCTTGAACCATTCCTTTATCAATTTCACCAAATTAAACTTGATTAATTCATTAGTAATCCAATGATTAAAATTTAGGATGTTACACTAAAAGGATCAATTAATTTAAGCTAGGTCTTAAGTGTCAAATTTAAAAATTTATAACTCAATTTCTTAATTTTAAAACTACATTATAATGAATTTGTAACTTGTTATTCAAATTTTAACATGGTTGAAGAATAAAATTTTTTTTTGTTAAAATTTGAAATATAAGTTGCAAATTCATCACAAATTGAGTTGCAAAATTAAAAAATTGAGTTGCAAATTTTTAAACTTTGACACTTGGAACCTAACTTGAATTAATTAATCATTTTGAGACCTTTCTATATATTCTCCCAAAATATTTTAAATGTATTTTAATACTAACTTTTAAACTTTAAGAACTGCAATTTTTATCTTAAGAAATTGAGTCTTGTACATTTTTAAGCATCCCAAAAATATATTTTACATTTTTTAGAATATAAAAATAACTAATTTAAAAGTAAAAATTGTTTTCTTATAAAAAAAATTAAATAGCCAAGCTTGGTCTTAACTTCTTATGGACTATTGGGCTAGACCCAATACTTGAATTTTTAAATTTTTTTAAAACATCAATTTTTACTTTAAAATTAATTATTTTTATACTATAAAAATGTAAAATATATTTTTGGATACTTAAAAGAATATATTTTAAATGTTTTTTGAAATATTTTATAGATATTTTAAATTGAGAGTTTTTTTTAACTCCAAGTTAGCTCCTTTTTTTTAATCCATGTAGTTTTTTTTAATTTATTTTGCTTATTAAAAAGTCTAATTCAACACCAATTTAATAGCACAAACTTAACGATGTTAGTGGACAAGTAAGCAATCTTAACATTGCTTGTGCCGGATTTGAATTCATTGACTGTACTTAATATAAGTACTGAGTGCTTACATCATCTAAGTCGTTGAAATCTAGATCAATGATTCAGATAAACTCATTCATTCATTAATCTTAAGTAGAGTATAAGTTTATAATCATTGATATGAATTTTAACGATTCAAATGCTACAGGCACTAAATACCAATATTAAACAAAGTCACTAAATCTAAATCTCATTTATGTCACGTCAACATTCCTCTGAAATTATAAGAACCAATGGCATAGACAGAAAAAAGTATAAAAACCTATAATATCTAAAAAAATTGTAAGAACTTACAACAAAAAGAATAAAGTAAAGGGACAGAAATAGTATTTTCCTTTTTAATTAATACTTACAGTAAACCTTAGAATTTGAATTCAATGGACCGATTCATCTGATAAATGGTAATTGAACTGATTCAATTTTATTAAAGTCAGACTATTTAATCACACAGGAATAAATCAAGTCATTTTCGGATTGAACATTTTTGGTTCACAGACAATTTGTTACATAATAGTAGTTAATACGAGAACCCATGGTCTGCAGTACAGTTGCTCACCAGCCTCGATGACCGAATGCTAATTTTTGACAGACAAAAAAGTTTAGTTATTTAAAGTTAAAATGTAGATGTAGTATTCTCGAAAGGATTACACGCTCGTAGTATTAACTAATTGGTACGATGGGTTCATTCAGAAGAAGCCGAGCCCAACGGAAGCACCCAATGCGTTCGTTGGTGCGGAAGGCAAGAACGATGACATGTTTATACCTTACCCACGCACTCACTCACACTCAAAACGCTCTCTTCTACGCCAACGTCCCCAAACCCCCCTCCCCTTCTCCTAAACTTCTCTCGGTAGGCCATTTCTCCGCTTCATCAATGTCTTTTTTCCAATTTCTCTTTCAACGCTTCAAGCAACTGTTCCCCAAATTTAAAGTTTTGTGCTTCTTCTTATTCCAGGGCATTCGAGGCTCAATTTGCACTGCGGGAATTCGGGCGTTTCGTAGTGCGCTCACCGAAGCTGCAGGGTCCAGAGCTGCTGTGTTGGGGCAAACCATGGGGAGCCACGACTCTATTTCGTACCTGACTCAGCGGGAAGCTGCCGAGATCGATGAGATCCTCATGGGCCCTCTTGGATTTAGTGTCGACCAGTTGATGGTCAATCTTCATCGTAGATTTCCCTACTTCTCTTCCTGTAGTATAATTTCTTTTCCTGTCGTTGCTTAACGGTTTCAGTTTGTGTTCATTGCACATTTGTAATTGTAGGAATTGGCTGGTTTGAGCGTTGCCGCGTCCGTAGCAGAGGTGATTATTAGCTGCTTTTTATTTATCTATTGAGTTTTCTTTGTAGTTGCACTCCTTTCATGGTGGAAATGAATTGAATGAAATTGTCAAAAATTCACGTAGACAGTTTCAATGATAAGTTTTCTGCAATAATAATATTTTAGTTAGTTATAACACTTCATAAATTACTCGTGATTCCATATTTCAATCATCAGCTTTCGGCAATAAGAATATTTTGAGTCTTTCACTCTGTTCTGTGACTTTATTGTCTGCAATACCAAGTATTCTGAGAGAATCGTGTTCCCTGCAATAATAATATCGTGGAACATTTGTGCTTTAAATTAAGTTTCTTCCACAGGTTTACAAACCAAGTGAGCATGTCCGAGTACTTGCTATATGTGGACCTGGGAATAATGGGGGTGATGGTCTAGTGGCTGCCCGTCACCTTCATCACTTTGGTTACAGGCCCTGTGTCTGCTATCCCAAGCGTACTGCCAAGCCTCTTTATGCTGGATTAGTCACTCAGGTATGGGGAAACTCCAGCTGACAAACTTTTAAACCACCCTTTCATATCGTGTATCTCCCTGCCAATTATTTCTTTGGCACGGTGGTTTGTTGTTAGTTGTTGTGAGTCTCATTTGAATGACTGTTGGTGCAGCTTGAATCACTATCAATCCCATTCCTATCAGAGGAAGATCTGAAATCAGACTTGTCCAAGGACTTTGACATTGTAATAGATTCTATGTTTGGATTCTCTTTCCATGGTAATTTTCTAGTTAGTTTTTTGAATTATTGTTTGTGGATCCCTTATAGAGGACCATGAAACCACATACAACTTGCATTGTTATGTTTATATAATTTTGACATTTTATTAGTTAGTTATAACCGTTGGTTATTAGCCATTGGGGTAATTCAGCGGTCATATAAATACTTCTATGTTTCATTGCATTAGGTTGTTGTTCAATAGAATCTGGTATTATTCAGAAAGTTCTCGCCTCTCTTTTCTCTCTTCCTCTTCAACCTCTCGTCTCTCATCTTCTATAAACCTTCATCTGTTCTTCTCTCCTCCTATCCTCTTCAACATCTATTCTATTCTATTCTACTATTACAAACATATAACAGTGGTAACTTATATATGATGCAAACTCATAATGTCACAACTTTGTCATGACTGATTACTAGAATGTGAAAAATTGTGAAATTAATTAGCAATTTGTGATCTCACCTTTCTAGTCATTTCATAATGTAAAAAGGACTTGCTCTATCAATCATCAAAATTTATTTTACAATATTTCTGGCCATCAAATTATATAGGGCCTTCTTGTCAAGGTAAGTGCACCTAAAGTTATTATTCACCAATGATAATTTTCACCAATCTCTTCTGGTTCTTATCAGAATTTTGAACTCACTTCACAGGCATGAGATTTAATGGATTTTCTTTTATTAATGCATGACTCAATTCATTTTCGTTCATCAGGATGAGTAAATTCTAATTTTTTTCCAGGTGCTCCGAGGCCTCCTTTTGATGATCTGATCCAGAGGCTTGTCACTTTACATAATCATGAACAAGCCAATCAGAAAAGATCAGCTCTAGTCTCCATAGATATTCCCTCTGGGTGGCATGTTGAAAAAGGAGATGTTGATGGTAAAGGCATCAAACCTGATATGTTGGTATGATTCTCAAAGACGTCTGTTTTATTGTTTCTTACACCAAAATTTGGAATTTACAAATAATATCCTAAATCCACTTAGGCAAACACAAGTTGTGTTTCTATTGAGTGATAATCTCGTTAACATGCTCTAAGTTTCTTGTAGGTTTCTTTGACAGCACCAAAATTATGTGCACAGAAGTTTAGTGGTCCTCATCACTTTCTAGGAGGTCGATTTGTCCCACCTGCCATTGCAGAAAAATACAAGCTTCATCTCCCACCATATCCTGGAACCGCTATGTGTGTTCGAATTGGCAAGCCTCCTCAAGTTGATATTTCAGCTCTAAGAGAGAACTATATTTCTCCAGAGTTTCTTGAAGAGCAGGTGGATGCAGACCCCATCATCCAGGTAAAGTTCATGTAAAATAAAACTGTTTGTAAATCCCCCCTTCTTTGGTCCTTCTGTGGTTTATTCATTTTAATTTAATAACCTACGAGTATTTTTCAAAACAGAGATTTTAATGCTCATGGCTACTTCTCAGCCCTCCAACATCTTTCTTATGTTTGATAATTTCGTGATTCAATACCTGCAGTTTTGTAAGTGGTTTGATGATGCATTGGCTGCTGGCTTGAGGGAACCAAATGCTATGGCCTTATCGACTGTAGGGAAGGGCGCAAAGCCGTAAGATCAGCTTTGCTGTTATTCATCTTACTTTGTTTCTTCCATTTTTTTCAGTCTTCACCTATATAGATCACTGGGTTCTTGTGAATGAACAAAATGTACTCTTTGAAGGGTTTTGTGTAACTAAAATGTATACATAATAAATATGTTGCTTAACTGAACTTCATTTCCATCTGGCTTTACTTATACGGCTGCAGGTCATCACGAATGGTGTTGTTGAAGGGTGTGGACAAGGATGGTTTTGTGTGGTCAGTAATAATCTGTTGCTTATACTTTATAATGATCTTAACAAAGTTGTTTGAAAAATGATTATCATCTTCCACCTGCTGCAATTGGTTTGTTCAGGTACACAAACTATGAAAGCCAGAAGGCACATGAACTATCAGAAAATCCTCGTGCATCACTTCTTTTCTATTGGGAAGGTCTAAACCGGCAGGTAACTGTTATTTTTGTTCTAGCCTTTGCTGCATATTGATTTGTTCCTTCATGGCTTTGATGATGCATGTTCCTTTCTGATGCAAATCAGTATCATGCCAGCATGTAGTTTCCTTAAAAAATGAGGGAAATACACTATTTGATATATGGAATGAAATATAACACACGGGTGATTAAATTCTTCTAACGGTCTAGGTTAGTGGATTAGCATCTCCTGGATTGACCTATTGTCTAGATCTCATGAAGGATGTTATGGCAAGTGGTTTGAGATATGTCCAGAGAAAGAAGAAAAATAAAAATGCACATGTCAGGAACTAAATTTAAAAAACCCAATTTTTGCTTTCTTCTCGATTTCTTTCATTACCTTTTACTCAAAAACATATACGGAGGCTTACTTCTGGCTGTTGAAATCTTGATAATCTACTACCTTATAAGGACTTTTTGGTAAGTTTCAGCTCAAAGACTGGTGCTGAATTTGTTTGGCCATGAGTATGCTTTTTTTCCATTTTGTTTAGATTTAAGACAATACTTTCTCTTCTCATGTTAGCAAAGTTTTGTTTCTTTGTAAATTTTTCTTGTTGCAAACATTTGAAGAGCTTCATTCATTAATTTTTCTTGCAGCTTTATTTTAAATTGTTTGAGGTTACATTGCAAAGTATTGGTTAGAATCTAATGTCGTTTTATCCTCTCTTTAACAATATACTTGTCTAGATTGAGGGTATCTTTTATTATTCTCTAGTCTCAATCTGTTTCTCCCTTCAAGCAGTTACCTTCTGCAATCACATATTTCAGAAAACTGTATTTATGTTTATAGAATTGCTGACTAACTTGTCAGAGAGTAAAATGGTTTTTTCTATGTAGGCACCACTTGAAATATATTAGGATGATTTAAAGTGATTGAGAGCTACAAATTGGTTATCTTAATTGTTAGTTTGAGTTTGACTTTTGTATTTGTTAATTCATGTTACCATGGTCATTAATGTGTATGTTTGTGTCTGTGTGTGTATATTTTACAACCCGTCTGAGAATGTATTTGGGGAAAAAGATGCTTTACTCCGTGTCATGGTTTACTGCAGAGCTGCTATGAATTTTAAATAGCTTTACATTGTAAGTTAAATAAGCTGAGGCATTGATGGTTTGTAACAAGTCTTTAGTTGAAATGACCTGAAATGCTTATAACTCTACCGTTATGAAGGCATACCTCATAATTCATTGATCGCCTTCCACTTTTTTTGCCAATATATTGATAACCTTTCTAGATAAGGATCATTTCTGTCAAGATATAGTTAGTTTAGTTTTGTTGCTTAGTTGAGATTCTATTATGTTAGCTGAACTAGGTTTCAATATGTAAGCCCAAGCCCCGGTTTATGCAGTTAGATGTATGTCTTAGAATCAGGTCTTGAACTCAGTTATATTGACTGTTGCCATATATGTACAAAGGCTTGCATTTGAAAAGTTGAATGAGAAAAGATCCAGAACTCTCTTGGTTCAAAAGGGGGGGTCAATCTATAAAGTTCCCATTTCTTTTTTCCTTTTCCAAGGTACGAGTGGAGGGATCTGTGCAGAAAGTCTCAGATGAAGAATCAGAACAGTATTTCCATAGCCGTCCTAGAGGAAGTCAGATTGGAGCAATAGCTAGTAAGCAGGTGTGCTGTTTATTTTTACTGAATTCTGATAGTTGTTGAATATAAAAAATGATTTTTACCAGTTGCTTGATCTTTAGAGTATGGTGGTGCCTGGAAGACATGTTCTTCATCAGGAGTACAAAGAGCTGGAGCAAAAATTTGCTGATGGGTGAGTCTTAGACCATCTTTTAACTATTGGGTTTCCCTTGGGAAATTAGAAAGAGGACAATAGAAAAAACGGAGAGTAAATATTAGCCATAGATGATAAAATGAGGACAATAGGAAAAAATGGAGTGTAAATATTAGCAGCGGATGGAATCATACATTATATCTAGATTCATTTTCAATCCTGATTCTTCTATTTCCTTTCACTATTTCTGTTTTCCTAACGGACCACTATTGGTTAGTATTCTGTTCGTGATACCAATTAAAGTCCCTATGGTTCTAATGCATTATTCGTGATATCTTAAATTGTGTGCAATTGTTGGACTTTCTCCAAATCTTTCTGGAATTAACCTGAGCTCTGATTAGCTCATCATCTTATGCCTCCAACATTACGCTGCTTTTTAAGAACTCCTTGGCCCTCCCATTTGTTAACGCCAGGTGAGTTGGGAAGTAACACTTCTGTTTTCCTGCTTGCAGTGGCTTGATCCCTAAACCCAAAAACTGGGGAGGATACAGACTGACACCACAACTTTTTGAGTTTTGGCAAGGACAGCCGTCTCGTTTGCATGACAGGTGGTTGTTGCCCCCTTTATGACTGGTTGATTTTTATGTATATTGTTCATTATGACATGGACAAACGGTGGGTGTGGGACTATAATTCGTTTTTCCAAATTTATGACAAAAACTATAAATCTTGTGCCTTGCTCTGAGAAGTAAAAATGAATTTTATTTGTTTTTAACAATCTTTAGTTTGGGCTTTCAACAGTATTATTCCGTATGCAGCTGTCATTAGAAGCTATTGTATTCACAAACTGTATGAGGAGAACTATCCATGAGGGTTCCTTATGGTTTCGTTGTGAATATTTTATTGACAGGTTGCGCTATTCCCCCCACGAGATCAATGGACAACGAGCATGGAAGATTGAGCGGTTGGCCCCCTAAAACGTCTAGCATGTGAGAAACATAAATAGGTGGTGTGCTGATGTTTGTAATATTAATTCTCAATCATGCTAAGTAAAACAGTAGATGGTCAGATAATGCAAAAGTAGATGAGGATGTGCAATCTCAGTTGAATATCGAAGCATACTATATAGACATACCGATCACGAAAACAAGGCATTCGATATTATGATAGTCCCAATCAGTGAGCCTGAATTTATTCATTTAATGGGAAGTATAGAACGCTGTTCATCATCTAGATGACAGTATCATGTATATGGTAACAATAATGTGAACTAACATTGTAGTTTTTTATTTTCTTTTGTTTTTTTTTTTGGGACAGAACATTGTATTTTTGTTCTCTCTTATTTGAGATCCGCATGAGTTGCTATATTTGGCGGCAGTGATTTTTGATTGTTAGTCATTTCTAATATGGATCAAATTTCATTGCGAGCCATTTGAGACTGTCCGGGTAGGGAGGATGATTGGACTTAAACCCGTAACTAAAGAAGTTTATCCTGGGAAAGGTAATTGATACTTCTGGTTCTGTAGCTGTCTGATACTTACGGTTGACAATTAATTTGTGATCAAAATTTAATATAGTTCAAATTATCAATGTATATATACAACGAGCCAAATGCAGACGTGCATGCCATAGAACAGCTCAAATATTTATTTATTATTCTGTCTCGATGCACCTTTACACTCGTTCCTTTCCCTTCCCCAACTTGTGTTTTGTCGTGATAAGTAATTTATAATATAGATATATATATATATATATATATACACAGATATATTGGAGAGCCAGCAAATTCATGTTTTCTTCAAAACTTCATTCGCCAAGTCACCAGGTTTATGGACGGACGGCTTCGAATTTTCCCAGATCATGAGATACTTGCCCCTGCCTTTGCCTAGAGAGGTCTTGAGAGTCTGGTGGGTAGCAACAATTTGATTACAACATTTTAATCCGGGCGATCTTACAGCAGAGATAAACACCGAAACCAGACCCTATCTGATGGTCGAAAGGTGATTTTTTTTCCCCACCCAAGATGGGTATTTCACTATTTTGAATGAAGGTTTATGAAAATGGAGGGTGTGTATTAGTGGCTGGATAGAATCCATGTACTGATTGATGGACAGGGAACGCCAAAAGTGGCTCCTGCTGAAATATAAAGGTGAAAATAGTGTAAACTATTAGTTGTCCTATTCCTTTTCAAATAAGTGGATGGCTCTCCAACAATTTGGACGCTTCTCGATATTTTTCCAGTATTGGTCAGGTTGATGAAGTGGATCATGCCAAACCGGGGACCACCATGAATTTGAAAATCAGCAAATTTCTTTTCAGATTGCTTTTGACCAAGTCGAAGCTGTAACCTGACACCCTTGCTTTTTATCTGAGAGGTCATATTTAGTTCAGGGTTTTCCACTCACCACACCCAGTTTCCTTTCAAAGCTTGGCCTTCACCTCCTCAATGATATCACAGCTTGAGATCGAAATTCAAACGCCAGAGAGGGCTCACAGTTATTACATGTCATTCGTGAAAGCTACCCAGAAGATGATCATGATACGGCATGGGATCATTTTGCAAGAGTTCTAAAGGAGAAATGATTGGAAGATTCTCTCTCTCTTTCAAATCATATCAGGCTAGGCCCCCATGAAAGAGAGAGAAAATTAACAAAAACGTGTAACCCAAATAATGGATTTCAAGCTTTTAGGCTTTGAAGCCTCTGTTCTTGATATTCCGCAAAGCTGTTTGATCGAACTCACCAAATATTACATGTTAATGGCTCTGTTTCAAGAGCAAATTGACATAAAATGACATCAAATATCAAACCCTATCATCGAGACCAACCTTCCATGGAGCTGGATCGGCCATTTGTCGATTCTGTACTAGAAAGTGGCCCCTTACCTCTCCCTCAATTCCATCAACTCTAGGAGCCTCGATTGCTTTCTTAACGTCAAGAATATGCTTGCTTTTTCTGTGCGGATATAAAGACTACAGTGTTAATAAAGATTTAGTTTGATTGCTTAGATAAGGCCATGTCTATGCAGAAGGTTATTGAAGAGCCAGAACGATTTTTATCTGCTCGATTTTGAATTTTTTATATCTATCCACAAAATAAAAAGCAATACGGTGTAATAGTATAAGTACAGTGCGCTGCAGAAAGAATGCTCGGAGTACAAATTTGAAATCGTGTCAGGGATGGACAAAGATGCTGAGGCAGGGGAATGATAGTCTCTCTTTTGAAACTTCTTTTCTTGAATGCTTATCTGAATTACGATGAGCCTTTTGAGGAGCAAAAATCAGCAACTCGCCTGAAAAAAAAAAATTAAAAAACCCGACAATGTGACTTGACTGGTGAGTTATGGATGATGATTTATGGACAACAGCCATTCACATTAGTGGATGTCTCATCCTTTGAATGAGCGACATCTGAACTAATGGCGATCCCAAAGGTTAAAGTAATTTGTCATTTGCTATGCATAACATGGTCTCATCGGTCTTAGCTAGAAGCAAAACACAGCTTCCAAACAAACCCTTCTTGTTCTGCTCTCTGCACATTCCGAAATCTCAGTTTGAAGACAGAGAGAAATCAAATACTGATACTTGACAAGTGAACATTATAGTTTTTTATTTTAAAAAAGAAATTATAGTCAGACGACTTAAACAGTTGCATGTGATGTCTCCATATAAAATATGTAAAGCGAGGATCAATCCTGGAAATGGTGACAGTAAAGAACGCATTATTGAATATCATTTAAAAAAGAAGTATAGTTTAGTGGTTGAGCTGGGCTTAGATCAGCCATGAATGGTGGTTAACAGAAACAACACGAGATGTAATTTTTTAAAAAATAAAATAAAATCACGGGATTTATCAGGGTTCGTGACAGTGTACGTTAGCTTCTGCAATGTGCATCTCCCCACCATTATGTTATCAAACACGATATCATTATTATTAATAAATGCATGATTATATAATATCTTAATGTGCACAATGTCATTAATATATCCCCAGCTCCAATACCGTACACGTGGCCCACATACTCAAATGATCGGGCGGTGGGCCACCCCTTGGATGTGGCTTCACCAATCACCCATAACCAGCCAGCCCCCTCGCGCCTTTTTTTTTTTTTTTCCTGAAGCATTTGCAACTCATTCTAATTATTATTATTTGTTCCTATTATTATATGTGCGCGCTTAGCAAACAGTATAATGCATGTGAAAACCAAATCAACTTGTGCTTGTTCTCATCCAGGACCATGTAATTTGATGGATGAATTTTTCTATTAAAAAAGCGATAGATTGGTCTGCCCAGTAGGTAAGACAGGACCATCGCTCGGGTCATTTCAATCTTAACGCATCGGACGGCCATAATTGAAGGATGTGTGGAACCCTGTCCTTTCCGTAACATCATTATCCAAGTCCCTCTTATTATTTTTCCTACCTCGGGACAGTGATGGTTGGTTAATCTGGGAGAAAATACCAAGAAAGAAGAAAAATAAACGATATTATCTTCATATGTGAAAAGGAAAGGCCCGCCGTATCCTATGAGGGACTATTCCCAACACAAGCAATATGGAAAAGCCGCGTTAGCGACACTGATGATACAAGGCCAGTGTAAGAGTTGAGAGAGAAAGGGCAGAGAAAATGTCCACTTGCTGCTGCAACTCCCCTTCGGTTATTCAATTGCACAATCAGATTCCACTCCAGTCATAACCATGCTCTCACCCTCTAGCGAGAATGAATACCACCAAGAAGTTGAACATGAGCTCTCCTCTCTTTATAATTAGATTATTCTGATTTATTCCTTCTAGACTGAACTGGATTAAATTTTCCAGCAGATGAAATAAACTCAGGCGTCTATTGGAGCCTGCAGAAGCAATACTAGAGCAGGAGATCAACAGAGACAGAAACTGATAACAAGCACGGATACTTAAGCTACTCGGATAACTTGGGGAGGTTATGGAAAGAACCAACAAGAGGTTCGGGAATAACAAAAGCCGAAAAAGAAAGGTATCATCACAACATGTCGCATGGGAACACACGAAAAGAAAGATCGAAAAAGAGGAGGGGGGGTGTTCCTGCGACGTGTACTTGTTCAAACACTTTCCGCACAATATGAATGGGCCTCACCGCCAATTGATCATTCCGCATTCAGAAAAGAAAAGGCACAGACACAGTCGCACTAAGCATCTGGTATTATATGGACCCTGCATATTCTGGCATTTATTAGCCATCTCACAATTACTAACAATAACAATAAATTCAAGAGTCAGGAACTACAGCAACACGTCCGGAAAAATAAATTGAAAAAAGAAAAAGAACAAACTTCTGAGAGATAGGGGAGAGATCGAGATGTGTATATTCGGTCCAGGGATTTAGTCCTCACCAGCTACAGCTTAACCTAACTGCCATTTGAATCAAAATAAACAAACTAAGTTCTTACAAAGTGAATGCTTTGTTTCTCTATTGCTATGGTAGAAAAGTTAAGAGGATGTCACCCCTCCAACCCTTCAATTTTGATACCCTTCTGAATCAGCTTCCCGGGGGACACCATCTGAGAAGATGAATTTTATGTAAGCACTGCTCAGAGCAGTTTTGGCAATCCCGCCCCCTCCTCCGGTGGTCTTCCTTTATGATCAAATGAATCTAGAAGGAAAAAAGACATGAATTCAAAGTGTAGAGCGATCCAACATCAGATGGTCCAATACCCGTGGATATTCATCTTCTACATCGTCTCCCCCACCCGCCCCCCCCATGTTTCCTAGCGTCCTCCTCCCAAGTCCTCTGCAACAAACAATAATGAGAAAAGAGAAACACATTCTCACAATAGTCCCTTCATGGCATGCCATCTCAGTAGCCCAGGCCGAAAAAGAAAAAACAAATTGCTAGCTCAGCTTTGTTTGACATGGATAGCACCATTCTTCAGGCAGGTTTTCATAAAAATTTCCTGCTCTACAATTCCACTCGGCAGCCACCATAGAAATAAGCTGACAACTCCTCAAATTTAGAGTCTACTGCATGATGGTGACAAATTTGGGAGCATCATCTCTTGGTCCATCAAGGGATCGATACATGTATAATATCTCAACAGTATCATCAGCATTTCTCTCTTCACTTCTAATCACTTCCACCACCAGATGAGGCAGTGCCCGTGCGACTTCTTGGCAAGCATGGCGAGTCAGTTTACAAGATGACATCCAGACAAACCTCATGTTGTAATAATGATGCAAACCAGAATGTAAAGCTTCATCCCCAAATGGACTATCCCTGATTTCAAGTTTTTGCAGATTATGGCATCCCTCTAGAACATATTTAAGCCCCATGTCAGTGTCACCGGCAAAAGCAACTGACAGTGTCCTAACCAACTTCCCATATTTCCCAATGTAACCAAAAGCTCGGTCAGTCAGCAAACCAGATACAGCAAGTCGAGTGAGCTTCTTACAATTCATAACAATAGCACCAAAACCCTCATCCATGGGCTCCCCAGTCACCGCATCTGGCAGGTATCGCCCAATGATGCAAAGACGAAATACTACTAGATCTGGGCAATTCTTTGACATGGCTACTACAGCTGCATTTGTCATTCTTCGGCAGAAATACAAAATTGATTGTAATTTATTACAACCTTCAGAAATTGCTTGAAGGCCCACCTCGGAAACTGTCCCCTCAGCATGCTCATTAGCATTTTCAGGAAAAACTCGAAGCTCACGAAGATCCCTGCAAGTTGCAGCCACTGCTTGAAGGCCTTCATCACATATTGAATCAAGGACCTGCATAATAAGAGCAAAAGTAAGCTTCAAATACAAAAATGACAACAATGAGCAATCCGAAATCAGAATTTAGAACAAAAAAAACGCATACCCATAATGTCCGCAGTTTATGACAGTGGCAAATGACAGATTTCAGTTGTTCAGCATTAATATTGGCATAGCTGAAATTCAAAGATGTGAGATTGGGACAAACTTGATAGATTGCAGGCAGGTAATCTGGGAAAATATCCCTGAATCCAGATAGACAAACCAAGGATTTACAAGCTGCAAATGCAGAGGCATAATCTGGTTCCTGATCACCGGCAGCTACAGCCTCTGATGCACTGAATGAACCTGTTCCAAGATGAGTGAGCTGTGGCGCTCGAATAATCAGGCGGTAAAGCTGAGAGATGGTAGCAAATCCATTCAACCTAAGTTTCTTTAACGAAGGTGACCTAGCCACAAGTCTCTCCAATGCATCGAAATTAACAGGGAACTGTAAGCAATCGAAAACAAGAGATTCCAAATGTGTTTGATTGTCTGGAAAACATGATAGCCATTCCACTTCATCGTCCTCGACCTCCGATTCAACAAGATCAAGTGCTCTCAGCTGTCTGAAACAAGAAAGATAAAACAGGCAAAAATCAACTCACAACAAACAAGTTCGTTCCTCTTTTTCCGACCACCAAACGTCTCCAGTCTAAGCCATCCAATAAATTGTAAAAAGCTCAAGGACATAATTGCTATAGAGTCCACTTTAACGTAATTTCCGAGCATAAAACAGAACAATGCCGTGAAAGCAGGAAAGCACACCCAGAACCCCCAACCCCCCAAACTAACACTGAAAATTTTCTTATCAAAGCACAAACTACATCAAACTAATCTCACAAGCGATTAAGCGTAAACAACAAACAACGCCCGTAGTAATCAACTGAAAAATAAACAAGATCTAATTACCCCTTTTCTTAAAGAAGAAAATATTACCTGCATCTGCTGGCAACGGCGGCAAGTCCACTGGTCCCAAACCCTTCGCAGCATACAAGGACAAGCTCTTTGAAGCCGGGGAACGATTCAGAGAGAAGAACCAGATCCTCGTCCGTCACAGACATGCGCTTCAGATAAACCTTCTCCAGCCAAGGATAAGCCGTGGCCATGGCAGCGACCCACGGCGAAAAGTGGGCCCCCCAGTTGAGCGGCATCAGATCGAAGTCTGCGAACCTCGGCTTCCCTTTAATTGCGACGGAACGAACCCGAGTAAAGCGGGCGGTGGCGCGGCGCGGCAACACCGCATAGCAATTACCGATGAAGAGTTCGGATCGGGTGAGGGCCTCAGCACGGTACCACGACTTGCAGACCAATGAGGCAGCGTTGCGGTCGCGGCGCGCCGTGAGGAAGTGGAGGACGTTCTCCAGGACATTCTCGAGGACTTGGTCTGGGTATGGCGACTGAAACTCCATTGACCCAGACCCAGAGCCAGGACAAGCAGCACAGTTTCTAGTTTTGGTGGATGATTCGGTGATGTCGGCCCTGGCAAGATCCAGGATCGACGATCCGTGCTCGTCTCGGGGGGCCTCAACCTGGTTAACCCTCATGCGCACCACACTCAGTCCTGATCTGCGAGTCGGGAACTTTTGATGAAAAAGATGGAATCTTTTATTGGTTAGTGGAATTTGGGGACGGAGTGGGCAGAAGATTTGGTTGTGCGTTTGATTTGGGAAGAGAGACAGGGAGAGAGGGAGGGATGGAGGGAGAGGGTGAGGGGTTATTTTAACTGGTCACAGAGGACGAGTACAGTGAGCTCTGCTGTCTGGGTCTCTCAGCATTGGGATTCTCCATTTCCTCTCTTTCCTCCCAAATATCCATCCAGTGGTTCTCCCCTCTTCTCTTTGTGCCTTGCCTTTTCTATTTTACTAACTGACCTTTCTTCTCTTTTAAATCTAAAAATCAGTTTGTCTGTAAGGCACTGAAAAAATCCATTTGATTATCATAAAATTAATTTAATTCAATCATTCATGTGACAAAGGATGAATTTATTAACCCTACAGTATATTCAAGTCTATGAATCAAATTAAAATAATTGAATCACATTATTTTAATCTCAAATTTGTCAGGCTGGTTGAACCAAAAGAACAATAATTTTAGGTGACCTTTTGCTTGAAAATATTTTATTGGGGATGACAGCATTGACAGATAGGAACATAATCACCGTCAACAATGGCATGAAGAAGAATGACAGATTCAATGCACGAGCATCAAATTATGCAAGCCAAACAAGGGAGGTAGGAGAGGAGAAGGAAAAGCAGAAGCGGCCAGGCGAGCAAGAATGGAGAGAATTGGATTTCCTTTTCGAGTTATGGCACCCAAACCCTCTAAAACAGAAGGCCCCTTTCCAGATTGATTTTCTGCCTACATTTCTGCCCCAAATTTTAACTACCTCCTGCTCAGCTAGCGTCGGATTTAACTTTTTCATTTCTGCTACTTACAGCTTCCATGATTATTTTCCATATACGTCCGATATATCGTTTTCAGAACTTAGCCGTTTTTGTGTCTATATAGTATAATTTGTTGATCATTAAGAAAACTGCATTTTTATTTATGTTTCAGCGCGTTGGTTAAGCAATGAGCCGCCCCGCTTGTCTGATGAGATTTAATTTTGAAAACATTATGTATAAATATCAACTAGTTTATAAATAAGTCTTTGGAATTTACAAAAATATAATCTAGTTGTCTTTTGTTATGGATATGAAAATACCACACTGCCCCCGACTTCAAGCTTGATCAATCATGGGTTGCAATATTTGGATCGTAAATATATGCTGATCAATTGTGAATATAAGAACATAATAATATTTGTATGTTTATGTTTACAATTAGTTCTTATAAATTTACCCTTAAATATTATAATTTACAATTGAATAGATTTAAAGCTGAAGTAATAAGCTCTTTACGAAAAATTGACCATGATACTGTTAAAAAAATAATTTTTTAAATACTACAAGTTCAAAAATAGTTCTCATTATGCTACACATGAAAACTTGATTTCTTATAAATCAACTTTTAAAATTTCCTTTTATTGACATTCCATCAGTTTGTGTCAGATCAATTTCAATACAATAATGTGAAATAAACTAAAAAATATGCAATATTTTTATGATGGTTTGATAGATAGAGATGAAATTATGATAAATGCCGTTTCAAATGGTGCGTTGGTTGACTTTTCACCTAATAGAGCTTGGAATTTGATAGAGAAAATGGCTCAAAGTGGTGCTCAATTTGGGACAAGATAGTCTAGGGTAGCTTCAATGTATACTAGCTCTCTCATCATTAGCCCTTCTCCAGTTGATGAGATAGCCTATAAGGTTGGCAAAATATTTGGTCCTACATTCAATGCTAATATAGCTAATGTGTCAAATATGAATGTGCCTCTTAATACTTGTAACGCCCTTGTACCTTTGTCTTATAACATTGTAATTCTTCCATGCATGTAGAGACATGTTGCCCTATGTAAGACAATTATGCTTGTAATGTGAATGCTTTTTATAGGGGACATTAAGGCAATCAAGGAGGACAATATGGCAATACTTACATTGCAAATCGGAAGACTCATCCTAGTCTTTCTTATGGAAATCTATATGGAGCTTTGCAAGAGACAAATCAAGGAGGGTATAACACTAACCAAGGCCACAACACTCATTATGGTCAAGGTAATTTTACACACTATCAAGGCAAAGGTAGTACTTCTAACCCTCCAAACTTTAACAGGCAACTTGTGTCAATTGATGGTCATTCTTCTTCTTCTCAATTATTTACTAATTCTAAATTGGATATTATTATTAATGAGATGAAGAATGATAAGTAAAATTTCAATGCACAATTTGCACAACAACAAAAGTTTAATGCCGCCACCTATATTAGGCTTAATAAGCTGGATGAAGTGCTTGATGTACTTTATAAGCATGGTAGTTCTTCTACTAATCAAGTTTCTTCTTCTAATGCCTAATCCCTTACACTCCCTAGTAATACCGTGGTTAATCCTAAAGTCCTTATAAATGCAATTGACCTTAGGAGTGGTAAAAGGGTTAGTAATGATCGTGGTGATGTTATTTTGAATGATATTGTTGATGCTAAAAAATATGAAAAAAATGAGAAAAGTATGATAATTGATTATTTTTTTTGCTCTAATGTAGGTAAAATAGTTGTGATGTTTATGTAGAACCAATGCCCAAAAATGGCTAAGATAAGCTAATGGAAGGTGCTTGAAAAAATTTCCACACCACTATTCATGCTAGAAATCATTTGGCCAATGCTCAAAAAACGGAAGAAAAGGCTCAAGAGGGTGTATGAAGCAAAGGATTTAATGAGGAAGCTTTCATCTCTTCAAGCCCAAGTGCTTTGGCCTTCAAATTATAAGAATGTGCATGATAAGAAAGTGATAGATTTCTTCGCTAAAATTCAAGTAAATGTGCCTTTGTTAGATGTTGTGAAGAACTTCCCTAAATATGCTAAGTTCCTTTAAAATTATTGCACTAATAAGAGAAAATTCTTCCTAATACTAAAGTACAATTACCTCATTCTATTAGTGCAATAATGAAGTCACAATTACCAGTTAAGTGTGAAGACCTGGATCCTTTACTATTTCTTGCACAATTGATAACTTGAGATTTTCATTTGCTCTTGTTGATTTAGGTTCTACAATTAATGTCGCACTATATTCCATATATACATCTCTTAAACTTGATTGTATACATCTTACTAATATGATTTGCCAACTTGCAGATAGTAGTGCTAGGAAGTCACATGGAATTGTGGAAGACTTGATTGTGAGTGTTAAGAATTTATTGTTTTTTGTGGACTTCTATGTGTTGGGTATGGATGATGAGGGTTATGGGGAAAATATCTTGATCCTGGATAGACCATTTATGCACACTGCTAGTACTATCATTGACGTGCTAAAAAATGATTCTCATGTTTTGAAATGTGGTGATGAATCTATAAATTTTTATATTTATTATGCCATAAAACATCCATATGAGGATTACTTATTGCTTGGTGTGAATGCTATTGAATGGGTGATGGATGACATTGCTATTGAACTTGCTCTTGCCTTGACTAATTCTTCTATTACACCATCTTTTGCATAATGTATTTCTTATGTTTGTATAGATGGTTCATTTTATGATATTTGCAAAGAGATTGCTAGTTACTTGCTAGATGATAAATCTCATTTAGATCTCTCTCTTATTGATGACTTTGTCTCAATTGATGATTATGCTTGATTAAGAAAAGGGTGTCTTTTCTTATTTTATAGGTGGCAAGGGCGGCTTATTCAAGAGCTTTGTCTTCCTCCTCCTCCTCCTCCTCCTCTTTTTATTTTTCTTTTTAAATTTTTTTGCAAGGCACCTAATATTTTAAACCTACCTCATATCAAGCTAGAAGCAATAATTCAGAGCAACTTCAAAAGACCTAAAAAATTTTAGGTCCAAGTTTGAGAGTTTAAAATTTAGCACACCTAAATTGAAGTTTTAATATTTTAACAATCATTTTTTGAATATTTTTTTGAAAATGAAAAATGTTAGTTTCATTTGAAAGCGCAAAATGTGTGAACTAAAAGTTTTAAAGATGATTCTTGAAGATTAAGTGAAAATTAAAGTGTATGTTAATTTCATATTTTTAATGACGAAAAATATTTTAACTATTTGTGCCAAGCTCACTTGGGTTCAAGTTGGCCCAAATTTTATTTGGGCAATCTAAATAAATTTGAAATAAATAAAATTTTATAAACTCCCAACTCTAAAAATTTTTGAGCTTATTCAAATTGGCCTATCAGACATACCCCAAATTATCATTTCTAGCTTAATGTGAGGCAGGCTTAAAATATCAAATGCTATACAAAAAAAATAATAAGATGATAAAGCTCTTGAGCAATTTTTTTTAATTTCATTTTACATGATTGTATTGAAATTCATCTAGCACAAATTGATTCAAGGACAAAGCATTAAGAAAAAGAATTTTTGAAACTTGATTTAGTAGAAGCCAAGTTCTAATCTGTAGTGTAATGGGATTTTTTTTTAATAAAAAAGAGATGCAAAGCATTAAAAGAGATACAAGCAACCTAGCCTAGAGCCAAGGAATATAACCTATCATCACCCATCGCCTTAAGACAATAAGATGGGAGATGATCAAAGATAATCCAACCTAGGCTGATATTAGCAGTAGTCCTTGAGAAATGCGCACAAAAGTTAGTCTTTTTATACATGAGGTTAATCATGACATTGTAATTCTAAAATAGCAAAATTCTAGCTCGTTCTATAATGTCTCTATATGAGTGTGACTCATAATTAGTAAGATAAATTAAACTAAGAGCTTCAGTGTAATCAGTGAAAACTCAAACCTTATGTAAACCTTTGGCTTAACATAATTGTGAGTCACAGATGATTTCTAATAATTATATTATAGCAATAAGAAAAGAGCGAATACAAGCATTAAAACTTGTAGCCCAATAATAAAAAATGTTCTTGAACTTGTAGTATCTTGGAAATAATTTTTCAGTGCAGTACCATGGCCAATTTGCCTATTTTTGCTATGATGGTACAATCAAAGCAGATTTCATTGACTCATATTTATAAATGAGGCTTTTAATTAGACTACATAGTCAATCAATTTTCTAATAAGTTCATTACACTCCTTGAAATTGTGCGAATAGAGAATAGACTATTACTTGCGAGCTGATTTGGAAATACACGCATCTTTGGCTTGGAACAATGCATCCACTTTTCTTTTCCATCTAGATAATCAAAATAAGTGGCAATATCTCCCCCGAGGGCCAATGTGGAATATTTCAAACTTGTGGTCATTTTTTGAAAATGCTCAGACTGTATGATCTCTTCATCCTTATTTTAAAGAAAAGGGAAAGAAAAACTAGTTTTATTTTTTTTTCAAGATTTAAAGAATACAATATCATTTTAGTGGTGTATGATTTTCTCCTAGCACAGACTAGGATTTACAAAGGCATTTTGTTTTTGTATACGGTAAAATATTTAATCTTATCAATCTAACATGCATACTAACAGAAAGGATAATGTCTATTTTTATACAACAAAGCATTTCAAAACTCAGTTGCATTTATTTTCTTATTTTAATCTTACTTATATTTCATCTCTTATAAAAAAAATATTACTCCCTCTATAAGTATTTTTTGAGGGATTGGACATTAAAAAATCCAAAGTATTTTTAGTGTTTTAAGGTATGTAATTAATGTATTTTTTTTCAAAAATGCCATTAACAAATAAATCACTTTATATTCATTTTTAAGTGAAATAATCTATTAAATAAGGGTAAATATAAAAAAATATTATCAGTTTGAAGACAATTCACTAATTTTTTGGAAATGAAATTTGATTAAAAATATTTTATATTTTTTAATGGATGGAGTATATTTAACAGTTCAAATCCCAACTTATATATATATATATATATATATATGTAGCAGCTAAATTAGGAAGGATTTTATCCTTTGCCTTGGATACACTAAAGAAGTAGCTATTGTAAGAGTCTACTCATTGTGCTCACAGTGTCACAGGAAGAAAAAAGTCTTCTAAACCACATTATGCAAACTGTATTAGTTCTTGTAAGCACTTGTTATGTGATGGATAAATGCAATCAATATTTTCTTTGGGGTAGTTTAGCATATCAGAAAAGGATGCATTTGGTTTTATGGGATAAAATTTATAAGCCAAAAAAGAATGGTGGCTTAGGACTATAGCATGCTAACTACTAGAATCAAGCTTCACTTATGAAGCTTAGGTGGGGACTTGTTAAATGCTGACATAATTTGTGGGTAGAGGCAATTCATAGCAAGTATAATTGTGGAATTGATATTGCGCCTTGTATTGACAAAAAAATGATTCGAGTCCAATGTTTAGTTTGGCAATAAGTCCACCCGAGACAAAGTGCAAGAAGGGGTTGAATAGATTAATTAAAGAGTCAAGGTTTGATGGAGATGGAACAAAACCAAAATGTTTTTCATAAAGTTCGCTTATGACATGGTCTCAGGCACGAACCTGTGACTGGATAGTTTTTAGGAAAAAGCTTTAGAAAGTCAAAGCTCCTCAATAATGTAAAGCATTCCTTTAGATAACTACTTGAAATAGTTTGTTAAAAAACGTCTCAAGAAAGAAGAGAGAACTTTATAATGAAGACATGTGTGTGGTTTGTATGAATGGTTGTGAGAAATTATTCAAGTTCTTTGAGATTATTAGTAGACTAGAGGATTGTAGAAGCACCTAATCTGATTAGAGATTTAGAACCATTTCTGCAACATATAACTGGGCATTTCATTTTTGGCTTTAGCTATCATCTGGATAAGGGGGACAGCCTCTCAATATAGATTACTGTATGTGTGCACAGACTAAAAATGGCATGAGATTTGGGCTAAAAGAGAGTGATTGTTGAAATGGATTTTACAGAGATTTTAGAGTTGCTAAGTGTGGGTTCTACTATTAAGCACAAAGATTGTGGCATCATCAAAATGGCACGACCATTGTTGAATCAAACTTGGGAGGTGAAAATGCAACATGTGATTTGTGAATTCAATCAAGCAATGAATTTTCTTGCTAAGTAGGGTCTTTCTAGTGTACTTGGTTTTCATGCCATCGACCAAGCTTCGCATAGGCTTATTCAGTTTCTTCAAATTGATTGTATTAGGGTAATTGCTAATGCTAGGCTTTAGCAAGCCCTATGTCACGATTAGTGATTTTTTGTGAGGTTAAGGTGGTCCCGAATGCTCCAAAATCTTCCAGAAGACCCCGATTAACCTTCAGAGAGCTAAAGTATACAAGAACATTTTAGAAAAATCTACACAACTCTAGTCTCAATATTTTAATACTGTTTCTAGATATTTTCATGTATATATCTAGATATTTATTGTAAATATCTAAACATAGGAGAGAATTCTAGAGAATTAATTATAACTGTAAGATCAATTCAATCCCTACCGTCTATTAAGGAGGTGGGAATTTTCTAGATTTAAGGGGAGGCCTATAAGTACCACCTCCTTCCTCATTTGTAACCAACCTTGAGTTCTCAAACAATACAAGTATTACATTTTATAAGCTCTCTCAACTATCCTTTGCTCTCAAGCTATACTTTTCCTCAACTTATTCAAGCATCTTCCTTTTTCATAAATCAAGCTTACTTAACATCTTCATGTGAAAACTGTCTAAGTGTAATGCTAGTTAAAAGACTAGCTCTGTGACAATTAGTATCAGATCATGATTCAACCATTGTGCTTAGAGGAAGGTACTGTGCAATGGCAACTAAGAAAGGAAACATTACTAGTATGGAAGTGTAAGAGCAAGCACGCATAGAAGAGGAGTAAGCTCAACCTATGTTGAAGCGAAGTAGGGGTAAGGTTCCAGTAGGTGAGCCCCTCGAACCTCAAGTTGCTAGCTTGGAAATTCACATAGAAAATGTGAGGATTACTATAGGGGAACTTGATAATCAACTCATTAATATTATCTAAGAGAATGCTAAGGTCACACGTGCTGCCAAGTCAATGATTGAAGAACTTGGCCTTGACTTTGGGAAAGATCTTCGTTCCCTTACCCATGATCTTGCTAACCTACACAAATATGTTAAGGACAAGTTGCATGGTCTACATGCCCAAATGGACAAGACTCGCTATGAATGAGAATCTCATCATCGTGCAAGCAGTCTTATTAGTGGTAGTACTTCAAACACCACTTCTTGAGGTCTAAAGGTGCCCAAGCCAGCGATGTATAATGGGACTCATAATGCAACAATTGTAGAGAACTTTCTCTTTGGCCTATAACAGTTCTTCGAGGCTATAGAGTAATAGATAACTTGATTATAATCAATAATACTTCAACTTTCCTTTAAGATATAGCCCAACTATGGTGGTGCAAGAAGTATGCTGAAAGAGAAAAGGGCATTTTTGCTCTCAATATATAGGAGCCATTTAAGTCAGAACTCTATAAACACTTTGTTCCCCACAATGCAGAAATGAAGGCTAGGGGTAAGCTTCATAATTGAAATAAACTAGTAGTATACCTGACTACATCAAAGAGTTTACTACCATCATGCTCGAGATCGAGGGCCTGCCCAATTGGAGGCTCTTTTTTTACTTTATAGATGAGCTTAAATATTGGGCTAGAGTAGAGCTTGACAGATGCAAGATGCAAACTCTAGATCAGGCAATTGCAGCTATCGAGTCCTTAATCAACTACTCTACTAAGAGTAAAAAGCCTAATCTTGAAAAGAGTGAGGGAGATAAAGGAGGACAAAAGAAGAGTTATAATCGAAAGGATGGTGGTAAATTCTTTAGTGGAATTTCTAAATAAGATAAGCTATCCTCGACTAAGCATGATACGTCAAAACCATTAATGCTTTATATGTGATGGTCTGTATTAGACTCGTGATTGCCCTAATTGTAAGGCAATGAATGCCTTAGTTGCTAAAATGAAGGAAAGGTGGGACAAGGAGTAACAAGTTAACCTTGGTTCCCTCCAACACTTGAAGGTACTAACTGGACTCTTTTATCCATCTAAGAAGGGAGAGAAGGGTTTACTTTATGCCGATCTCACTATTAAAGGCAAGTTTGCCTCGACTTTACTTGATACAGGAGCATCCCATAACTTCATGGAGGTTGAAGAAGCGAAGAGATTAGGCATCCAACTCAACAAGGGAGAAGGTACCGTCAAGGCGGTGAACTCTCTTGTAAAACAAGTCCTTAAGATCACCATAGACTTTACCATAGTCCCTATAAATGATTTTAAAGTTGTGTTAGGACTTTCTTTTTTCTATAAAGCATACGCCTTCCCTATTCCTGAAGTTAAGTCTATGATGGTCATCAACACAAACATAATTTGAGTGATTCCTTTAAAGCACTTGGAGAAATCTAAACTTATAATTTTTACCCTATAATTCAAAAGGGGTCTCAAGAATTCATAAGGCTATGTTGCCACCGTACGATCATTGGCTGAAGAAGAGGATAGCACAACCAACCCATAAGAAGCCTTACCACCTTACATCTAAGAGGTACTGCAAGAATACAAACACACATCATACTTGATGAGTTAACAAAGAAACTACCTCCTAGAAGAGAAGTAGATCATTAGATCAAGTTAGAACCTAGTGCCAAACCATCTGTCTTGACACCTTACCACATGTCACCTCTAGAACTTGTTAAGTTAAGGAGACAACTTTAAGATCTCCTTGATTCAGAGTATATCCAACCATCTAAGGCCCCATATGGTGCTTTAATTCTCTTCTAGAAGAAGAAAGATGGATCACAATGAATGTGCATCGCCTATCAAGCCTTAAACAAGATTACTATAAAAAACAAATGCTCGATGCCATTAATCATTGAGTTGTTTGATTAGCTTGGAAAGGCCAAGTACTTCTCTAAGCTTGATCTACAATCAAGGTATTATCAAGTACGTGTTGCCATAGGTGATGGCTAAAGATGACCTACGTAACAAGATAGAAGGCATTTGAATACCTTATCATGCCCTTTGGACTGATGAATTCCCTAATAATATTCTATATGCTCATGAACAAATTGTTCCACCCTTACTTGGATTAGTTCTAGGTGTTGTCCTTGGATAACATTGTGGTGTACAACAATACCCTTAAAGAACATGCTTAATACTTAAAGAAAGTCTTTCAGGTACTCTTTGATTACAAACTCTACATTAAGTTAGAAAAATATTCTTTTGCCAAATAAGAGGTAGACTTCTTAGGGCATAAGATGAAGGATGGGTAGCTCACGGTGGACCTAGCTAAGGTTCGAGCCATTCAAGAATGGCAACCTCCTATCAAAGCCCCAAAACTAATATCATTCCTTTGCCTGGCGAACTACTATCATTGGTTTATTAAGGGATATTCAATAATTGCAACTCTATTTATAGATTTACTTAAGAAGAATAGATCTTGGCAATAGATTGAAGATTGTGAGGATGCTTTTAAAAAGCTGAAGCAAATGGTTACGTAAGAGCTTGTCATGTCCCTGCCTGACTACTCCAAGCCTTTTGAGGTACATACAGATGCCTCAGACTTTATAACAGAGGGTATGTTGATGTAAGAAAGACACCTTATTGCATATAAGAGCTACAAGCTTAATAACATAGAGAGGCGTTAGATAGTGTAAGAAAAAGAAATGTTTGCCATCATTCATTATCTCTAGACTTGGTATCATTACTTACTTGGAAGTAAGTTTACCATAATGATTGACAATGTTGCTACAAGTTACTTCCAGACATAAAAGAAACTCAGTACAAAGCAAGCTCGTTGGCAAGATTTTCTTGCTGAGTTTGACTAAGGTTATAGTACAAGACAGGGAAAGCAAATGTGGCGGCAGATGCATTGAGTAGGAAAGCAGAGTTAGCCACTCTCGTAACAAGCATGCCCTAAAATGACTTCCTTGGATGAATTAAGGAAGGCATGTCTCAAGATCCTACTGCAAGTGACTTAGTAAAGCTTGTTACAAAAGGTAAGACTCAAAGATTTTGGGTGAATGATGGATTACTCTACACTAATAGAAACTGAGTCTATATGTCAAAATGGGGCAACCTTCGAAAAAGATGTCCTCAAAGAATGCTATGATTCTATATGGGTCGGACATCCAGGTATGGTATGGACACTTGCTCTTGTATAAAATCACTTCTATGGGCCACATATGCAAGACGATGCCAAGGCATATGTGAGGACTTACTTAGTATGCTAACAAGATAAGGTTGAACAATAACATCTTGTTGGTCTACTCGAACTTCTGTTAGTGGCTGAAAGACCATGAGAGAGACTTCATAGTTGCTCTCCCTAAGTCTGAAAGATGTGGGAGTATTATAGTGGCAGTTAATAGATTCAGCAAGTATGCCACCTTTATACCAGCCCCTGTAAATTGCAAAGTTAATGAAGTAGCACACTTGTTTTTCAAGCATGTTGTAAAGTTAAGGGGGATTCCTTGAAGCATTGTGAGTGGTCGAGATCCCCGATTCATCAGGAAATTCTAGAGAGAACTTTTCAAGCTCTTGGGGATAAACTTGAACCTTTCAACAAGCTTTCATCCTTAGAGTAAAGGACACACATAGCAGATTAATGCTTTGGTAGAGCTCTACCTTTGACATTATGTCAGCGCTCATTAACGAGATTGGGCCAAGTTACTTGATGTGGCCCAATTCTTTTACAACCTACAGCGAAGTGAGTCAACAGGCAATGACCTTTTTGAGATAGTTATTGGGCAACAACCTCTAACCACCAGTGCACTTGCTGCATTATATAAGGAAGACAATCTAGTCGCACATAAATTTGCTAAAGAATGACAGGAAGAGGTGGACATCACATGAGCAAGTTTGGATAAAGCCTCCCAAAAAATGAAGAAGTGGGTAGATAAGAAATGGCATTCCATTAAGTTTCAAGTTGGTGACTTGGTCATGATAAAGTTATTGCCCAATCAATTCAAGTCACTATGCAAGGTACACAAAGGCTTGGTCAGGAGATATGAAAGCCCCTTTCCTATGGTCAAATGTGTGCAAAAGGTAGCATACCAGGTACAACTCCCTCCCAAGCTCAAGATTCATCATGTCATTCATGTAAGTCTCTTAAAGAAATACTATAAGGATGAAGAGAATCCATCCCAAGGCATCTCCAAGAGAGCACCGACAGCGATCGTCACCGAGTATGACAAAGAAATAAAGGAAATACTTGCCGACAGGGTGATTAAGAATAGAGGAGTTTTCAACTACATTGAGTACTTAGTCAAGTGGAAGGGTCAAGTAACTCCAAAGCAAGTTGGGAATGTGAAGACTTCTTGTGGCAGTTCATTGACCAAATCCAATACTATAAGGAGGAAGGTGCGATGAGGACGTCGCAAAATTAAGTGGAGGAGAATGTCATGATTAGTGATTTTTTGTGAGGTTAAGGTGGTTTAAAATGTTCCAAAATCTTTTAGATGACCCCGGTTAAACTTAAGAGAACTAAAGTGTGCAAGAACATTATAGAGAAGTTTACACAACACTAACCTCAATATTTTAATGTTATTTCTAGATATTTTCATATAAATATCTAGATATTTGTTGTAAATATTTAGAAAAGAATTCTATAGAATCAATTATAGTCACAGGATCAATTCAATCTTCATTGTCTATTAAGGAGGTGAAAATGTTCTAGATTTAAGAGGAGGCCTATAAATACCACCTCCCTCCTTATTTGTAACCATCCTTGGGTTCTCAAGCAACACAAGTCTTACATTCCCTAAGCTCTCTCAACTATCCTTTGCTCTCAAACTTTTCCTTTTTTCAACTTAGCCAAGTATATATATATATTTTTTACAAATTAAGCTTACTTAACATATTTCAGTGAAGAGTGTCTAAATGCTGCTCGGGTTGAAAGACAGCCCGTGACACTTGGCTTTCTTTTTGTTTATTCAAGAAAAAAAAGAAGTCTTCCAAACATGTCTAACTTAATACGAAGCCTGTTGCATTGCTTTTGTCTTTTTTTAAGTCTGTTTTACACCCCCCCCCCCACCGGGCGCCCCTTTCTTTTCATACAAATGATTTATTTGTCCATTAATTTGGAAAGAAGTCTAAATTATAAGTTTTGTAGAGAATGACGAGTCAAATTTTATAATATGAAATTATGATTGATGAGACTGAACTCATGATAAACAATAATATCGGTAACTTTGCAGATTTGTTATGGACCGCTAATGGGCCTTTTACCACGGGGCGAATTCATTAGACAACAGTAAACGCGACACTTGGCAAAATTATTTAGGAACGGGCCACTTAAAAGTGACCGAGATACCTTCACGATCTCAAAGGATACTTTCTTTGTTTCTGAGAAAATTGCCTAGTGTAAAGTTGTTATAGTCACCTGAATTCAAATATAGCACGAAGGAGTAGGCAACTTTCATATCATCTTCTCTTCTGTTCTTTTTTTTTTTTTATTGTGTGTGCTGGCCAAGGGATTGATACCAGGAAGAAATTTTTCAAAGCAGTTTCTAAAAATCATCCCTGCTGCATGAAAAGTACTGAACGGGGCTGATTTCTTTCTTATCTGCAGGGACAGGTTTTATGGAACCTGAGATCGTGGGATAAGTTTTTTATGGCTGTTCCTGGTGAAAATTATTAATATATGTGCACGGAGATCATCAGAAATTGCATGACTCAGAAATTGAGTAGTTTCAGCGACATGGATAAACTGTACAGGTCAAAACCGTGATAAAAGATTAGATCGCGCTGAATGAAATGATTTGACGAGCAAACAAGGCTCATAACTCAACCATGGAATAAGCTCCGCTTCTTGCGTTGCATGCAGCTTCACCGCTCTCCCCGCGTGAGAGAGAGAGAGAGAGAGAGAGAGAGAGAGAGAGAGACTAAAAAGAAAGAAAGGAAAAGGGGAGGAGTGAGGGATAGGCGAGGATGAAGACGACGGTGGCTGAGGACAAGCCATGTGAAGTGAAAGCCATGTTTGCTGGACAGATGGCTATGTATCCCTATTTGCTTCCTGTTCCCAAAAACGACGGATTGCATCACGATAAATCATGACCCGCTTTTTTAAAAATCGCCAACAAAAAAAAGAGAGATACAGGCCAAATATTTCAATATTATCCTGTGTTTCTTTAGATTTGCAAATTTCCCATGGGTCCATATTGTCTTCTTATGACTGCTCTTCGGTTTTCATTTACATATTTTCTTACAGCTATCATGTTTCTAAAAATCTGAGCGTCACACTTATCTCTCGCTCCGTGCTATTCCCCTCCGCCGGTGTTTTTAGCGAATTCAAGCACCTCAAGACTTCCAACAACATAATTTAACTTAAACTTGCTGTTTACCCCTTTTCATTCTTTACTTTATCTCTTTTTTGGTCGTCCCATGCCACGATGCCACTTGATTTAAGTGAAAAACTTTTCTGCTTGATGCTTTATTTATCAGATGATAACATTTTACTTTGAAGAACAGAGTTCAACAAGTATTGGACGATATTCCACATATGTGAATGGCATTTCCTAGGATTCACCAAACTCGCTGCATAAATTGCTTCTCTTTGCACTTGTTTTTTTTTTTTTTGGCTGGAATAACAACGGGATTATATTTCATTCCAGCCAACAAAAGCACCATCTCTAGACACAAGTTATTAACCAGCCGGTCTCAAAATTAACTTGAACTCAATTTGTGATAAACTCCACAATTGAAAGACTTGAATACGTCAATGTTTTAAACTGGAACAAAATCAATCTGGATGGTAATAGAGAGAATGAACAGCTCTTCTCTTCCCCAGTCTTCTATGGAGGATCGATATAGCACGATGCCAGGGATAAGGAAAAATGATGAATCAAAGGGAAAAGAGGCGGGAGGGAAAGATTCGAGATTCCCGCATGGGCATTTAATTTCAGAATCTTTTTGGGGCTCTAAGTTTTAACTAAAATGCCGTTCCCATCCTTGAACCAAGCAAACTTCTTTTCAAGAACAACGTAAAAAAAAAACAAAAACAAAAAACAAAACAGACAAACAAAAAGACAAACAAAAGTACGAAACTAGTGAGTACTTCTCTCTCTCTTGCTCTAATTTTTATGTCACGTAAATTTCAGATTTTAACAGGCCACCGACCTGGGGCGAGACAGCTACATGTCTTGCTGCAAAAATTGTGTTGGCGGCACCGGTGCTATAGAGATGAATGACGAGCTGTTTGAATCATGTCCGGAATAGTAGTAAGAAACCATGACAGTAGAAATTAAAAACGAACTCAAATGAACAACTTTATTTAGAAAAAATAATCCAGAAAAAAAAAACTTATTGCTTCTTGAATTCACGCACAGGGAGGCAATCCGCTGATTCCAACTATAATTATCCTGAGTTGGCCTATTTCGTACACGTGAGTCCACTTTTTTTTTAAGTCCATTTTATTAACCCGCTTCATTTCTTAGTATTTATACACTAAGAGAGTCCTTCATTTAGTTAATGTGAAATTTTTGACACACACACAACAAATTGTTGTTTATTTGGCTGACTCAAAAATTATAATCTTTCTGTCATCTTTGCCAAGTTAAAAAAAAAAAATATCCCAATCATTGAAGAGAAAATAATTGAAAATCCATCTAACCCGGACAATTATATTCAGATTTATGCATACGAAAGTAAAAACCCTTCAACATCCACCATTCATCGCCATTCTTTATAGTCTGTTCTCAGGTTTGATCTGTTCAGCAACATATCAAGCATTGTTCTGTGCCACTGCCATTGAATTTATGACTGTTCAGTTTCTCCTTCTATTTTTCCTGGGAACCTTCCCAGTGAGGCCACTTACTAAACAGATCATTGGCCTCGACCACATGAGCAGTAGATGGGAGTTGCACAATGCACAAAAGCTGTCTAATTTTAGATGCTTGTTAGGAGCTTTTGAAAATTCCTGTGTAAGGCGGCGATTCCATCAGGGCGGTCATTTATTTATGTGAAAAAGAGGCTTCTCTTTATGATTTGATCCCCACTCACTAAGGGCCTTTAATGGCTGATGCCGCGTGAGGGGTAAAGTCATGGAACTTTGGAAAGGGAGAAAAAAGCAAAAATGGAAGCCATACATATAAAAATTGACATGCTTTTGGGCATAGACTAGCTAGGCCTTCATCTCTCAAGCTATATATGACAGAAGCTAGCTTCTTGAACGCTAGAGTGGTAAAAGCTGAGAAGGAAAACCAGACAAATTCAAGTCCCGAAATGGAGGAAGCGTAGAGCCAACTGAGTTGAACTGGTGGAGGCAGGCTGAGTGCGCATGTCGGATGATCTCGATTGATTGCTTTTACAAATGTAGGAAGAAATGGAAGTGGGTTAGAATTACACACATGTGATACCATATAGTAGGTGCAAGGTTGGGCATGATGGTGAGGTGAAGTTTGGGGAGCGGAAAATCAGATCTATGGATTAAAGGTATCCTCCATGGTTAGTGAGATGCAGCCCCATGATTTTAGGGCATACGGGCCCAGCTTATTTGTCAGCTATTACGGCACTAAAATTTCACTTGAAAAATGTAGCAACGGATAAGAATCTATCAATTCCTGTGGGGGCTTATCATATCCCCTTCCACTCCCAACCTTTCTTTTTTCTATCGTCTTGGATGACTTCGGACAACACTATTCTCATTGTCAATTTCTTGTTATTGTTGCTGCCACCATTCATTTCGACCCACATTATTCGCACAGTATTTATTTAATTATTTCTTCAAAAATAATCATTATATCAATATCAATAGTACATAGGACAATATGTCTATCTGATCATGATAGTTTTAGAGATCTAACATATTAAAATATTCATCCAAGTACATTTTTACTGAAACCAAATATGCTCGAAAATTGTTCGAGTGCCGCATCACTACGGAGTATATTCTCGAGAAATCCAATTGTTTGGTCATTGGAGGATTAGCATTTTGTTTTCTGTGTAATCTCACAAAAATTGAAGTGAATGAATACAAGGTCAAACATGGATTTTAAGGATACTCAAAATTAGTTTTGGTATTGGGCTCAGGTTCACTGAGATTCACATGGTAGGCCCGAATAATCACGGGCAATGATAAAACAAGATCCAAAAGCCCGTTCGAGGGTTTACTGAATTTGAACTTGGAATCCCGCCTCTCTCCACCTCGTACGCTGGTCAATAAATATAAAATAAAACAAAATTTTGCAACGGTTCTTGCTTTCTCTGAGGAAAAAAGGGATCCGCATATTCCCAGACCGTTGCACCTTGCATTCACAAATCACAGACACAGAAAAATTCAGCATCGTGTCCGCGCACGGACGGCGGTCCGGATCTGAATTCCGAATCAGAGTAATCCCTAAAGGCGCAAAATATGACTGTTGAATCAGCTGATCAACTCCCCTATACCGAGCCTTCAAAATCGCATCTCCAATCTCAGCTCCATCATTATCATTCCTCTGATCACGTTCCATATCCCAAACTCCACTCCGACGACGTCGCCTCGTCCCAGCCCGCTACTCAAGGATCTGTCCGTAGCGCCACCGATACTTGCTTCCCGGTTTCCGGTGGCGCTGCTACCAACATGCCCAAGGATTTCCATCCTTACGTATCTTCCCCGCCGGCACCCACTTCTTCTGCCAAGAGTTAGTATTCGTATCCCTGACTTCTTTTGTCCATATACAAGTTGCAAGTTCGCGTTTGTTCAGAGTGGCTTACTGTTTCTGTTCATTTGCAGATACTTTAGGGTCAGTGAAGGTTGTCCTAGGAAAATGGGGAAAGAAAGCGGCAGAGGCAACCAAAAAGTCTCAGGATTATGCTGGGAATATGTGGCAGCACTGTATGCTTCATCCCTATTATTTTGTTCCTTTTGCTGGCATTCTTCGGTTCAATTTCCAGGAATTTTTTATGCATGCTGATCATTCGTTATATTTGCACTAAGAACGTCCATGGGTCTTTTCGCTTTAAATCTCATTATCCCCTTGGTGCATAATTGATCAATTTTGTCAAAAACAAGATAAAACTGGGAAGAGAATGCAACGACAGCTTTTGGATGTGTAATGTGCTGGTAAATGGTAAGATGTGAAAGTTGAAAGTTAGACTGTGAAATGGGTATGTGAAAAATATCAGCTTTCTTAAGACTATTGTACATGGTGTGAGTGAATCCACAATAATGATAATTAACTTGATTTTATTTGCATGCTGGCAGCATTACTGATAAACCTCGTCTGTTCTTCATCTATGATATTTGGATTGAATGCTCACCGCTTTTCAGCAGTTCGTTTGCAATCCTAACGTGTATGTTGATTTTTCTATGAAACAGTGAGAACGGGTCCCAGTTTTGCTGAGGCAGCTGTGGGGAGAATTGCTCAGGGAACAAAAGTTCTCGCAGAAGGTGGCTATGAGAACATCTTTGGACAGACTTTTCAGACTGTTCCGCAGGAGAAACTTTTAAAAACATATGCATGCTATCTGTCCACTTCGGCTGGTCCAGTGATGGGTGTTCTATATCTGTCAACAGAAAAATTGGCATTTTGCAGTGACAATCCTCTTTCTTACAAAATGGGCGAGCAGACTCACTGGAGTTATTATAAGGTATGCTGAATGTTTCATGATTTTTGTGATCCTTCGCTTTTAAATATCTGTCGTATCCTTCCTAAATTACCAAATTGATTTGATAATATGACCTGTGAATAACTACAGTTAACATTGCTTATTTACTAACCCAACCCTTATAGACGTGGTAATTTCTAACTTAACTTGAATAGGGTTTTAGGTAACATTGCATTTTAAGCAGGCTTGTATGGTTCACTCATTAGAAAAGGCAAAAAACTTTTGTTATTTTAGATTTAGATTCCTCGATATTGAAGATTTACTTGTGTTTGGCAAAAGCAAAAGGGGTGTCGCGAAGTATGTCAGAGACGCAGGATTTCAAAAGAATTAAAGAACCTAATTGCTAATCAAACGTGGGAAACTTGAGCTCCCTTACCCAGTTCACCTAGATGTGAAAATGCAAAGTGAAGAAAAGTAATATAGATGCAGGAAAATAGGGATACATTAATTAAAAAAAGAGGTGGCGGGCTATGCCGGCAATGCAATAGAAAAATAAAAACTAAAATTACATGATAAAAGAAAAAATAAAAGTAGCAGATGCGGAATCTGAGACGGGTAGCTTGTTGATGCTGATGATTTTTCTTGTTGAGAGAGGACTACTCTATTTATATATGATTCTGGCTTGGTGCCCAAATCACATGATTGTCACTTCAAATCATATGATTGTCACTTTCTTTGAATTTAGGAAGTACTTCCTCCATGATGGTTACTCATCATGGATAAGGTGTAGATCGTCTTGATTTAATGACTAAGGCTTTATAAATATTCTTTTTTTATAATTATTTTAAAGTCGATTAAGTTGAGTTAAGCTTGGGCTTTCAAATTCATAATTTGAGTACAAACAACTTAAAACTAAAAAGCTCAGTTATTCTCATAGTACATGATTATTCTGATCTTTTAGGTGGAAGATTTAGAGAGCTAAAACTACAAAGTAGTTGAGGAGGATTAAGATTTTCCGAGGGTTGTTAGCTTGTGCTGTCTATCTGTTGAAAATTCTGTACTGTAATAGCAACTGAAATATGAATGTTCCTTTAATTGGCATTAATGAGCTACTGGTTTCGCAACTAGAAATGTATTATTGGTATATGTCAATTGCGCTGTATTTTTTTTTTAGCCGTATGAAATTTATGCTTGACACTTTTCCCGCAAAAGATTGCTCTGGATAATTCTGGTTTCCTTCTCAAACTATGATCCGGCAGTGAATAATTTTTGTCCAACTTGGTCAGGTCTTCATAAATTATTCTAGAAACAAAGTTCTCGGCAAGCACACATTGTTCTGTTGCCGTTTGCCATTAATAGTTAACTTCTCCATTGCAAGTATATGATTTATGGTTTCCTTTTCGTGAATAAATAGGTGGTCATTCCATTACATCAGCTGAAAGCAGTGAATCCATCAACAAGCAGATTAAAGGCATCAGAGAAATATATACAGCTCATCTCTGTTGACAACTATGAATTCTGGTTTATGGGCTTTTTGCAATATGACGGTGCTTTTAAAAATATACTAGGAGCCTTGCAGCCTCGTTGATGTGCATGTGAGAGGATCAAAGGCCGCCCCACCTTTTATCTTGTCACAGAAAATGTGGTCTGCGTTGATAAATTATTTACCGAATCATGGAATTTTTCAGTTCAATATTATTGTAGTCCGCTGGTCTTGATTGCGGACAAGTCGTAATACTAAAATTCATTATTTGGTAATTGGTGTTAATATTTGTTATATGAGCTGATGCAAAACTTGACAAGGTATGCGTAGATTACTTTGCAAAAACAAAAATTATTTTATTCTTTGTAAGATGTAAATGTAAATGACCATTGTATTGGGCATGTTGAGTTTATCTTTCATGTTTCGGCTCTTTCGATGAGGACCTTCTTCTTGACCGGGGAAAAAAAAAGACGAGGACGTTCTTTGATATATGTCACGATGCTAGCTGTTCATATTTGTAAATGTGTTGTATCATAAAAATAATGAGCTGTGCATCACATTGCATAATCATTGATATACTAGCTAAAGCTATAATCCTGATTGCCTTTTGTATACTATTTTTGTCATTTATTGATGTAATATTAATCAAATTATGCACTTACTCTAAATATTTAGTTGGCTTGTAGCCCTTCGGGTCTAAATCAGGATGGGCATACATATTTAATTTACACCAAAACGACGCCGTTCAGTTATTAAAGGGAGACAATAGCATTAATTGTTATTTCTTTAAAGCCATTTCACCTTCAATATTTTTATTATTTGATATTTTGTACGACTTAATTATATTTGAATATTGTAATGTCTAGTTGAAAGAATTTTTTTTTAAAGATATTTGTTACACTCATTCAAATTTAAGCTTGAGACTTCATGTCTAGAGGCCGTGATATTTTTTTTTTTTGTTGGGAAGCAACATCTTTTAATAGAGTCAGTAATTTGGGCTAAACTCAACGAGTTAACTCAAACCAACATAAAAAAATTTAGGACCATGCTTTAAAAAAATATAATTTTTTTTATACTCTAGCCTATTTGGGCTAGCCAAATACCTCAATAAAAAATTTTATTTTTGTAAAATATATAAAACATAATAAATGTTAATAAATTTTTTAAGTTTTAGGTTATTTTATACTAAAATACCATATATTTAAGTCTTATCATCATTTAAATGTTAAAAAATATATTTTATATTTTTTATAAAATAAAATAATTAATTTTAAAGGAAAAATTTAATTAAAATAATTTTAAAAATAAAATTTGGGCATTCAAGCTGCCCAAAAGAATTCGAGCTAAGCTAAGCTATTTGTGCTTTTAAGGGAGTCGGGCCTGTTCGGGTTTGGACTTATTCAAACCGAGCTCATTTTGAATTTCCAACTCTATCTTTTAATACTTCAACCTCTACTTATTTTAAGGTTTTGCAATGAGGATTGGAGGAGTCGTTACTAGAAGGTCTTCCAAGCCTCAAAACCAAGCTCAAGTCATTGAATCTGCAAAGCAAAACAAATGTTATCAATGTGGATGCTTCATTTAGGAGCCATTTAATTGATAGAAATGATAAGAATGAAATAGATTAAATAAGAATAAAAGAATTAAGAGTCTATTTGTTTTCTATTTTTAAAAATTATTTTTTATTTTTGAAAACAAGAAAAATTTAAAATTTGTTTGGATAAGTGTTTTCAATTTAATTGTTTTCAAAACTATTTTCATTTTTTATTTTTTAAAAACATAAATAGAAACAACTTCAAATTGTTTTGGTTTATTTTTCTTGTTTTTAAAATATATTACATTTGATTATCTGAAATTATAGTTACCTTAATCAATTTATATCATAAATCATCATCATTAATCGCTTATATCACTATCAATTTATTTTTTAATTTTAAAATTAGTTTAAATTAACATAACCAAACAGATTTTTATTTTGTTTTGTTTTGAAAAATAATTTCAAAAACTATATTACAATAAAAAAATAAGAATAAAAAATATATAGGCCCTAAATTACTTTTCTTTTCATGATAAGTATTATAAAAATCAATGTCATATACTATAAAGGATTAAGAATTGCTTTTACCCCACAATTGTATGTAAAAGTTTAATATAGACCTTAAACTCAATTTAGGGTTAGTTCTATCCCTCAACTTTAAAAATTCCCTGGCCATGCCCTTAAAGTTAAGTTATACATTGTTTTAGTTATGTGGGTCCCATATTTTAATTTTTTTTATTATATAGTAAGTCCTACCATTTTCTCTATATATATATATATATATTGATAAAATAAAAATATCTATCTTAAACCCCTCCATCCCTATCTCTCCTTACCCTCTCTCCTTCGTCTCACACCAACTTTTTGAGCTCATGGCTTGTGTAAGGTTGCCCTTACATAAACACAATTAACAAATGTAATTAAAGGTCTAAACTTAATAAGGATTATCAAGTTTTCACAATTACACAAATAGGATCTTGAGATTTCAATATTTAAAATATTTTCATACACTTTCAATATATTCAAATCAGAGTTTAAAATATTTATAGCATGGGAATTAAAAAAAATTAAAACATTTACATTAAATATCAACATAGTAAAACAGTGCAGAAAACAGCACGTGCATCACGGCTAACTGTAGATGCGCCATAGCGTGTGCATCTGTGTCATGTGTCACGGTGCATTGCACGAGTTTAATAGCACTTTGCTATCAAATTGATGTCCAATTAAGGTAATCTTGACATCTGCAAAGAGCTTTCTCATAATTCTAACTAATGGCATAAGTTTCATAACCAAATTCATTTTCTATCAAAAATTGAACACCCATTATCAATTTCACTCTTCTTTCACAAAAACTCACAAGTAGGGTGTTCAAACTCACACACATGTTTCAAAAGCCTATATTAACTATTAGACCACACTGAATGGACCATTTATAACTAGTGCAACACATAACACTTATTCAAATAAACACATATTATAAATTTAACCCTAAACCCTTGATTTCACAAAAACACAAGGGAGAGGTAAACTTTGAATAAATCATCAATATTTATCCCAAAACAACCTAAAATACACATTTTTCTACTTGCATAAGTATTTTAGCTTTACACAAGTTTTACAATCACATCTCATTAATTCAGAGCATAAAATACACATGATCTCCATAACAATAATGCAAGTAGTAAAAAATAATAGAATGAATCCTAGTTAGCAAGTCAATGGCTTAAATACATATCAAAATAAATCTAAGAGGCCTACTATTAAGATTTACTCATAATCCTAAGCCTGTAATCTTTTCCCTTGATGCTGGTCCAATGAGCTAGGCCCTATAAATATTGAAGAATGAAGAGTGAGTACAATCATTCAATAACCAAGGGCCACCTAGTCTATACAGTTGCATATCAATTAGAATGAATGCAAATGGCAATAAACTCAATTATCATGCATATATGGCAAATATAGCCTCAGCACAATAATAACAACCATATGACTGAGCATACAAGACATATTATCATGTATCTTAATTATGCATATAATAGGGTCACAAAAATAACAACCATACGCCCTTAAAATATGTCAGACTAAAATAATAACAATTATGTGACTGAAACTAAATGTGTAAGGTTTCCCTTACTTAATAAATTTAACTCCATAATTAAGGTAATCAAAGAATTAATCCTCAAAGGATTACCAAAGTTGTAAGATTCAAATAATTTATAATGGGATCCCAAAACTCAATTTTTTTCAATCTAAAACAAAAATTTGAAATACTCAAAATAAGAGTTTTAAAACAAGGCGGAAGCTTAAAATTCACATAGGACTTAAGATAATTAGTTTTAAAGCTCAACACAGTGTTTTGTGCAAGGAACGACCCATACACCGCAGCTTACTCATCTCTGTGCCATGCACCACAGCGCATTGCATAAATTTGACAGATATCAGTTGTTAAAATGACAGCACATAGAGTGAACTTTTGAAATGTTTTAAATCTTTGTCTGACATCCGATTGAGGTATTTCAATGTCTATATAAAGCTTTCTCCTTACTCTAGCTAATGGCACTAGTTTCACACTTAAATTTATTTTCTATAAAAAGTTAGACGTAAAAACCCTTTTTTACTACTTTTCACATAAAACACACAACTTTGATATCCTAACTTAACCACAACTACCAAAAGCCTACATCGACCCTCCGACTATACTTGATAAACTCTAACAAACCCGTGCAATGTACCATACACAACCAAAAACACATATTTCTCAAAATTATCACTCAATCCAAAATTTTACAAAATATAAGGGGGAGGAAATTCATGCATAAAACCATCATTTTCATTTTAAATCATTCAAAATACACATGTTCCTACTTGCACAAGTATTTTGGCCCTATCCACGGGTTTATAACCAAAACTCACCAACCTGAAGTATAAAATACATAAGTTGTACACTATAGTAATGTAAATAGTACACACTAATGACATGTGATCTTAATTGGCAATTATACAACATTAATACACAAAAATAGAGTAAAGAGACATGAAAGTAAGATTTCACCATAATTTTATGCCTCAGAATGCTTTCCCTAAACTAGATCGAATGAATTAAGGCTCTAAGAATATTGAAAATTGAGGGGTGAGTACAATTACTCAGTAACCAAGTTTCACCTAATCTATATAGTTGCATATCAATTATAAACAAATGCATATAGGCAAAAATATAAAAACACAATACATATGATGGGCTTGGCCACGATTTATAATACTAACAACCATATAATCGGGCCTAAGGCACATATTTATATTCATAAAATGTTAATGCACATCCTGAGGTCACAATAATACCAACTATGCACCTCTAACACTACCGAACCACAATACTAACAACCATGTGGTCGGATTTAAATACATGATCAAATGCCAACCTTATATCCTCCTGTTACCTCCATTATGAAACCAGTGATTATCACGTGGCTACGTCCTTCACGGACTAACCCAGCCTTTCACTTGTTAGGAGCTACCAGGTTAGGGTTAACTCGCTTACCTGTGTAATTCAGTTTCTCCCAATACTAATAATTATGGAATGTCATACCCCTAATCTAGCCTTCTCATAAACCGGTGCAGATTAGTTAGGTTTGAGTCCCTCATAAAATAAGTGAAATAGTCCCAAATCAATCATGGAATAAGGACTACCTCCTGATTCCAACAATTAGTGCTAAAGCGAGTTCTTAATTTCAATAATCATGGCTAATGTCACGTGGATTTAACCAAACTACTCATCTCCCTAGGTGAACTCCTGCTAATAATTATGTGATGCATATTTGACATACTATGCAATTCTGACAATTAATGTCATTGATACAATTATCTCATCACATCAAGCATATAAAAATCTTTTTCACCATTATATACTAATTTTCTATTAACACGTGTTTATGTGTTCTCAATCTCCATTATTATTCACATGTATATGAACACACATAGCATTTTTACTATGTCACGTCATCAAATATGCTAAATTTATGTCAAGGGTTCAAACTATGAATAAAATCTCAAATCAATCCATTTTTAATTAATAACCAATTAATATTCAACTATATAAAGTTAGGTTTCTTTCGATTATTTCAAACCTTTGAAAGGTTAAAGGTTTACCCCTCACACAAAACACTTCTAAAACTTCTCACAAGCTTGAATGGTGCCATAGCAATTCACTACAAACATAATACAAAAATATCATCATTATCCCATTTTGTGAGTTTTCCAACATTAATCTCCATACATTGTATTCTGTCAATGCATAAATTACTACCCATTCATATCCAATGGGTTTATTAGGTTTTATTAATATACATTATCATTAATAGATCTTTAAACTACCATTAATGGTCCACCAACACTTCTAACAACCATATTTATTGCAAAATTTGCATAATCATAACTCACCCTAACTAACTCTTAATAAAATCATCAATTTAGAGTTTATATACCACAAATAACTCCTAATATATCCATTTTATCCAATGGAATCAAATTCATAACTCTTATAAATCAAAAATCAACTTTTCACAGGAACATAGTAAAGAAAGGCAAAGACCATAAACTAATAGTAGGATCTGTTGCAGGTTCTGATCCAACTGACTCTAAAAAGGGGTTAGTGAGGTTAATAGGTCCAGAGGGAGGAAAACCCGTAGTTTCCAATGAATCTAAACATCTAATCATGGAATGTGAGAATCCTAACTTAAATCTCTATAAATATGGTAGAGAAAGGATGAAAGATAGCTTATCTCACTTACCTCAAGTGTTAGGTAGCTTAAAATTTCCTTCAAATGTCCCAATGTGCGTGCACTAACAGGGCTTTAAATGTGTTCTTCATTTTCTCTTCTCCTCCTCTCTGCTCTCGCACATAGAGCACGAACAAATTTAATTAGATTTTTGGCTGGGCATAGAAGCTTATTGCATTTAAATTTACCTCTGCGTACTGTGACGGATTGACCACATGCCGCATCATGTGGCACAAAGGACATTCCTTCCCTTTTTCTCCCTCTTTCTATGCCCGGGTAGCCCGCCATTAATCTGAACCCACTTCTAAGCTGAAATTATAATAAATTACATTAATTAGACCCCTTTAGCCATACACATCAATAACTCACTAATCCAACTCATCAGATTAACAAATCATGATTAAATTTTTTTGGATGTTAGAAAATGTATAATCAATGCCAACCTTATACCCTCCTGATATCTCCTACATGAAACCGGTGGCTATTAAGTGGTTACATCTACAACTCAGACTTCCAACCTTCCACTTATGAGGAGCTATTGGGCCAAAGTCAACTCACTCACTTATGTACCTTAATTTCCCCCAATACTAATAACTATGGGGTGTTATATCCTTAATCTAGAGTTCTCATAAATCAGTAGACATTAATTAGATTTGAGTCCCTCGAAGAGAAAATGGGATAGTCTTGAATCAACCATGAGACAATGGCTACCTCTCTATTCCAATAGTCATTGTCGAGGCAAGCTTTTAATTCCAACAGTAAGCCACCAATACCACATAGATTTATTAATCTACTTCTCTTCCTAGACAAACTCTCATCAATGGTCATGCTATACATATCTTGACAATTAATATTGTCATTTTAACACAATTCATCATATATCAATTTACATATCATCACACTCAATCATCATCACTAATCACATATATGTAACATGTATAAGGTTCTCTACAATCTGAAGCAATTTCACACACATAATTCATTACATTACCGGCATTTACATTAATAGTTTTCACACACCAAACAAGTTTCAAATCATATATTCCAACAAATAACTAATTAATATACAACTATACAAACTAAATTTTTCTAGTTATTTCAAACCTTTAAGAGATTAAAGGTTTATTTATCAAAACAACCACTTCCAAAGCTTCCAAATTAGCTTAAATGATGCCGGAATTAGCCAATCTATAACCAATCACAAGGACATTTATCAATATCCATCTTCAAGTAAATTTCCCAACATTTAACTCTACATTCTCATTCCATCAACATCATAAACTTAATACCCATTATACCTAATAGGTTTACTAGGTTCCAATGACCTATATTATTATTAATGAGTCGTTAAACCACTTTTAATGCAATCAAACACTCCCATTATATTTATTTTAGCCAATGGGTTCGGACTCTTAGCTTATATGGACTGAAAATCACTCTTTCAACTTAAACCCTAACTTTAACCTTCATAAGAGGAAAACAGAATGTACTTACCTTAAGTGTTGGAAAGTTTTAAAATATCTCTAATGGTCCCCAAGTATGTGCCCTAGCATAGCAATTTTGTTTTTTACTTTTCTTCCTCTAGTTTTTTTGCATGAACACGAACAGATATAGCTAGAATTTTGGCTGTGTGTAATGTCATCTTCGATATTACCAAGCATATAGAAACCCAAACATGGAATAATGTTATGATAATCGAGATTATATTAATCCCATAAGTAGTTATCATAACCTAAGGGTTAAAAAGACTTAAGTAAAACAAGATTCTGAGAAAACCCTTTTTAAAAGATTGTTTGAGCTCAAACTACAATTTAAAACTAATTAATTTAAACAATAGAAGTATCAAAAAATCTTCATGCTATAACAATAATAACTAATAAAACATTTTTACTCATATAGGCACAGTATGCTGCAGCATAGTGCATCATCCGCCACAGTAGACTACATAGAGAGAAACGCCTCCTTTTTATGACTTGCTGTGCCGCACGATGGACAATATGCCGCAGTGCATAACTACTGTTATGACAGCAAATTGCTGTCATGATAGCTCTTTGAGCTAACTTTTAAAATGCATCATTTCATCGTTTGACATCCAATTCAAGCAATTCAAGGTCCACACATAACTTTTAGAGACACCTAGCTATTAGCACTGGTCCCACACCAAAATACTGAGCCAAATAACATTTGGATACCTGAACCTAAAATAGCTCATTTTCTTTTAAAAATTACAACCAAGGTGCCTAAACCCTGCAATAACCATAGAACCACTTAAACCAACTTAAGTGGACTACACAATATATTCAAGCATTTAAAACATAATCACAGCAATCCAAACAAGATTTGGCCACCAAAACCCCAATTTCAATATAATTTTTACTAGAGATAATAATTTCTCATAAACAATCCAATAGCCAATTTATCACATAAATCAATACCAAAACTAACACTTGTACTAATATTTCAACAGTTCACAACCATTACAACACATATATAATAAACTTAAGTCGAGATACCCATAATTCATAACAGAATTCAGGCAAGTATATCACTAAACTTTATGTATTAATATATTCTAACCAGTAGTTACAAACCAAAATAAGTAAAAGGACTATACAATTGAGAGCTTGTCCCCTCAATGCTTGGTTTCACCTTATTTTTCCTTGCCCCTATTGGAGCCTTTACCTGTAAAATGTAACCATAGGGTGAGTCGAGGACTCAGTAATTAAATAGTCTAATCAACTACTCGTGTGTGAGAACATTTTGTGCATATGTGAAGTGGTATAGTAAAGCATATAACATGTCTCATAAATCTACACATATGGTTATAGTATGATATGTATAATCAACATACCACCTTATACCCTCTTTATATCTTCCTACTAAATCTATGGACGAACAATTTGATAGGACCAAGTTTATATGATTGGATTGGCCTAAGCTCACCATTAGTAGGAGGCAAGCCTAACCAAGAGCACATTCGTCCCATTATATACCACAGATTCTCCTTGTCCACACATACTAGGAGTGTCGATGCCCAATCTACTACTTGTAGTATTAGAACTTTCAAACAATATAATACTAAGCATAAGGGCCTTCACGATGCTAGTGTACCATATAGATTTTCAAACAATGTCCTGAAAACATACCAGGGTGAACTCCCACCCTCTCATAATGATTATGCCAAATATGCTTGATATATCTAACACATATCTATAACATATCATTTAGCACAATTTCTCATTTCTACTTAAACCATAGAATTTCGCAAATAGTTATACATAAAAGTAGTATTAAACTTGCTACAAAAGCATTAAAGCAAGTTTTCATTCCACTTCACATAACTCCACAATCATAATTTTATATTATTACTATGTTAATTCCAAATTGATGACTCCCCATTTTGTGTCAGAATTGATATGTTTTTAGTTATATTGTGGGAGTCATCAATGAAAAAGAGAAATATTTTCTTGCTTTTATAAAAAAAATTAATTAAGTGTCTCATGTGGATTTATTATAATATTTTTAAGGAAATAGTTTAAAATGATGAAAATTAAAGTAAGCAAATATTATATTCATCTATGTGTACCTAAATCTTCTTGTTCTAGAGGACTATGAATCTATTTATGTAAATAACCTTGGATTTATCATTTAATTGTTGAGAAATAAAATTTTGATTACTTGTTCTTAAGCTATTTTATTCTTATTTAGTGATTGGCCATCACTTGGTGAGATTTGGACATTTAGGTTAAACCTTGAAAAAGAAGACTTAAATTGAACCTTGAGAACTAGTAGCTTAAGATTAGTTTAACTAATTTGCCATTATAACAGGAATGTATCTAATGGACTTAGGTAATTCTCATAGGTTAGGGTCTCTAATGCAATTAATTAATTAAGATAATAATTTACTTTAATTAAATTAATTAGGATCCTTAGTGATCAAAAGATACTTTGAATTAATTTAGATTCCTAAATTGTTAAAATTAAATTTTAAGACAATATGTAGTAATAACAAGGTTAGGAAGCAAATAGGGGATTAAAACTCTATAATACTTTTCTCTTAGTTGACTTGAGTTGTTTGTAGATTGAAAGTTATTTTAATTAATTACTTTTAATATTTTTATTTTAATCACTTTAAAATCAATCTCTAGTTTTATTAGCTTAACGTGATTGAATTTAAAAATTTAATGCCTAATCACCATTTTAATTAATTCCTTGAGGGATTGAGCTTGATTACCACTAAGTTCAATTGTGACCTATACACTTGCAATGTCTCTTAAATTTTTGTGGGCATTACAAACTAAAACATTAACTTTAAAATTTACACACTGTCATCCAAACATACGAAAAGGGAGATTAGACAATCCGATTACCTCAACTCTTTTGTCATTAAAAGGGTTATTGTAATGTACCAATAGCTTCACATGTATCTACTAGTACCAAAATGCTCGATCAAAGGTTAATTCACACAATTAAACCCTTAATTATCAAATTTTCACACTAATCACCTCATTTATAGTACAACTAGAGATATCTATTATGCTTAAAACTTCAATTTAGCCCTAACAATCCTTCAAACACATTACATTAATCCTATTTAACACCCAACACATAAGCAACACTATTACATTACCCACATTGCCTTAGTCATCTAATTTCTACCTAAAGTTCATCCAAATTCTAACCACCAACTCCAAATCACTATATAATCTAAAAATTTAGGTTCAGAGGCTTGATTAATAGGTTCAAGCATTTCCCAAGAAAACACAAAGTTAAAGCTCCATAATACCCAAATCATTAAAAATTTTGAATATAGGGAGAAAGAGAAATAGAGGAAGCTTACCTAAAGCTAAATATTACTTCAAATGCTTCCAATGTAACCCAAAGGTCGAGCCCTAGCACCAACTGTCGTCTATCATTGTCTTTCTATATTCTCTCTATCCTACTTCTCATTTTTTATTTGATTTTGCGAGTTGATAAATGCAGATTTTGCACGTAAGTCTAAGTGCATTGGCTCGTTTGCCACTAGGCATGACACAGAGATCCCCAAACTTACTTTAAATCTCTCTCTGTACCATAACCTGCTCGTACTTCAATCTAGCCCTTTTCTATGGCTGCCCCATAATCCATAAACTTTATTAGTCTCTCAAAAATATTATTAACCAAAAATTCACTTAATTTGACTAAAATACCCTTATAAACATTAAAAATTTTCATAGTTAAAACCTAGGATGTTATACCATGCATTGCAGGCGTGGCACAAAGAGGCCCAGGTCATGTTGGTTACCTCTGTGCACCATGACGAATGTTCCTTATGCTGAGGCATGTGACACAAAAAACCTTTTTTCACTTTTTCTGCCACAACCACCATTTTTAAATTTTTTAAAACTTAACACTATTTCTTGTCATCATGACATTAGGAGTGAATTATAAAAACAATAATTTGTAGAAAAAAATTAATGTAATTAATGAGGATGGTTTAAATATTCTACTTAAGAATATAAATAAAAAATGTGAACACTTTTAAGAAATTAAAATATCAACCAACTTTTTTTTTAAAAAAAAGTGAGTTAGTTAATATGAAGCTATATTATGGCATAGATAGAGCATCGATAAAATTGTCTTTGTTTTGGAAAAAAGTTATGCTTTGATATCTTAGCGTATGAAATGATCAACTGAAAACCTCAAGTCACCACTTATCTTTTGCTCCCATGTACATAAATAATAATAATAATCCAGAGGATTTCTATCATATGGGAATTTTCTTCCTCTAGAATTATAGTATAGGTCCTAAAACAATAAAAAATTTCACTTTTGACTTAATACGTTCTGATATTTCATTGCAGGCATAAGGGCTCTTAGCTTGTTGCAATTTTTTTAGGAGTGAAAATATAATTTTACAATTTTGTGATTTAAAAACTCAAATTATGTACAATATAATGTCCATGAATGCACAACGTGATGTCCACATGTGTCTAGTTGATCTGTGGGTTAAAATATACATCACACAAAGCATATATGACACAATGTTCATGGATACACAATACAATATTCATAAATTTTTAACATAATGTTATGCATGTCTAATTAATTTATAGGTTAATTAAAATAAAGTCACGTAGAGCATGTACAACACAATATCCGTAAATGTATAACACGATATCTTTGGATGCACAACATGATGTCAATGCATTCTCAACAAAATGTCCATGCTTGGACATTATGCATAGACATTTTATTGAGAATGCATCAATACCGTGGTTTGCATTTATGAACATTGTGTCATATATTATTTATGTCACTTGTATATTTTATTAAACTTATTGATCAATTAGACATGCATGGATATTATGTTGTGTATCGATGGACATTGTATTGTACATTATCTGAGTTTTTACATCACATAAGGGCAAAATTATACTTTCGCTTACAAAAAATTGCAATAAGGCCCCTTAGGCCTGCAATACAATAACATAATATATTAGGTCTACATTGTAATTTTTACTCTTTTAAGGTCTACCGTGCAATTCCTCCCTTAAATTAAACCCACGATCATAGAAGATGAATGAAGTTCATAAATTAAATTGACAATGGACTCATGTTTTAAAGGACTGGCATGGGTCTAGAGTTTTATAATCCAGTGACATGCAAACTCTTTCTTAAATGGAAAATCATGGGTTCTAATTGTTTATAATTTCTAAGATAATGTGTTTGATTCCGTTTCTAAGATAGTGTCTATCTAATTTTTTTTTTTTTCAAACAGAAAGAGACAGGTGAAGGGGGGAAAACTGAAGAGGGCAGTCATTTTTTCAAGAAAAATGTTTTCATATTTATCATTGCTCGTGCATGTTATTTTTTTTTTAAAAATATTATTGAAGGGGGGACACTGGGAACTGTTTGCTTTTTTTATCGTGGGTTGGATTTGAATCAAAGATAAAACCGAACCCCCCGCCGGTAGACAGTTGGAGGCAGGAAAAAGTGGTTGTCCTTTTTCTGAGATTCATTAAAAACAATGAAAGGAGTGAGATGGTTGGTTCCTTCCCCACTAACTTCCGGCGTTTACTCAGGCGAAGGCCTGTTTACGTAATAGTTCTGACATGCATGGCCCAACTCTTTCTGACATTACCTTTTAGGCCCACAATCACATACCGAGATGGGCCCGTCTTGGCCCATTCTCTGATCAACCCAGCACGCCTGTCTGCCTAGCAACTATCACAGTTAATGTTAGCTCCCCAAATTTGCAATCCAAGCCTAATCCAATCCATGACACAGCTCAATCACCTTCCGTCACACGATTTTCAGTTTCGGTACCGTTACTAATTTCCATTACTTGCTTTTGTTTTAGTTCACCAGAAAGCGTCTATCCTTTTTAACAATGTTGTGCTGGTGAACTCGAAAACTTTCGTTTGAATCAACCTCAACAAGAGTCGAAACGAGGGTGTGCTTCCAGGTGTCATGATTTTTGGATCACTTTGCCGCCAGTTTTGAATTCCCGCAAAACATGCCTAGAGTAACATTATCCAAGCTAGATATTCTAGTGCCATTGGTCATATATATATATATATATATATATATATATATGTAAACGTATTATTTCATTTTGAATTATTTTTTGTTTGGTTGGAGTATTAGATTTAACGTACCGCGTCCCTCTCGTTATCTGCCATCTTCTCCGTTTTGATATTCTTCCTCTGATGATCTTTTGTCTGACGTGTAACTTCTCTTGCAGAACGATGCCTCTTACTTTGATTGGTGTTAGCTCTTTCTGGTTACCGAGTGTAAAATAAAACCCGGTATCGCCGGCTTTGGTACGATTAGAAAGCAATGCATGTATTTAGAAATAAAAGTTTTATTAAATTTTTAATGTTGATAGCATCATGTCATTATCCCAGAGAATATATCTATAACAGAGTAATTTATTTCCAGTTCTAATTTTAAATGAGAAATAACGGTAAACAAATCTTCAGTCAAGAAGCGACTCTATATATTTCACCTCCCATAGTGATTTACAAACTTATTAAAATGCTCCAAAATGCTCATGACTTGCTTGTTTAGCAGTAATTTGGGTGGAAGATGATATATTATGATTTTTTTTGGGGGTTCGTGCATCGCTATTAATGATAGCTTCCACTTGTGAGCTGTTCACCGTACGTGTACCTTAAATTTTAACGAGGTATATTATGTATCGCCAAACCCCCCACCAGTTTAACCAAATATATGAACATGTACCAAATACGATCCTGAGATTCATTGTGGGTGAGACAACCGTTAATATATCGTTAATTAATTAGATGGTGCAGCTACGTATATGGCTGTAATAGTTAACTAGCAATTTGCAACTGTTTATGCGTGGGAGTGCCGAATGAGATCACTCATGCGCGCATGCAGGCATCACATCATCATTCTAAAACATCCTACATGTTAAACTCAACATATCGGTTCCATTGGAATGGATGCTTATATACAGTAACCTGCATATCACTAAATATGTCATAATATATATATATATATATATTAAAATTTTGGCGGGGGGATGGAGTAGTGAATGCGATGAGAGAAAGTTGTCAACGGCAAGCTATTTCAATGACAACACTGACTTTTCTCGCTTGAAAGAGATCCTAGCATTGATATTTGTGTATCTTCTTCTTCTTCTCTTTTATGGGGAAAAGGAAGGGCTACATGGGGATAAAATTTGTAAAAAAAGAAATGAGAGGAAGAAGTTGTGTGGCTAACTAGAAACCATGCATATGCCACAGATGATGATGGTCTTGTCTGGATTGATACCTAATTAACAAAACAGCTCAGACAGAAGAAACAGACAACCCCCTCCTGCTCCTTCATTTCAACTTCAACCGAACTTCACGCTCACAGAGAGAGAGAGAGAGAGAGAGAGAGAGAGAGAGAGAGAGAGAGGAGGGGCCCACTGCCTAATATGCAATAACAACATCCCTAAACCTAATCCTGCCCCTTCCTGCGGGTCATTAATTTGTTGCTAAATGTCCCTCTCCTGATATACTCTACGACGAAACAAAGAAAACCCGCAATAACGCATCATATAACCCTTCAATTATGATTCATTAGCTAAAAACAAACAATACCTTGGACACTTTGCCCTATCGTCACCTCATTTTCCTGTAGTTACATTCGTTTCTCCTATAATTTCTATTCATGGAGCTCACACTTACACTTGTTTTGGGCACTTTTTCTCCCCCCCTTTTTGTGCAAACGAAGTACGGATTTTTATTCAAAAATATAATTTTTCAGGTGCTAATTTCTAAGTCAGTAAAATTATACCTGGGCATTATTAAAGTCTGATGTAAAAGTTCATAAATATATATTAGCAAATTAAATGCATGAAAATGCTAGAGGGCGCTGGCTCTTTCATATGTGTGGTTCACAGCTTTTTATTTGATAGACAAAAAGAAAGCCTTTTCTTTAAAATAAATGAAATGTGCAGTTGACAGTTAATTTGAGAGAATTTGAACAAGTTAACATTGACTGAGACATTTTGGCAGTTATTTTAATTCAGAAGGTAATTAAAATGAATCAATGGTTGGAGATATATTTACATATTTTTAAAATAAAGCAAAAGGGGGAGCATTAAGAAGGGGGTTCATCATAATCAGAAGAGTCTGAACATCTGCAAGACTGTGTCTGTGTGGCGGTGCAGATAAACAGTGTACGACTTTGCCGCGTGAATATCCACTCCTTGTTATTTGTTAACTTCACCTCTTCTTTCATTTCTTTCTATATTTTCACACCCCCCGCCAATCAAACATCCGCAGGAATATGATATTCAAAAGCATAAAATTTAAGAGCCCTTCTCTTTTTCAGACTACAAATAAAGCAACAGCGACCCAGCACAGAAAAGAGAGGTCAATAACTGAAAGTCTTTCGAACAATCAATGGAGGACGAGGTATCTATTCTTCAACAAGCAGTACATATGATCAAGCGAGAATTGTGCCGAAAGGATAAAATGGTATCTCTCTTGGATCAGAAATCTCTTTAAAATAGTTCGTGTTTTTTCAGTTTCGTTCTCACCCAGAAGAATTCCTAAATCATTGCGAGTGTGAAAAAGAAAGGACTAAAAGTATGAGTTGGTGAGAAAGATGAAAAGCAGTTAAACATGACATATGTCAGCGAACAAGAAGCAAGTTCTAGAACTGCTTCTACATTACATGAAATTAACTTAATTTGAAATGGTATATGTACTTCCGCACCATGTATATTCTTCTCTAAATATATCAATAATTCAAGTTGCCTTCTTTTGTTCATTAATTACTGTAAAATTTCATGTTAAGTACTGTTTGTGAATAATATAAACTCCTCCTCAAGCTAAGATGCCGAGCTACTGCACTCTGAATGATGTTGTTCATCAGTGTTCAGAATTGGATGATATCAAAACGGAAATCATATCCGATCGAAACGAACTTGAGAAGGAGAAATAAGGAGGAACCCTATAGCAAGAAGTCCATTATAACTTGAGAGTACAAATTTTCCCCATTCTTTTTAACTCTCCTCTTCTCTCACCTCTATGATACTAAACTCCAGCTTTTCTAATTAGAATAGAGAGGATCGTGGTAACAAAAAGTGCCCACACCAACCATCTTGACCTAAGAATGGAAAGTGGAAAAAGCAAGGAATCGAAATTAGGGTTTCTTACCAAGAGTGTTCTTGTTATTGTGCATCCAAACCTTAAGCACATGTCTCTTGACACAAGTCTCCGCACAGAATTGCTCCACCGCACCTTCATCGTGCTTCTGGATCCTCCACCCAACACGCTCCGCGAATGCCAGCATCTTCTCTTTCTGCTCCTGCGTGAACTTCGTCCTGTGCCTTTTCTTCCCTCCCCCGCCTCCGCTGCTGCTCGGATTCGACATGTCCTCCTCATCTCTAATCGGAGCCGGAGCCGGCAGGGCCAACGACCGCTGCAGCGCCATCGGCTGAGCCGTCAGGTGGTGGTGGAGGTACCCAGCAGCTGGCGGAGGCGCCCGATGGTACGGTGGGTACTGCTGGTGGTACTGGTAGTACGGCGGCGGCGGCGGCGGCTGATACTGGGTCAAGTCCCCACCGTCCATCTCCTTACGGTGGAAATTGCGGTGGCAGTTACAGGCGGCGCATTTTAGGGCGTCGAGCGTGCCTTCCTCTCCCGCGGCGATGAACTCTCCGCAGCCATCGACAGCGTGTGCACCGAGGCTTACGGCGTGGTTCTTTTGGCATTCTCGGTACCTGGCCGCCGCCGCCGGCTCAGCTTTAAGGCCAGTCGTGACGGCGGAGGCACCGCCCTCTCCTCCGGAGACGCCTACTTTGGACCTGGCGACAGAGTTGTTGGCCAGGGAGTTGTAAGCAGGAGGCGACACGGGGATCTCGATGTCGTCCTCCTGCTCTTCGTGCTCCTCAAATTCCATATCCGGCTCCACCTGTTTTAATTTGGTCTCGGAATGTTGGGGACGTCTTGTAATCTGCTTTGTGCTTCCGAGAGGGGAAGATCTACACGACCGGTGACCCAAAGAGAAGCAGTTTCACCCCGGGGGGAAAATATGTAAGAATGTATTTATAAAAAGGCGTATATTTAGTCTTCACTCGCTGCTTCTAATCCTACTATAATTAAAACAAAAGGGCCACAATTATATTGAAGAAGCAAGGCAGGGGCAGCGATGTTAATTGAAACAAGAGTGGTAGTAATGATTAAAATATATATGTTTGAGACAGAAGGAGGACATGAGAGAGAGAGAGAGAGAGAGAGAGAGAGAGAGAGGAAGAGGATGTGGTCATGAATATTTTCCCAGGCTGCAGAGGGAGGGAGGGGGGTCATTCTCTCGAAAGGCTTTCAAATACTTTCCATTCAATGCGTGTGAGTCTCTCTGATCTTACGTTTACTTTTTTACTTTGACCCCTTCTCTTTTTCTGCTTGTATTGAATTTGCACACTCACTCCCTGGATTGTGTGGGGAGAGAGAGAGAGATTGATTAGGGTTTAATTATACAAGCACACATTTGCGTGGACATATCTATTAATCCAAAACACGGCACCGTGACGGAATTAAACGTAGGTAGGGAGAAACATAGGATTAGGAAAGGACAAGCGAGAGAGTTGGATGGGAGAAATGAAGGGGGGTGGGTGTGTGTCGGCATTTGTGGGAGCTGAGGACGTGGCCTCCTCCTCCGACAGGAGGTGACGTCAGCCCCGGTCTGGTCCTGGGGGGTTTTTGATTGGGGTCAACTTTCTTTCTTTTCTTTCTTTCTTTTCTTTTTTTTAAATTTCGTGGCTGTCGTGAGGGTTGGTAAAATTGGGTACGGTGAGGTAACTCTCACGGTTCATGCAAAATTACCATGAACTTCCTTGCTGTCATCCTCCGGGGGGGCTTCCATGTGATGTAGACAGTCAGCTTTTCCCGACGCATTATCTTCTCAACCAACCCAACCCCCCATGCCTATCTCCCATTTAGGCATGGGCATTCTCTTCCCATGCCATTTTATCCATGTGTATTTTCTTCATATCTCTTAATAAGGACTCGAGTTATGAGTTTTGCCTGCCTGCTAACGAATACATATTCCAATATGTTTCATTCTCACCTGATGGCTTTCCATTTCTAAATAAAATCACCCAAAATTTAAGGGCTAAAGTATATATGATCAGAAACTTTCTATGTATTATCATATCATATGTGTTTGTTTAGATGTTAATTAATGGTACCGACTAGCTATATATTTAGAAAAATAAATTATCGGATACATGCATTGATTTACACGGAGTCTGTATTCAAACTTGGCTCTATATAATAAAAAAACAAAGAAAATCATGGAAAACAACAAGATGCATGATGCATGATTCTGCTGTGTGAATATATACAGCAAGTAGAGGAAGCAATTATGAGAAGCATTATTGTTGGAGACAAAGGGCGACCCAGGGACACATGATGGAAATAATTCGTAGGAAGAACCGAGGCATGATTTGGTCGCATCTTTAGAAACTTCAGGCGAAAATTTCCCACGCCGCATGCATCACACACACACACACACACTCTTTTCCGTTCACCACCAAACTCTAATACATGGCAGGCGAGCAATTTATCTGTATGTGTAGTACGATCGCGCATATCTGACTTCAGTTCTCTTTGTCACGGTTCCAGGTCTCGGAAACTATAAAATATTATAGATGCACGGCACCGGCCGATACAATATGTACCTTAATGACCAAGTCGAAGTGTCGTGCAAGTTGTACATGTATGCACGAGCATGACATTGAAGTGACAGAATATGTTGAATTAATAATAGCTGGTTAAGAAAAAGGAAACAACAGCGGAGTAAGAGGAACCATGTGGTGAATTATATGAGGAGTAGGAGGAGGAGGAGGAGGAGGAGTGATATGGAAGGAAAGCCACGTGGTTGTATTAGGGACGGTCACCAAAGGCCATGAAACCAGAACTACACTTCCTTCAACACGCAGCGATTTGATTCTGCAGCTTGCAGCTGCACTCCACTCTACTTCATTGCTCCACTCATTGCCCGCTGCGCTGATATAAATGATCGGGGTGTGCATATATACACATTCACGCACAGCGACGAAGAAGATCAAAATACGAAAAGAATCAAATTCTGACAGGTGAAGGAGCAAAATGATCCGTTGGAGATAGAGAGAGGCGAGTGGGATTGGTGGTGGTAAATGAGCGAGTGACAGCGGGGTTAAAAAAAGAGAAGTGAAAGTAGAAAAGGAAAATGAAAAGGACAAGACGAGGGAGTGGGGGCTCAGGCTCTGAGAGGTTGGTTTTTCCATTTCCATGCTTTGGATGATGACAGCCTTTTTGATGCTCATATAATGCACATATCAAAGTGGAAGCGCATTCTATTGTTCATTCATTTCACTGCGCCCGGGGGTCCCCTCCCTCTGGCCTCTCTCACAGAGGCCACAAGATTCAGTTCACAAGGTTTATTTATGAACTGTAATACACTAGTGCTGTCTTGTAAGGCTGTAATATGTTCCCCGTCTTCGCTTTAATCACTTGAGTCACGAATACATTTATGGAGGGCATTTTGGTGAATTGGAGGGAGTATTCGCGTATCCTAGGTGGTGGTATTCCTTGTAATTTGCGTATGACAGCCACGTGACTGTATAGTCTCTGGTTATGATGAGGGTAGTTGTCCATTAGCGATTTTGGGTTAGCCAGAATTTGGTAGTATTCCAAATTTTGTGTTTTAGAGCAAGACAAGCATAATTCATCCATGTGCCCCTCATTCTATTCTTGCTCTCTTCCCTCACCTCTCCCTCTCCTTCCACTTACTTGCGTGTCCCGTTTTGTCTATCCCTCCCTTTTCCTTTTCCTTTTCCTTTTCCTTTTCTTTCTCTGCTTTGTCTTTTTATCTCCTCCCAGTTCCTTTCTCCCCTTGCGCCACACCTGCTTCATAACAACGTAACCTCAACACTTCACTTTGCGTCTTCGTCATCCCTCTTTCTTCTCCCACGTTTCAATGATGATTAAAATTATAAGGGCACTGCCGCACTGGTGTTACGCCCGAAAAACTCCTTGTGCCTAAACTAACCAGGCCCTGGAAACCCGAATAATAGAATAGGAATAATGAAACTGGGCCATTTGATGTATAGCATGCGACTATATTCTCAAGCTAAACTTCGTGTCCCATTTTTCTTCAGACGACAAGTAATTTATTGTCCTTTTTTTTTTGGGTGGCCTCAATGGGTATATCTTTCATATATTCAAAAACCCTACAAAAAAAAATTGTATTAGACTTTTATTTTTCCTCCCTGATATATATGCCAAGCATGCTTTCAAAGTCTATTCCTGTTTCTTATTCCCATTCCGTCAAAAAGCCTTCAAATATACCAAATAGGCCTAATTAAATTCTCACGAGTCATGATCTCAGATTCTCCCCTATTCTCTCTCGATTCCAAACAATATTGCAAAAATTATATTATAACAATTTTTAATGTATTAAGAGTCCAATTAATTTATATATGTATGGGTGGGTGTTATGTAATCCTGAACAAAATGACTATGATAATATTGTCATGAATATTATAAGGATAGTGGATGTCCATCTTCATCTTCTCCCATGAAAATCCCACCATCATGAGAGTTCATTGCCTTCCAATGAAACTCCCACCATTATGAAAGTTGATTACCCTTTATTTGCTTTTATTATTCACGTAACCTTTGATGTATAAGACCATGCCTATAAATAGAGCATGTAATTTGTATTGGATGACACAATAATTTATAAGAAATTCTTTTATTCTCTTGTCTATATTTCTTCTCTCAATATCTTTATTTTCTAGTTGCTTAATTTTATAACAAGTTATCAACATGAGAACTCTAGTAATCCACAGATTTTGTAGCAAGGTTTCTTATTGCAAGGTAACTTTTATGTTCATATATGATTTGATCTATTTTCTAACCATTTGATCTTTTTAATCTTGTTTAATCTTAAATATCATCTAACTCTTGTCATATTTTTATTATAGCATCTATATGTCGAATTTTTCAAAACTTGAGCTTGTGGCTCTTGACATTATTGAAAAAAATTATCTATCTTAGGTATTAGATGTGAAAATCCATCTAGATGTCAATGGTCTTGGAGACACAATTAAAGATGGTAATCAAGCATCCAATCAAAATAAGGCCAAGGTCATAATCTTTCTTTATCACTATTCACATGAAGAGTTGAAAACTGAGTATCTGACTATAAAAGACCCTTTGTTCTTTGGAATAGTTTAAAAGAAAGGTATGACTATCAGAAAACTATAATTCTTTCAAAAGCTCATTATGATTGGATGCATTTACATTTATAAGATTTTAAATCTATGAGTGAATATAACTCTGCAATTTTTAGAATCAGTTCTCAATTGAAATTATACAGAAAAAAGTCACTAATGATGATACGCTAGAAAAAACATTCTTCACATTTCATGCATCTAACGTGCTCTTACAACAACAATATTATGAAAAAGCTTTTAAAAAATATTTTGAATTGATTTCTTGTCTTCTGTGGTTGAACAAAATAACGAGCTTTTGATGAAAAATCTTGAATCTTGTCTAATTGGTTCTACCCCCTTCCTTGAAGTAAATGTAGTGCCAAATGAATCAGCTTGGGGTTATAGCTGTGGTCGTGGCCATAGCTATGGACGAGGTCGTGGTCATGGTTGTGCTAGTACATCTTTTCACCAAAAGTAGACAAACAATGAAGAGAAACATAAGAAAGGAATGAGTGGGGATAATAATAATAATAATACCAAAAATTTGTGTTACCATTGTGGTGGTAAAGGTCATTAGTCACGTACCTATCATACTCTAAAACGTTTGATTGATCTTTATCAAGAATCAATTAAAAATAAAAGTAAAAACAAAGGGGCAAAGATAGAAATACATTTTGCTTTTGAAAAAGGTGATTCTGATTATAACGACATGGATGTTACTCATTTGGATGTTGTTGATTTCTTTGCCGATCCTAATGGAAGAATTAATCACCTAATTAGGGATGAAAATGTTCAGAAATAAATTTTTTAGATATTGATGTTGTTAAATTTTATAGTTAAGTGTCATTTTAATTTTCTTACATTGGAATACATAATTTACTTATAATATTTTTTTAGAGAACTTACTTATGATGTTGTTATTTTTCAATGAATAAAGTTTTTGTATTTCATGTTTTAATTATACATTTTTATTTTTTTAGTGAAGAATGAGTATTCCTTTGATTGGTACCAACAACAATAATGGAGATATGTATCTCATTGATAGTGTAACAACTCATACAATATTCAAAAAAAAAATTCTTCTTTGGTAATGCAAGAAGCCAATGTTCAAATTATATTCGAAAGTATAAAGATGATTGATAGCTTTCAAAGGACTAATATATTGTTGCCTGGAGGAACTAAATTGCACATTGATGGTGCATTTTATTCTACTAAGTCTAGTAGAAATTTATTGAGTTTTAAGGATATTCACAAAAATGGATACCATATTGAGACAACAAATGAAGAAAATAAAAAATATCTTATTATCATGAATTTAATTTCTTGTAAAAAGTGCACACTAGAAAAATTACATATCTTTTCCTCTACCTTGTATTACATATTTATTAATACAATTGAAATATATGCTATTGTAAACCAGAAGTTTGCAAATGGTAGTAAATTTAATGTGTATAGCATGACTGGTTAGGCCATCTTGGGTCAATTATGATGTGAAAGATAATCAAAAAATCATGCATACATTCATTGAAAGGTCAATAGATTCCACAATCCCATGATTTTTCATGTGTTGCATGTTTTGAAGGAAAGTTAATTATTCGACCATCACCAACAAAAATAGAAAATGAGTCTCTCATATTTTTAGAACGCATACAAGGTGATATTTGTAGGTCTATACACCCATCATGCGGATCATTTAGTACTTTATGGTTTTAATTGATGCATCAACAAAATGGTCGCATATTTGCTTGTTATCTTCTCGTAACTTGGCATTTGCAAGATTGCTTGCTCAACTTATTAGATTAAGAGCACACTTTCTTGATTATCCCATTAAAAAAATATGTTTAGATAATGCTGGTGAATTTACTTCACAAGTTTTTAATGAATATTGCATGTCTTTTAGAATTGATGTTGAACATCCTGTAGCATATGTTCATACACAAAATGGACCTATAGAATCACTAATTAAATGCTTACAATTGTTGCACGACTATTACTTATGTGATCGAATCTTTCAATTTCTACATACAATTTTACATGCAGCATCATTAATTCATATCAGACCAACAAGTTATCCTAAGAACCAACAAGTTATCTTAAGAGTTCCCTTTTAGAATTAGTCTTTGGTCAGGAACCTAATATTTCCCATCTAAAAATTTTTTAATGTGCAGTATATGTTCCAATTGCTCTATGACAACGTACTATGATGGGTCCACAAAGAAGGATAGGAATATATGTTAGGTATGAAGCTCCATCTATAATTAAATATTTAGAACTATCAACAGTAGATTTATTTACTACTTGATTTACTGATTGTCATTTTGATAAATCAGTTTTCCCAATATTAGGGAGAAAAAAATAAGTAGTTGAAAAAAAAATTAGTTAGAATGAATTATCATTATCTTATCTTGGTTCTCGTATAAAGCAATGTAAACTAGAAGTTTAAAAGATAATTTATTTATAAAATTTTACCAGGTGCATTTATTGACACAAAGAAAGTAACTAAATCACATATTCTAACTGCTAATGCTCCAATTAGAATTAATGTCCTAGTTAGACAGCCTGTTATTGCAAATGATTTTAAACCATACATAAAACATGGAAGGCCCACTGATTTTAAAGATAAAATTCTTCAAAAAAAAAAAGAAAAGGAGCTACAAACATAGATGGTTAGATCAAGGATAATCAAGAAGAGTAAGTAACTCACAAAGAGTCACTTGACACTACTAATATTTCAATTCTAAAATAAACTCAGGTACCTGAAATGTGTGAAAATAATGAGATCTCAATAAATTATATTATGAATGAAATACAATAGGACCAGAATGAAGTCAACATTGACGATATTTTTGCATATAATGTAGCGCTTGATGTAATAAATAATAATGAGGATCATGAACCAAAGTGCATTAAGAAATGCAAACAAAGAGATGATTGGCCAAAATAGAAAGACTTAATTGAGGTAGAATTAAAATCACTTGAAAAGTGAAATGATTTTAGTAGTCCATACATCTGAAGGTGTCAAGCCAATTTGATATAAATGAATTTTTATGTGAAAAAGAAATAAAAATGGTGAAATTGTAAGGTATGAGGCAGAACTTGTGGCTCAAGGATTTACACAAAGGCTTGAAATTGATTTTGTTGAAACATACTCACCAGTGGTGGATGCAACTACTTTTTGATATTTAATTAGCTTAGCAATAAGTGAAGGATTTGATTTGTGTCTAATGGATGTTGTTACAGCTTATTTGTATGGTTCACTTGGTAAAAGCATGAAATTATAAATCCTTGAACGATTCAAATTTCCAAAAGCATACAATTCAAATTCTTGAGAAAATTATTCAATCAAGTTAAATAAATCCTTATATGGATTGAAACAATCAGGGCATATGTAATATAATAGACTTAGTGAATAACTGTTGAAAGAAGGATATAAAAATTATCCAATTTGTCCTTGTATTTTTATGAAAAGATTTGGAAAAGAGTTTGTTATAATTGTTGTTTATGTTGATGACATAAATATCATTGGAACACCTAAAGAGCTTTCAAAAGCTATAAATTGCTTAAAGAAAGAATTTAAAATAAAAGATTTAGGAAGAATAAAATTTTTTCTTGGATTGCAAATGGAATATATGAATAATGAAATTTTTTATATCAAGAAACTTATACAATAAAAGTCTTAAAAATGATTTTGTATGAATAGATTACATCCGTTATGTACCCCAATAGTTGTAAGATCACTGAAAGTAGATAAAGATTCTTTTAGACCTCGAAAAGATGATGAAAAACTACTTGGTCCAGAAATACCATATCTTAGTACAATTGGAGCACTAATGTATCTTGCTAGTCACATGCGACCTGATATCTCATTTGCTATTAACTTCTTAGCAAGATACAGTTCTTCACCATCATAAAGGTATCGGAATGGTGTCAAGCATATTTTTCATTATCTTAATGGTACTATAAATATGGGATTATTTTATTTCAAAGTACCTAAAGCTAACCTTATTAGTTATGCAGATGATGGATTTTTATGCGATCTTCATGTTGGTATATCACAGACAGGTTATTTATTCATATATGGTAGCACGACCATTTCATGACGATCCATAAAACAGACATTGTCAACCACATCATCTAATCATACAGAAATTTTAGTTGTATATAACACGCAAGTCGAGAATGTGTGTGGTTAAAATCATTAATCCATCACATACGAGCTACTTGTTGTTTGTCTTTTAATAAAATGATCCCGACGATCATATATGAAGATAATACTGCTTGTATTGCCTAATTGAAAGAAGGGTATATTAAAGGGATAGAATGAAACATATTTCACCAATTTTTTTTCCACGCACGATCTTCAAAAGAATGGTGAAATTAATATCCATCAAACTCGTTTCAAAGAAAATTTAGCTGATATGTTCACCAAGTCACTTCCTGCTAAAATATTTGAAAAGCTTGTTCATGATATTAGACTTTACATACTAAAAGATATCAATTGATGTTGTTAAGAAGGAGAGTTAATACGCGCTGTACTCTTTTTTTCTTGTTTAAGGTTTTTTTCCATTGAATTTTTCTAGTAAGGTTTTTAATGAGGTAGCATTGAATAGCGTATCAATGAATAATGTACTTTTTTCTTTTGCTAGTTTTTTACCAGAGGGTTTTTCCTAATTGAAGTTTTTAATGAGGCACATTTTTATATAATGAATATCCAAGAAGGAGTGTTATGAATATTTTAAGGATAGTAGATGTCCATTTTCATCACCTCTTCATCTATATCTTCTCTCATGAAACTCCTACCATCATGAGAGTTGATTGCCCTCCTATAAAACTCTCACCATCATGAGAGTTGATCACCCTTTATTTACTTTTATTATTTGTGTAACCTTTAATGTGTAAGACCATGCCTATAAATAAGGCATGTAATTTGTATTAAAGGACAAAATAATTCATAAGGAATTCTCTCATTCTCTTGTCTCTATTTCTCCTCTCAATATCTTTATTTTCTAGTTGCTTAGCTTTATAACAAGCATTTTTTTTATTATTAAGGGTTACTCTTGCTCATCAATTTTACTCGAAAAGTCACTAGGGATTTCTAAACTTAACTATGAATCAATTTTATCTCAACTTTAAAACTCCTTGTCATTTTCTCATTGTTGTTATAAAATATTTGAGTTAAGGATGTTTACTAATCATTCAAATAAAAGTTGAGAGACAAACATACCCTTAACTAGATAAAAAATATTTTAAAAATAATGGAACCCACTGATAACTATCTAAAGTTAAATCTTTTTAACATTAAGGTGATGAAAGAAAGAATCTTTAATATTGCAGGATAGAATTGATCCATAATTAAACTTATAATTTCTAGTGACTCATCAGATAAAGTTGAGGGATAAAAAAAATCATTAACCATTTTTTCTATTGACTGAGAATATAAAGAACAATACATATCACTAATTAATCTACTTATGCTCTACCCTTCCGCATAACTTTTTTCCGGACAACATCGGGCGACATACAATCTCTAAGCAGGCCCAGAGTCTCGTCGACCAATCTTCACTCCTCAGTCCACCGACGAGTTAAAATGGCCTTACGAGTCCAATTAACTGGGCCTGTCTTCCTGTCAGTTAGCGCCCACCCTCATAACTTCTTAACACGAGACCCATTCACATGCACGACATCTTAACAAACCCAAAAACAAAAAAGATGAAAAAGAAAAAAATTGGAGGGAGGAAGAAAACATAAAGCTGGAAGGTTCATTGACATTTTGACTCTTGAGAAACTTGAAGGCGCCAATAACGGAGGCGCCCCACTAAAATTGAGATTCATAGCCACGTGCCTACTGCATGTGATCCTTCCATATTTATTTCTTTTCTTTTTACAAATTTTTTATTGTTAATCCTGTCCATTAATCTAAACTCAATGATTGCCAGTCTATAGTATAACACTCTCAAATGTAAATTAGAAGATTGGCCTCTGTTCTGGTGAAGTGTAAATGGAAGATTAATGTTGAGGCAGCAAGCAAAGGCAAGGATAACGTGAAGTGGGTTAAGATGCTTATACGGAATTACTAACTAAAAATAAAAGAGCAGATACATGCAGCAATGTGCAGAAATAAGAATAACGGGACGACATCGCCGCGCGATTGCCATTCAGAAGGGAAATTGGCCTAATTTATTTGTTAACTAAAAGTCCATTTAATCTACTGATGAATGCAGAACGCTGAGAAATGAATGTAGCGATTCCCATCCACGGAAAACATCAGATACAAAATCAGTCGTGATCGTCCCGTGATTTTTATTGAAGAGAGTCATGACGTTCTCCATTTTTTGAAAAAAGACATACACAGACGAGGTCGGTCTGTTTGGTCTTCACTTCTCTATTTATTTATACAAGGAAAGGCAATACATGTTAGATGCGTGAGAGATTCACGTAGTATGCATTGATGATTGATGACGATGTCAGCGTCACCGCCCCGGCCGAGAGGGACCATCCCTCCACGTTGACCATCATGGCATTCATAAATATGCACACATGAAGCTCAACCAAGGTACGTACAATTAACAATCAGGGTGTATTCCAAGGTACTAGCACAAACGCTGATGCTGTCGCGGCATGGCCCGGGAAATAGATGCAAGGCCCTGCTGCAGATTCATAATGTGTCCAATTAATTAATTTGGAGGATTAATACTAGCCGTATCACTAATTAAAAACGTGCTTGGTTGTTAATCTAGCTGGCTGTGAAGTGGCTGCTGCTCTTGCGGCTCGTGTAATCCAGGCCGTGAAGTGAACTTTGCAAAACCCTCCGTGGACATGGACCTTGATCTGTACAACCTCCTCGCAGTGCCCCCCGCATTCCCATTCGGCATTGATCTCGACCTGGACACTGCATTGCAAGCTTCACTCCTCTCGTTCTCTTGCTCCACACTGCCCACGCTCGACACTTTCCCGTTCCTTCTGCTTCCCCCTCTCACTATTCTTCCCACTTCCTCGCTCCGATCGCCCAATTCCTGGCTATTCTCCTCCCGCCGCCTCAGGCCTCTCCATAGGGGCGTCGCCTCCGCCCTCTTCCTCACTTGTTCCAGCCACTCCACCGCCTCCCTCATCGACGGCCTCTTCTCAGCCGTCGACCTCACGCACCTCGCCGCCAGCGTCCCCAGATGCCTTATAACCGCCATGTCTGACGGCCTCCCGATTCGCCGGTCACAGATTCCGAGAAACTCCCCGCGCTTTATCAGGGGCACGGCCCAGTCCACCACGGAGGGCGGGCTGTAATTCAAATCGATGGCGTTCCTGCCGCTGATAATCTCGAGCAACAGGATCCCGAAGCTGAACACGTCGCTCTTTGTGCTCAGGTCCCCGGGAGCCAGGTAGCATGGGTCCAGGTATCCCATCGTCCCCGCGGGTGGCGTGCATTTCATCCGGACGTCCTCTACGTGTCCCCTCAATGCCAGACCGAAATCGCCCAGCCTCGCCTTCCCCTTCTCGTCGATCAGGACGTTGGACGACTTTATGTCCCGGTGAATCACCGGGGGATTCGACGAGTGAAGGGCCAGCACGGCTTTGGCAACCTGCAGAGCGAACCGAACCCGCCGGCTCCAACTGGGCGGTCTGGCGGTGGAGTGCAAGGCATCGTAGAGAGAGCCGTTGAGCATGTATTCAACGACAATTAGCTGATTGCCGTTGGAGTCGGTGCAGAATCCAATGAGGTTGACGAAGCGGCGAGGATTTCCAACCTGGGAGAGAATCTCGATCTCGTTCTCTGCGGGGCTCGTACAGCTAGCACAGCCGGTGCAGTTGGTGGAGTGGTTGCGGAGGTTTGTGACCCGGGACTTGGAGAACTTTGTTCTTTTGACCGCGGCGACGAGCTTGCCGTCGTCGAGGGTTGCTCTGTAGACACTGCCATGGCTGCCTTTTCCCAGGAAGCTGTCTGCGGAGAATCCGCCAGTGGCAGCGAGGATCTCCGAGTAGCGAAACTCCCTGATCTCTGGGAGCTTATGCTTCTGGGTTCTTCTGCTGGTTCTATTGGAGTTCTTCTTCTTGAGGTCCCAGTAGTGGGAATCACAGGTGGCAATTGCAGTTTCAGCGTTGCAAGAGAGGAAGCCCATGATTATTGAGGTGGGTAGGCAGATTCGTGCGATAAAGGGAAGGGGTGAGAGATGAACGAGGGAGACATGACTGGAACGGGAGAGTTAAGAGGTTCGAAAGTCGTAAATAAATGATTTACAGCTTTGGGGAGGAAGATGTGAATTGAATCGGAGTCGGGACGCCCGCATCTTTTGAATTTTGCTTTCTGATATTTTAATGTTTCCTACATGCAAAGGCGTGCTCAGTTCTCGATCCGGCATATTTGTGCTCCCACTTTTCTTTAATTAAATTAATGAACCCTAGTGTCATTCATTGGACCAAAAGTCTTTTTTACTTTCCTTCTTTCTTCTCCGTGTTCTCTCCCTTGGCCCCTTTTTCTCTTTTCTTTGCGAACATCAAGCCTTCTTTTTCTTTTCTTTCTCTCTTTTTCTTGCTTTACATTAATTGAAATGAAGCATCATTTTCTCCAATCACACAAGATAAACACTGATTTATAACTTTCACAAAATTGTACCTTTTTTGAAAATTCACTCACCATTAAAAATGCAAAAAAAAAGAGCAAAAAAAATTACACAGAACTAATAAATAAAATATAGGGATTAAGAGAATTAAAAAAATTACGTGGAATATAAAAAAACTTGCACATGCTGTTCTTCACTTATAAAAACAAAATTACTAAGCCTTTTTTTTGGGTGCTTTATAGTAATTTGAAATGGAGCTTCGTTCTTTGTCATCGAGTAATCTAAATAAAAATTTAAATGGCTACCATCCAAGAAAAAAGTAGTGATTGGTGGCGTAGTCTCGCCTTTGACAATTATTAATTAATTAACCTAATCTTCATTGACTATTGTTTGAACCTTGATGCCCAGATTTGAAATCGCGAGCAAATAATGATTTAATATACGTGATTTTCACAATGCCCGCCATCGAAATACATGTAGGTAGGGACATCTCAATCAACCGAATTGCTCCCAGCATGGGTAAAGTCATCCATTAGGACATATAGATATTACAACATAATTGGGCAGAGGAATATAATTGACTAATTATAGCTCGATATTATTAATTGGCACGCACGAGCAGTAACTACGTGTTAATAGTCGACCACTTGAGCTTTAAAATTTGATTGAGTACAAATAAGAGAGGGAGAGAGAATCAGCTGCGAAACCGTGATGTCATAGTGGTATTCGTTCCTTAAATAACTGGAAACATCTCACACGTCTTGCTTTCTTTCAATGTAAAGTATAAACGCAAAACACACATGGGGAGTAAAAGCATGACCCAGGGACAAAGAAAGGGGAAAGGATAATATTAAGATGCACAGTAATAATAATGAAACAAAAAGTGATTGTATTATGGTCCGAATCATTATTTTAATATTTTTTGCTAGGAAATGGTAGTGAGGTGGGATCGGTGCGGTGGTGTCACAGAGTGAGTAGGGACAGAGAATCTACAGTGGCGTGGCTGAGAATCTGCCAATATGGTGGGTGCTTTAGTTTTGGAACTTTGAGCCTTCCGTTCCCTTGACTCAGTTTCCTGTTGACGGTATGGCCCTTTGGATCTCTCGCAATCCTCAGAGCCACTCTACACAATCACTTGGACTTTCCCCATATGCCATAGCTAGTCCATCCAACAAGTTAGGTGCACTTCTGCACTGAAGAAGCTACCTGAAAACCTGACAGTGTCCTAAGTAAGCGATTTCATTCTCGAAACAACTTCTCTACCTGTGGGTCCTTGATTTATTACACTCGCCAATAGTTCGTCCCTGCTTAATTTGAATCAATCAAACCTACTTATCCACGGCAGTTTCATATATTAACCTGTCGAATCATGGCTGAATTATCCCACAACCAACGTTCGAATTTTCACTGGAAAGAGTGTTTACATTTAGTACATAATTCGTATTTCAAATTAGATTATTTTCAACGAAAAGATACCTATAAATAATAATTATAAATATTCATGCTTCCATTATTTCCAACTCATGATATCGTCATGTTACCGTAACACTTTTAGTAATTAGTCCTGGGCAGTTGGCCCTTTCTGGTGTAGGCAATAATAAATGCATGTCCCTAGGAATGATTAGTTCGTGTGATCAATCAAAACCAATAAAATTACATGCCTAAAATATTTGATTTTACGGGGAGGAACGCGAACAAACTTTTCAGATCGTTCGTGTGAGAGAGAGAGATGATGATCAATCAATGTGATACTGCATGTTGATATGGCAACGAATTTCAATGCTCATGTACGAGGGTGATGAAATTTGGACTGTTTGAATTTTAATATAAACATTTTAGATTTAAAGGTTATAATTTTATTTTTATTTAAAAAAAACTTTTAAAATTCTAAAAAAAATCTACTTTATTACCATTCCAGCTGGACAACATATATTTAATTTGAATGGTTCAATTTAATATTAAAAATTTTAAAATTTTTATAAATTGGCTAAACATATATGCTCTAGACAATTTAAATTTAAAATTTTAACTCACAGCTTTTTTTTAAATTTTTTTTGAAGTGTCACTTTGGAGATTAGTTTTATTTTTAATATGAAGTTCATCAAAATAAAATTTAAAAAAATTAATATTAAATGTAGGCTGTTTAAAATACATCTGGATAGTTAATTCATAATAATTATAAAAATTTATTATTTTTAGTTGGACCATCCAAATTAAATATATATTATCCAAATTAGTGACAAAGTAAATTTATTAAAATTTTTATTTTAATAAAAATAAATTATGTTTATATTAAAATTTAAATGATTCAAATTTCATCACCATGATGAGTATCATGGTGCTCATTGGGGAGATGATCTCTTGATGAAATATTAAAAGTAATAGGCAAACCTCTCCCAACTTACTCATTTTCATTATATTTTTTTTTTAAGGTTATTAAATATACAGTTAAGAAATGCAACAAAAATATAAAAACATGGTCTCATTTAATGCTTATAAAACCATTATTATAACAATAAGTGGTAAAATACTCTATGAGTGATGAAAAATTGATACATATTGGTTATAGAATAATTATTAATTATTAATTTATCTAAATTTCTCAATCTGAATTAATGATATAGCTTCTACATTGAAAAACGAGGGAGTAATATATAAAACATGCGGGGAAGATCGATTTTTTTTTTAAAAAAAAAACATGGGGAGGAAGCGATAGAACTTTTGAGGTTGGACGATATAGGATGATTATTGAACGAGCAGGACATGTCGTTTTGGTGATGTGCCGTTTGACAATAACCCCATCTGGAAGGTATTGGAGGTGTCACGAAAAAGGGTTGTAGAGGAAAACAGTGTGGAGGTTGAAAGCGGGAATAGACCAAAAAAAAAAAAAAAACGAGATTAAGCATGCATTATGGGCAGTGAGTCGGCGCTCAAGGTCTAATCACGCCATGTCATGGCATTAATGCGGTCGGTGGGTGCAACCCTTTTTATTTTGTGATGGGTTTAGTGTTGGAGGCTTACCATTGGCCCTCACCGTCCCTGCTGTCATTCCTACATTCCCATCACTCCGAGGACCAAATGTTGGGCCTCTGAGTTCCAGAGGGAAGGTTGAGGCCTTGAGGGTCCATTTCAGGTGACAACTCTGTACATATATTTGCTACACCCAATCTCTCTCTCCCTCTCTCTCTCGGGCTTCGAAAGAAAAAGAAAAGGAAAAATTAATTTTTGAAAGCAACATGTGAGCTCTCAAACATTCCCATGGTTTTTAAAATAATAATAATAAAGCTTCTGTGCGCAAGGGGACACTGGGCGGGAGAGGAACTACTAATGGGTCCCTTCTTCAATCCATGAAATGTAGATAGAAAAAAGGAAGGGAAGGGGATACCCTAATAAAATTTAATCATAGATCATAGATGTAATGTAATTTTGGAAGAAAATAGAATATTGATGATATAGAAAGAATGGGATGAATGTTTGGAAGGGGAGCCAGAGCCGTGGTGAGGACTCGGCAGGTTGTAAAATGGGAGCATCACGAGGGCAAATGACAGGACCGGACACGACGTGATTCCATATGAAAGGCCAGGCATGTCCGTACTCTGTCAGTAAATAACGCATTTTCCTTCCTACAACACCCCCCGCCTTCTTCATTATTACATCTTCTGCCATTCCCCTTCTTCATTCCCACAACACGTCACTCAATGCACAATGATTGGGCGGTCCATCTCACAGGTCTCTCTTATTTCGCTAACGAGCCCTCTATCATCACCACCAACATTAAGATCGCCTACTCCTTGTTCCTCCTGCACCCGCAAATAAATAAATCTCCAATTAACATTTGTGTATGCTCCTGCTATCACCTGCAGGTTTGACGCTCGACAAATTTATGCCTCCTAATTATTTAACCATTGTCTCTATGATACAGTTTCTTGGTGGTTATTTTAAAATCATTACCATACTCTTTACCCATAAATTGGTCAGAAGGACGTGTTTTCCCTTTTTGTTTCGGATAAAAGGGCATTTACTTAAGGACATCAATAACATCGTTCATATTTTAAATCAGATTATTTTTACCTTTGATTTTTTTTTAAAAAAATGCAATTTCTTATTCGTGAAATAAACTGGGCCGACCAGCAACCAGGTCATGAGCTACTCTTCAATGAATGGTGGCAAATCTATATCTATACACTGCCTCGTTGTTTCCTATAAAAATAATGAATGCTTCGTTAAAATATTAAAATGATATAATTATGCTAAACTAATTATTCATTTGAAACCTGGAGTACTATTACAAATTAAAATCCAAAGCAAATAATCGTACAGTCGCCAAGTCATGATCAGCACGAGCACGACACTGACCAGCATTGATATTTGATATGCAATAATGGCAATCCATACGCTTGTTTGGCAACTGGCGAATAACCTTCACTTAATTTCCATGCAACTATTTACCACTCCTTCTGTTTTCATTTACCAAAGAAACTATTACTTTTAATTTATTTTTTATATAAATAAAATTATATTTTTTAATAAACATTTATTATAAATTTTTAAAATTATCTTTCATAATTTTATTATTCATAGTCATAAGAAACAATTAATGAAAACTTAATTAGCACAATTAATGAAGGATATTGTAGTCTAATTCTTTTATTTTCAAACACAATTAACATAATTAACGAATTTTTTTAAATTATGTGATACAATTTTTTATTTTTACAAATAAAAATGGAGGGAGTATAATTTAAATATCCCAATGTCGCACGAAGCAGGGATTGAATAGTTCCAACTTACACGTTCATGTGAGATTATCGCAAAATTTATGGGGTACCAATCGAAGTTGATTGAGCAAAAACAGATATAATGTACTCCCCCGATCCCGATCCCGATCTCACTGGTAGTACTATTTTCTAATGTTATCTCTCTTATAAATTTATTAGTTTGTCTTATCATATCTTGTATATTTTTTTTCCTAATTTTCAATAGATATAAAATTGAAAAAAATAATTTTAACATATATTTAATTTGTTAACTGCAATCCTTAATTTTGATAAAATAGTTAAAAATGGCTTGTAAGATGCACTTAATGAGAGATTTTACATCACTACATGCCGTGGAATTTCTGAAGCCCAAAAAAGGTTTAAAAAAAAAGAGAGAGAGAAAAGGAAAAGACGAAAAGGTAAATGGATCGTTTTCAACACGCACATTGCCGAGTCAACTTATTCCACAGAATCCCTGGCCTTGAGAGACATGCTTATTATTACAATATCGTTTCCTAGGAATCGGAGCAATCTCCACTCATGCCTCAAATCAAAAACACGCAAATATTCTCCAACGGCAAAAGCATGATTAAGCATATATGGAATCGCAGCGACTGGTGTGAAGATGAACAGAAGCTCCGAGTCAGTGACTGATTGATTCTGCGTGTCGTCAACTCGAATGATGAACGGAAGGCCCAAAGGGCCGAGTTCAGAGCGCGTTTTCGGGTTAGATGCTTCCACCGACTTCACGAAAACCCTCTCCCCACTTTTTCTCATGCAAAGACGTGTTTCCTGGGCAATCCTCCCGCACACGTCCCTTCCTTCGTTTTCCTTCTCTTCACTCTCAGTTCTACTTCCAGCCCCACACCTTAATTATTCCCATCACTCTCTCATTCATGCTTACCATTTTTGCTATTTCATGCTTTGCTTTCTCTCCTTTCCAAAGAAGATGCCGTCCCGTTTATTGCAAACACTGCTATTCTCACACATTGATTGGGTCCTACTTTCTCTTGCTAATTTTGGCCATTTTTTGATCTATAACTGTGTTTCTGTACATTGTATTATGGGGGCAAAAGTATTGAGAAAAACCCACAAGAGAACAGGAATCGTGGAGGTTTTTCTGTATTCTTCTCTGATAAAACACTGTTCATGGAATTTAACTGATGACCTCTTCTAAAAGCTTATATCTTCTGACCTTGTTCCTGAAAACCTGTTTTGTGATCCCATTTCTGTTGGTCTTATCCTCCGATTTGCTCCTCCTCGGCCTTTCCTCCAGATCGCCGTTCGTGATGATCCTCTTGCGGGTCGAAACCAATACCGGCGGCGATGTGGGAGGTGGGGACTTCACCTCCGGCGATCTCTGTTTCCTGATGACGGGTTTGCTCAGTTGGATTGCCCTCTTGTTTCCAATAAATTGAGCACCGTGATCGATACCGTTCTTGGCCTTCTTGCTGCTGCTCTCGCCGGCGGTGTTGCCACTGTTATCCTTGAAAGACGAGGAGGAATTAGAAGAATTGGGGGACTTGTCGGCGACCGGGTCGGTCTGAATCAAACACCAATTACAAGTGGCATAGAACCGGGCCTTGGGGAACAGACTACTGCAGTATCTGCAAAAAATGGGGAAAGTACTAATTAAGAAATGGAAAAAAGAGACAGGAGAGAGGGAGGATTAGAGGGATGAAGAAAGAAGAGGAAGGAACCTGTGCTGAGATCTGAAATGACAGAATTTGCACTGGAAGAGTTGATCAGAGAAGCCAGGATCACCGCACATGCAACACTCAGGGATAGAGGCGTCGCTGCGTTTGATGGCCATGGCGTGATGAATTGAGGGTGGTGGAGAGAGAGAGAGAAGGAGAGAGATAAATAGGGGAAGGAGAGGGAGGAGGAAGGCCACAGAGTGTCCCAACACACAAAACCAAGTTGGATGGTTACGTGGGGGGATATATATAAATACATGGGCCGGACTTTCCGTGTTTGCCAACTTTGTTTTCTGCATACACTCCGCAGTTTCGTGTCCCCTTTTCTTAATAATCACAGCCACAGATATCGCTACGTTCTCCCCTCCCTAGCTGTCTTGTTTTTTTTTTTTTTTTTAAATAGGTCCCACTCATGGGGTGTGGGGACTGCACATGTGCAGATCGAAGGTAGTCAAGAGAGAAATGAGAATGGTAGATGAAGAATGAAGGAAAACAGGAGAAGCTTAGTTTGTAATTGTGCGCGCTCGCGCGAGTGTTTTGGAGGGGTACGGTGTTACATGTGGAAGCCACCACGCTTTCCACATTGGATGGTGTGTGATTAAGAGTATCTAAATGTGTCAACCCATGAATGTTGCCCCTAATTCTAGAAGTCTTCTAAACACCCCACACCTCCCGGTACAATGCTTCTTCTTCCCATGCATCTTATCCACCCTTGCTTTGCTTTGTCGTCCTCATTCTTCCCTCTGTCTTCAACTCCAAGCAGCAACTTCGCTTTTTTTACTCGATTTTTTAATCTACTTTTTACAGTTCAAATGCCTTTTAACTTCATATAACAGCCCCCTCTCCTTTTATTATAGTGGCATTGCATAGTAGTTAATCGTGTATGTATATCACCTGAATACACAATTAATGTCTCCTCATCGCCTTTTTAACAAAGCCATGTGGATAATATTTAAAATTTAATAATTTAAAATAATTTATTTTTTATAATCTACATTTCTTTAAAAAAAAAACAATGTGGATAATTTATTCATGTCTTTTTTTAAAAAAAATGACGTGAAAAGTATTTATAAATTAATAATTTAATATAAATTTATTTTTTTATAATACATGTCACTATTTTATGAAAGCAATGTCTAAAATGTTCAAAAATTAATAATTTAAAATAATTTATTTTTTACAATCAAAGTCATTTTTTTTAAAAAAAGTAATATTGATAATCTTACATATTCAATACTTATTTATAAAATTGCCACTGTCTCTATTTTTTATGTCACTTTTACAAAAATTGACATAAATTGAAGGATGTAAAATATATATTTTGCAATATAGTAGGTGCGACGCATGTGAATCAAATTTAAAAATAAACTACAATTTGCAAATATTCAATCACAAATATTTACTTGGAAGAATCAAAACTTATGTAAACCTTTGAAGAACAATGGAAGGGGGAAAGAAAACTTCCAAGAAAAAACACAACTATATTTTTGAGAGAATTAACGATTCACTAATTGGATATCCCTCACTTCTCAATCCAATTCTCACAAAACAATCTCTTCGAGTTGATTATTAAAAGATAGCCTGACTTTTAATCATCCAATCCTCAAAAATTAAATTTCATTCCATTCAATTTAGTCTCTTAAACAAATACACTGATGCACACATATGGGAGTATTCATGATCTAAAATTTTTTTGCTACAAAAATCAAGTAATTTATCATATATAAGTCTAATAATGTCTTACCGAATTGTAGGAGTGGTTTATGTGGAGTTATATAGATGAAGGAGTGTAGGCGAATCTAAAAGGAGGAGGAGTACCTAACACACAACGCACCCCCAACACGCGCGCACATGTACACACACACACACACAGAGAGAGAATGATACATGTGTCATATACAAAAGACAAGAACAAAACAAAATATCCAAGAATGAAGTTTTCTATTATGTTTTAAGGGTGTGGGCTTGGTTCTAATAACTTTATCAACTTCATTATTTAGGCCTGAGTAGATATCTTGGGCTTTATTCTTAACTCCCCCCACAAACAAGAAGGTATGTCTACTCAAAGTTTGTGATTTAGATAGGTAAATTGAGGGTGATATAGAGGTTTGGTGAACAAATGTGCATTTTGCTCATAAGAAGGGACATAATTAACTTGAAGTTGACTTGCAAGAACTAAATCACGTACATAATGAACACCAATCTCTATATGCTTTGTTCTAGCATGATAGACTGGATTCTCTATCAATGCAACTACACTAATGTTATCACACCATATAACTAGTGTTTTAAGTTTAAGAACCCACAGTTCTGACAAAAGTGAAGAAATCCAGGCAACCTCAGAGGCTGTGTTAGCCAATGCTTTATATTAAGTCTCAGTGCTTTGATCTAGATATTGCATGCTGTTTTTTAAAACATCAAGAAACCAATGACTTTCTAAACATAGTATCCTATGACTAACCTTTGATCATTTGGACAAGCTACCCACTTTGTGTTTAAGTAGGCAGTGATACACAGCTGATTAAATTGTGAGAGGAAGATGTAACATCTTGATTTTTTTTTATATGATAAAGAAATTATGGAATTTAGGTTTTGAGAAAAAAAATAATAATAATAGAAATTTATATTATTTGAGGTTATTTAGAAATAATATTATGGTTAGGTATTTAATTATGAATTTAAAAATTTAAATTTAAAACCACATAAGCAATATTTAGTTAAGATATAATACATAAATAATTTTTTTTATGTATGTGTTAAAAAAAAGAGAAGGTAGAAGGAACAAAAAAAGGGGGGTGGAAGGTTGTTGTTTCTAAGTCCCACATTAGTTAGATGAGGGAAGAGAAGAGGTGCCTTCATGTATAAAAAGGAGGGGGTGTGTGCATTAGGAAGCATGAGAGGCTAAGATGTAATTTAGAGAAAATTGCAACTTTTGGCCCAAAGGTTTGAATAATTAAATTCAAACTTATAGTTTTTTTTAATATAATTTTGGGACTCACAATTCCATTTTTATATTATTTTTCTCTCTTCCTCTCACGTTGCTCGGCGTTTTCTCGCAAGGGGGGATTATTTTCTTTTTCTTCAGGTATGTTTTAACTTTCCTGTTTAGATTAGCATTTAAAAATTTATTTAATTACAAAATTAATTTTGTAGTTATTTTCTAAATAATATTAGCTTTCTAGTGATATGATTATTTTGTAGGATAGAGTAAATATTTTGATTAGGATTTTTCTATAGGATAGTTAATCTGATGATATAATATATTAAAAATATAGGTTAAAATTCTTAGGGATATAAAAAAATATTATAGAATATTTTTTTTAAGGTTGAAACTCATGTTTAAGAATTTTTGAGTTAAAATCTAGATCTATATGGTTGAATTTATGTGGAATCTGAGACGTAGGGATAAACCTATGATTATTAAATATTTATTTAAGTATGAATAAGTATTTTTAAGGTTATAGAAAGGTGATTTGAGACTTCAGGATAATTTTAAAAATTTTAATTTATTTTTGGATGAATTTTTAGAATATAGAAGGATGAAATTGTGATACTAGAAGTGAATTGAGGATAAAAAAAAATAGTTCATTAGGGTACGAGAATTTTAGAAAAGAATTTGGAAAGTTAAATGAGGCATAAATCTTAAATTAGTGTTAATATGGACTATAGATCTAAGACTTTCTAACTCTTTAAATTAGAGTTATTTATTTTAATGTAAAATTAATATATAGTATTGTGAAATAATTATGTAGATTATATTGACAAAGATAGTGGTGAAAAAGGAGTTGTGAAGGGGAACTTGTTATTCAAGACACAAGGTAACCATTATTAATGTGTTGTGATGAGTGTGTTTGTGAATGGTTATGTGTTGTTTTGTTGTTTGGAAAAATTATGAATTATTGAAAATAAATACTGTATATACTTGTTTGAAATTATTGCCAAGTGGGTTAAAAATTTATTTTTGTTTATCATGATGAGATATTATTGTTCGGATATATTTCTGTTTGGATATTTGAATGATGCATGACTTGTCAGGGTATTTTAATGTATGGTGTTAATGGAAATTTCTGTTCGGTTAATTATTATCACATGGTAAGCCCTCATTGAACCCAATGAGTGGCGTGTCGCTTGGTCCAACTCACCTTTGGCCTGGTGATTTGGCGTCCGAGCATGGCGAAAGGAGGATATAAGGTGCAGTCATGCAAATTAAATACTTGTTCGGTTTGTTTGAAAGTATTGTTCGGTTAAATGTTTTGTGTGCCCACTTAGCAATCGCATGATTAGTTACATCCGCAAGCATCATTACATATTAATTTTTGGTTACTGGGACTTTTAAGTCTCATTCCCCGTGGTTAACATTTTTACAGGAGCGAGTCCGGCCGAGAAAGCACCAGAGGTGTAACTATGGTGTATGAGACACCATCTTTTACGTTGCCTCTTATTTTGGATTATACAATGTATCTTGTACCAACTTAGGACATATCTTCTTTGTGAAGCATGTAAACTCTAATCCTTTTTATTAAAAGTATTTATTTGACCAAGAGGATTATGTTTGTCTCTCTTGATTCATGACCTAATTTAAATATCATGCCATGAGGATCCTGACTGTCCCTCATGGTTCTAATTGCTTTTTTGAGATATTTTAAGACCTGTGGTATATTGTCTTGGATGTATCATGGTAGAAATTTTTCTACCATGATAATGGTTTTAATAATTTGTGAAAAATTGGTATGTAAATCTGAGGGCGTTACAGAAGATACCTGTACAAGCAAAACCTTTAAGATATTTGAAAATGCATTTGACGTCTTTCCAATGCTCAGATGTTATCTATTAAGAAATTGACTCAGATGATTGACAGTAAGGAAAATATCTAGCCAAGTGTCAGTTAGATATTGTAAAGCTCCAAGTGCACTTCTGTAATTTGTTACATCCTCTATTCCTTGTCTACCAGTGGCATCCAGGATTTTTCCACCTGTCATGGGAGTGCTATATGGTGTAACATACAACATGTCATACTTTTTCAATAGATCTTCAATGTATTTGCCTTGGTAAATAAAAATTCTTAAGTTGTTATGAACCATCTTGAGCTTGAGAAAATAATATAGATCACCAACATCCTTGAGTACAAACATCCTAATTTTTTAATAATATTCTAAACTTGTATTATGTTGTTACTTGTTATCAGTATATCATCTACGTAGATTAGGATGATGAGGATATGAGCAAAAGTTTTGAGCACAAAAGGTAAATTATCACTCTTTGTATTGTAGAATCCCTAACTACTCAAGACACTATGAATTCTTTCAAACCAAGCTCATGGTGCTTGTCTTAGTCCATACAATGCTTTCTTAAGTTTACACACATGATAAGGTTGTATAAGGTTAATAAACTTGCTAGCTGTGTCATAAACACATCTTCATGTATAACATTAAGGAAAGAATTGTTTATGTCTAGTTGCTTTAATGCCAGTCAAAAGTTATAGTTAGTGAAAGAATGATCTAGATTGTAGTAAGTTTAGTAACCGGACTAATTATAGCATCTAAGTTGATGCTAGCATCTTGTTGAAAGCCTTTAGCAACCAATTTGGCTTTATATTTATTAACAGATCCATTAGGGAGAAATTTGGTCTTGAAAATCTATTTGCAATCAATAACATTTTGATTAGAGTAAGGAATGAAGTCCTATGTCTAGTCCTATGCTCTTTCCATTTAGGTACAAAGAGAGCCTTTTTAACATTAACTGGTTCTGAGATGTTCTTGCTACTAAGAGAAGTTATACCAACAAATGGATACTTTAGCTTGAAAATACCACTTTTTGATCTTACGATCATTTGATGCCTATTTGTTGTGGTATTATTAGTATTCTCACTTGCATGTTCAAGACTGTCATTCTCTATAGCACCAACTGTGTTAACAAGTATGGTTATGTTGTTCTGGCTTTCATGATTCAATACAGTATTTGCAGCAGCATGAATGGTTGTATCTGATATAAAGGATGCTATAGGTATTTGAGTTTCTTGTGAATAGTTATGATAATTAGAAGCTGGTTTAATAGCTTGTCTTGAATTTGTGTGGTTGCAAGCATATAGGAAATGAAGTAAGTTCATAACTAACAATAGCAAATTCTTGTGATTTTTTCAAAAAACCTATTGAGAAAGGAAATTCATCTGCATTAAAAACATGTCATGAGATAAAGATTCTCCTATTAAAATTAAGACACTTAAATCCCTTGTATTGTCCACTATACCTAATGGATACATACTCTATGGTATGAAAGGATAAGCTTATGCTAATTGAAAGCTTAAAGTGAATGATAGCAAGTACACCAAAATGCTTCAAGCTCTTATGATCAAGTTACTTGTTGTATAACACTATGTGAGGACTCTTACCTGCAAGAATATTAGCTGGAAGAAGATTGATAGTATATACAGTTGTTTGGAATGCTTCCTACCAATAATATAATGGCATGTGTGCTTGAGCTAACATAGATAAACCCCTTTTAGCAATGTGGCAATGTTTTTCTCTTAGCTCTTTTATTTTAAGCAGATGTGTAAGGGCATGACATCCTATATTGAATACCAGCTGTGTTAAAATATTCAACAAGGATCTATATTCTCCTCTTCTATCACATTGAAACTTCTTTATCTTACTATCAAATTGATTTTCCATAAGATTTTTGAACTATATGAACATTAATTTACTTCAGATTTATTTCACAATGGGTATATCCAAGTGAAATGATTGAAATCATCTATAAAGTGAACATAATACTTAAAACCCCTGACATTTAAATGTATTTATTTAAGAGGACTAGACACTTGTGAATTAGATTTTGGAAAAGGTAGATTATGGACTTTTCTATATTGGCATGCTTCATAAAACAGAAGTGTTTTATTCTTAATATAAACATGACAATCATATAAAACTTTAGACAAAACTGCAAATGAAGGATGGCCTAATCGTATATGCTACCTCATAAGCTCATTACAAGATTATATGTTATTTCCTACATTAGCTATGTGAACTCCAGCAGTCCAAGCTCCTCTATCAGTATGCATTTGGTAAAGACCCTTATCAATTGTTCCTTGCAATAGCACTTGCCTTGTCCTCTTGTCCTTCACATAGCAAACTTTAGGGTCAAAAACTACAATCACATCATTGTCAGCCATAAGTTTTACTATAGGGATTAGATTTTTGATAATATATGGAGCATATTAAACATCCTTCAAATAAATAGTACCACTTTTCAACCCAATCACATTAGTGCTACCAACATCTTTGATAGAAATAAAATTACCATTGTCAACATATAATACTAGATTACTTAGATATCCTACTGTAGGTTCAAGAACAAAAGCATCATTAGTCATATGGTTACTTGCTCCACTATCCATGTACCAGGTTCAATTAGCCACAGTGTTTAGAGTAGCAATCAAAGCACTATAATAGGATGGATAGTTGCTGCGAGTGCCATTTTGTGTAAAATAGTAGCAATTGGTGGTTGTGTGTCTAAAGCATCTATAAACTTGACATTCTACACCAATATTGTTGTTACTATCCAATCTACCACGTCCTTTGAAACCCCTCATTCATTTGTTCTGACTCCCTCTCTAGGAGTTTCAAAATGATGAATTATGACTTAGGCCTTCAGTAAAATGTCCAGGAAGACTAGTGACAACAAGTGCATTCATCTAGAAAATGACATAGTTAAGCTGCTCCAAATGACTTTTAAAGGAAAGTAATGTTGCTTGAAGATCTACCCAGGTGAGATCCTTCTTCTCAAAAAGTTGACATACTATAGGATTGGGCTTGCAAGGACTGAGCCATAAGATCAAAAATGGAAACAGGATTTTTGGCCAAAAGTAAGTTGTATGCTATGCATTTCATCTTGGCTAAGTAGTCAACGATTTTTTAGGAGCCTTTACAGGTTTTCTAAAGCTACATCTTAAGCAACATCACTCGAGTATCGAGGCTTACAGCAGCAAGATCTTTTGTAGCTTGCCAAAACTCAAATGCATTCTTGCAATTAGTAAGCTAAGAAGATATTTTAGGAGTCATAGATTTATAAAGCCAGCCTATCAACATCTGGTCACTGGCTTGCCATTCTTGATACGCCGAATTAATTTTGAGCTCATCATTTTCAAATATGTACTCTGAGGGACATAACTTTGGCCCTACAATGTGACCTTCTAGTGAGTAGCTATGAATAATGGAAAGAACAATGGTTTGCTAGAAAGATAGTTGTCATAGTCCAACTTGACCAAGACAGCTTGAGAGCTCGATGACATGATGGTGGGTTTTGGGTGTATGGAGACGAAGACGGTGGTGGCATTTGAGGTGGTAGTGGACGTATTTGAGATATTGGGATGAACGAAAGTGGAGGAGGTCATCCGCTTTGATATCAAGACAAAAATAATGCCAAAAGGTTTTGACAGTAGGTGATGGTAATTGCCTTGTATTCCAATGATTGGTATTGTACATATATGTAGAGCATGTATGCGCGCTAACGTGCAGAGCAAACAGGAATGGTACAGAAAACAAATGATACACGTGTCATATACAAGAGATAAGAACAAAACAAAATATTGAAAAATGACGTCTTCTAGTATGTTCTAAGGGCGTGGGCTTAGTTCTGATAACTTTATCAAATTCATCGTTTGGGCCTAAGCAGATATCTTGGGCTTTATTCTCAACTGGCACATTGTAAACGTGAAAACTGAATGAATAATGGGTGCCACGTGAGAGCACGTGCGTTTTGTTTTTCTGAAGTTGCGATGAAACACAGCCATGTCAATATTGGTATGTCCTGCGTTTAAAATTGTACCCAATGTTTCACACCTTTCCCTGCCATCTTGTTCTTCCCATATCATATCAAAACGCTTCACACTGTGCATTCCGTTTCTGTTTGTGTCCCTCCATCTCCTCCTCTTCCATTTTGGTATTGTAGAACTCTATTGCCACTTTGACTTCCATTTCTACGCATAAATCTTACAAATAACTAATCACAAGCTCAGGAGCAGTTTTAGTATATTATCAGTGTAAGATATTACGATTTCCATTATCATGACAAATATAAAGTTAATATTTTAAAAAATACAGCAAAATCAAACAATTTATAACGAAACTGATTGTAACTTTGAAGTTATATGCGTGTATCGAGATCAACACATACAACACGGTTATTAGTTCTCCATGTGACCATGACATATTAGACGAAACACGTAAATAGAGAAATAAACATCACAGCCTTCTCGTTACGAATTCAACTTCGGGAGGAAAGGAAAACCGAAAAAGCATATTAATCTTCCATAGCTTTCATGCTTTCATTCTTCCAAGATGATTTTTTTCCTTGCACTGAAAGAAATCGTAATTCGTTTCCCTATTCAAAACAGCCAGGGGGAGTTCCACACGCCACATGAAGTCTGAAATATAAAATTCATTGCTTATAAATATTATGTTTTATCAAAGTCCTTTTTCTTCTTCCTTTTTACATCAAGTTTTCTTCTTTAAAAGCCCGGATAAGTCATGAAGTACAGATTTTCCAGTAAAATAGCAGCGCCAGGAATTTTTTTTTTTTTGGTATAAAAATGTGTGTTTTACTATTTTACAGGGCTGAACTGGACAAATCTTGTCCAATCCAGTCTTGCAAAAACATTGATCCAAAAAATTAAAATGACCGATAAAACCGGATTTCATCTTTAGGTTGAAGTGGACAAAGAACTGAGCTTTCAGGCCATTTAATTAAACCTAATCCTATAAAATTATTTTAATATAATTTAATATTTTTAATATAATTATAATTATAATGTGAAGCCTAAATGTTAAATTAAATAAAACATTTTCCCACTGATTCTTCCAATGTGTTGCTCCTTCACCGTCCAAATGAGTTCTATCCTTCACTGATTCCATGGTTAATGTTATGAATTTATTATGATTAGTTTTTGATGTTTTATGATAAATTTTGCGTGATTATAAATATTTTTGTTATTTTAATTGAATTTATCAAGTTAATATAAATTATTGCCTCTTACAAGACAAAAGGAAGGAGAAAAACAAATAAAATGAAGTACTAAGCTACCAAAACTAACCTCCCAATCCTATGAAACAGAGCCACTTTTGTTCAACTCTAGATTAAACTTAGACTAGACCAAACTACAGGTTGATTCTATGTTAAGCCAAAATCTTATTCTATCTGTTATTTGTGCAACCTTACTATTTTAGAAATGAAATCACAGAGTGATTTACCTTGAAAAGTTAAAAAAAATGAAATCAGATGCTGACCGCAGACACACGTTACCTCCACATGATCAGGCATGGCAGGAAAGCACCCAGAACAAGCAAATATTGAAATTTAAATACGATAAGAAACAAGAGCGTGAGAAGTCTTAGGGACATGAACCATGATTATCTGCTCACATCCTCGTTTAATTACTTCCACAATCCAAAACCACTTTTTTGACTCGTTTTATATACAAATCTTTACAATACCGAGACCGCCTCATTCTATACAAAAACATAAACATCAGCAGCCTTTATAACTAATAAATTTATGCAACCAAAAATGAAAAAAGAATAATGCACTGGGAAATTAATCCGTGAACGGAATACAGCCACATTTCATCCTTAATCCTACAGCGTACTCTGTTGATCCCTCAAAATGCCTCGCATAGTTGGACTGGAGTTCATTGTGCAACTGACGCCTCTTACCTCCCACCTGTGTCCGATACCCATATGACAACAAATCAGTATCACTACATGTACATATAGCAAGATAATATTTCAATTTGGCCAGATGGAAAAATTAAAAGAAAAAAATGCATGCAAGAAGGTTTGGGCTAACACAGCATAACAGGAAGCTGGGGCACACGATCAGTTTCTCAAAAACACAGAATCATTAGCTTTATATAGATAGTATTTCAATTTGGTCATATGAAGAAAAAAAAAAAATCAGCCAAGTTGCTTTACTAACACGTGCAGGAAAAGAAAAATGCAGGACTCACCACCTGGTTAACCCAGAGAATTATTAGCTTTGGGCGCAATCAAATGGACGCAATCGCAATGAACCTTCAGGAAACTCCTGCATTCTAAATGGCTCTAAAAGCTCAAACGGTCTGCAACACAGACATATTTTCATTGGTGAATTATAACCTAAACAGATTGTACCCCATGGGGGTTATAGAAACATCAAGGGACAAAATAGCTTGCAAGTCTTATTTGTTCGGTGCCAATAGACTTTTGTTACTAAGCTGTCATTTTCTTAGTTAGTGAAGCTGAAGGACTCTAACCGTCATTGGTATCAACATTAGATACGGTGTCTGTCCACGGTAGATTTGTTAGAATGACAACAATACTTTGTCCGGTATTATGCACATGAATCTTCACCAAATTATCATATTATATGACGCAATAAATGATACCTGTGGCAATTTCTAACCGCCATAACAAATATTATTGTGTAAATTTTGTATTTTTAACACGTCAAATATCTTTTTAGGTGAACTAACGATTTAGACTCTTGTAATTTTTACATGGATAAGTGGGTTACACCCGGTTATAAAACATGACATTCCAAATTCATTGTAGAATCAATTAAAAATGACATTTTGTGGGGGAAAAATTGTTGATTTTATTTGTTTGCAACAATAGATAGCAGCAATATTTTAAGACTATAAATGATCATTTTGTTAGAGTTCTATATATTTATATATTTTGAATAAACATTAGTAAAGCAAATTGATATGCATGCTAATAGTACCTGTAAAACTACCTAGCCACTATTATCCCTATATCAAACATTAGATTCAGCGAGCCTTACAGGATGGAATCACGATTACGCCATAATTTTCTTTGATTGTGCTCCATAGCAACCAACACATCAGTAGTTTCTGGTCCAACTGACCCAACAGCTACAGGAGATGAAACAGGAGCATTTGGAGTCCATATCTATAATAATGGACTGCCATCAGGTTCAGATATCAATGAAGTCAACAAAAAAGATAACATTCATCATAGAAATCATCATTCTCACCTTAATGGTATTATCAATACCACTGGTTGCCACAACAAAATCATATGGATGACACTGCACACAATTTACAACTGTTGCAAGGACAGCCAAATTATCTCAGAAAAGGAGATGCTAATATCCAAAACCTTTCAGTGAGGAAAACAACATTACCAGCTTCATCACCGTTGAGCATTTTTACGAGTCTACCAGTCTGCTTTTCCCAAATAAACCATCTTCCATCATCACTTCCACTGGCCACATATTCACCTAAAAACAAACAAGGAAAAGATCATGTAAAAATTGAAACTCTGACAGATGGCATTCAACTCAATTTTATCACTTGAAAAGATGCTACAATTGCAGGAAATTAGATTAATCAAATGTCGTATTGCTACTATAATAAAATACATCAAGCAAGGTATAAGAAAATTCTTTTCAGTACAAGTATGCATTTCTTAAAGAACTTCAACAAGACAACATTACCATGTAAAATGTAACAGAGTAACAGAAATGGAAAAGGAGAAGATACAGTTTTCCTATCTTTACAGTATGTGTTTGGCATTAAATTATGATAGAACCTTCCCAAAGGCAACCCCACTTGAATAAAATAAATCACAAAGGAACATACCTCTTTGACCAAGAAAACTCGCCTGTTTTATGTCAGTTCCAACATTACAGTGGCCAACAAATCTTTGTTTCATATCAACAGCTGCTTCAGGCTGATTTATTAACAAAGAGAGTAAAAATGAGCTGGAATGGACTGTAATTTGCAGAGTTAAAAAAAAAAAAACACAAGCATGGTCATAGATGAATAACAGCACCTAAATGAAGCAATGAAATGGTCTTACAAATGAAACCTATCTCTAAATCCCAATTAAAAGGTCTTAGGTTCTAAAGGCTTTGCAACCTGAAGGTTGATCTGTTCTTCCCTTTCCATAGACCATTTCAATGTAAGAGTGTTGTGTACAATAAACCCAAGTTCAGATCCTCTCAACTTAGGGAGTGAATTGAGACTGCCAATTAGGAGAAAGAGGATTGAAAAAATAATAGAGTCGACAGGGTGGGTCAGATTCACATTCAAATTCTCATTTTCTCTCCTACCACACTCGGTGCAACACTGAATAGGATCTAGTTTCTCCAAAACAAAGAAAAAGGAATCAAAATAAATTTATCCTTAAAAAAATGATGAAAACATTAGACCCATGGGTCAAAAGAGAATGGCATTGCTGATAAAGGAATAATCAGTTTAAAACGGATGGCATGAACATAAACCTGATAAGATGCTCTATCATTCTGTGATGATGACGACGAGGGTGATTCACAAGAGCCATTTATAACAGCATTTTCCCTTGAGTCACCTCTTCGGTGGATTCTAAGATTTAAACTCCCATGAAGAATGTTGGATTCAACATCACGTCCCTCATCACCTGACATTGATGTTTCAAAGTCCAAGTCCAATTCCTCATCATAATCAGAATCATCTCTATCAGATCTTGGACCATCTTGCGAAGCATCACTATTGACTTCTGCCCGATAGAGTATGTCACTCAATGATAATATTCTTCCACCTCGACTGTCAAACCTTGATGCTTCATCATTTGTCTTGTTATTTTTTTCAGCTTCAGCTGGTAAAATCAGATCCCAAAAAAAAAAAAATCAAAATAATGAAGACAATGAAATTTTACATTTAGAAATAAAAGAAAAGGAATAACAGTTTTTTGGCATGCTAATTCTTGTTATTTTCTTCTAATGTTAATGTCCTTCAAGTAAAGGATCATGTTTCAGTGACCTACATGCAACGTTATACACAGCACAAGCTTTGTTGCTTCAAGGGATCATGGTGTATTGGGATAACTGATAGGACAATATTTTTTTTATTTTTTGGATATAGTTATCTAATATTAGATATTGACATGACCGTGAGATATGGTCAAACTAATAAGAGGAGATCCAGGGGGCAGTTGGGTGTAGAAAAGAAATACCCATTGGGTCGGGATTAATATCCTGGGGATCTAGAAAAGAAGGATTAAGCCATGATGTTTTTGGTAAGGGGGATTAGATTTAGTCTCAAAACTGAAGTTACCTTTTTGCTTGCTTTATTTTGCTGTGCTATTTTTTGGTTAGCACTCAAGGATGTTTTTGCTAGATAGAAGAGAGAAGAGTGCTGGTTTCTCGAACACCAGTGAGGGGCCTTGTTCTTCTCGCTATGTTCTCTCCTTTAACTTGTAATTTTCAGTTATAGGGAATAGAGTTTTGGCTAGAATCAGTGAGTTTCTCTTTTGTAACACTGATTCAGTTCATATGCATTAACATCAAAACCTTAGAATTTCCCACATTTATCTCTCTTTTGCATTAAAAGCTTTGTTCGAATATTTATTATAGAGCAGAGCTCTATCATTTGGTACCAGAGCCATGCAATCCTCGGACCCTCTAACAAGTGCAAGAGAAGATGGCCGAAAGAGTGCAATACTCTAATCCCGGAGTACAAGAGTTGAAAGAATCTGTTATCAAAAGAAATGACCATCATGAAGGAGATGATGCAAACGATGCAAGAAAAATTAGAGCAGATAGCAAAGAAATAGAAAAGTGCAGACCAACCTCTTGAACAAGAGCAACCTAGCCATGAAGAGACTACGGGAAGCACTGAAGATCATGAATAAGTAGGGAAGTACAGGAAGCTGGAGTTACTAATATTTGATAGAGAAGACCCTATTGGGTGGCTTTTCAAAGCGGAAAGGTACTTTCGAATCAATGCTGCAGCTGAAATGGAGAGACAACCATTGCGTGCCTCAAAGGTAAGGCTCTTAACTGGCATCAATGGGTGGAAACTCAATCACCTATCTGAGAATGGTCAGAGTTCAAGCAAGAACTTTTGCGCCCATTCCATCCCTCATAGCTTGGGGATGAGTATGAGATGATGTTTGCAGTTAAACAAGAGCATTCTATGCGCGAGTATGTAAAGGAATTTGAACACGTATTAGCTATGGTGGGGGACGCATCAAAATCGTGTGTAGTTAGGGCATTTCGAGTAGGACTGAAACCAGAGATAAGGGCTGAATTAAAGCTCACAGCCGCCAGTACCCTTAGAGAAATTATGGAGATGTCTATTAGGATAGATGAGAGGAATCAAGTAATAGAGAGAACCAAAGACTCACGGTTTCTGCGAGCCCAACGTTTTTAAAGTGGGCTTAAAAATGAATCAGCCCAAACTCCTTTCACACAGATCACTCGTGTACCTGAGCCCAGTAAAAGCACGCATACTCCTCCAACATACATGAGCTCGAGATTCCAAAAACGGGCAGAGACTAAAATGACAGAATCGAAAGTGGTGAGCAATGCAATGGGAATAGCATCGTCGCGTCCAGGGGGACAAACTCAGCAACTTTCTGATGCGGAATTGACTCTTTAACGAGAGCTTGGCTTGTGTTTCAAATGTGCAGATAAATTTGGACCTAATCACATCTGCAAAAATAAAAATCTGCAAGTGATGTCACTGGAGTTAGAATCTGAGAAGGGGACCGAAGGCCACGAACCAATGTGCACTAAAGATAGTGAAGAGATCGAAGAAGATGAAACTCGAATGGAGTTATCACTAAACTCCATAGTTGGGTTTGGAGGAAATCACACTAAGAAGGTACGTGGGAAACTAAAGAAGGTCGAGATTGTGATTTTGATTGATAGTAGGGCCACTCACAACTTCATAGCTGAAAAGTTAGTCAACAAAATCAAAATTCCAATGGAGGAAATTGCTATCTACTCAATCACTGTTGGGGATGGGTTCAGTATTAAAGGTAAGCAATGCTGTAATGACCTCAAGTTACCAGTACAATGCCTGGACATTATTCAAACCTTCTATCCCTTTCCACTCAATGGCGTGGATGCTGTACTAGGGGTCAAATGGTTAAAATCCTTGGAAGAAGTGAAGGTTATCTAGGGGCAACTGACCATGAAGATTCTGCTCTAACCAAGGCCTTGGTTTCCCTTAAGTCATCTATGCGATTTGTTCAGAAGAGAGGGAGGGGTACATGATTGGATATAATGGAATGAATATTGAAAAAACAACAGCTGAAACTATACATTTGGCGCTCAAAATTCAGAACCTCCTAGATCAATTCTCTACAGTTTGCTGACCCTTTGAAGGGTTACCACCAACTCGTTCTCATGATCAGGTAATAGCAACCAAATTGAGAGAGCAGCCTCCTAACATTCAACCATATCAATACCCTCATGCTCAAAAAAAAAATGAAATTGAGAAGATGGTGAAAGATATGTTGAGAGCAGGTATCATCTAGCCCAATCAAAGCCCCTATTCAAGTCTAGTTTTGTTGGTTAAAAAAAAAAAAAAGATGGGAGTCGGAGATTCTGTGTGGACTATAGAGCCTTGAACGAAATCATGGTGCCAGATGAATTCCCCATACCAGCTATAGATGAGTTGTTGGATGAGTTAAAAGGGGCCACCATGTTCACCAAGCTGGATTTGAAATCCAGATATCATCAGATCAGAATTATGGCTGGAGATGAACATAAAACAGCATTTAGAACCCACGAGAGACATTATGAATTCAAGGTAATATCCTTTGGTTTAACCAATGCTCCTTCCACATTCCAATCTTTAATGAAGGAGATATTTCCTGAGCATCTACGGAAATTTGTACTTGCATTTTTTGATGACATGCTTATTTACAGCCATGATTTAACATCTCACTTGAAACATTTGAAAGCTGTTTTGTCTATCCTGAAAGAGAACCAGCTACTGATCAACCTTAAGAAATGCACTTTTGCCCAACCAAAAATTGAATCTCTAGGGCATATCATTTCCAAGGAGGGAGTGCAAGCGGATCCCAACAAAATTGAGAGTATGGTGCAGTGGCCTAAACTCAAGAATGTGAAATCCTTAAGAGGGTTCCTAGGGTTGACAGGGTATTATAGACGATTTGTCAAGAATTATGGAGAACTTGCCAGTCCTCTCACTAATTTACTCAAGAAAGATGCTTTTAAATAGACCCCAGAAGCTGAAGAAGCCTTCCAAAATCTCAAGACAGCCATAACTTCTCTTCCAATACTGGCTGTGCCTGATTTTTCCATCCCGTTTGAGTTGGAAACAGATGCTTCCGGGTCTGGAATAAGAGCAGTGCTGATGCAGAATGGCTGTCCAATGCCATATTTCAGTCAAAAGCTCTCTAATCGGGCTCAACAATGTTCCGTTTATGAGAGGGAACTTATGACAATTGTTATGGCAGGCAAGAAGTGGCAGCATTACTTATAGGGGGAGAAATTTGTCATCCTAACAGATCAAAAAGCTTTGAAGTTTCTGCTGGAACAGAGAATTGTAGAAGAAAGTCAGCAGCATTGGATCACTAAACTAATGGGGTTCAAGTTTGAAATAGCCTACAAGCCAGGCAAGGAAAATTGTGCAGCAGATGCCCTTTCAAGAAAAGAAGAAAATCTGGAGATACACGGATTTTCTTTGTGGCAGCATGATGACCTTGAAGAATGGGAGAAAGAAGTACATGCTAACCACAAGTTAAATGATATACTGCAAAAAGTCATTACCAAGCAAGGGAATTTGGAGGGATTCAGCCTTGTGAAGGGCTGTCTACACTATAAAGGACGATTGGTGCCACCAAAGAAGTCTACCAAGATTCCCTTACTAATGAAGGAATTTCATGATTCACCAACCGGAGGCCATTCGGGTTATTTGCGCACTTACAAGAGGCTCTCTACTGTTGTATATTGGGAAGGCATGAAAAAAGATATCCAACAATATGTGTCACAGTGCGACGTGTGCCAAAAGAACAAATATCAAGCATTAACTCCGGCTGGGCTGTTGCAACCCTTGCCAATTCCTCGACAAATTTGGGAAGATATTAGCATGGACTTCATTCCAAAATCCAAAAGGTATGACGTCATACTTGTTGTTGATAGGTTGACAAAATATGCCCACTTCTTGGCTTTGACAGACCCATTTACAGCAAAAGAAGTTGCCGAAAGATTCAATAATGACATTGTTAAACTGCATGGGTTTCCAAAAACAATTGTATCAAATAGAGATAAGGTGTTCGTAAGTCAATTTTGAAAAGAATTATTTAAGCAAGCAGGCACTCAGCTTTGTCTTAGCTCCGCTTACCGCCCGGAATCTAATGGCCAAACCGAAGTTTTGAACCGAGGCTTAGAAATTTATTTGCGTTGTTTCACCAGCAAGAAACCAACTCAATGGGCTCAATTGTTACCTTGGGCTGAGTATTGGTACAACACATCTCATCATGGGGCTGCTGGAATGACACCTTTTAAGGCAGTGTACGAACGGGACTCTCCTAACTTCTTTAAGATGAATGAGGAACCATCAGACATTGAAACTGTCAATGAACAGATTCAGTCCCATAATGGCATTATTGCCATTTTAAGGGAAAACCTCACCGTGGCACTAGAAAGAATGAAGAAGCAAGCAGACAAACATAGGCGAGAGGTGCAGCTAGACATTGGAGATTTAGTTTATGTCAAAATCAGACCTTACAAACTGAAGTCTTTGGCTAAAAGACTTAATGAGAAACTCAGCCCGCGTTTCTATGGACCATTCAAGTTCATAAAGCAGATTGGAAAAGTAGCATACAAGGTGGAACTTCCTTCCACAGCTCGCATTCATCCAATCTTTCACATCTCTCAACCTAAAAAATCAGTTTATTCAGCTATCATCACTCCTACTATACCACCAGCACTTTCTGCAGAATTAGAGTTACAAGTACAACGTCAAGGCATATGCAAGGTTCGGAAACTTATGACAGGCTAGCTGGAGGTTTTAGTGAAATGGAAAGATTTACCCGAGTTTGAGAATTCATGGGAGACAGCTGACACCATTTCCCTCCAATTTTCAGATTTTCCCCTTGAGGACAAGGTGAGACTCTTAGAGGCAAGTAATGATGTGACCGTGAGATATGGTCAGACTTATAAGAGGAGATCAAGGGGACAGTTGGGTGTAGAAAAAAAATGCCCATTGGGTCAGGATTAATATCCTGGGGATCCAGAAAAGAAGGATTAAGCCATGATGTTTTGGTAAGGTGGCTAAGATTCAGTCTCGATACTGAAGTCACCTTTTTGCTTGCTTTATTTTGCTGTGTTATTTTTTGGTTAGCACTCAAGGATGTTTTTGAGTTAGAAGAGAGGAGAGTGCTGGTCTCTCGAACACCAGTGAGGGGCCTTGTTCTTGTTGCTGTGTTCTCTCATTTGGCTTGTAATTTTCAGTTATAGGGAATAGGGTTTTGGCTAGAATCAATGAGTTCCTCTTTTGTAACACTGATTTGGTTCATATGCATTAATATTAAAACCTCAAAATTTCCCTCATTTATCTCTCTTTTGCATTAAAAGCTTTGTTTGAATATTTATTATAGCGCAGAGCTCTATCAAATACTATTCATATTCAAGTTGTCGGATCCAATTAAGAATAGCCCTTCCAATATGATTTTTTACCACTTACAAGAATCAAACCCTTGGTCTCGTTTAAAAGGTTCATTTGACTTAACCACTGTTGGTTGGACTAGACAATATTGATTCACAACACCTATCATACTTTTACATCTTTCACATATACAACTTAAAATAATAGTAATGTATAATAAAACAACAACAATAATACTTAGATACATAACTCAATAACTTGAAGAGTTACCCAGAATTCAAATGTGTCAAAACAATTTGAAGTTTAGGAGTCAGAGGCCCTATGTAGTATAAATAGATCTAAATGTTATCCTCTTAAAGTCAAGGGGTTGATCTTCAGCGCACAAATAAAATCATACTCTAATCCCTCAAAACACCTCGTTTTCAGATAGCTTTTTCATTCTCTTCATCAATAAGACAATAAGGAGAATGCTACTGCCCACTCCATAAATCGTTGAGATCCAACTGAATAGCTAACAAAAATCAATGGAAAGGACACTTCAGGACCTCAACTCCACTAGATTAGCAACATCATCCTGAATCAAATCACTACGTCTAATACCTGGACCTAATGCTCTGTGGCTGCTGAAAGTGTCTCAATACGCTCAGGGAGTGTCCCCCTTACAAATGCAGGCAGCTGATTTACATTCTGCATGATTGCATGTGGCACATAATGGTAATGGATAGCTCTATAAATCATGTGGCACCAAACATGAGCAACTTCATTGAAAATTACAATAGGGGATATATTGACTAACCCCCTTGCCTTGCACAATGACACTACAGCTTGAAGCGAAACACTTTTGCTCTTTGTGCTAAGGGTCAATCAAACTTCACTGCCAACTAATTTAAGTGTAGAATTGAGATATCAACAACTTAGCATGCATGATAAAAGAACATTGTAGCTGCAGACTGACATTTGGGGCGAAAAGTTCTTTATGATTACTGTACACATGCAAGGCAATCTGAGCCAAACCTGAAGTTATATCCTTCTTTACATTCTCCACTCTTTCTGCAACTTCTGGTGCTGATGGGGCCAACAAGTGAGCAGCAACAGCAAAATCCAAAGCTTCTTTATGTCTACCCAACTGGAATTAAATAACATCAGGAGCTAATTATAATGTGTTCAAGAACTAAAAGAAGACTTGCCTTTACTGAAACACATCTCTGAAAATAACAGACATTTTCTAATCTGCGTTAAAATTTCAATGTGCTGGTTCTATTATTTGGCTTCTCCGTAAAAGAACCAGATAATGTAAACACACAATCATTTTCTGTTAATGAGAAGCTTAACATGCAGAGACAATCTGGACATATCGTGACAAGTTAGAGATTCATACAAGGGGTCAAAAACTGCAGTTGCATATAACCACATTACCTGCGACAATGCTTCTGAAGCACTATAAAGAGCTCTATAGGATGAATTATTGATTTTTCTTGCATCATAGCAGTCCCTTAACGCCATATGAGCATCATTTTTCCATTTCCGCTGGATGGTGAAGGAAATCATGTAAAATTACACATTAAGAAGGAAAAATGAAATTCAATATACGCAAGATATTTAGGGGGAAACAAAAGGACATGATATAGCTTATCAATAAAAGAACCTTCAGCAACGATGCAGCACGGATACACAGGCATTCATGTTTGAGCGCAGGCCCAACAATATCACCATAGCCATCCAAAACTTCATTACATGCTTCAATTCCATGATAAGATTTCCCTTCCTCCAAGGATCTCTTGGCAAATTGAATTAGTTTCCTGCACTTGTCAATCTGAAGACTCCAATTACCCAATGCTGGAGACCAAGGTAGCATGAGATGCTAAGTCCCCACATTAATTAATATAAGATACTTCATAAGGTATTTAAGTATATTGGTTCTAGCCCTTCAACAACTAGCTTTTACAGGAGGGACACATCCTTCCCAATTGCCCATCAATTGGCAATAGACTTGATGGTTGGCAATTTCAAAAGGGTACTCACAGAGGGTTCTAACCAAAAAGGAAGCATCTTAGATTGTAGCCGTCAGAATGTCAACTCTTTATACGGGCCAATTGAAGGAAACCAATAACTAGCATAACTGAGCTGGTTCTCCCAATAGCTAAAAATTCCCCATCCCACTTGGATGCCCATCACTCAACCAAGTATGATGCAAAGAAATTACAGCAAAATATTCTTATTTAGATACTAATTCTCCACCAAATTCATTCTAAACATTTCCCTTAAATTAATCAAACAAGCATGTGCTGGATACCTGTGCTGCAACATTCTTTTTAATAGGAAAACCATTTGGGAAGACAGTATGCTGCAATTTCACTCCATCAATTGTTGGGGAATAATTCATCAGCTTCAAATTGTCTCCTGAAGTATATTGCATAGCATTCTCTCCAGCTGCATGTTACAGTTATGCAAGTTATCAACAACTTGTATAGTCTAAAAAAGGAAGGAAGGAAAGAAAGCTAGTGGAGTGGAATTTGTTGATGTAAGAATCACGCCAGGTAGTTCATCAAAGTGAGCCAAACTGCAGGGGGGAAAGTAAATGCATAGAAGACGTGGTTTCAAGAAGGGGATTCCAATTTATCATTTTCTCATGGAAGAATCACGCTGATACAAATGGCCACTTAAGCTTGCAAAAACACATGTGGAGACATACAGAGAAAAATAGAACCAAATCACAAAACGTAACAACCTAAGATGATACCATTCAAGAATAGTTTGTTCCCCAAAATATGGCGACCCTTCACTCTGTTTAATAGGCATTCAAATTCAATTCAAAGTATTATTAATTTGACCAAACAAATGTCAACAAAAAAAGGTTCAAAATTTAGAAGTACTTTTTCAGATAAAAAAAACTATACAGATTGTAACATTTAATAACAAGGAGGGTTTAAGGAAAACCGCTATACCATGATTTACATTCATTAGGTAAGCATGCTCTCCACTATAGCTGAGGAGAACCTCATCTCCATTGGGACTGAATGTAACATGAGTTAAGTGCAAGCTTGAATGTCCCTAGAAGAAAGGGGACACAGTTTGAGCTATAACATTACTTTTAGGTCAACAAGTAAAGGAAGATATTAGTTGAAGAGATACGGTAAATCAAGTGCCATATATAACATATTTGTTAAGGCAGTGAAAAGATGTAGATATCACTAAAATACCTGAAAAGCTACTGACAATGGTTATATGTAACATGAGATCCACTACTAACAACAATTTTGGCAAGTACCAAACTGTGATCATCAATAAAATTTGACCACATTCATATTGTTAAGAAGATAAAGAAATCTCCAATTTATTGCTTTGTCCTGCATAAGTGATGAAACATGCACGAAAAAGAAAATCCTCTCTCCCCCAATCATGACCCGAGAGAAAAGGCACATCACAAGGGGCAAAAAGAGGCAATGGAATTGACTATATATTAAAAACATATGTTTGACAGGACTGGGATTAAAAAAAATCTAAATCAGATTTCAGCATTTCAATATGTTTATCTAGGCAAATACAAGAGTACCTTCTCTCCTAATAAACATATGCTGGAACAAGAATTTTAAAAAATAAAAAGCTTCAAGATTTTATAAAAGCAAATACTTTCAAGGTACAGGAAATATTTTCTAATAAACATATGCTGGAACAAGAATTTTAAAAAATAAAAAGCTTCATGATTTTATAAAAGCAAATACTTTCAAGGTACAGGAAATATTTTCTAATAAACATATGCTGGAACAAGAATTTTAAAAAATAAAAAGCTTCAAGATTTTATAAAAGCAAATACTTTCAAAGTACAGGAAATATTTTCTAAACAGTTTGAAGTATGCGTTTGTGTGTGTGTGTGTTTATGTACGTATATTTTCAGAACAAATACGAACAATATGAAGAGTATCAATACTGGAAATGCAGAAAAGAAATCAGGGAACCAAAGAACTAACACTGTCAGAAAGATGCATTGGGCAGAAATAATTGACACAAGGAGGTGGTGACATTCTCTTCCGACAGGAGCTGAGAGGCGGTAGCATCCTTCTATCATATAAACGTGCAAAAGCATCACTGCACGCAACAAAGAAATGGATACCAGTTTGAAATATAAAAATGGGGCTAAACCACCAAAAACAAAAATCACCAGAAACATCACCTCCCACCAACAAGGAGCAAATGCGGCCTAGTAGAGCTAATATCGCAAGATTTTAGAGCAAGGACTTGTTTAGGAGGATCAGCTAATGACCTTTTAGCTCCACAACGCAAGTCAAGCTGACATCAAGAATTAAAAAAACATAGGTCAAACAATTTCTAAGGAATTCAGCTTTAGCAAACCATGACTAATAATTTACAATTTTTCTTAATTTTAGTGAAAAATGAAAAGCCAAAGAACTACATTCTACTATTGTTGACAGACTTTTTAATGATTTGAAACCCTAACTATCATCTGTCTAATAGCAATTTAATATGACTAATAATTTACAATTTTTCTTAATTTTAGTGAAAAATGAAAAGCCAAAGAACTACATTCTACTATTGTTGACAGGCTTTTTAATGATTTGAAACCCTAACTATCATCTGTCTAATAGCAATTTAATCTCAAAAAGATTTGAGAGAAGGCAAGATGTGAATATCATAAAACTGAATGCAGAAACCTGTGATCTCCAGTATTGTGCTGTTCATAAAGTTCTCATTATTGATATCCCAAACTAATTATTGGTCATTGTTCCCAAGTGTACATGAAGTGTAAGTACACACATACAAAAACAACTCGCCAAGAGCCACTTCGACTTCAAAGCTTAAGCTACCATATGAAAGTCCATAAATAGTCATCATAACCTCGACCATGTGTATCACAACAGGCCTCCAAAGGCTTCAAAAGCCAAAAAAAAGCACCTTATCATACGTTGTGTTGAAACTTAATTTTTAACTAAGAGATGGGGCAAGCAAGGCTCATCAAACTTTGAACCACTTAGTCATGGAGGCTGCATTGCCAAGTGAAGAACTACTTCAAGTTAAAAAAAAAAACCTTAAGCAATTAAATAAAGGCACATAAATAGTTCTATTACAATGTTTTGCATAACCAATAACCCACGATAATTTCGACAACCAGCAGATGAATCGATTGAAGAAACATTAAGATTATGAGTTTGTATAATTTTCCCATGCAAGAGCAACTTAACACATCATTAGTTAACAAAATGTACAATTTGTAATTGGCAAAATAAACAGTTTTCAGCATATGATCATGCCTAAGAAAAGTTCTACTTCCGATAGATTCCACCAACTTCAGCAACAACATTATTCTGAGGTAAACAGAATAAAATTGGCATACCACAAAAAATAATCACATGAGGCAACTTACAGACTAGCTACTCAAACCCTTCTCTAAGAATACTTTAATTGCCATTTGAGCTCCATTAGTGAGATCAGCACATCTTGATAGCAGATAAACCAATTTACAAGAGAAACAACTGAAGTTTTCAGTGACAATTTCAGATATTACAAATGAAGCAGAAGCTCCTTTTCTTAACAGTGACTCTCCTACTCTAGCACAGACTGACAGACATATTCCAAGATAATATCAGATATTTCAACCCAACAATCGACCTGTTCATAAGCTACTGGAAATCGAATTACAATAAAAAAGGACAGATTGCTTGAAACTGAATTTAACAACTTACTAGAACATTACGGCACTCTTGGTGAGAAGATCCTGCCGGGGGACAAGATGTGCCTTCCCGAAAGTCATGCTGTCTCAGAGTCCCATCCTCACTGGCACTCCACACCACATTTGGGTTTCCATTTTCAACCTACAATAAAAGAAGCATAGAAGACATAAGAACTCAAAGGAATCAGATCAGTGCTGATATTCCAATCAATGTTATACTCCCTCCATTCCTTATAGGACAAATTTTCGAAGGATGTAATGTTCCTATTTATAAAACAATTTACAAACTCTCAGAAGTAATAAAATTTTTCCTGAAATGCCCTTAATTAATGAATAAAAAGACTTGACCCACCTTGGAGTAAAGTTAAGAGAATGATAAGGAATTAATTGAGGGTGGAAGTGGAAAGATATAAAAGATTTTAAAATATAAAGTTAAAACTGTTTTACCAGTATGCATAATTTAGACAACTTCGTCTCATAAAAGGGAAAGGAGGGAGTATGTAATTTCATTTACCCCATTTATGGATCATATTAAAACTACACTATTTAAGGATAATTTTAGGCCACAGGACATATATTAAATTTCCTCTAACCCCATTTATGTATCATATTGAAACTATGCTATTTCAGGATTTTCTAAGCCACAGGTCTTACAGCCAATTTCTTGACTCTTCTAGTGTGACATTGGTAAAATGCTGATGGTGTAATGGCATTATCTCCTCTCTCGCTTAAACGAGTTAAATTAAATAACCGAACCTGCCAAAAAAAAAAATGAATGTAAGAATTTAACTGGCACAAACCACACAGATATAATGTATCATAACATTACTTCGGCATCTCCAGCTCCAGACACCACAAGCTCATCAGAAGTTTCAGGTACAAACTTAGTACAGAATATATTTGCAGAATGCCCAGTTTCAATTGAATGCAAAAGTTTTTGACCTGCATAGCTCCAAATATTGATCTGCAAGATTTCACACAGAAGTTCAGCGCCTACTGCAACAAAGACAACGCTTAACTTATTGGAGAAAATCAAACGGCAGCATCATTTGCTTTACTAGCCTATTTTCTGTCTTTATAGAATGAGTCCATCAAACAAATTATAAATTATTTCAAATTATAATACACATTAGACAACTGTGCCCTCTCCCACAACTATTAATTTATCTTTATTACACAAAGCTGAATCATTTATTAACTTCATTTTTCCTTGATCAGACTCTTCACTTAGTTGGCCAAAAAAAGAAAAAGAAGAAAACGAAAGAAACTGCTCTGAAAAATGAAACACAATTATACGGTGTGAGCACAAGAAACATGCATTGGATGTAGGTAGGCGATATAAGAATCCCTTATAGCGAGCAAAAGGGAATTCAAAGGTAAAGTCCATCTATCATAAAGAAACACCGAAAAGAAATCGCATGATATATCAAAATGATATATATATATATATATATATAAAATAAAGTTGTAGCCAAGTGATCCCCTTCCCTTGTTTCAAGTTCTTTGGCCGTATATTTTCTCCTTTTTTCTCTTATCACGGGGAAGGAGGATGAGGGTATTCAGATGAGGGCACGCAGGACAACTGATTGCATATTGTTGAATTCATACAGATACAAGTCACGCCTCATCCCCACGTAAAGGGAATAAATCTATTTACTACATGTTCTTTTAAAATACAATTTGTCTACTCCAGAGAAGATTGCATGAGTTCGGGATTTATGGCACAATCAGTATCTAGTATCATCAATTTTTTGTCTGTTTTATATTTAAACTAAGTCATGCACATGTGACTAAGTACAGATGACAAAAGAAAATATTTTACGATACCCGTGTGTCATCTGATCCAGATATCAATAGTGAACCAGTGGAATTCCAAGCCACTGCATTAACACAACCACGATGGCCCTGTTTGAATGATAAGAAAATGAATATCCAGTACAATGGAAGAGAGTTAATGACACAAGAAGCGTTTCATATTTCCATATAGACTTTCTGAAGATAAAGTGCTGCTTCATCAGTTCATCTCCCTCTATACAGAACCAGTTCAATGATATACGTCTCACTTTCAAGTATCAAGTACCATATTTATCACTTGTATTATACATGGATGATAAATAATATATTGGTAGAATCTTCCCAAGAATTTTTTTCGTTCCATTATATACTAGTTAAACAAGCATCAAACCAACCTCTAATTGTCTTTCTAGAGAAAGCCTCCGAATCAATGAGGAGTGCATCTGCAACCTGTGATTAACATCCTAAACAGACAACAGAAACAATTTCTTAGCGACGGTCAAGATCACACATGGGTTAACACATTATCACACGTTCTGATTGGTAAAAGCAATAACAAATAGCAAGAACTAATTTACCTGAACAAACCATTCTAAAGTTCTTTTACCATTTGACACGTAAAATAGTCGGATCTCACACCTCAAGTTTAGAAAGAAAACATATAAACTTCTATGCCGTTCCCAAGTCTAAAATTACATTTCCTTACAAGTTCAATGGTTCATTCAAATCCCAGAAATGTGGTCATTCACGTCCTTCACAGACAGCCTTCTAATTAAGGCATTTCCTTCGCTTTTGTAAGCCTGGCAAACCCTGACCCCGAATCACGACCACGTGCATTTCACTTCACTGCCTCTAACCTTTCTTCTTTGACAAAATGGCCACTGAATTCCCCACCAGCATTTTGGCAAATTATTAAAAGCGAAACTTCTACTTTCTGTTTTCCAGGAAAATTAAGAAAAACAAGACAATCGTGGGGATACTTGACGCTGTTTAGTTTAGGCCAGGCACTCTCTCCAGCTATGATTTCGTCTCTTTCCCTCTAACCCCCAAGGAAAGAAAACACATGCAAGTTTCAGATAAGTTTTGGCCAAATTAATCCACACAAATAAATTTTTCATCCTCTGGATTGTAAATTAAGATTTCCGTGCTATTTCTAGCTCAAAATTACTTTCGAAACTTAAAAATAAATTGAAGGGGAAAATATACTAGACGATTATCGAGGCTTCGAGTCTCGAGCAAACTGAATATATTGCCGTCGTGAAAAGGAATCGAGTCCATTGCCAAAGCTCTAGAAATCACAGAAAATGAAGCCAACTCGATCGAGTCGAATATCGGAGTGATCAATTGCAGCAAACGCGGTTATAATCCTCCCATCAGCGCATTGCCCCTTCGTTGCGTTTTTTTGATCAATAGTAAATAGTAATAGTAATTTTCACAATTTTTTCCACCTTCTATATATATATATATATATATATATTTGTTATTTGCCTCGTGAATGTGCCGGAGTGGAGGGGTGTAGAAACTTGCAGAAATTTTCTTTTTGGACCAGGAAACTTGAAGAAATTTTCAGGTCAGGAAAAAAAATTGAAAATTATAATTGGCTTTGCGTCATAGTTAACGAGCCATGTTAATATAGGACAGGGAGTACATCAGTGGCGCTGTTGCGTGACATCTAAGCGGCGTCTATTTCCCTGCTATTTTGATTGACTCGATGTACTGGTATTTAATTTTTTGAATAAATAATTTTATTTTATAATATATCAATTAAAGAAATAAGTTAAGATTTAATTTTATCTCTTTTTTTTTTTTCCAGCGCTGAGCAATTTATATTTTCAAGGAAGATAATTTTTTTCTTCAACTATTTTTTTAAAAGTAAAGATGTCCTGTTAAAATCTTTGGTACCTCTGGTGATGTGGCATGGCCCCACCCACTTTCCTCCTTTTTACCTTAAACCCCGCCCCCAAAACGACGACAAGTTGCCCAGACACTCCCTACTTCTTCCTCCTTCGTCCCTTTCTTCAAGGAAGAGAAGCCTGGCGTTCCCAAATCCAAACTCACCAGCACCAGCAAACAAGACAACAATGGGATTCTTGGGAATAAAGATTTTGAATTCAATTTCAGTATACAAATGGGAAGAACTCAAAGGGATAAGGGGAATCAAAAGTCATAAGAGTGTTTGGATCTAAAATAAGATTGTGGAAGAGATCTAAAGGGACGATGGGGTCACTGTTGGGAAGATGAGATTTTCACAAGGAGAGGGTTCTCTCCTTTTCTTTACTTCTATTTTTCTTCACTTCTCTCAACTTAACTATTCATTAATTTCATGATTTAAAAAAATTATTTAATAAAATAAAAAATGATTAAGATGGAAAAAGAGAGAACCTCCTCTCATTTTCACAATGAATAATTTAACTATTTGAGAGGTGAGAATATGAGCCAATCCACCTCATGTCGAGTTGCTCATATGTATTAAAAAAATATGAATTGAGTTGGATTCAATCTATTTTTATATGAATTAAAAAAAATTTCAACCTAACCCAACTTTTAAAGGTTGGTGGTTTAAATGTGTCAACCCACTAACTCATTTATTTATTTTTAAATTTTTTATGAATTTTTTAAAAATACATTTAAATAATAAGGTTTAATTTAACATTTATTCATAATTTATTATAAATATATCAAAATATTAATTTATAATATTTATACAAAATATATAAATTGATACAGCTAATTAAGTCATGCCTAATATGATTTATATCTACAAAATTTTCTCTTTTTTATTTTTTTTATTTTGTTTAAAAAATAATATTGGTTAAACGGGTCAATCTTAACTCATTAGGATTAATACATATGATTCATAGGTTATATGGTTTGAACTAAAAAAAATTTATTTTTATTTAGGTCAATTTTTTTCAAGCTGACTTGACCTTTGTGACTGATTATTTAGGCCAACTCATATAACTCAACTCATATTTCAAACTCTACGTTTGAACCTCAAAAGGGGGTCTGACTTTACATATTGAAAGCCAAGTCACAATTTGCCTAACCCCACACATGCCCCATCACTAAAGAAAACATAAAACTTCATGGTTAATTAACATAAAGGCATTTTTTCTTCTCGAAGAAATCATTTAGAAAGAAATTTTCTCTACTTAAAAGTATAAAGTGTCCAGCTGTAATGACCCAAAATTAAATATTCTTAAAATAAATAATAATTAATTAATTAACCTAGTGAGTAAAAAAATACATTAAAACAAAATATAGAATAAAAGATAATAAAATTGCTTACTTCATATCTATATTTAAAATTATAGGGTAAAACAAACAGAAAAGAAAGAGAAGACAATTTCTAATATACTATAGAATGTAACTTATATCTTTCATCCAGTTTTGGGTTTAAATCTTAGTCCGGCTTGTTAACTGAGTATTTTCTTATTTTTATCCTATAAAAAAATTATCTAAAATTAAATTACTAAAATTTTCCTGCCTCAAGATTTTGTCAATGCAAAATGAATGAATGGATAAATGAATGAATAAAACAAACAACTAAAACCCTCTCATGCTCTCTAACTCATCAGCCAACATTTATAGGAAAGGGAATTGGAAAAAAAAAAAGTCATGCCACCTTCCTTTCTCTCTCTCGAATGTTCTTCTTCTTCCTTCCTCTGCTCTTTTTGTGTCCGTTGCTGTGGTGTGTGTGAGCTTGATCTTTAATTTTTCTTTCTCTCACTTAGTCATCCATGGCCATGTGTGTGTGTGGGGTTAAGGTTTCTTCCCTTCCCCTGTTGCTGAATGTCTAAGACAGGAGAGTTTTGAAGCGTTTGGCCATCGAAAAGTTTGAAGGAAAAGGAGCTAAAATAGATAGTACTTTTACAATATTTTGTAGTTGCTTCCTTATTGAATGATTTAGAAATAAAATTTGTATTTTTTCCCTTCTCTTTCTAAGTTGAAACAAGATAGCTAATGGGGTACTTTAAGCTATGAAACACATTTTATTTGATTAGTTGTTGACTCGTGGTAGGTATATGATGAAAAGTACAAAAGGGATTATAACTAAAAATGAATAATTAAATACTAGAGGAGAATATTGGCTAGATTATAATACATGAGTCATCTAATATTCATGTTTGTGTAAAATAAAAATGATATATATCACTTATAAAGATTTTGTATGAACTAGTGATTTAGAGTCAATGAAAAGAAGCATTTTGGATGTATTAATAGATGGGTGTAAGTTTAGGATAAATATTTATAAACATTTTAATGGTTAGGAGATTAGGAGATATTTTTTTGTGAGTTAATTGTTAAGTGCTAAAAATAAAGTTATTCAATATCTTTTACAAAAGGAGAGAATTACAAGCCAAATAAATAAGGTTGTAATTATAGGTTAGATAGGGGTTGGATTTGTAGAAAATGATTTTTCCCTTCTTATGTGATCTTCTTTGATGTTGGGAGGCATATCTAGAGAGCTTGCTTGTAAAAGTAGATGTATGAAATAACTTCAAAGAAATTGAAATTTTTATGGAAGTTGGTAGCTAGTTACAATAGTTGCAAGGTGACTATGTTATGGCTTTCTTGAATTGCTCAACCTATTCATTAGCATCCGTGAGTTTAACTATGGATTTTAACCTTATGAAAGAAGTTAACTAATAAATTGGTTGTTTGAAATTTGATTCATGAAGAGGTTGAGAGGCATACCTAGAGAGCTTGCTTGTAAGAGTAAATGTATGAAGTCGCTTCAAATAAATTGAAATTTTTATAGAAGTTGGTAGCTAGTTATAATAGTTGCAAGGTGACTATATTATGACTTTCTTGAATTGCTCAACCTATTCATTAGCATCTGTGAGTTTAACTAGGGATCTTAACCTTATGAGAGAAGTTAGCTAATAAATTGGTTGTTTGAAATTTGATTCATGAAGAGGTTGGAATTATGAATTAAGAACAATTATATTTGATTTATTAAAGATATGTTATAGTTGGTTATAAATATTGCACATGACTTTTATTTAAAGAGCATTAAGATAAAGATGACTGAGAATGAAGAAAAGTTATAATGGATCAATGATAAAGGAAAAAGCTTGGGTTGAAATTTATCAATGATTTTTCTCTTTGGGTGCTTAGGTAACCATTATGGTGTTTTCCTGTGAGGTTTGCTAAAGGGTGAATTATATTTATTTAGGAATGTCTCAGGTAAATAAATAATGTTCCCCAATAAATAGAAATGATGATCTTTCTCTTATTTTATTTTTGTTTATTCTAAATAAATTTTCCTACTATAACCTTATGATTAAGTTGATTTAAAGTATATAGATATCTTACTTGTTCCCAGTAAGTAATTATGTGGATAGCCAAATAGAAAGCCTTCAATTGCATATTGTCTCTCCATAATATGATTGTAAGGCCTTAAACCCATTGTAATTATTTTGTATCTTAGTTAGTTATGCTCCACATATTTTATAGGCAGGATCCTCATCTGATTATATTTTGGGGTTGTACTATGATAAGAATTTCAAGATGTTAAACTTTTCAAGGAGCAATCTATCAAAACTTTTATAGAGAAAGAAAAATCTAAACATTTTTTTAATTTATTGTATGAGATCTTGCTTGGTAGCAAGGCTTCTAAATGGTTTGTGAATCTAAGGAGACTAGCAAGGATGTTTCTAGTTATTTACTTAATTTTTGGACTGTGACACCAGCACTCCTAAAACAAATATAGAGATAAAATTAGACATTATGTAACATTCTAAATTTTAATAATTGGATTATTAAGGAATTAGTCAAGTATAATTATGGCAATTGAGTGATTTGATGTAATGTGTGGCCGAAAAGGTCTAATAATTATATTTGATTGTGTTTTCAACACTAATTATAGATCTAAAGTGAAGACAAGCCCTTGGGCAAAAAAAAAGGAAAACGTAAAGGATTATCTCTATGTCACATGCCACAGTCTGTCGCACGTTCGCCACAATGCGTAGCATATCTGCCGCAATGCACAAATGACAATTGAAGGAAAAGGGCCTCTTTGTACTACGCGCTGCAATACGCATCATGTGCACTGCGGTGTATAGCCCCTTTTCTGGAGAATTTAGTCGCGAAATGAGATAGACAATAAAAAAGAAAAATGGAGGAGCTCGTTCTTACTCTGTTGGGGTTTGCCACATTGGTGGTTTATGAGTATTTTAGTACTAGAAAACACCTAAAGTAAGTATTATACATACTATTCCTCCCTCTCTCTTCCATTTTAATGGGGATTTAAGTTGGCATTTGAGTTAGAGTGATGATTTTCGATTCATATAGGTTATAGGTCCAAACCCATTAACTCAAAGTCAAATAGAGTTAAAAGGAGTTGTTTAGGGTATTTAAATATAAGGATAATAAGCTTACACGTTTTGGTTGTTGTGGGTGCATTAATGGCTAAAAATGCCCTTTATTATGGTAGTTAAACTTGGTTGGGAAGCTATAAATGACAATTTAGGAGTTTAATGAAACTAGTAGGAGCTAAAGAGAGTTAATAAACCTGATGGATAAATCTAAAGGTAAGAAATAATGATGTTGAGAATTTTAGAAGTGAAAAATGTGAGAATGAAAATGTGTTTTTGATAATGTTGATGAGTTTAAAATTTATTAATTGTAGATTTAAGCATTTAGGCACCATGTTTGGCTTGGAAATCAAGCTTGAAAGCTAATTATTAAGAGATAAATATTTGATCTCTCAAATGTTTGAAGTAGTTAGGAAAATGCTATTTTGGGTAATTGTTTATTAATTTCATTGCGATATGAAATGTGTTTATTTGCATGTATAATTGTAATAGGTGAATGTATATACATGCTATAAAACATGGGGTAGTATATTTGTTTGATTTTAAACAATGATGCGAAAGTGAATTTGAAATGAATTTTAAATTACAATGTGGTATTGAAATGAGCAATTGACAATTGGTATGATAAATCTTAATTTGTGATTAAGTGAAGCAGGATAAAGATAGTTATGTTGAGATTGAAATTAGTAGATATGTGTTAAATGTGAAACACGAGATTAATGCTCACTTAGGTAGTGAATTATCATAAGCCCTCTATGTTAACATTAAATAAATAAAATTGTGAAATGTGTGAGCATCAAATATTGCATGATTAGTTGGCCAGAGTTCGCTTAGGGAGAGGAATAAATAAAATTCATATGGTATTTATGACTGCCTTTCGATGCACAAGGGTATAGCCCTGTCGCATAGTTTATCGAGGGATTAGAATCTAGTTATTTCCACTAGTTTATCGAGGAGGTTAGCTGAGAGTATACGACACCTTACAGATTTGAGAGTAGGGAAAATCGTGGTCTAAGAGTAAGTTATGTAATCTTTAGTCAGGTCACACCTCACAATTGGTAAGTTAGGTAGTCTAGTCACATAGACGGAGTTTTTTTTGATGTTATAGCCTACAGGTTTAGTCAAATAAGGTAAAGAGGGTGTGAGGATGATTTGCTCATGCATATGTGTTTATTTAACGTGTCACGTGGTTGTTTAAGTCTGTAGCAAGTCGTAATAATAAATTAAGCCATTGTCACATGTCTGTGTGTCTTGTGGTAATGTATCATGTGATTCAAGATGAGAATTGTGAAGATAAGTTAAATTGAGAAATGACTATTTGTGTTACATTTAATAAAAGATATATTTTGAGAAAATCAATTTTATTTATATGTATTTGTGCAATTGATATATAACTGTATGAGTTAAAGGTACCTTAATTATTGAGTGGCTGGACTCACCTCTCTCTTTCAATATTTTACAAGCTCTAACTTTGGTGTAGAAGGGAAAATGCTTCAGAGGCTTAGGAATCTAAGCATTCTTATTGCAATGCCTCTTTAATTCATTTATTTTGTGTAATGATTTAAATATTGTCAATTAGGATGCATTTTATTTACACTTGCACTATATGATTCTTTATGATGTCTAAAATGTATTTTAGTCCTTAAGATGTTCTTTATGATAAATTGTAAAGGTTGATATGGCTAAAATACTAATGCAAGTGTAGTAAAGTTGGTCTAAACATGCTATCAATGATCCTTGAGGAAATGCAATGTTAAAACATTCCCCTTCTATTTTTGGCATCAAAGGGGTTGAGGGGTGAATATGTGTTATAGTGATGTATATATGCATATGATGTATTGTATTGTTAGTTCTAGATCCAATGAATACGATCTAGGCGTTAGGAATGTCTTTTGACACTTGTATAGGTTTTTTTGATACCCTTTTATTGTGAAAGTTGTGAAAATGTATTTGTGTATTCAACTTCTTGATATGACTTGATTTTAAAATAAAACCCATGTCATTAGTTAGTTTATGATATAAGTTTTTTATAGACATTCAGATTAACTCATTTGTCCATTGAATGAAGAAATGGAGCACACTAAAAGTTGCCCGAATTTGCTGTCAAATGACAGAAAAAATTATCGTCATAAGCGTGCAACACACTGAGATGAGTGGCATAGGGAGTGGCAAGCCGTGGTGTATTGTGCACGAGCCACAATGCGCTGCTTTGTTGTTCAGCTTCAAAGATTTTTCAACTTGTTTTGTGTTCTTTCACACTTTTAAGATATCATACTTCTAAAACATTATTTGAATCTGATTAAATGTTTAATAAATGATTTTGACTTATTTTAAATTATAAAAAATTAGAATTTTTTTATTTTAAATTACAAACTCAGTAATCTCTTCATGGATTAACCTCTTGATTACTTTAAATTTTGGAGTTGATTTTAGTTAGTAAATGGAGATTTTGCACCTTAACCAAATTAAAGAGAAGTCATTAAATACAATCATATATAGAGTTGGCTTCCTTCTCTATGCATGGGCCGAGAAGTTATATCATATAAATTTAATATTTTTTATGTTACATTTTTTAAATAAAAACTATATAAATGGTAAAAAAATTAATAAACCTGTTTACTAATTGGAACAGTTCAAATTTAATATGAATACTTTACATTTAATATTAAACATGTACTATCATAAAATATGTTTAGATAATTAATTTATAAAAATGTCAATATTAAATATATATCATTTATATTAATTTTGGGCTATCTAGATTAGTAAATAAATTTAATAAAATTTTTACAATTTAAATAATTTTTTATTTTAAAAAATGTAAAATAAAAAAAACATTAAATTTGAACTGATCACATTATACACCTCTAAAAAGGCTTCTATTAGAGGAGAGGATGGAAGCCCACTTTATCATTTATCTAGTAAATAGAAACAGGGAAAATGATTTTCTCCTCAAAATTTAATTTGATTGTAGTATATGTTAATTGGATCTTCTTTTTAATAATATAGATCTCAATTATATGATAGTATTGACTCTTGTCATGGGTGAATTTTCACCTCTAAAAAGGCTCGAGTAGGTGTAAATATTTAGAAATGCATTGGATAACATTTGGATTGGTGAATTTAAATTCAAATTTTATATTTAAAATTTATATATTTAAAATTATTTATTTGCATAGTTTAAAAAAATTTTTTAAAAAAAAGAGAGATGAGTTGAGTCAAAATAAAAATAAAAAAATTAGAAGTTGTAAGTTCAACTCTATTTTTCAATAAATAAAAGAAAAAAATAAGAAATAAGAAAAGATAAGAGTGATAAAAGCATCAATAGTAAAAATACAAAAGAAATGAAATATTTAAAATAATTAAAATTTTAAATATCTAAAATATAAAGTGAACTTCAAGTTACAAAGAAAATATAACAAGAAGGGAGATGAGAAGCTCGAGTGCTTCAACCCATTTACTCAAAAATTTATCATTTTCTAAAGTTTAGTTTTTGTTTCAAAAGTTTAGGGTCGGGCTCGTAAATCTTTTTTTGAATTTTTTAAAAATTAAAATTTTAAATTATCATACTTTATATTTTTCTAAAATACAAGCTATGATATCCAAAAATTATAAATAAATAGTAGAAATTCGTATATTAAAATATAGAAATGTATTATAATATTTAAATTCAATTTAAAAATTAAAAAATATTTTTTAAGGATAAAAATAAAATGAGCCTAAAAGAACAGCTTAAGTTGGAATTTGTTTTTCCAAGGCTTAGCATTCTAAGGTTTTAAAGCCCAACTTTTCTAAAAAATATCATTTTTCATACTTGAACTCTAGTAAAAATTGGCTTAAATGGGATGCTCACAAGGTTCGATTCTTCTTATTGACTTTAATCTAGATAATGACAAATAAATTCTTCTAAAATAAGATAATGATAATTTGATCTTGCAAAATATAATAATTATAATGAGGTCTAAATGAACTTCTTTGAAATTAAATTTGTATTTAAAATTACTTAGTTATCCTTGACAGTTAATTTTTCATGGTTCAAAAATTTGATATAAATATTTGCAAGTTTGTTTACACAAATAACTAAAATAATTTAAAAAATAACAAATTTCTATTACTAATTTTCTTCAATTAGCAAAATCTGACTAATTTTATACATGAGTTTGATATAATATTTGCAAATTTAATTTCACAAATGATTAAAATAATTTAAAAAATTATAATTTTCTATCAATAAAGTCTAACTAATTTTATATTATTTTTAAATTTGATATGAGTATTTACAAATTTGGTTTAACCAATAATTAAAATGATTTATAAAATTATAACTTTTTAAATCACAAATAGGTGTTGAAGTAATTTCATATAGAAATTTGATCTTGAAAAAATCTTTTAAAACCTCATTGTGATTATTAAATTTCACGAGATCAAATTATCATTTTTCTATTTCAAATAGATTTATATGTCTTTCTTCTTTCTTTATTTCAATAAAAGAAAAAACGATTGAATGATAGTTGGGTTATATTCTCTCATGTCTTTTATATATTGTGATTATTGGGAAAATTAATTATTTCATGCCTCTAGTTTGATCAAGATATCAATTAATACTTGTAATTTGAAAACCCATAACCCAATGCCTTTAGCTTACAAACCCTCAAACTCGTCTCTAACTCATGCAACTCTGATCTAACTTGAAACCACGTCATCACTTGGTGGAGTTAAAAGCCACATCATCAACCCAAAATTAAACCCTGACCCGGCCCTGTAACCCCCTTCAGTCTATTGCCGTTTTCTGGGCTGGATTTTGAAAAAGGAGACGAAGAGAAAACCGTCTTGCGATGGTGGAGAAATCAGAAATTGTGTAGAAGGAAGATTAACACATATTAAAGGAGAAATTGATAAAGCGCCTTGCAGGAGAAAGATTGATGCAGCGAGGTATCTCTCCTCCCTCTTTTTCATTTTCCCTCTCCTTCCTCTTCTAATTCTTCGGATTAAGCAATGGACGAACGAGAATCTTTGTGGGTCTCGACGCTGAGAATATTAAAGAATGGATGATAGAGATTCCTTGCAAGTCGATGCACGGCAAGAAATATTCACGGATAGAAAATTGATGTTATATGACGTGATTCTACAAATCTTGATTAGCATGTATTAAAGTAGCTTCCAGGCTTAACAAAATAGCTTTCCATCTATATAAAACTTATTGGTTCTTCTTCCTTTTTTTTTATCATCTATGTTGGCACACAAGCTTCATTGCAAGTGAAAAATCGTGAAAAATCGTGTTAAGTCTCTTTAATTAAAATATGTGTGTGTGTGTGAATCTTAGACCTTGATTGTTTTGCTATTAATATAGCGTGAAGACCTAATTTGAGGATTATTGAGGGAAAACGAAATGAAGGGGGCAGAAGGGACTAAAGAGGAGGATGTGAATCAACTATGATGCATAGATAGTCAGATACTAATATGCGTATTAGATACGATATTTATATATGTTGATACTTGTTATTTTTAAAAATATAGAATATGATATGTTTTTTATGTGTATATATATTAATAAAAATCATAAAAATATAATTTCAATTCGAAAAATATTCAAACTAACAAACATATATAATCTTTTATAATAATATCAATTCTCTCCATGTTCTTCTTCAACCATCATCTGCAAAAAAAGATATCTTCTATATCTAATTCATCAAAAGATAAATTTATCACTCCCAAAACTCTAACACAATCAAAGTCATCCCATTCATCTTCACTAATATTCTGAAAAAGAAATTGTTAATAAAAATTTTAATATCATAATCTTTAAAAAAATTTAATTTCTTAAAAATTTGCTTGAAGTATTAACTCACAATCTAAAAGTATTGGATACGTATTGAAAATTAAAATTTTTTAAATTAAAAATAACATTCAGTATTTTACAAATACACATTGAAGTAATATTGGTATCAATATCAAATACGATACTAACATGAACACACGAGTCAATTTAAAATATCAGTGCTTCACATAAAATCAGGCAACATGGGGTGGGCTAAAATAGAAGGGAGAGTAACATTTAGATCACAAAAGAATGAATTAATGATAATTAAATCCTTAATAAAAATTCTTACAAAATAAATCATAAATATCGATTCAATTAGTTACAAATAAAAATTTCTTCTACAATTTAAAAGTTACATTTGATATTTAAATAATTATTTGTAATTTAACTCTTAAATTTGTAATAGTTTATATCAATACTTTCAACTTACTTTTTAAAAGAATTTGTTAGGAACTTAACTTATATTGATTCAGTATTTTAAGACATAATTGTCATTCTCCCAAAACAAAATTAGAGAATCCTACGCACCATCCCAAGCACATTGTCTCGCGAGAGATGAAATGGTTATAAATACTGAGTCCAACTGATTCGCTCCTCCATCCACCAAAATGCAAAGAAGCTCAAAAGCATGCATGTACCTACACACTCCAGTTAGACATGTTAATGGAACCCCGGAGACCAGAAGCCATAAGATTTCATGTGCGCGCGCGTGCGCGGAGTGGCAGAGCATTTGACTCTGGAGAGTAAACAAGTTAAAAGAAAATGGGTAGGCCAGAGGCCAGCCTACCTGGCATCCACTGAAAAAAGAGACGATGGTAGTCGAGTTGCAATTGCACAGTGGAAGGAAGCTCAAAGATACAAACACTGTACAAGATTCTCTACGCTGCTTGATGCCTCCTCATCGAGACATCCAGGCCCCTGCCTCTCTATTGCACACATAACACCCTCATAATTTTTGTGGTCCCCCACACCCATCTCCCTTGGACGAGAAAGAGAGAACTTTTCATTCATGTACGAATCATCCGCCTAAATTTTGTTGCATATAAAGTAAAATGGAAAATAAAAAAGCACGTCGCTTTCTCCTATCATAAATGTGTGCATGCGACGTAACTACACAGGCAAAAAAAACAACAGTAGCACCAACCATAAAACGAATTACATCCAACCAAGATGATCAGTCCACTCTAAGTTTTACTACCATATACCCCTTACAACACACAAATTCAGCACAGCATCAAACACGAGCGAATACAAATATCAGTGTCACCCGCCAACGAGTCACAGACTATTAAAGTGGAAATTTCGTGGACGAGGGGGCCCTCCTCCAGTTGCCTCATAAAAGAGGTGAGGGGCTTACCTAGTGAGAATTAGTACATCAGAGAAAAGTTAAACCCACAAAGGATTAAACAATGACAAGAATACAAAAAGAGGGGGCTAAGACTGGGTCCGATATCAGCCGAGAGGCGTGCACTCTCATTTTCGGGGTCTTTTTCTGAAAATAATCGGTCTTCTCGTTCAAAACAGCTCACATCCCAGGCCCCTTGTGTAAGTGCCACAACTTTCTCTAAACCGTAGGACATGGACTAATGATTCGCATTTCCTTTATTGCGCCATAATATGCTGAGCACCTCGCCGTTCCTTTACACAATACGTAAGTTACACCGCCCAAACCAACTGATTTCCAACTCAATCATTGGAGTTCACACCCTCATTCCCTCCCATATCGCACTTTGACCTTGTTTATTCTGCAGACTCAACAACACACACTAGACCATAACAGATCATCTCATGCTATAATGCCACTTCAGAAACAGCACAAGTGGCTAAAAATCCTTCCAACTTACTAGTCATGGAGTCCTAGAGCTCTAGCCTTGAGTTTCAGTGATTTCAGGCAACAAATTGCTTCATCAAGAAGCCCAATCGGGTCCCTTTCTTTTCCACCAGGAATTATGGTTTGCAGGATGTTTAGAACATCCCGTATCCTCTCTTTTCTCATCTTCTTCTTGCTTGATCCTTCACTGTTGCCACTAGAACATCTTGATTCAGCATCATATTCGTTGTCAAAGGATCTATTTAGATTTAGAGAACTGGCACTGTCCATGAGCTGTAGGTCATCATCGTGCTCACAAGCCCCATTGGCAGACAGCTTCCGCTTCTTTGTTGTTTTCCCAGCAGCGCTACCAACTTCTCCACCATCGCAGCTACCAACTTCTTCATTGCTTCCGCAAAAGAAGTCTTGGTCATCATGAGTGGTCATTATACTGGGCGAGTGCCCAGTGCTAGTAACTTCATCATCCTCAGTGGAGTAACCATCACTATCAGAGTAAAGTAACGCATTGATTTCTTCTGTGTCTTCATGCATCTCACTTTGGACCTCAATTCCCTGATTTTTATCAAGTTTATCATTCAAAGTTGGTCCATTCAGATTATTCAAATCTCTTTTCAAAGAACGTTCATTCCCATTCAAATAGTCAGGACCACGCAGCTTTGAATGCCAAGAAGCAAGGCACTCAATGGGACTTCCAAACCCAGGACTATATATGAATGCTGTCTGATTGACAGTCTGGTCAATAACAATGAACCGCTTCTTAGGGAAGCCCGGTATCCTGTCGGGTGCAATTTCCTCCCCAATACCTTTTTCATGGCTAGCAGGGAGCTTGCTCTCCAAAGTGAAGTTTGGAGCAGGGATAAATGCCTGTTGAAAGTGAGGTGAACCATAGGACCAACCATAAGGTTCAAAGGACTGCGCTAACTGCGAACATGGTAGCATGGAGGGCACAGAATCTGGCATCGTATAATTTTCAGGCATCATATTTATGCAACCATTTTGCTTCCCCACGTCAAGGGAAGAGAAGGAACTCAAATTGGGTGATTGCCAATCAAAATGCAGCTGCGGTATCCAGATTCCACAATCTTTTCCCATTCAACCAGAACAATCCCCTATGGATTTCACCAAGGTGGGAAAAAAAATCAAGATTAACAACTAACTCAAAACAAAATAGTTAAACGCAAATCCCTCTGAATGAATAATAATGCAGAATATACCTGAATTAAAACGATTTCAGCACACGAGCTATCTATAACTATCTGTTTCTTTCAGGAACAAGTAAAGGAAAACAACTAGCACCAGCTTAACCCGAACAGAGAAAGGCAAAACTATTCTACGTGACAGGTTTGAGCAAATGACGGAAGTATTCAGCCTGGAAAACAACGATACGTAAAAGTCAATAGGTGCTGATATTTTCCTACAACATCTTACTAAAAACCGAAATAATAAAACCAAGGAAGACAACATTTTTAAACATTTCCTCAATCTTTTCAGTCACTTGCAACATACCTGGCAGTCTCGGAGAGGTTGAAAGCACGCTATAACTCTAACTATAATGGTGGAGCTCCCAGCAGTTCCATTTTCATATTTCAATGCCCGAAATCTCGTTTGACTTGCTGCTTGGCACACCATAACTACTTTCCAACCCTTGAAAACGATAGAAGGGCAATCTTCTTGGGTCCTAACACTACCACACTAGGGAACCGGTGATTGAAGAATTGGAGAATATCCAAATACAGGTAACGAAGAAACTGGTATAGTCCAAGAGAAAACGTAACGGCTAATGACACAAATGGAAGCAACAGGTAGGTGCGAACTACAAATAAACGGAGACCTAGCTGAACATAAGAATTTGCGAGATGGGGATGCTATCCTTCAGCTGATCTGACGGACGTAGCAAGGAACAACAACAAAAAAATTGGATCCCATGGAAAACCAGGGCGAGTTGCAAAGGGCGGAAGAAATCGGAGAGTGTTTTTTTTTTTTTTTAATCGCACGATGCAAATTACAGAATCACTTTGCAATACAGGTTCAAGGAAATAGCTCTGCGGCATACATCAACAGACAGACTAAACCACCACCGCATGCTGTTGTATCCTTATCCTCAAAGATATTCAGCTTTACCGAAGCCTACTTAGTAACCTGAAACAGAGTTCTAACATCAGCAATGGTTTCACAGTCCATACATATTCAAGCAAGCATGCGATTTGCATCCAACAAAATTTGCAACCGAGTCAAAAAAGAAACCTAACTAAATTTTTAAAATGATTCAACTCAATTCTTTGCCATGTAATACTAATAAAAACCAAAAAAAGACCGAGAGAAATAGTGCAATGTTCCTCGAAATCAAAACAATATTTTGTGCGGGTAAGCCGGGAGGAAAACTCAGCTACGACTAGATTAAGGAATGACTGGAAAAAATCTTCTCTGGAGCTATTCTCATGAAGCAATTCAGCTTATTCGGCAAGAAGAATAGCAATCACTTCAGGGATTAAATAGATGCCGAGTGTACGATCCTTGGTTAATACCCAGAAATGAGGGAATCACAGAGTTGACATATAAGCCACCATCAAACGAAGCCAGGAAGAATTGAAGAACTTACAGATTAGAGTCGAGGTTGAAATCGCAGCAAAATCTGAGAAGACAAATCTGGAGGAGGGGGGGGACAGGGAGAGAGGACAACAACAGCGTGAGGCTGAAAACCGAAAAGGGAAGGGAAGAGAGGAGGCGTGAATGGCTACAGTCAAAGTGGAGACTAACCGGAACGGAGCACGAGAGTTGAATTATATAGAGAATTCAATGACATATATGCCCTCGGATTGAAGTGGATCAAATCATAATTAATAATAATTTACTATTATTACAGGAAAATATTACGAACGAGTTTGATTCGTGCGTGCGTGCGTGAGGGCAGAGGAGTGCACACAATGGCATATAAGTGTGCAATGATGAAGCGCACACAGAAGCGCTGCCTCGGCTCCCTCCCTCGGCCCTCTATCTCCGCGTCATTGTGAGTGGTTGTGTCACGGCCTTGTGAGTCTTATATTATTTTCATTTTCAGGGATCAATTAACCCAAGGTGGTGCGGACCACGCCCTCGGGCTAAAACCTAACTACCCGGTCTGGTTAGTCTGGCTGGCCTTGTCCCCGTTTCCCTGGACGAATCTACCACCCTCCCAGCCCAACCGGGAAATCCCATCATCATGTGCTTCCGCGTCTTTAAATTTACCAATATACCCTGACGACTCAACCTAATGACACTTGTAATTTAATATGAACCATACTGGTACTGTTTGGTGACTCCTCCGTTTATTGTTTTGCTTCCAAATCCATTCAACTGAATTATGGTGTGGTATGCAATAAACAAGTCATATATACTTTTCGGTAGTGCTGGTTTGTCATTTAAAAAATCATATAGTAATTATATATTATAGCATAATAAATGATGGAAGAAGGAATCTGATCTGGATGCATTTTTGTCATCTCAACAGAAACAAAAGGGGTGACCAGGAACCAAGAGAGACGTAAGAATGAGAAGCAAATGAAAAGCAGGAGGAGGAGGAGGAGGAGGAGGATTACAAGGGGAGGGTAAAGGCCTAAAGTGGGGTGGTATCCGATGTTTTTAACATGAAGAACAATAATGTGTAGCTTGACCGTTCAAAGCATGAATTATACAGATTTTAGATGCAGGGGACCCACTCATTAGCAAATGCTGTGGCCTATATGCCATATCATCTGTCTGAAACTCGCTCATCCGCCTCCTGACACTACTACTCTTTCTCCTTATTAACCCCATCAATGAGCTTCTCACTTTAAGGTTTTTGGAGGGGGTAAAAAGCTATACCTTTGGCCCCGCCACGGCAGTACACTATTTATAACTTTTCATTGATGTGATATATATGTATATGTGCTTGTGTCTTCCCCATCAAAATTGTCATCAATGCTTGGCACCTTACTTCATTCATCCCCGTCAAATTTGTTTCATAATTGACCATCTTATATGTGTATGCATATCCGTCTCTGCAACATGCATAAAAGCACTGGTCCCTTGAACTTTTAAATCAATTACTGCAAAAGGCCGCTTATCACAGATTCCAACTTTAGAAAATTGTTCAAAGCTGTCCTTAAGCGGCTCTTTATGACCTCGATAGTATTGAGTATATATGTTAACCTTCGCATTCACTTAGGGGTAACTTTGTTACCAAGCTAAGTTAAAATTTGTTCGTTGCAGCCAGCATGCACGGACAGTCACACCATCAAATGTCCACACGCTGGTTCCAGCAACACTTTGTACACTGATTGGTAGATGCTTTGCGATTCGATTTTGTTCTTGCACTACACTAGAACAGACCCAAAAACTTTTCTTTTCTTTTCTTTTCTTTCTGTTTGTACACTAGTGACTCCAACTTTTTACAGCCAACCTTGCCGTCCTTTTTGTATTGGTCTCTATCGTCCGATGAAAGCTAAGCCAAGACTTTATTTAATTTTTCTTCCATTCAGAATCTTTCTTTCGTTTCATTTTCTTCTTTACCACTGCTAGTTAAAATGTGGACGTCATGAAGCTGAGCAGAGTCCAAGTACTACATATACAAAATAGTGAAAACCCCGACAACTATACGTGACAAAAATAAGTAAATTTTAATCTGTCATATCCATACCGCATCATCATGAACTGGCTAGTTTTTTTTTTTTTTTTCCCCTTCTCTTGGGTTCCCTCCAAATTATTACAAGTTGATTGTTTGTTTCAATCGCAATACAGAGATTCAACGTGGAACCAGATAAACCAGCCGATGATAGAAGCTCAGGTGAGTAAAGTGGTTGAATAAATAATTGAAGAATTCAATGAAAGGGGTGATGAAAAGAGAAAGCACGTAGGTACAGTGAACAGACAAGTTATGGCAGTAGCCCAATAAGAAAATACAAAAGGGGGTGTGAGACCCATGATTTTATCACCTGAAGAAGATCTTACGGCAAGATAAGGAGATCCACAGGCACCCAGTTATATATAGACACTAAAAGCATATTAAATTCGAAAAAATAGTATGCACACTTTCATGCCTTCTTGTTTGGAGTGGAGGGAACAATAAACAAACCCCATTTAAATCACTTCCCAATCCCATTGGGTCTAGCCTTTTGGTGGCACTAATTAAAACAACTACACCACACACCTGTTGAGATGTAAAGCCACGATTCCTTTATTCATTTTTAAAATCCATATATAGATAAGTTAGCCCATTAAAAAAGCAATTCCATCGCACGTCTCTGCGTTATTTTATCATCATGGTCACTTTACTCACCAAATTCGCTTTAAAATATTGCACTGACCTGAGCTTAGTGGTTGTAGACCACCTAACTATTAATATCAAATCCCCAAGCTAAGGTGTAGCTCAAGCTTCTGTGGTGACTGCCCACCAAGAGGAAGAAAAACAAAGAGTGATCATTGTCTGCAAGGCACCACCACTATTATGTAGTATTCCTTGTCATTCAAAATTGTAAAAAAATCGGATCCGTTCAAAGTCAATAAATCAAATTATTTGCAAATAAGCATGCAAGTATATTCGGTAAAGAGATTCGTCTTTTATATATATATTTATTTTTTGTTTTGATTGGAAATGAACCTGTCATGTAAACACACAATCTCTATCTCTCTCTTCCTCTGTTTATTTACAGTTTCTTCAATTGTTCTTAGTGATGACAGCATGGTTTCACAAATGCATACCAAGCGATCATGTGATTAAGTGCCTCCATGAACATTACCAATACGGCAAATTAGTTCAAAATGTTATTATACAAATGCAGATGACGACAAAAATACTATTCTCCAAACGCGAGAGAGAGAGAGAGAGAGATGAGCAGGAGGAGTTGAATTAAACAAGTCAAATTTTCCTGGCTACTCTATTCTTTTCCCCATTCGTTTTTCTCCATTTTCTGGATCTGGTGTTGCAGAACATGATTGATTATGAACCGCATCTGAAAGTATTCAGGTGCTTCCATTGACAATACACCCCTTCGTCAGATAAAGATTCAGTGATTTTAATCGAATGCTGGGAACGCCAAAAAGTTTTTGGCGTAGGCAAAGAGGGACAATCAAGTCGGATTGGTCGTCCGTGGATTAATTTGGAATGCTCCGTCATACTCTTAAAATATTTTCTATGGTTTTTTTTTTTTTGAGAAAACATAATTTTTGATTCTTTTAATTTTATTAAATTTTACTTGTAGTCTTTCTAATTTTTTATAATGTTTTCAGCTCCTATAAGGACTGAAATCATTTAAACAATGAAAATTATAGAGACCTTAAAAACAAAGCCATCTAATCTCTTTAAAATTATAGGAACTAAAAATATTAAAAAAAAATTACAGAGATTAAGAACAAAATCTAATAAAACTATAAGGATGAAAAATTGTGTTTTTTTTTTTTAAGGGGTGATCATCTCAATTTTTTTTGGCCCTGCTCCTTATTCCTGTTGTTTTTCAGATTAATTAGGCTACACTAAAACCAAGTCATAATCAAATGACTAAAAGGCCCTTGAAAGCATATCTTGTAAATGTCATGAATACGAACCTAAAGAAAGAGCTTGGCCAAAAAAAAAAAAAGCTTATTACCAAAACTTTTATATTTATAAACTTTACTCTATTTGTGAGGTCTTAAGATGAAATTCATGACAATATATCCACTATACGTGTATATAGCATTTAATTTCCAACCAAAAAGTCCTAACTTGTGATACTTATATCTGCACTTTTTTTTTTTTTGGTTGGGGGAGGTGTAAAAGGTATAAGCTACATACCATGAAAAAATAAGGGAAAAAGGAGAGGGATTAATTGGACTCAAGTCTTCCCATGTATGAAAAAAAAAAACAAATTAGAATATTTAGTTTAGTTATGGATCTTAATCCTTTACATACCATCTCTCCATATCCAATCATATCCATCCATTTAATTATTCATTTAATTTAATGGTATTGTATTGCTGATTATGATATTAAAATAAATATACCATTCATTTGATTATTTCCACAAATTAGCATTATAAACATATTTTAAGAACATTTAAGTGACGGTAACGAATAATTTATTTATTTTAATATCACAATTAGCAACCTGACACCATTAAATAAATGAATAATTAAATGTATGGACATGATTGAGTATGGAGGGTGTATTGAGGAAAAATATAGAAAGGATCTGATCCGTTTAGTTACAAATGGAGAGTCGTGTTTAACAATATTCTGAAAGGAATTAGTGGGGTATCATTGGTGGAGTTTGTGGAAAAAAGGAAAGGAAGTAGGGGCGCATGGAATTAAGGAGGAAAAATTGAAGGAGACGTGGGGAGGAAGGATAAATGGAAAATGAAGAGAGAGAGTTAAATAGGGGCCTTGGTTTCCATGATTCGTGGCAGGATGTGCATATGTTTGTGTATATATATGATGATGATGATGCAAAGGCTGGGCATGATGATGGCACCCACCGAGAGAGGAAAAAGACATATGGGTGCGGGGCCATGCATGCGACATTAAAGCTGATTAAGCCACCTCAATCTTCTTTCTAACCTAACCTCCCACGGAATTAGTTCATGTTATTCCGACTATGTATTCATTGCTCGCCTGCCTAACCATCAAATCAATTAACACGGTTTATTTCTAGCTGTTAACGCTCGCTAATGATCCACGATACGCCGTCGTCTCACTCTAGATGATACTACGACCATCACCTGGTGGATCGCCATAACATTAATTAATTAATGGTGAATTATTGCGTGGTAGCTAGCTTTGTAGATAGGGAAACACCTAATGCATGTGTGGAGTAGAGAGAAGGTGGTGGGGGAGACGATGGAGGCAGAATGGAAGGGAAGGTGGATTGTCCAACAAAAACAGCCACGCCTAGAAAGGCAAGCCAATGCCCTCTCCACCGAGGCCCCCCAAACCCTATAAAGCATTTATATTCAAACTCTTAACTTTTCTTTTCCTTCTTTTTTGATTAATTAAGCAAGTGACCCCCAAACCAATGCCTACTTCACCCGAAAAGGCACCACCACCACCACCAACAACGTCAGCCTGTATCTCTCATGCTTTATTTTCTTGTTAAAGTTTTTCCTAATTTCATGACATATATGAATTTATTTTCTTGATTGCTCATATGTACTCTGTTATTGAACGCATACAATTTTGTTTGAAGTATAGACGGACACTAATTAAATTATATATCATATCATTTTTTCCCCAATTTTATTCATTTTTTTTAATTTGTAGCTTCCTTATGAAACACTCGGAGTAATGGAGTATAACATAAATTGCATCGTTTATTACGTCCATCTTCCTGGACTTTTATTCCATCCAAAAACATCATAAATATTGTTTTTCAAGGACAATAAAAATTTAATTTAGCGTTGGTTTGTGAGAAGAGATTTTGGTCGTACATGAAAAAACATTCAACATGCGAAAAACAGGCATGGTTTCGATTTTAAGGACACCGTATTCAATGTTATATTAGTGAGCATATAAATTGGCACTGAAAAGAAATGATTTGGAAGAGAAGGCAGGGCATATTGTGTACACTGCATGTACAGTGATGAATTAATAAAACGTTGCTTGAGAATTAAAGGAAATAATGGAAATATGTTGGGCATGCGGTGATTGTGGTGATATATATATACGCAAATGTAGCTTAGCAGGGAAGAAAGGAACAAGGAGCCTTAACAAGCTAATCTTAAACACGTGCTCCTTAAAGTAACATTTATATTACTTGAGATGCATTCCACCATGAGTAACTCATTGAATAAGTCCTCTACTCTGTAACTTAATTTCTCCTTTCTCTCTACAAAACCTTATAGCCGCGCTCCTTTAATTTTTTATTAAATGTATATATGAATACAAGCGCGAGTGGGGTGGTTCGTTCTAATCATTTCAGTTCCAAAGTCGTTGGATTCATCCACACACACACACACACCAAGAGTCCACACACATATAATATATATATACACACACACACACATATGCGCACACGCACACACACATATAATCTGCAACAAATTTATTCATTATCCACTATGTTTTTTCAGATGCTTCCTCCAGCACTATACCTACGATTCAATAGAGGCATACTGCATTAATCGCTACTCAAGCATTCAATGTTGGTTCGTAAATTCGAAACTAAAAGTCCAGGCCAAGCCAAACCAAACCAAACCAAGAGGAAAAAAAAAAAAAAAACAAGGAAAGGGAAAAGAAAACCCTAAGGCAATAAATGTTGGACAAATGATTTGTTGTAAGTGAAATTACGCGAGGCAAGGAAGCGGTGGGTTGGATTAATTATATATGGTGGGGTTATTATTTAGAATCACACGTGTGTGACGCGGCTAGAAGAATAAAAATGAAAATGGCGGTGTAATATGTGGGATCATGAAAAGAGTTATAGTGGAGGACACATTATGTTGGGGAGGTAACAATGTGCAACGAGTTCTAATTCATGTAATGAGTTGAAGCGTGTGGCCATTTCCGAGCAATCAAACATATGCAAGCACTGCAATTTCCACTAAAACAATCATCCATGTATATTCCACCCTTCAAAGTCTTCCTTCTTCGCCACTCCACTGCTTCCATGCATGCCTTTGAATTTCAAATAAAGTGTTGGGACGAGACGAAGGCACGCCATTATCAATTGGCTTCACTGTTCTTTTTCTAACAATAAAGCATTGCATTTACTGGACAGTTGAGTTTACCACGCTTTCTAGTGGGGTTCATTAATTATCCCACTTTGTTTATTCTTAATTTGTATTACTAAGTCAAATTTATCCACCTGCAATAGTAGTCTAATTATTGTCTTGACTCGCTCTTATCAAAAGGCACTCCTTTTCTATTTTAGTTTTTATACTTTTCCCCATAATCAAACCCAACCTAACTCCAAATGGCGTGTTTCGTCATTAAGCGCTTTTGAAATAATTTAATTAATGGCAAGTGGTGTGATTAGACGGATATTAGGGAGTAGAGTTGTAATTAGAGCGACGATCAGCTGCAAGTTGCTTCGAGAAACCAACGGTTAATTCGTCTCTGAAGGATAGGGAGAAATGAATTAATCAATGTATGTGCAGGAATAGTATTTTTCCTTTGCGACAAATTATTTTTATTCAAGCAGTATTTTAATTTCAATAATCCACGTCCTTTTCTGTCTTCTCGTGCAATTTATTCAAAGCATGTGAAAATGGGAGAAGCTGCCGATGAGCTCAATGACAATAACACCAAAGAAATATTCTAACGCATGGAAAATACGTGTTGAATAAGTTTGAACTCAGCATTATTGAGGTCCCATTTGGTGGTTGCTAGGCAGGAGGGTAATAAAATGAAATTAAAGGATCAAAATAAAAATGAACCAATTTACTTTTTTTTTTATAATAAACATGATAAAACTCAATATTAATTCCATAAACGTAAGAATCATCACACTCTCTAAACATTTTATAAATTATTATTTTTAATTTCATAAATTAAATTATCATTATTCGTTTATGACTAGTTCACGTATCTTTTTCACATTTTGATTATCTTATTTTTATTTTTATTTTTTAATTCATTTCATTTTATGTTATTACAGTAGCCAAACCGCCTGATATTAGGTTTATGCTGGCAAGCTTAGGCCATGGACGAATGTATAGTGCAATTTAAGGTGTTTATTACCATATTGATTTACAGCATGTACGCAGGGAAGAAGATGTAGGGTTAAATACATATGGTAATGGCAAACACCACCAATATGTTATCAGGAAACTTATGACTACTAGGAAAGATAGAAATTAAATTCACCTACTGTATGTTTAGCATGCTACTTCAACAAGGCAGAGACTAGATTAATTAAAGTTTTTAAAAAAAAAACCCTTCATTTAGTGGAGCCGCCTGGGCTTATAATTAATGTGACAGCGAAAAAATATCAAAACTAAAATTCAACAAGAGCAGGAAATGATTTATAAGAGGGTCCATATAAAATATCCAACATTACATTACAGTATCTATAATTTCTAATTTATAAATAGTATAAATTGCCATAAATTTCACATTGATACATCAACAATATTTGCCGTAAGCCTCGTCCTCATAAATGGGCTGTACTCTAAATATTTATGCCAAATTTAATTCAAGCTGACAAGTCACTATTTAAAACTTGCCAACAACTCTCCATGAGCTTTCATATATATATATAGTATTGATTTTTGACAATTACTAACACCTAACTCGATAGTAGTGTTAAAATGGTTTTAGTAATTGACTGATTGTACATGCTATGCTCAAATACAAAATTATAAGAACTCGTGAATTATCAACCATGTGTATCAAACTCAAGAGTCGTGTGGTAGAACATGAAAAGTGACCAACCAAAAAACAATAATTAGGGGCAGCAACAAAGAAGCACGCCGGTGGGCTAAAACAGTAATTTCATGTACTTAAGCGCAGTGATGTGAAAGTCCGTACGCTTTCAGATATAATAATGTGCTCCTGTTTTCCCTGACATTATTAAATCACGGAAAATAATGATTAAAAAAATGGACACCAAATACAACTATTCCTTTACATGACATTAAAATAAAGGAAGAAAATCTTGCGACGTCCGACCACAAAATCTCCGGCACTGTGAGAAGCAGCAGTGTGCAGTAACAAAAAAAAAACTGAAAAAAAAAAGTCAGACACGCCGTCTTTATCTTCTTAACTCGTTTAAACCCCGTCACACGTGGCACGCGTGATGCCCGTGGGATGAGGATCGGACGCACAGGAAGCGCCTCACACGTGGCGAGAGCAACAAATGATGAGCGTGGTATCTGCATCGATACGCACCGCATCACCGTCGGGATCTCACGCATGCATTGGCGCACGCTTCGGCTCGCGGTTCGATGAGAAAGTGATTCGGGTCAAACTATTGTTAAATGGGCTAGACCCATGCACCTAGCACGCGCTTCTTGTACGACCCCACCAACCCCTAGGTTTTATTAGTGCCCTGTGTTGGAGCTCACAGCCAGTGGGATGTTGACGCGTGTGGTGGGGAGTTGCGGGGCCCGCTACCAGCGGCTATTGCGGACGCAAATGCGTGACCGACGAGCTTTCTGGCGTGTGTTTCATTGGAGTCTTATGCAACTTTTTTTGTTTTTGTGCTTATTTTGCGCTGATTCTTTCGGCTGCTGCCGCGTGTTGTCTTCTGTTTTTACTTCCTATGATCTTACAGTTTTACTTTCCAGTCAAACTTTCCCACTGGTGAATTTACCACATGCTTTCTCGAGTAGCAAGTTTTAAGCAGTGAATTTAAAACCAACGGTCAGATCGGTCTGAATTTTAGTTTAATTCATATAAAAAAATTATTTTAGAGATTGAATCAGATTGAGTTATTTTAAATTGATAGTCAGATCATGAATTCAGTTTTTAAAAATTGAACTGTTAAATTTTTTATAATTTTTTAATTTTTTTAAAAAAATAATTAATTTTTTAAGCATTTGATATTATGTTATATCATGTAACTTGTTAGGTCAAAATAAATTTAAAATATTTAATTTTTTAAAATTAAATAATAATTTATATTTATTTTTTATATTTAAATTATTATATATATAATTTTTTAAATTTAATTATATTATCAGTTTAACTATTAATTTAATTCGATTCAACTATATAAATGATGAACCGTTGATCTTTTCCATTTAATATCTGATGGGTTTCAAAAACACTGGCTTTAAGTGGAGGAAGAGAGAGAGAAGGGAGCTTCATGTAACCCACATAAATCATTCACTTGAAAACGCGTCCCCGGGGTGGACAAAGGAGAGTGCCGCATAATGTTTTTATTTTTTTTAATAAAATATGGCGTTTATATACTTTCACCTCTCCTAAATTAACAATATATTATAAAAATTTTGAGATACTAAATAAAATTTTTATTTTAATTATATAATTTAAAAATATAATTATCATAAAATTTATTTATTTTCAATAAAAAAATATTACACATACTCTTAAAGTATTGTTGTTATTCAATTTTGCTTTCATTTTATACTTAATGAAAGAAATGAAAAAAATTATTATTAATAAACTTTATCAAACTTTGCAATAAACAAGTATAATTGATATAGAGATCTTGTAACAATTGAGCATCATTGTCATGTTTATTGATATATTTATTTATCACAATTATCAATTAAAAAAATTAAATAATAAATTCAATAAGTAAATAATAAAGCTTTTTAAATTGAAAAGAACTTTAAATCTCAATTATATATTTAAATCATTCATTTTTTAAAGGGAAGATAAAATTTTTACCAACTTAATGATATTTTATATTAAAAAAATAAGTTGCTAAAAAAATTTGTCTTAGACATGATAACCAATAATATTTATATCATAAAAAACTGATCAACAAAACTTTAAAAATAAAAGTATATATATATATATATATATATAATATTCATAAAATTAAATATAAACACACACACACACATATAAATATTTATGCTGTGTCAGTTATATATATATATACATAACCTTTCTTTAGTTTTTATATACGCTTTGCCATTTTGGTGTCCATACAATTTTTTTTTTGGCTCCGATTCCACATTCAACTTTTAATAATAATCAAATGTTATGAGAGTCTTCTAAAATTTAATTTAAGTATCATTTTGTACAAGCAGTGTCTGTTTTTGCTAAACTTTAAAATCACATGAATTATTTTAGAAACGTGGATGTTGACAATATGAAAGCAATTATTCGTAGCCAATAAATGTACCAAACTTGTAAAATTACAGTGGTGATTTTCTTATTATAAAAACATGATTTTCAATTATTATACTTTGCTCGAGTTTTGTTATAGATTCTTGTATTTTTTTAATGTTATGGATCATACACTTTTATTTTTTGGTATCTTATGTTCCTACATAAGCAGTATTATAAGGACTTAGAATGTCGAAAAATAAAATTATAAAGACCTATAATACTGAAAATAAGTATAGGGATTAATAATAAAAATTGAGTGAAGTTCAAAGTTATGTTTTTTTTTTTAAGCTTGCATTTTTTTTTTGCGGGACAAATCGATCGTCAAACAGAATTTCAGCTAGTAAAGAAGGGGCGCTTTTATGGGCCCAAAAGCGTTAAACAAAGGGCTAGGTGCGGTGAGCGTTGGGGAGTCCGTTAAGAAAGATCCAACTAAGCTGACCCGATTGGAGTTCTCGGGTTTCAAAGTTCAAATCTTGCTCAGACCATGACGGAAAAAGGCCCTACCCACTTCCAGGGGCCTGGAATATGTAACCAATCAAAAAATGTGAATATAGTTGGACTGTCCCTCTCTTCCTTGCCTCCTACCTCTTGCTCGTTTCTAAAGATATGGACGAAGCAATTTTCTTTTTGTTAATAAATAAAATGTTGTTCAACGGTGTCAGGTAGATGTAGAATGAGTTGTACTTAACTGGGAAAAAATAACGCTGAGAATTCAAACTCTCTCGGAGCTCTTCTCGCCCGCTGAATTGTGCCAAGATTTGCGATTATTATGGATGTCGTTGTTGTTGATGATGATGAATACCATGATCCATCCAACCCGGGAAGAGCTGGAGAATGCGCAGACAAAATGCTGACTCTCGATGGCGAAAATACTGGTTTGGTAGCATTCCGCTTCACATCTTTTTTATTTCTTCCAGTCCTAAGTACAACACACCTGAAAAGGCTAGGATTGGTCCAAAATGAATCAATTCATTTATCCCATAAACACCTTCCACTAACTAGATAGTCAATTTTTCATAATTAAAAAAAAACAAGGAGAAAGAAATAGGATATTTTTGTAAAAAGCAAATTAAGGAGTATTCTTTTGGTTTCCAAATAGAAGAAAAAATTACCAATCACACTATTTGAGAAAGTTGATTAATTGTAATAGTTATATCTAAAAAATTTAAAAACTGGATTAAATTATTTCTATAGTTAATTACAAATTTGTCTAGTGAAAATAAATGTTGACTTTATGAGGGATAACTTAAAAAAATGTGATAAATGTTTATTGAAATTTGTAATTTTACTTATAAAAAAAATAAGAAAAACACAATAATTTCTCTTAAAAACATAACTTTAAATTCTTTCACTTTATTTAAGTTTTGTTATAAGTTTTTATATTTTTTTTTAATATTTCAAGTCACTACACTTTGTTCCATTTGAAACGTTAGCCCCTACATTTCTAAAGGAAAGTTAACTTGACAGAGAGTGTTAATAATGTCGATGTGTGATTTAATACGGTTAGCTTCTTGCTTTTGTGGCAAACTCATACTGATGTGAATTTTTGAATGAACAAAAATAAAAAATACAAGCCCACATCATGTGCGAACCTTGACCACAAACTAAAACGCCCTCAACGCAGAAAATTATACTCTCAACGCGTCAAGTAAAACGCTCAAAACCCTCATTTTCTATCCGGGGCACAAATATCATTGACTACAATCGAGACCACATGAGAGGGAGAGATCCCACTAATACGATGCCAGAAAAGAGCCTTCGACGGCACCGGAAATGTCACCTTGCTTTTATAATATGTTCAAAAGCCTTGTTGTATTTTGACTCGCTGTACTGAAATCCACACCATTATATTTTTGGCATATATTTATGGGCATATCTTTTGACAGGTTATACCCTGCTTTTGTAATCCTCTGCTTGTGTTTCAATAGGTTATGCCTGCTTTTGTAATTCTTTGTTTGTGTTTCAACAGGTTATACCTGCTTTTGACAAGTTATAACTCTTTATGCATGTACCCTGTCGCCCCCTACCTTTCCCCCGGGGCGCTTGTTTTCTTGATTTGGGCAAAAATGGGAGCCAAAGCCCAGCTTTTATGAAATCTCGAGTTTTTTTTTTTTTTGGCTTTATGGGATTTGTCTTTATTTTTATGAAAACTGAAAACGATAAGCAGAGGAGGGTGGGTGACTTTTGCATTAAATAATCAGGTTACGGTTAGCTCAAGCTTGTACAGAAAATTTGCTCAGCTCAACCTGAGTTTCGGCTTAAGGAAGTTTCATCACCCATCGTAGTCTTCTTCGGCGTCATTTTCCAAGTGTTTTGGTCACAGAAGAGGGTGGGGTACTTCATGTGTTTTGAGCAAAGACCGAGCGGTGGTGGTTCAGGTCAGTGTATGTAGGCTTTTTTAAATGAAAAAAACTCACACCAGCATTAGTTTACCACATGAGCAAAAAACTAACCGTGTTAAATGATACAAACATTATTAATATAATTTGTGTCATGTCAACATCCTTCTAATAATGCAAGGACCAACATTTCAGACGAAGTAAAGTACAAATACTTGGGACACCAAAAATAAATTCAAAAACTTGTAGTAAAGTTTGAGTAAAGTGCTAGAATTAAAGATTGTGATTTTTCTAGCTTCTCTTATGTTTAGAAATGGAGCAGGACCATATTTGTGACAGGAGGAATTATCTGGACGTGTAGACTCATCAGCAGTGTTCGCTATGGCCCGTGGGCTATGAAACCGCTAAAAAGTACATCCAATTCGAGGCGAAGGAAGCACATATCAAGGTGGACTTAAAATCAAGTTTGCTTTTATTTTGTCCTGACCCAATCAGTCAGCCCACGTGGAAAACGTGGCTCTATTCTCTTTTTAATAACCACCAAATAACCTTATTGGCCCGACAGGTCAGTCAGGCAGTCAAAGAGTCATACCATATTGTTGACCGTTTGCACATAGGGACCCTAGTAAACTTAAGCATTCACTTTTACTGTAAAGCTGTGACACTTAAGGAAGAAAGAATAAAATAAGAATAAATGACATATAGCATTATATCGACCATAACAAAAAATAAGTTAATAAAACATCTCCCCAGAAATATATCTCACCGTACTACGATACGCTCTGCTTCGATTCCTTCTTCTCCCTTTGTTTCTTCCCCTCCTGTTCCGCTATATAATTGAATAAATATTAAACAAAAATACTAGGACCTAGGCTTTAACAAGCTGTACTTGCACAGACAAAACTCTTTATTTATACCCCTCTTCTTGTGGCTCCTTCACTTCCTCAAGTGTCTAGCTGTTAAGGAGTATAAATATTTAACAGCTACTGGCATGCTCAACTTCATACTAAAAGAGCATGAACTATTTTAATTCAATGATTCTTCTATTCCTTTTATCTTCCATCGTCGCCCCCATGAGCCACAGTTTTTATTTTACGTATCCTTCTTCATGCTCAGTTTTTTTTTTCTTTTTCATTTTTTTCCTTTCTTTACTATTCATTTCTTTCTGCGTCCTTGTTTGCTTTTCCTAATGAGGGGAGAATCACTTTCCATAAAACACAAAATCCCCATTTAAGAAAAGCAACACTGTTATGGATCAGTTGCACAGTTTTTGTTTAGCTTCCTCCTTTTAGCATCCGGACTATTATTATGTGAAGAATTTGAACATGAACCGTCTATTTCATCACTTTTATAGCTCAAGCATGCCGCATCCAACACCCCAATTGGGCTTCGAGGAACAGAAGCACCAGAAGAGCTGATGATGCTGCTGTTTGATGACAGCTCTTGGACCACTTTAAAACACCTCAAGACTCTCTCCTGCCACATAAGAATTCGATTTCCGATTACCAATTAATTACAAAGTAATCAACACTAAAATGATAAGACTGAAAAAGCGAAACCATCATTTCATTTCACATTCACTTTCTTGTTACTTGACTCCTACCATCAGCAGCAGCTATACCTTTTCTACGTGTTGAGAAAGAACAGAGATAGCTTTCTCTGCATTAACTGTTTGGGTTTCCCCCACAACAAATATTGCCACTGCTGCTGCTATTTCTGATGGCTTGAATTCCAATGAGTCAATCCCTGCATTTAATTTCCACCCACCATGTCAATCAATCATTAGTTACTACAGATACTGACCAGTGCAGCACGAAGAGTTGAGAGGAAAACAGGATGGTACCTCTCACGGTATTCAATATAAGTTGCATAGATTTTGATGTTGAAGTTCTAAGCGGAATTTGATCTTCGTTGATCTTGCTTAGGAAATGGTCAATAAAGGAGAAAGGGCTAATTGCTTGCATTCTCCACTTAAGTGTACTTAGTATGAGAAGCTCCATTCTCTGGATTGTTCTAGCTTCAAATATAAATTTTGATTCAGCCACCTGCAGGAAAGACAAGGATCAACTCATCCGAGTAAAAGACCAACTTGACAAACACCAGACATCACAAAAATTGGTTCCTACCTGCAAATCAACACACAGGGGAACTTCATTCTCCTCTAGTTTGGCTGCGAGAGATAAGCATGCTACAGCCAGCAATTGCATTGACCAAGATTTTCCCTTCTACATGTGGGAAGAGTAGATCAAGATCGGTAACGATCATAACAAGGGAAAATAAGTACTTCATTTTGTTTTCGTTTCTTGAATCTTGACTTACTGGTAATTCATATAGAGACAGGAAGCGATCCATGTAGTTTATGGATAAGTATGAACAGAGAGGTCCAAAATGGAAATGAGCACGAACCTATGCAACAGGCACAGTCCTCAGTCAATTAGGCCACATCGAAGAACAATCGGATAACAGATTCATGCAAACATCAGAATCTATCCAATCTACCTTGAAATATAAGGAAAATCCATAAATTTCATCCACACAGCTCAAATTTAATGATGGTATCACCATGAAACAAAGAATGGGGTACAAATCTGTTGCAATGAAACGCTTCCGCAGGCAGAAAGTAAATCTTTCATTCCGGTTTAAGTCCATTTCAAAAAAGGGCGTTAAGATGTCGGAACGAATGAGTTAATCCACGGCAATATGGACATAGACAAAAACACAAAATGGCCATGCTTGAAAGAAAAACAAAGCCAGACCCGGTGAGGACCTGGAACCCACCTTTTCAATCCAATCAATGGCCTCCTTCCTAGCCCCCGAGTCCAAAACACCAGTCCGTAGCTTATTCAAGTAATCGCCAGCAGGGATGTGCTGGCATTCTTTTTCCACCATTATCGCCAAACACTCATCGCTCTGCAATGGCAACCCAGCTGCATCATCAAAGAAAAGGCCTGGATTGTGAAGTCGATGGGATGTTTGATGCCGCGAATTCTGGGACACCCCCATCGCACTCTCGTAATCGTTATCGTCGAATACGATGCTGTCTTCCGTACAAAGAAGACTCGAAACGCAATCGAAACTGGGTGCCATTGCCGGAGCTCAAAATCTCTCTTTCTCTCCGTTCGATTTAAAAAGATCTCTCAAAGAAAAACGGAGCTTGCAGATGCAAGAGAGCGGATCTTTTGCAGACAATAGATGCGGATTTAGAGATATCGGATGAGAGATCAAAGAGCGGAAATGAAAATCTGTGGTGGAATTAAGAAGAACAGTGTGGAGCAGAGAATGAAGCAGGAGCAGGAGCAGGCGCAGCGGTCCTTTATGTATTGCCTCCCTGTGGCGCGCTCTTTCAAAGTCGTGCTGAAAAGACAGACGAAGGGGAAGGCCTTATGTAGGAAGACGAGCGCTTCTCTTAGGGTAAAAGCAAGAGAGAGATAAGGGCCCGTCCAGTTAGAAATCGAGAATTACAGGGACGTGATGGTGAATACTGTTGAGATCAGGGATGAGCAATTACTAATTTACGTCGGCTTTTAATGCATTTTTCATATTTCATTTATTTTTAATTTTTTAAAAAATTAAAGAAGCGGTGCTTTTCAATAGTATTCACAGCTTAGCTGATTAATTTACGAAAACATTTAATTTGTATTTTTATGAGAAAATTTAGAAGAAATGTGATATTCTAAGAAGAACGTTTAGATAGAGAACCGCGCGAGTGACAGCTGAAGAATAGAGTAGGAGCATAAGAGAAAATGCATCTTATTGTCACCGCTCACATGGGTCTTTATCGTATGGTGTTGTTGGCCGAAAGATCGTATCGTATTGGGGCAGTGGATTTTGCGAGAAAATGTAATGAATAAATGAATAATTAATAACTCCAAAAAAGGAAAAGAACAAAAAGAAAAGTGGGGTTATTAATAAATAAATGATAATACAGGGGCAGAAGACAAGGGTAAATGGGTAAATGAGAGGAGGGAAGAGAGAAACGAATGGAAGTAGGGAGAGTGTGAGAGGTGATCCCGTGGTGACACGTGTACTCGCAGACATACGGCGACGACTGAAATCCTCCGTCTCCATTCTGAAATCTAAAGTCACATCTCTCAACTTTTTGGCCTCTCCCCCTCGCTCCCTTTTCAATTCCCTCCTTTTTTCACTTTCCCTTACCCGCCAGAAAAAAAAAAAAGGCGCTAAATATATTACGTTGTACCTGTATTACTGTTCAATCAAATCAAACTCCTTTCTTTTTTTTTTTTTTCAAATACCGTCAGACTATTACACGTTTACGCCCCGAGTAAAAGGAATTTTAACGTAAGTTTATAACAAATTACATTGGGCTGGATTTTTTTTTTTTCATAAATTTTATCACCCAGCGTGTAACAAAACTCTTTCTTAGCAGAGTTAAGAATATAACACTTTAAATATTCTAGTTTATTAAAGCAAAATGGTGAAATATTGATAAACTTTGGTTAACCCAAAAGTCAATTTAAAAAAAAAAATACAGACGCAATGAGAAGAGCGGTGAGCCAAAAGACAAATTTAATTTCGCATGCTATTATTTTACCAGAAATAACAAGACCAAAATACTACGGTAAATTTATATTAAGTTAAGAGAGAGGTAATGTAAGAACTGGTAATTTTATGCATAAAAAAATATATTTTAAAATTTTGAAAATTCTATGTTTCATTTTCTTGAATCCACAGTCCATTTTAACATAAAAACCAATAAAAGTTAATCAATCAATAAAGATTTGATTCATAATTTATAATGTTGTGGCTTGAAATCTCATTTTATCCATATATTATAGATTCAAATCTTTCTAGGAATATGACCTTATTAACAAATAATATGTAAATACTTGTTTAAATTTGAAAATATGCTGTAATAAATGACTCAACTCACTTGCACTTTTGTGAATAAAAAAAATTCTCCTATGGAATTTAACCATTAATAATATATCACATGACATATTTTTTAATAATTTTTGTAAATAAAACTATTAATGAAACCTTAGAAAGTTCATAGTAACTTTGATTAATGTGAAAATAATTTCCTAAAATATAATCTATTTATTAAATATGTATTACCAGATAAAATGGTAAATTGATGTCTTTGTATTGTCAAGTAGAGTGAATCCAATACCTTGATAATCAATTTGAGATGAATCAAAATATTTATACATTATAAATCACCAAACTTCATTTCCTCTACAAAAAGGTTAAACTTCATAAAAATATAACTTCAATAACTATGTTACCGTACTTTGAATAAAAATAAGGGAGAATTTTAATGAAGATCATTTGACTGCACTTATTTAAATTTAAAACTCTAAATTTTTAAAATTATACAATAGTTGAGGAGTATTGATTTGATATTAAATTTTTTAAAGATATGATGACATTGCCCCTCATTTAAAGTAATATGAAAACTTTTTTACTTTACTTATTCATCATCTTGCTTAACTTATTTTTATTTTATATATTTAAATTATTCTAAGATAACCTGTTGATTCCTATATTATACATTGTTCATTTATTTATGAACTGTTTTTCATTATTCTACTTCACTTTTTTATTGTCAGACTTTTACTTGATTTTATTTCAAAAAATGAGCAAGTGAAATAGGATAATTAATAACATTTTATAAGTAAATAAACACTCAAAGTACAACAATTTTGATATTAACTTAAATGAAAGATAATTCTATCATTTATTAAAAAATTTAATATCAAATTTATATTTTTAAAATGTAGTAAAATTTTAAAAATTTAAGAATTTTAAATTTAAATAAGTGTGATTGGGGGGTTTTTATTGAAATTCTCTTTCAAAATAACGAACAGAACTGTAAAAGATGCCGCTATTTAAACTCAATTGTGTTTAAATTCGTGTAATGTATATACTGTATTATATAGCTGTAAAAAAAACACGCGCACACAATAAAAAAGTAATCTCGCGCGGTATAAATATTTACAGCGAGGCGTGATAAAATTGCCTTTCAAATAAAATAATAAATAAATAAATATATTTCGACAATAGTTTTTTAATGTTTCTGTTGTGGTCATCTTAACCAATGCATCACCTTTATTTTCTTACCGCGTGTCATTATTTTTCTGTAACTAGATTTAATATCTTAATTTAAAACATTGTTTATAACTATGACTAAGTCAAAATTCATCTATCTTAGCCAGCAAAGCCTTGCCTGAATTGCAATTTGCAAAGGTTAGGCAAAAATTAGAACGTGAGTTTTTTTTTTTTTTTTAACCTGCGGCAAGGCATGGGTAAAAGTTTAGAATAAGTGAATCAGGTATTTTGAAAGAATCAATTAATCTTTAATTGCAAGCTTATCATTCAACACAAGAGGTCTGTTTAACTAAATAATTATAGTTTTTTTAACATTTAAATTGCGTAATATTTGACTCAACAATGGCACTGGATGTATATCAAATTGTTAAATAAATACTAAACATAATTTTTGATTTATGTACTTTACTCATGTTTTACTTTTGATTCTTATACTTTTTTTTATATTTTAGATTCCTATGTTTTTGCTTTTCATTATTTTGAATTATTTTAAAGTCCCTATACTTTACTTTTAGAGGGATCGAAAATGATGCAAAACAAAAGTATAAAAACTTAAAATACCAAAAAAAAAAATATAGAGATCAAAAACAAAATTTGAATAAAATACAAATATTAAAAGTTATGTTTACCCTTAAATAAAAAAATAGTTACATAGATATTTGTCGACGGTGTCTATTTTATATTCAATAATATTTGTATGCACTGTAATTTTAGTACTGAAGTTAATTAAATCACGTAGTCGCGCCGTCTAGTTATAATAATATCCTTAAAAGAGTAGAGGATTGATTAAAGTAGAAGTTACATCGTCTCGTAACTGGAAATTACAATATTCTTGTCCCAGTCTTTATGTTAATATTTCCATGGAAATCAAACATATAAATATGATCACAGGGTTACTTGGAAAATTAGGTTAAAAATAAAAAGGCGCGAGAGACATTTTGGATCAGTATAACTACCAAAGGAAAAGAAAAGAAAAAAAAACTCAATTGGAAAAGAGAAGAATCCAATTCCCTCGAGCCAGAGGGACATAAAGCTTACTATATTTTATTCGGATGCTGGGAAAGGAGATAGAATAAAGGAAAAGAAAGGATGAAAAAAAAAAATTGAATGTTGAAATGAAAAGGCAAAATATTGTCTTTTTAGGGAAAGAGACGTACTTTTGGTGCTCGGGAACTATTAAACCTGCGTCGTAGCTATTAGAATTCTGAGTGTGACCAGATGAATGAGATACATTTTGCGTTAACGATAACGCTAATGAAGCTCCAAGCATATTGACCGGTAGGACTATCGATCCTTCCAATTAATTAATCGGTAATTACGAGCATCATGACTCCTACACCTACTTCACTCACTTCACGACTAACTAACCACTCCCGTCTCCACACAGATTAAATTAACCATGTCCTGATTAACTCGTTAATCCGATATTCCGAATTGTCAGCAGAAGGAATCGGTGTGATTATATGTAAGATTAAACAAGATCGACGTATATCAATAAAAATGGACAAGTGGATGAGGCACGAGCTAAAGCTAAAGACACAAGAGACTGTAGGAGGCGACGAGTGTGCATCCGTAATGTGTCTTTTTAAAAACACCTATGAGCTGAAGGGGAGGCCCTACTAGTACACACATCGTGTGTACATGTATAGATATATATACAACAGCAATCGTGGCACGTGTAAGGTCCTTCTCTGTCTCTTTTTTATTTCACTCCCCTCAAATAGAGACGTTGCGGTTGGGGACTTGAGCCCCAACCGACTAGCTATATATCACTTAAATTGTCACCATTTATATATAGTTTATCGTGATTAATGTGCAGGAAAAATACAACTATATATTTCCAGATTTTACATAATTCATCGTCATCGTCAGGAAATGGTAGTGCGTGTTATATATTATATTTTCAGCGTAATTAATTGAAGAAGAGGGGATAAGTTTGGGGTGTGAAACTGGGAGGGCACAGAGGATAGAGATGGATGCAGAAGAGGGACAAAGTCGGTCCAACGTGCTTTGGTCTTTATTATTATGATTCAGTGAAGGAAGATGCCCCTCGTCTAGGCGTTGCTCCTAATTTTCTTATATTTTCTCTGCGTGGGTCTGCCTTGGGAACACTGTCTGATCCCTCCTTGACTTTTTAATTTCTTGTATATGGTTTTCAATTAGCATACACTCCCTCCGTATACATACAAGGCTGTTTCCATTACAAGCTCCAGCTCTTAAGTTCGAATATATATGAACTTTTGTTTTTCTTCGTGTATGTGTATGTGTACATAATATTTCTGCAAACAAAGTTGTGTACATCGAGTTCGAATCATATCTCCCGTGCTGCTTTTTATGCCTTGCACCTCCTCTGTGCTGATCACTCGGCCAGCTTGGTGCCTCTTCGTTTCATCATTCTTTAAGTGTATTCCTCACTCAAACTCTTGCAAGTTTCTAGACGGTTCCCCCACCCTATATATCTCTTCGTTAATTTTTAAAAAACATTAATTGACTATTACATGCCAGTTTATTGGAATTTTTATCTCTTGATTAAACAGGTATATATTATCAGAACGTAAATTGATGCGCTGGGTTTTGCTTACATTGGATTCGTTTTGCTAATTACTACATATTGCATGATATATAGAAATGTGGTGATATTAGGTGTCAAAATATATATTTGCGTTCGGAATTCGAATTGCATTATTGATTGGGTCGTGGTTGGGGCTCCAACATGCGCAATTATTCTGGCTACAACCTAACTGATAAAATCTTGATTTTCTATTTACTTAAAATGGGAACCATCTACGATATTCTCTTGTCCAAATGATTCTGTCTTCGATCCTTCACATCTACTCTTCCTCCCCAAGTGGGTGACCTTTTCTTTTTTTCTCCTCACTCTAAAGCCCTTCAATTTTATTATTTTTTAATAAAAGTAACCATTACAATGGCAGTTAATTTAACTAGCTGATGAGTGTACTTTCCACAAAAAAAATGTTGGGTCTTCATCATGAATTTGTCCCGAGAATTGTGTATGTGACTGATTAAAATCCGAGAGCGACAGTGTTGAGAACTTGGACCAATTGTTCCGCAAGATCCCCAGATTTTTCTGGGCATTTGACCACAAATCATGATTTTGGACGACCAAGAGCTAGTAAAATTAAATGGCGAAAATTCAAATTGAACGTTGAAGTGGACCGCCAGACTTTCAAATTCAACTTAGGATGCCAGTTTCTCTTGGATTCAATAAGCTTCCTCCAGCACAGAATTTCCAAAAGAGACTTTCAGGGCTCAAAATTCCAACACTTTTTTTTATCTCTCTTTTTCGCCTCTCTCTAAAATTCACCTTTTTTTTCTATCCACTTTTTGCAGCTTCCCTCTCATGGCCAACTATATACGGAACACTTATGCCACAAGATTTCATTGTCAGTTTTAATTTTTGTCTGCAAATCTCAAGGCTCACATTCCTTCCCACTTCTTCCTCCCTCGTGCCTCAAATTAAAGTCTCTTTTCACTCTTTGAGATCCGAGCTTCCCAACAAAATGCAATTACCTTACCTCCACACTTTCATTTCATCACTGGGATTCAAAAAGGAAAAAAAAAAAATCATATTTGTGAATTATAAATTTGCCCGTCACATCTGTTTCGCTCTCTCGCTTTTATTTTTCATGGTCATCCGTTGGCTCCCGCCACGCCCGAGGGTGTGTCAAGTTAATTTTAAGCACACGCGACGACATGGCTCTTTCTTAATTCTCAAGATATACTGATGTGTGGTGTACTGACCCTCCCAGAACCGATTCAGATTTCTCGTATGTATATATAAATATGGGAGTAGACTTTGTGTGTGCATGTACGTGTCTTGTAAAAGAGGCTGATGCTTAGTTTGCATTATTCATGCCTGGTTGCAACTTTGCACATCATATGTACTTACACGTTCAACGGGCTTTGTTATTTTCTGCCTTTCTCTTGCTCGGTCACGTTTCGGCCTCACATGGGTACTCTGTTTTAGCCCTGTCACTTTCTTCAAAAAATAAATAAACATAAATTCTACCTTTCAATTAAACATATGTTTTTGTTTGTCACTCGTATATATATACTTGATTTGTTATCTGTTAATTCCAGGAGAGATTTTGACATCTTCAAGAGTCTCTGTATATTTTAAGACATCTCCTTGGCGGCAAATATGACAGTGGATCTCATCTGATGTCTCACTCGTGATACTATAATAATAAATCTATTATTTATGCAGCGTACACCTTTTGTGATTTTTATCATCTTTCTATATATCTTGCCCCGATGTTCACCTCGATCTTGTATTTGAATTCCAAATTGAATCAAGTCCTTGCTTCCCAACTTCACCCACCAATAGCTCCATTAATTCGTTGCGAATTTAAGAGAAAATGATTTAGATTGGATTATTCTTTACACAATTATCATGTATAGAGTACTATCATATCAAATTCAGATATTCCCGATCCTAATTATAGATGTAGCTCTTTCAATATTATTTCGTTATCGGTGAGATTTAAACCTTCAACTTGTTTCTGGGGAATCGAACTCCTTCAACTAGTCCCATATTACCACTAGTTTTAGGGAATATATATATATATATATATATAGTCGTTATAATTAAGACCCATCATAGCTAAAGATTTACGGGATGTTTTATTTTTAAAAAACATAAAATAAATTATTGTTGATATTCTCTAAATTATCGCTCATATGAACTTCTCAGAGTCTCATGGCACAGGCATTTAAACGAGTTCTTTCATCCGAATCAAGAATGTCAAATTATAAACAATTAAACATGAGTGGTAGTGAATTATTATGGTGGTGGTGGTGGTGATTTATTTGTATGATTTTCGCAAAAAATATTTAAAGTTTTTTAAGTATTTGAAATATCAATATTGCAGTTTACGAGTCTTCAAACCCGTTTATATAATTTTACATGGCATTACTGCATGCTAACGATCGTTGTTCTTGTATATTGCTATGTTTTAATTATGCTCCAATATGGATCAACGATGCCTGACATCAATGCCGCTCTCACGTAGTGGATATAAATTAATACTCAGAAATCAGAATTAAGTCCCGTCGTTAAATTGAACAAAGGGTGGAATGTGCAATTAATGAAGGCATCATGACTATTAAGTATAGATTAATTGGTTGTATTATAACTTGTCATTCTTTTAATAAATGAAATCCCGCCACAGAAGCAAGCTTCCTTGAGACTCACCAAAACCCTTCATCAAGCGTGTGTGTTTTTTCTCTCTTGATCTGGTCTGAAATATAAGGCATCCACTATCACATGGTTATATATTTTTTTTAATTACACTCCTATTTTATTTATCATACTTTTAAAAAAACGGTTCATTAGAATTTAATTGTCATTATTAGGCGTTTGTATACAATATTTAACGAGTATATAATCAAAAAGATGAATCATTTTTCAAGGTGATCGATAATATCAATAAATAACCTCTGAAAAAATTAATATTTGATAAGAACCTGAACGAATTGGATGCCTGTTTAAATAATAACTTGTTAATTGTTAGTGTTTATTTTTTAACAACGTTTTCATGAAATTAAATTGTTTATAGGACCTTTTACTGATATCCTCCCATTTTTAAAAGATCAATATTTGGACTACTTTTTTTTAGAACTATAAAGAAATTAGCAATATTTTACATTATAAATCGGAGCTAGTATATTATTAGGCAGTCTTCAGTAATTTATAAATCGTGTGAAAAAAAATAAGGGGATACCAACAACACAAACATACAAGTACAGCCCTGCATTGGTCCAAGTAACCGTTTGATCCTCTGGTTCCCACGACAGATAAAAAGCCACACTTGATAAATAAACAAAGGCATTTTTATTTTAGTCCTTTGAAAAGGTTACCGTTGGGTCCCCACACACGCGTATTACAAATACTATACTTGTACTTGATAACTGTTCTGTTATTCTAATGGGTTTATGAATTGCGGCCTTTATTGGTTTTCGCTGGACTCCTGTTTTCATCCGCCCAAAAAAAAAAAAACACTGTTGTCCTCATCAAAAACCTCCGATAATTAAAAGAAGTCGCTCTATTAATTACCAGGGTGTTTTAATCTTCTTAATTGATAGCAACATCGAATGGGGCCTCTTGTTGGCCAAAATTTATTATTCTACGATTCAACACTCGTAATTCAATTAAATATATTACATTAATTTGTGTATTTCATTTACGGACCTGGCAATGAGTTGAACCATGAAACATGTATTCATAATATAATATGAGTAGACTGATATGGATAGATATGGAACCTACGAGATCTGTTTTGTTGTTTACGGGGTGTTAACAAGTCTGTTCATATGAAATTTGTCTGTTTTCTAGAGCAACATTGGCAGTTTAGAGAGGATTCAAATCATCAATCCTGTCAATTTAGACGTCACGCTTGATGTTGATATGGCAAGAGTACAGACCCAATTGAAGTGTAGTGATGGCCCTTCAGCATCAGGATATCTTAACGGGTTGGAATCTCTACTAAATGAGACTTTAAATGTAAACATTTTTTCAAATGGGAAAAAGGACTTGTCTAGTTCTTGATAGGATATGAATTCACGCTCGTGAATTGAGGTGATAGTTTTTAGATCTCCAGACCTTTAATAATTCATCATGCCAGGTTGTGTAGGCTAAATTTGTTCTTTCAGGTATAAAAGACCTATATTGACAATTTGTTCGTGAATACTCTAATATCTTCATTTCCTCTATAATTTTTTTTTTTCAAATTTTCATTGCGGTAACAAGGACAGATCTAGAAACAATAATGGTGTGAGGGGCCAGGGGGAAAATTAATTTTAGCATTTTTTATAAAGTTAAAAACAAGTTGATTTTGGACAATTTTGCCAATGCTTGCCCTCTAAAATCCGTTCCCGCGTGGTAATATTTTAAGAATCTATAACAGTGTACGTATTCTATGTAGGCATATTGCGTAACGCGAAGTTCATCTCCGGAGCCTTAATTTTAATAACAAACCTTTTGAAATAAAACAATTCATACAGTTGATTATTAAATATCAACCTTAATAGGATCGGGTTGTATTTGATTGATTTTTTTTTTTAATAAGGATAATGGTTTGAAACTCGTGGAAAAGTAAAAGCTATATTTTAGTAGCCTGGGAACATCAAATTCGGGCAAGTAGTGAGAGAGAGAGAGAGAGAGGAGAGTGAATGAAATGAAGATGGTTGGAATACATGAGAGGATGAGAAGTGATAAAAGAGGAGGAGGGCGGGTGAGAGGGAGACAGAGGGATTGAAGTGTGCGTGGGAGAGAGTGAGAGAAGAAGGAGCCAATGAGCAAGGCATGGGAGGGCCAACTCATGCTTTGCTTCCCTTTTGTTATTCGCCATCCTTCCTCATTCATTGCTCTCCCCTGCATTCCTCTCATTCTTTTCCATCCATACTCCTTTCTTTCACTCTCTTCAGCACTATATATTTCATCACTTATTTACCCACACTACTCTATATTAATGCTACTCATAATCCCACCCAGCTTCATCATTCATTCTTTCTTTCTTTCTCTCTTCTTCTTCTTCTTTTTTGTTGTGCTGGGGTGGGGGGTGGGGTTTCCAACATGGTTGCTACCTACAACTTGATATTGATTTGTGCTTTTGGGGGTCCAGTGTGGTTGCTACCTACTGGTCAGGCCATGTTCTTTCCCACTTGGAACAAACTAACTGGTAGATCTCCTCAGTTCAACACACAATATCATGTTTCTACTTTATTATTCATTGTATTCCATTTAGTTTACCACCCTACCTCACATTTATTCAACAGCACTAAGTGCAAACATTATCATGCATTCTTAATTTCTTCTGCTCAATACCCGTCCTCCTATTTTTGCATTAGGAGAATCACACTTAAGGCCCTTCCAAAAAATATAAGTTAAGGTTTAACTTTTAACAGTAATATATAATGTAAAATTGATGGGTTGTTACTACACTAAATTCTATTGAGATAGCTTTAAATATATGTCATTCCCCTTTTGTGTTAACTTGTATGCTGAGAGTAACAGTTACATACAGAATTTCAGTTCCGCCACACAGCATGCAAATAAATAAAATCAAGGTTATTGTACGCTATTGAATCAAACCATACCGGGGAAAAAAAATCACCCACTGAGACGCTTTTCCATGCCAATGATTGCATTGAATAATTTTTGAAAAAGAACCTGGCTTATAAACATCGATAAGATTTGATGAATATCACTTTATCATAAACAGGATGTTTTATTTGTTTGCATTAAACTGTCCACTGTTTAGTTTATTAGTAATTATAATTTGTCATGTTAATAGGCCCCATACATGTGAGTTCATACAAGCCAACGTTTATGAGACACCCTGCATCAGTAAAAAAATGGAACTCGACCGTCCTCATTGCCATGGGTGGAAATAAGCTTAACAGCTACTTAAAAGTTTTCAATAGCTGGATTTTAAGCCTATTGAAATAGGTATCTAAGCTAGGCTAAACTTATGGCCAACGTAGATATGAACTTAAAAAAAAAAAAGTTATACATGTCACTAGTCCAAATTTAGACTTACAAGATTGAAACTAAGCCTGCCTTGACTTATTCCGTACTTTTTTTTTTTCAAAAGGAGATTTTCATCCTTATCTATTAACTAGCCTTGTTTGATAGCATTATAGTTAAAAAAATACAGTTTAGATATTTAATTAACTTTACTTTATTGTTATACTTTTTTTGTTACATCAAATTCAAACGTTACTCGCATAAACTATTTTATCCTTTTGATTTGAGAAATTACATGTAAATACAAAATAAATTTTGGTATCTCACACCGTTGCCGAGTTGTAGACCTGCAACTCATGTGAATCAAAGCCATATGTTATTGGATTTAAGTTTTTCCCCTGCCTTTGATATTTTATTATTTCAACTTGGATCCAATAAAATTAGATATAATATTTTTAAATTATAAATATTTTAAACCACTGAATAACATCTCACGTAGTTGAATTTGAGTATTTCTTTTACATTGTAACCTTTTTACTTGGACCCAATAACCTAAGGTGTAAAATTTTGAGCAAAAGACCCAGGGTGATGTACGTTTCGGTGACAAACCACTCCGTCATTAACAAACAAGAATTGATAATAAACAAATACAATATATACGAATTTTGAATAAATAAAAAAGCCAGGTGGGATCTTTGGCTTTTTTAAAAGGCACGCACTCTTCCAGCGTCACGCGTCTCAAAATTCGTTCGCCCTTCGTAATAAGAGATTGAGATTTCGTCAAGTCCTCGTTTTTTTTTTTTTTTTTAACTGACGGGGAATGATTGGCAAGTCTTGAAAACGTATTCTTGTTTTTTTTCAAAGGAAATTAACCCTCTTGATACCGTTGGGGTGATTACCAAGCAATCCTTTTCTTCGGCCACGATTGCTTAGCAATTCAACGAGACGAGTTCTTGGGTTGGGCCTAGCTAGTTCAAACCAGAGCTCTATTTTTTTTTTTTTTAGTAATGTAAGCTGCGTCAACAGGCTATCGTTGACTTCAATGACCCTTGAGGAATTTAGCCCAAACTTGCATATTCAAGTTTGCGACCCCGCCACGATTTTTTTTAACTTGAGCCGCATTGTCCCTTAGTGATTGGGTGATATCATTAAATATAAGCTAACTATAAATTATATTATATTGATGGCCTTTAAGATATTGATATTAATGAAAAAACAATTCTTATGCCAGTATTTATTCATTCCGATTTCAAGTAGGCTGAATGGCATCGTGTACTACAATGCATGTAATGGCATGGAAATACTACTGATTTTTGTTTTAACTAGCATTCACTCCTTTGAGTGGTGATTTAATTTCTTGCTGTAGCAAATAAATTTCTTTTCCTTTACTATTCTCTATCACATTTTTTTTTCCTAATAACGTCCTATAAATAAGTTAATGGTATAAAACTCTTACAAGTTATACTATAAGCAAGTCATGAATAACACAATGATTTACTTTTTAATATCGCATGAATGCACAAGCCTAAACTAGTTACTTGACAAAACGTGATAATAATTTTAATTATTTAGTTGTGAAAATAGAGTTGAAACAGCAAGAAGCATTATCTCCACCAGTGAGGTCAATAATGAATCATACCATTCTAAGCGTATCAACAACTGACTCTTTAGAGACATCACTCAAGTCTTGTTTGGTTATTAAAAATAAATGAAATATAATATATTAAAAAAATAAAGATAAAAATGAGATGATCAAAAAGAATAATAAATCACATTTATAACAAAGAAAGTTAATTTTGTTTATTAGATTAAAAATTATGATTCATGAAACTTTTGAGGGATGTAATGATTTTTACGTTTATAGTATATAAATGAGTTTTATCATACTTAACATAAAAGGAAAGAGTAATTAAATTTATTTCATATTAATTTTTTTAACCATTCCATTCAATTTTTTTACAAGAATCAAATGGGATCTTATCCTTAAAAGACATTTTGGCTCCCCATTTCATGTTTTATTTTTAATTGGGCCCCATTCATTATCAATTCATTTCGCCTATGCTTATTGAGTTTATTTTTAATTTTCATTTACCTCTCTCAAAGAGACTAGCAATATTTTACTCAATCCTCTCTACTCTCATCACCTTTGACTTATTTTTCATACACATCTAAATCACCTTAGATGATTCTTTTACATTATAGTAAACATTAAGGTTCATTGCTTTTATTTCATGAGTGTTAGGTATCTTTTATTAATAAGCGGAGTAATTTTTTTTCTTGAACTATTTCTCTAAAGAGCAAGGGACCCTTTAATTAATCACCCATTAACCTTTTAGGTTTTTGCTAATATAACATGTTTGTAGGGCCTATGTAAATATTATTATTATTATTTACAAGTATTTACCAACAATTTATAAGTCATCTATAAATTTATAAAAAACTAATCTAAACTGTTAATATTTAAAAAAATTATTTATAAATAATATTAAAATATTTAATATTTTAATACTATTTATTAAATTTTATTTTAATAAAATTTTAAAATATTTAATAATTTAAAAAAAGGTCAATAATAAATTAACATAAAAAAACACTATTAGAGTCTTGTTTGTCATTGCTCACGAGCTTCACGCGCGTCAGTGAACAACAACAAAATTAGCACGTGGATAAGAGGAGAAGCATTCTACTCCTCAAAAATATCTTCTAGAGAGAAAATCCCCCTATATGATGACGCAACAAATTTAAAAAAAATCAGGAAAAAAATAAAGCTTCACCCTTCTAAAAAACCAATTAAATGCAGTGTCCGATTAAATTTTAATTAAATATAATAAATTATAAAAATAATTAATTAAATAATAAATTTTAATCATAATTGATTGTATTATAATACAATTTATTTGATTATTTTTTTAAAATTAATTTTAATAAAATTAAAAATATTTAGATAATTTATTTAAAATTAATTTTATTTGTATAAATTATCATAAAAAATATTACTTTTTAAAATTAAATTATTAATAAATTTATATATAATATTATTAAATTTATTTCTGAAATGAATTTTATTTTTATTGAATTATGTGTTTTTTATAATTTTTTCGAGTCTTTATTTATAATTCCTTCTAATGTCTTTAATCAGCTTTTTCTCCGAAGCTCGCAAGTACAGCTTTAAAAAAAAATTAATTTTAACACTAATAATTGATTAATGATAAAAGGTAATGTTTAGATATTTTTTTAGTCAATCAATCAATTCTTTTAACAAAAAAATCGATTATTTGTCAAATCAAACAGGCACGCAAATGGGTGCCACTTTTTACTGCACAAGAAATAGTGAAGAGAGAGATTGAGAGTTGAGACAGGGCCTAGTGCCTACCCACCCTCACTCCCACTAAGCTTCCTCTGTCATGCAAGCGTTGCACTTGCGTTATGAAGTGACACAAACACAACGCCGTGAAAGTAAATAACTAATTGACGTTTAAAATCTGACGGGGAAATATAACATGGTGGAGGATTTCTACATGACTCAAGCTTGATGGCTTATTCGCAAATAATTCAAAATGTGAGAGAGTCATTTATACGAAGAAATTAAAAGGTTTTGGCCAAGGAAAAAAGGAAAGAAAATTAGAAGGTTTGAAATATCGGTCCAATTAATATAAATAGCCATGTACACAAACTAAAATGTCTTTTTTTCCTGGTCAAATTTTTTTTTTTTAAGAATACGTGACCACAGTCAAAAATTGTGTAAGGGGCCAAAATCAAGTTATATCGTAAGTCATAGGTTTCTACATTCAGTAGGCAATCTATCAAAGAAAGTAATATCAAAATGATCCCTTAAAGTCATTTGGACTAGAAAGTCAGTATAACGATTGACTTCTCTCCAGACATGATCAAAGGTGATTTCCCAATTTCTCATAGAGATGCTTTGGATGTTCCTTAAAATCAATGCAAGAGAATGGCTTTGCTCGAAATTACTTTCAATGAGGGAAAGAGCCTCTATAGAATCGAAGCAAATATTCACTTTGATAATTTTAGCATTCCAACATATGTTAAGCCATTTCAAAATTTCTATAAGCTCGGCTGTAGTAATGGATTGATAACTAAGGTTTTTAATAAATCTCTTGATTTAGTTCCCCTAGCTGTCTCTGATAAGTTATCCACAAAAAGCTGTTCCATTGTGTTTGACCAAACTATCAACGTCAAGTTTAGACTATTTTAAGTTTTGGTGGATACCATTTAGCTTCATATATGGAGTCAATTAAAAAATTAACTTTAGCTTAGAACTTCATGTCATCGTTAATTTGATTGGTACTAAAGAAAGCGATATTTTTTTTTGCATTTGCACCTTCAAAGTAAACTTTTTTTTATCTTGCTTTTCAGATGTTCTAGCAAGTACAGACAAACAGTTTCTATCAAGGCAAATTTGATCGGAAAAAAAAAACATTCTAATTTATTTACATAGCTATTTATATTAATTGGACCGATATTTCAAACCTTCTAACTTTCTTCCTTTTTTTCTTGGCTTTAACCTTTTAATTTTTTCATATAAATAGCCCTCTTACATTTTAAATTATTTGCGAATAAGCCATCAAGATTGAGTCATGTACAAATCCTCTACCATGTTATATTTCTCATTGAGATCCCAATAAAATTGATGACAAAACATTTATTTTTATTAATTTAAAGTTTTAAATACCTTGAATCAACATTGTAAAAGTTATAAATTCAGAAATAATTCTAACCCGAGCGTCCACCAAAACAATCGGCATACCGGTGTGTATCAATGCGTACGAACACCTATTAGCGTTAAATAAATTGTCTCTTCTCTTTTACCGTTGGAGTTGCTTTTGGCATATTGACTACGCAATAAGTTGAAAGTGACACGCATGGCCGTGTCTTGCGTCAGGCCATTAAGATTACCAATGTAAGTCTGAAAAAAATATCTACTTATATCATGTCTAGCCGATTTTTATCCGTTAAGCATTAATATTTGTTATAATTTTTTATTAAGAATTTATTGATTGTTAATATCCTATCTAAAATATTATTAACAATATATCAATAACAGTTGGTACTATTAAAGAAGTTTTCTAAAATTAAAATTATTTAAATCTTATGGCTTTATTTAAGATATGTCTTGTTGATAAATACTTTATCCATATTAATTTATAAGATACTTTTAGACAAGATCACATATATTAATAAAGCTCATTGAATAAAGTTTACAATTTTATTTTTTAAAATAATAATATAAACTTTTAAAAATATCCTTCATTTAATATTATATTTTAAAAAAAATATTAGAGACAGGAAGAATATCATGGAAATTGTGACGTTGAAAAAGTATTATTAATAAAATTTTATTTTTATCAAGGTGTCATGTATTTTGAGAAATCAAATTTCCTTCAAAAGTGTTATAATTTGAAATGGAGGCTGTATATTAAATAAATTAACTATATTATCTATTGAAAATGAAATGTTATAATTGCTTATATATTATAAATTTTAATATATGATTTTGCAACTTAAAAATTAAAAAAATGATATGAAGATAAATAAATAATCATACATTAAGTCACTTAAATAATTTTGCCTTGGGCTCAAAAACTTCTTCACACAGCCCTGTTGACATGTGGTTTCTAATGTAATTAATTAGAGTTAGTAATTTAGGATTAAGTTTGATAAGTCAACTCAAATAAAGCCAAAAAATTGTAAAATTAAGCTTGAAAAAATGTTATTTTTTAACATTTGGACTGGCTTGACTAGACATAAAAAAAATCCAAAGTAGTTTGATTAGATTGATCATTTAATTTCCATGTTAAAAGTAAGATATAATAAGAATCATAGGCACAATACTCACCTCGTACTTCAACCAATTTGCCATGTAACAATACTATCAGTGTATGGCTGTGTTTGAAAACAAATTGAAATTAGTCAAAATTACATTTGTACAGAAGCAACAAGTATGGTGTTATATCAGCCTCGCCATGATTTTGCCTTGTTGTAACTTTTTTCCAAGCATGTCCTTAATCTACATGCCCTTTTGTCCAGCTGCTTTACAGGGTGTTGTTCATCTTTTAATTTGTCATGGAAAATGTCGCTATCAGCCATAATGTTACTTTGCTTAGCAAGTTAGGTATGTTAATTGATGCAAAGGTCGTGAAAAGCATCGTGTTGTTTGTCCCTTGAAGCAGAAGAAAAATAAAATGCCTCCTCTGAAACACAAGGATTTCGAGGTTTCCTCCAATAAGCCTTTTCATCACTAGACATGGAAGAATTGACATTTATCATGTCGGGCCTTCATGTAATTGTCAACGTAATGAAGACCATAATCATAAATAAGGAACCCAACAAGAAAAGGAAAGTCCCACACAGAGCACTGTGGAAGATGGCATTTTTTAAAAAAAAAAATTTCAATGAAGGGGATGATTAGACCAAATAAAGAGGATGTTTGCTCAAGTCCATGAATCTCTCAGAAAAAGTACTAGTTTCCTATTATAAAATGGACGATTTTTATCAATTAGTTCACACATCATTAAATTTCTCCATAGGCACATTTTAAGTTGTCATTCCAATATCAAGCTGTAAGAAAAAGACATTTTCTCACATGGGACGATCCCACTGTGTGTGTTGCATTCAGTGGGTGTTATGAGGATTGTTGATTGTGGTGTGGACAACGGAATTATTCATGATATAGACTAAAGAGGGCACTGAGCTGAACATCTCAATGCTCATCATGTTGGCACTGGATTAATTTGCAAATATGTGGAATGAAACATGAGAGTGATTGAAATGATGGCCCCCTTGAAGATTTTCTGGTGCAGTGCATTGTAAGCGAAAGGTAATATATTCGGCATCATGCATTTGTGCCGCCCTAATCCTTTCAATTGGGCATTTAATTGGTTTTAATTTGTCTCGGGCCGTCTCTGCAGATCAAAAGCTTTTATTTTTTTTATCATGTTATCTCAACCCTTCTCTTGCCCCCTTTATTTCAACACTTCTAAAACCTCTTTTGTGGATCTTTTCCTCATATATTTTGTACTTAGATACCTTATCTTATACATTGTATAAATTTTAATAATGAGTTGCATTATTTATGACTTGTGAAAAATGCAGCCTTTTATAGATTTTTTTTCCTACACTTATATGCATTCATTATTTTTTGGTTGCCCACAATTATTTTCTTGTTAGAGACGATTTTGTTCAAGGCAATTGGGTAATGAATGTAGGCATCTCTCTAAATTCACATACTTGAGCAGATGAGTTTAAGCTCTTTTTTTTTTTTTGGGTTGGGGGGGGGGGTTTCTTTATACATTTATTATGTGATTTCCCTATCTCTTTTCTGACTCTTATTATCTCCCTCCCCCGACCTTTGGATTCATTCATGTTTAATTTGTGTTAATTTCTAGTAATATTAATTGTAATAGTTTAAATTGGACTGCCCATACAAAGTGCTTTCTCTCTCTGACTCGTAATGAATCAGAAAACCCCTAACATGATGTTTGTTCATATGATACTTTAAGTGTGTTTTACTCGCTATTTTCTTTTTTGATTTCTCTCTTGATCCCATTTTAGAACTAAAAATAGAATAACTCCCCCTGTAAATACATAGGGCCAGGTCAAAAGAGGCAAAATAAATAAAAAAAAAACACATAATTCAATAATGAACAGGAATTGAACGGTGACATTTGGTTTTATTTTTATGCTATAATGACTCTATTCTTATCATATTTGATCAGCTTCTTGTTTCAAATCTCAATATTGCATATGAGAGCTTGAATCGTTGCTTAAGATATTGGGTGATGGGAAAGTTTCACAAGAATTAAGACAAATAAAAAAAGATTAATAGAAGTAATTACTACTTGCATATTATTTATTAAACAAAAATTTTAAATTAGCAATGTAATTCAGATTTATTTCTTTATTAGATATGAGCTTATCCCTATCAGTTACACCAACCTTTCGTAATCAACATATCCATTTTTTAAGTAGATGTACGAAGAGTTGGTTAAAAAAAAAAAAAAGTAGATGTACAAAGAAAGCGTGATACGTTTGGTAAATTATTTTTACGTACTGCCATGATCTCCCAGGTTGTAACTTTCATCTTTAATTTATGGCTCTGGGATTGTTCCTAGGGCCACATGACTCCTCAAATGGATTCTTAAACTTTGATGGGACCAAATATGGCAAGAAGTCCATGTCACAACTGTTATCTAAAATAAAGCAAAGCAGTTGGACAAATGGACAAGTCATGGGACATCGCTGATGGCTATAACTGAATTAGGTAAGATTCCCTTAGCCGCCGCTTTTTGGTGCCTCTATGATTCATATGTTTTATTCGCTTGATATTTAACCAAATATTATTGTAAGCGCCCACACAGAGACATAAAATTCCCATAGAGCGATGATCCCTGGAGATACAGCAGAAATCTAATTTCCTTTTTCCCCCCTAACCAACATTTCATCCGTCCCTCCAAATAACCTTGAAGCGAATCTATTCTACTTCTGTCTCTCCGCTGATCGGAACCATAAGATTGCAACATAAATAACAAGTTGATTCTCCCATTAATTATACACAGCACTATCCTTTCCAAATCAAAGATAGAAACCAAAGAAAATACTGGTCTATATATGTAACATTATGAGACAGATTGGCAACCATTTTTAAAACATCAACATTCTTAATCAGCACAAAGAAATGACATTCAAAGCCCACCTCCAGGTGATGTATAGAACAGTCAGGGCTCGTCTAGTTGGTCCTGCAGGAACTCAAATAAATATAACTGTTACTCACGGCGGAACAAATGAGATGGAACAAAAGATGATGCAATGGGTTCTAAACTAGCGACACTTACCTGAACATCTGAAGTCCAAAGAGTGAGGTTGTCCCTTAAAAGTTGCATTATAAGCGTGCTGTCTTTGTAGGATTCTTCTCCCAAGGTATCCAGCTCAGCAATTGCTTCCTCAAAAGCCTTTCATAAACCAAAATTAAAATCTTTTTAGAGAACTTAACAATGAACAAGGATGTTGACCAAAAGAAAAGAAAGGGCATGTTCTTTTTGTCTCTGCTGCATCCATCATTCAAGCAAAAACGAACTTAACTGGAAATAAATATTACATGTCAAGAGATGAACAAGGACAGGTGTGTGAATATGAGAATAGGCAGTAAGAAAATAACGACCCCATGTCTTCTATAAATCAAAGGCAAAGCATTATTAACTTGAACCTAAAGCCTAACAGAACATATCCCTTTCTTGAAATTAATCAAAGGACAAATACACCAGACTACATGAGAAAAAAATTACAAGGCAACTGACAATCAATTTAATGTAGCACATTGGCATGATTCTTACTGAGCAACATGAGCGAAACTAGAAGCAGCCAAATGTGCAAGTTCAATTGCTGAATAAGTAAACCATGGAAAGCGAAGTCCTAAGCCACGTATTATGTGTGCATATTAAGGTAAGAAGTAAGAACTTTGGTTTATCCTACAATGGTTTCTGGTCCAAAAATGCATGTAAATCATCTATAGCTTCATCATATTTAGAGAAAACATTACCTAAAGGACTCCAAAGAATAGCTATTGACAACCATTTTACCCATCTCATAACAAACCACAATGTTGATCCACGTCAAAGAACTGTGGCTCATTAGTCAACCGTGACTCCAAAAGCCAAACAAACTACATTATCATTCCTTAGTCCTTACTGGAAGAAACTGCTAAAAAGTGTTAATCAAGTTGGATGTTAACCTATCTAGTTTCTACATTGAACATACATGGCATTTATTTTAGTTAAGAAGCAATGCATACAAAGTCCAACCCATTAGGAAATACTTTCCCTACATCAAGAAGGGGTGCCCTGACAAAAGTTGGTCTACAAGTCATGTAGAGGTCCTTCCCCAGCTAAGGAAGGATGCGTCTTGCTAAAAATACTATCAAGTGGGTGCCTCTTCTAAGCTACCTAGCTCTAATTAACAGTCTGTGCCTCCTGTTAAAGTTAAACCTACTTCCAGTAGCAGGGAGTGCTTTCTCTTAAGTAGGCGCTCAGTTCAAGCACTACCCCCAGTTAAAAGAAGCATATTTGATAGGGAAATCATGCTCCCCCTCCACACAAACAATCAGCAAAATCATTCCTTGAACAGTAATATTTCACAAAACGTGTTTGCTTGCAAAGGTTGACAAGGAAACCTTTGCGCTTGCCTAAGAACAACTTTAGACCTTGCTTAGTTCAAGCAAACGCAATGCCAGTGGCTTTCCCCCAACACTTTGTCACCTATGATATGACATCTGATCCCTCTGTAACCCCTTTAGAGTATCTAATGAAGTCATCCCTTGGACTACGCTACTGAAATTAACATGTCGTATGAAGTTGAGGGAAAATAGTGAGATAAGAACATCCCCTCCCTCATAGGGAATGCTACCCTCAAAAAAAATCATTTTTCAATTAAGTTGACTCTATCTTGGTGGAAGCAACGCTTTTAGGGTAGGTCTTGTACAAGCCAAGAGCCACTTAATGCCACGCTTGCACAAATTTGGGAGTGTAATAAAGGAGTATCTTCATCCCCCTTGGCTCGAGGTCAATCATTGGAAATGATTTGGTAAGATGAAGTGAAAGAGACTTCATGCTGCACACACGGTCCCTAGAGTAAGAGCTTGGCCCTTGATAATTAGATAGCAGTTCTAACCAGAGTTTGTTCCCTCCCCCTAACTTTACCCTTCTTGAGTAGGCACCAGCTATTTAACATAACACAAGATAAATAAAATTAAGACTGCAGTTTCTTCTCAACTTAATTTTATGGGTGAGCTAACACAGGTGCACTTGAAAGAGTTAGCACGAAACGACGCATACCTGTTTCGCCATACCACATGCCTTATCAGACTGATTGAGAATTTCGTAGTAGAAAACGGAGAAGTTGAGCGCCAGACCCAATCTTATTGGGTGAGTAGGAGGGAGATCCGCAAAAGCAATGTCCTTGACAATACAAAATACCAAGAAGCACGGTGTCAGAACACTCAACTCCAACTGGATTTGAAATGGACAAGAAATGTAGACATATAATTCTGTTTGAAATCAAATTGAAAAATACTGCTCCCAAATTTGATAACCAGTAACTTCGAAGCAGTTGTGCGGAAAATAATTCCAAAAGCAAGGGAAAATAATATCGGAGACCAATTAAACTCACTAATCACGATTAAATAACAGGTTCAAAAGCTTAATTTTGAGTGGCAAACAAAGTAAGACAGGAATTGAGTTTCAATCCCCAAAACCATGATAAGAAAATTCTATGAAGCCGGTAAGAATGTTCTTAGCCTCAGATCAGATCCTTCAGAGGTGAAATATCTAGATATAAAAAGGTAAAATAAGCTACCTGGGCAGCCTTGTAAGACATCATAGTATCCTCAGCAGCAGCCTTCCGTTCATCCCCAATCTTAAACTCAGCCAAATACCTATGATAATCTCCTTTCATTTTCAAATAAAAGACCTTCGACTCACTGGCTGAAGCAGATGGAATTAGATTCGAATCTAACAGCTTCAAAATACTTGCACACACCTCCGTCAACTCGGATTCGACCCGGGATCTATAATCCTTGACTAAAACAACATGCTCATCGTTTTTGCGACCCTCCTCCTTCTGCTCGATGGAGGAGACAATCCGCCAGGCGGCACGGAGCGAGCCGATCACATTCTTGTAGGCAACGGAGAGGAGATTTCTCTCTTCGACGGTGAGCTCGGAGGCGGGAGTAGAGCCCACAACGAGCTTCTGCATGAACTGAACCATCTCCTCGTACCTCTCGGCCTGCTCGGCGAGCTTGGCCAGGTACACGTACTGGTCTCTAGTTAGGTTTTCTGGGACCGCAGACGCCATTTTCACAAGCAGACCCACAGGACCAACAGAGAGAGGTGAAGAGAAGCCGAAAATTAGACAGGGAATGTACTTGGGGAGGTTAAATATAAGAGAATGCGAATACAAATCTCTTGAGTTGTGATTTTTGTGACTGGGTGAGCTGGCGGCCGTAGATCATGACGATGACGACAGCCACAACCAGGACGCCTCCCGCTAAGGTTGATTGACTTGTTCGTACTTTGTTTTTTGGTCGTAAAAAATGCGTGCCTTATTTACTTCTGTATTTGAATTTTTTGGGGTTAATTAATTTGTAAGATATTTTTTTTATTCAGGATTATTTTAAAATAAAAGATATTCACTTTTTTTAAAAGAGTTTAGCCGAGCATTTAGTACTCCAGTATTCACGCCCCACTCTGTCATTATGGTGCCTTGTATTATTTCGGCATCTCATTGATTTTTTAAGAAGAACTCTCAAACTTGATTCAAGTTCTTGACTTATTTTTTAATTTAGTCGCACGAGTTCATCTTCAAGATTTTGAATTTGCTGTGTTTTTTCTTTTTTTGGGCCGAAGTGAATTTGCTGTCCATGGCATGACGAGCTGGTGGAATAAAAACTCAATGTGAGTTATCTGGGGAATTGGGCTGAACAAGACATTGGGCGGCCCAAGATTGCAAGCTTTCATGGCCACGTATATGGTCTTGCCATCCATCCACGTGGCCGAACACTTTTGTGGCTCCGTGATTTACGAGATCCGTCACTCTTTTTTCTGCTATTAAAAAAAACGTGTGCTTCCCAAATGGCCTCGTTCGAAGTAGCAGAGAGTACGGACTAGGGAGCCAGACGAGGTGGGGAGGCCTCACATGTTAGGCCATGTTAGAATTTTTTTGTTTTGGCCTGAAGTCATATTAGAATGAGAGCTCTTGCCTCTTTTATATTTATAACTGGTTTGTTTCCAGGTCCTATGAAAGGTTTTATTGAATTTTATTAGAAGTTATATGCTTCACTTGCGGTTATGAATAACGTGGCTTCTTTTTATACTGGTGAGAAGGATCCACCAATCCAGTATTCTTGACGAAAGCTCATTCCCCCCCCCCCCGGCACAGTGTTGACTAAAACTTTGATATGAGGTTCATCATTTTATTGGATGCAACACGCACTCACGCATGTATGTGCACGACTGCGTGCGTGCGTGTCGTTGGGTGTTTAGCTCTGCTGGTTGTTCAGTGAAAGCACGTGTCTGTTGAAAGCATAATCCAAAGAAAAGTCTGGGGCATGGGTTCTCCCCTGGTGGAGAACCATCCTGATCCCTCTCGCCCTCACAATGTAGAGGTGAGACCCACAGAGAAGCCTGGTCCCAAAATCTGTGCCTCGTCTTCCTCCCTTCCCTCTTCTAGTTTTTTTGGGGTAAAAATATCCGCGTCTCTTCAAAATTCAAACTGTCAGCTGCGAGAGAAAAAATACCCAAAAAAGAAGGAGAAGAAAAAAATGAATAGTGCTGGCCGGAAAAGAAAATGCAATGTATCAATCTAATGGTTCGTTGCGCACGCTGACCTCAGCACGGTCATGTTGTAAATGTTTTAGGAGGAGTTGGATTTTATTTGTTCGATTGAGTAAATCATGAAAGTTCCATTGGGCAGCAAAATAAACGAGAACAGGATTAAAAATAAAATACACTGTTTTGGACTTGAAATATGCTGAAAATAAGTTGTTATATTTAACAATGTTCAAGTCAAGTCCCTTGAAGTTAAAGGCAGTCGGCTCGCTCTCATTCGAAAAGAAAATAGGTTGGCCGCTGGAGGCTGGAGCTACATGCGCAAGACGCATGACAGACTTGCGGATGGAACATGCTTTGCTCACTGGTTAGTCAGACTCAGATACGAGTAGCTTTTAAATTTTTTCTAGTAAACGCTTTTATCTCCAAAATGCCCCCGGTACATAAAAAAATTTACTTGACTTCTTCTACCTATTTAATTTAGTTCATTTCCTATTAAGAGAGTCAACTGTATTTTAAACAGGAGTACATTTTAAAATACCAGAATATTTAAAAGACATTAACTATTTGCATTGATTCCTGTAAGCTAGTTAAAAACACCTTATAATAATGATGAACCAAAGTTTTCCCAACAATCTCAGGTGTAAATGAACTAAAATAGTTTTTTAAAATTTTAAACCAGCTGGCCTCTTAGTGCAATAATAAAAAAAAACACTTTTAGATTAATTAGTTCATGCATGATAATAAATGCGAGCATCAGAGCACTCAATATTCCTTTGAACGAGAGTTTTTTTAATTAATAAAAAGAAATTGCTTAACGCTATTCAAAATTTCCCGTGCTTTGCAAAACCCAGACTTAATATATATACTAGGAGTGAACTCGCTCTCAAGCTATTCAATCTAAATCTTCCTTTTCGTGACTTGAATTAAAAAAAAAAAAAACAAATGCCTAATGCTCCCGGAAAAAACTAATCACTCGCAATCGGGGTTCGGGTTGGTAGTGTTGTGTCTAAGCCATCGAGTCTTCACGTGTAAATCCTACTTGGTTGGCTTGTCTATGCGGAAGGAATGGCTAGAGACAAAACTTGTATTTAACGCCACAACACCACAATAATTTATTCCCCCTGAAAATACAAGAGGCGCGTGCACACGATGCCGGAGCGAAAAAATTATTTGCCCTAAAATCCAATAAATTTTTTTTTGCCTTCATCTTTTAACTGTCAAAAAGTATTGTTCCCCTGCCCGTGTTGCTAATCTTTTTTTTTTTAACCAAATTTTACTGACCATATACTCTCTCCCTTAAAAAAAAAGACATAATTTTTAACGTGAGATGCTAAAAATATAAGATATCTTTAATTTTTTAATATGTAATTATTGTTTTTTTTTGAAAGTACCCATAATACAAAAGAGAAAATTTGCTCAATAGCATCAAAAAATACAACTTTCATAAATTATGGAAGAAATTTTTGAATATTTTGAAATATGGCCCATTCAAAAATAAATTAGATGTGTTTTTACTCCTTTGTTCTCAAATCCGTTCGGTTATTTTTATTAAAATAGAACATAACTGATGTTATTTTTATCTGATTTTCTTTGATTTTATTTCTCCATCTAGAAGGTTATTTTCACCATCTTTATCGGGGATCGCAGAACGTATCTTATCGTACAGTTCTTGCCTCTCTCTGTTTATCTTCTCTGTTTTTTCCAGACATTGTCATCACATTGAACAAGAAATTGCATTATCGAATAAAAATTGTCTTGTATTCATTTTTCTGGAAGTTGAAGAGAATCATCCATAATCGAATTTCCATCATCTTTATATATTTAGGTAATATATCCATTGAATCAGTAAATCATCTGTTCCTAATCTATTTTTTGTTGTCATTAATTATGCAATTTGTAACATTTCAATTTAAATTTTAATAGTTAATTTGGGTTAATAGAAATTTTAAAAAAAATAATATTTAGAAGTAAGCAAATTAGAAGGAGATGATTGTTAAATCTAATCAGGACATAATTTTAAATTTAAAAAAAAATAATTAATTAATTAATTAAAAAAATATTAAATTATTATTATTATTATTAAAAAAAATGTCTAAAGAAAGAAAGAAGAAGAAGGAGAAGAAGAAATCGCTTTCGATGCTCTCCCATGACAATCATGACACACATATATATATAATAATAAAAAAAAGAAAAGAGAGTAAAGAGGAAAAAAAAAGCACGTGGGACCCGCGGTATTTTTTTTATAAAATCACCCTCTTTCCTTTATTTCTTCATTTTATCCCTGTACGCGAGCGAGAGCGAGCGAGCGAGAGAGCAAGCAACATTGATGGAGAGGCTGACTGATTTAAAAGGTGAAGCTCCATAATAGGATACTTCATATGAGATTTTAAGTATTCTAAAATTAAGTAAGTGTTCTAAACATTTTTCTTAGTCATATTTTTTCTTTGGTTTCTTATTTTGTGGTGGTGAAAAATTTAAAATTTAGAAGAGGGATGAATTTATGTTGAATAAATATAGTTTTGAGATTGTTAGTAGTGTAATAAATATTCTAGAGTATTATTTTATTGATAGAATTGGAATTTGAGGCATTTGAGTTTATCCCTAGATTTCTATGGGTAGATTTTTAGTTAAATCTAAAAATATAAATTAATTTATTGATATTTAGATGATTATTTGAGATGAAAAATAAATTATTATGGCTATAGAATAATGATTCTAGGCTTGAAATCAAGTTTGCAATTTTTGAGTATTTTTATGTGCGAATTTTTGGAATAAAAAAAGAAATTTTGATATTAGAAAAATATTTGAATGAAATTATTGTGAAGGAGACTATTAAACCAAGTAGATATGTTCAAATACATGAAATTAAATTTTAGAATTCAAGAGACTAAGACTAATTTTTTAAAATAAATAAATAAATAAATATAAAATAAAATAAAATAAATACTTAGGTGTTAGAGTATAAGTGAAAATTGTGTTAATAATATTATTGACACATTGGGATATGTTCAATTGTAGATTAATTTTCTTTTGACACCATTCAAGCTTTGAAAAGCTTTGGAAGTGTTGTAACTTGAGGGATAACCTTTGACCTCTCAAAAGTTGAGGTAATCGGGGGAAATCTATTTTATGCATTTGTATATTAATTAATTAATTATGTTGGTGAAAAAAATAATATATATATATGTGTGTGTGTGTGTGTGTGTGTGTGTGTGTGTGTGTGTGTGTGTCTATATATATCTAAATTTGAAATAGTTGTTTGTAATGCATGTGGCTTTGTTGAGACTTTATGATTTGTGACCAAGTTAATTGTGACTTGGTATAAGTAATGAGATTGATGTTGATGATGATGTGCACAATCTTGACTATAAATTATGAATTATATATATGAGTTTTTTTTAAAATGCATTTTTTTAGTATGATCATATGGCGGGAGTTCGCCTTAGTAAAGGAGTTAGTGATTACACAAAATCCATATAGTATTTGGCTATTAACCAATAATCCTATGGGTTATAGCCGCTACTTATCTTGTAAGGTACTGTAGCATTGTTCCTATTAAGGGACTTGACCCTACTAGCCTACCTGGAGTTTTGGGTAGAGCTAGTTTTAGGTATGACACCCTATAGTGTGTGATTTGGGGGAAACCGTATTCATAAGTGAGTAAGGTAACCCTGGCCTGGTAGCCCCTCATGATATGATTAAGGCTTTGGGTAGTCTCACCACATGGATGATCCCTTCCGGTTGTTGGCCCACGGATTTCATGTCAGAGGAAATAAGGGGGGATATAAGGAAGAGATTGATCATGCATATTATTATTATCATGCCATTTGAGTGATTGATGGCTATGTTGAGAATATGATTATAATTGTAGAAATGAGAACATATAGTAATTATGCGAATAATGTATATGTGGCTATTTGTACAAATTTTATACTTGACTTTATTCTTGAAATTATTCACATGAGTTAAATGTTAATGTGATTAACATGTTATCAATGTGATTGTTTGAATGGTCACCTTGATAAATTTATTGGTCACTTGCATTCATGATTAATTATCATGCATTTGTATAACTTAGATATACCTTGGTTACTGAGTGGTTGTACTCACCCCTCTCTTTTAACATATTATAGAAGAACAGAGGAAAGGAGCATTAGGCCAAGTGATAATAATCACTTCTGTAGGCCTCTCTCCTTTTATGTTGATATGTGTATTTAGTTTATGATATTGCCAATTAGGATAATATATTCTTGATCCATTTGCACTATGGGTTTTGTGTAGGATGGAAAGGTATTTTGGGCTCTTGAGATTGTGTTTTGATGCTTGTATTATATTAATGGGTCAAAATATTTGTGCAAGTAAAAATAGTTATTATCATGTTTCTGCATATGTTTAATTGAATGATATGAGTTCTTAAAATATTTTAAAGATTTGGGATTCCTTTATATTAAATAGTTTGTGAAAAATAAATATATATTAAGAATTCATTTAGGTTAATCTCGTATTGTATAATCCATTTGGGTTAGTCCTTGATTAATCATGGTTAATATGATGATTAAGTCCTAATTTAGGACGCTCGTTACACAATTTGCTTGAATTTCGAACGCAAAGCATATTATTTTCTCATTGTTCATGATTTTTTATTTTTTATTTCCAGTATTTGATTTTCTATTATCAGCTAAGGCATCTGTAATTTTTTTTCGAACATAATTTTATCTAATTGGGGTGAAGGAGTATGGCATTTTCATATTTCCAATTAACATTAGTATATTATTGATATACTATAGTATCACATTGATGATGTTTTTATGTTTTTAATTAACGTTAATATATCATTGATATACTATAGTATCTCATTGATAAATAATATCAGTGATAACTTACCAACATTATGTCATTTTGTAGATATAGGGATGCTTAATGTCATAATTTCTTATGATGGAAAATGAAATTTGAACAACTGTTACTTCAATACAGGGTAGGGTTTTTTCAGCTCTAAATAACAGAGAAATCAAGAGGTCTAAGTGTAACACCCTCAAAAATACAAACCGATTTTTCGTAAATTATTAAAACTATTATCATGGTAGAAAATTTTCTTACCATGATACATCCAAAACAATATACCACAGGTATTAAAATATCTCAAAAAAGCAATTAGAACCATGAGGGACAGTCAGGATCCTCATGGCATGATATTTAAATTAGGTCATGAATCAAGAGAGACAAACATAATCCTCTTGGTCAAATAAATACTTTTAATAAAAAGGATTAGTGTTTACATGCTTCATAAAGAAGATATGTCCTAAGTTGGCAGAAGATACATTGTATAATCCAAGATAAGAGGCAACGTAAAAGATGGTGTTTCATACACCATAGTTACACCACTGGTGCTTTCTCGGCCGGACTCGCTCCTGTAAAAATATTAACCACGGGGAATGAGACTTAAAAGTCCCACTAACCAAAAATTAATATGCAATGATGCATGCGATTGTAACTAATCATGCGATTGCTAAGTGGGCACACAAAACATTTAACCGAACAATATTTTCAAACAAACCGAACAAGTATTTAATTTGCATGACTACACCTTATATCCTCCTTTCGCCATGCTCGAACGCTAAATCACCCGGCCAAAGGTGAGTTAGACCAAGCGACACGCCACTCATTGGGTCCAATGAGGGCTTACCACGTGGTAATAATTAACCGAACAGAAATTTCCATTAACACCATACATTAAAATACCCTGACAAGTCATGCATCATTCAAATATCCAAACAGGAATATATCCGAACAATAATATCTCATCATGATAAATAAAAATAAATTTTTGACTCACTTGGCAATAATTTTAAACAAGTATATAACAGTATTTATTTTTCAATAATTCATAGTTTTTCCAAATAATAAGTCAACACATAACCATTCACAAACACACTCATCACAACACATTAATAATGGTTACCTTGTGTCTTGAATAACAAGTTCCCCTTCACAACTCCTTTTTCACCACTATCTTTGTCAATATAATCTACATAATTATTTCACAATACTATATATTAATTTTACATTAAAATAAATAACTCTAATTTAAAGAATTAGAAAGTCTTAGATCTATAATCCATATTAATACTAATTTAAGATTTATGCCTCATTTAACTTCTCAAATTCTTTTTCTAAAATTCTCGCACCCTAATAAACTATTTTTTTTATCCTCAAATCACTTCTAGTATCACAATTTCATCCTTCTATATTCTAAAAATTCGTCCAAAAATAAATTAAAAATTTTAAAATTATCCTGAAACCTCAAATCACCTTTCTATAACCTCAAAAATACCTATTCATACTTAAATAAATATTTAATAATCAGAGGTTTATCCCTACATCTCAGATTCCACATAAATTCAACCATATAGATCTAGATTTTAACTCAAAAATTCTTAAACATGAGTTTTAACCTCAAGAAAATATTCTATAATATTTATTATATCCCTAAGAGTTTTAACCTATATTTTTAATCCATCATATCATCATATTAACTATCCTATAAAAAAAATTCTAATCAGAGTATTTACTCTATCCTACAAAATAATCATATCACTAAAAAGCTAATATTATTTAGAAAATAACTATAAAATTAATTTTGTAATTAAATAAATTTTTTAAGTGCTAATCTAAATAGGAAAGTTAGAACATACCTGAAGAAAAAGAAAATAATCCCCCCTTGCAAGAAGACGCTGAGCAACGTGAGAGGAAGAGAGAAAAATAATATAAAAATGGGATTGTGGGTCCCAAAATTATATTAAAAAAAACTATAGGTTTGAATTTAATTATTCAAACCTTTGAGCCATTACTTGCAATTTTCACAAATTGCATCTTGAGCCCTTAGTTGCCATTTTCACAAATTGCAATAAATAATTCCTTATGCTTCCTCCACAATGCACCTTCTCTTTTTATACATGAGGAGGTGCCTTTCATTCCCACATCTAACCGATGTGGGACTAAACCCCCTCCCCCTTTTTTTTTACTTTCTTTTCTTTTTTTTTAAACTCTCACACACACACATTTTTTTTTAAATCTTAAAATTATATCTTAACAAAATATTTCTTATATAATTTTAAACTTAAGTTTTTCAATTCATAATTAAATGCCTACCCATATTATTATAATAACCTTAAATAATATAAATTCCTATTATTAACATCATTTTAAAAAAAACTTAAATTTCATAATTTTTTTATCTAAAATTTAGGATGTTACACTAAGCATTTGATATACAGCCCTACATCAAGGATTTTGCAAAAATACTTGGTGAAGTAGGATGATTTTTCCTCTTTGGCACCATTGATAGAATATCTGTAAAATCCTCGCTTGAACTCTGGCTTGAGTAGTACAGTGTCACCGGACTTCCTACCTTGAAGCTGTAGCAGTAGTTGTTCCTCACCTTGGCAGCATTTTTGATTTTTGACACCAAATTTGTAGCAACAAGTTTGCCTCGCTTCACCTTGCCTCGCATTCGTGTGTTTTCCCAGATAAATGCAAAGCTTCAGTCTGCCTCACCTAGCGTTTATATGGTGTCCTTACTAAATCTCTAACTTCGTTTGTCCACCGACGGCAGCTATTTCATTGACTGCTGTCAATTTCTTCGCCCACAGTCTAAACGCATGGCACTGCCTCCAGGTCTTCGTGTGGTGCAAGCGAAATGCTGTCTCTAGGTCTCCAAGCCTTTAAAGGTTATTTCGTTTTTTGGTCTTGAGGGAAATTAGCAAATCGACCATTCTCTTAATTTAAAAAATGGTGGGTTATTAGTTTTATTTAGCTACATAATATTGACTAAATATGCTAAAGCCCCAATACAAAATTACATTTTATTTTAAAGTAAAATATCTTATTAAATAAAGACAAATATAGAAATATGAAGTAGTAGTTAATTATCTCTAAGTTGATACCATGTTTTCATGTTTGTCCTTGATAAGGTGTCCTGTGAAAGGTTAATTGATTTATTTATTAACAATATTTTTTTAAAAAAATTATTGATTATACATTGAAAAATTAAAAATATTTTATATTTTTAAACATATAATCTTAGAAGAGGTGTTTTGTTTTTTTAAATGGATGGAATACATATTTTTACTTCTTTATCAGAATTTAATTAAAACATATCGTACATTATAAATATACTATTCAAAAGCCATAAATCACAAGTTATATTTTATTGTCATAGATTATAAAACTATTATTTTTTAACTTCTCAACAATGAATTATCAATGTCGTATGTAAAACTATACACATTGCACATATTTTAGTTTTTTTAATTTCATGTTTGCTACTATATTTTTATCTATATATGCACGAGAAAAGGGAGCAAAAACTTGTTCTAATTAAGACTTGTGAGCAATGTAGTAGTGTGCGTTTGGTTTTCAGTTTGCCAAAAGTTCATTTGGTGAAAGTCAGTTTAATGAAAACCAGTTGTTGTAACGAAATTAATGTTTGGATATATTTTTCTAAAAGTAAGTTTGATACATTGAAAGTTGTTTGGTTTGTGATAGTAAAATGTGCTTTTGAATGTACAATTATCAAAAAGGACATTGATTTATAATGATTTATAATTTTTATTATACAAATGTAATATATTCAAAATATTTAAAAAATGTAATAAAGATTATAAATAACATAAATTTTGATCCATAATGTTAAAAATTTGATATCTAATTATTTGTATTTTTTAATTTGTAATTTTAAAAGATGTAATAAAGATTTGTAATTTTTATTATACATTAATGCTAAAAATCAACATGATTAACTACTCAATTTATAATACTTAAAAAAATTAATACCTAATTATTATTATTAAAATAATAATTATATTTTTAATGAATTAACTATTTTTTAAATAAAAAAATAAGAGATTAAATTTAGGATAGTATGGTCAAATAACATCCTATGTTTCAAATCCACTTTTTAAAAGCTTTAAATAGTTATGTTTCAGAAATTCACTTTCAGTTACTATTTGAATGTACTTTCAGGATGTACTTTCCTACAAAATATTCTACCCAAACAACTTTCAACTTTTTAAAAGTAAAATTTTATTTTCTGAACATAAAACGAAAAAAAACCAAACGGACTCGTAGATGTGTGCTAGCCAACCACAGGTACATCCTATGGGACACATTCACAACATAGTTATTCACCATTAATCCATTATTGCTGGCTATTCTGAAATTAATAATTTTCTTCTCTGTCAACGAAATTAGTTGTTTTTCTCTATAAATGACATAAATAGCTATTATTGTTTTAAAAGCCTTACTTAATACAAAATATATATCATTGAGTAATTTTATAATAATTTTTTTAATTATACTCCATTTTATTTATTATTCTTTCAGAAAGGGTAATGCATCAGAATTTTGAATATCATTATTAAAGCTCATATGTAAGATATTTGATGATGGTAAAGCTAAAAAGATGTAAATTTTGTACGAAATTAAGATTTTAACTAATTTTTTTTAAATCATGAATTAATTATCAATGCATGCATCCCTATATTTTGGTCAGGATGAAGTAACTACTAATACTCACCATGTTTATGTTGATAGTTGCTACTGTTAATAATACTTCTGCTGTCCCATATTATAAAATTAACATTGGAGAAATTTTTTACATCAAAATATAAAATAATTTTAAAAAAATTAAAATTTTATTAGCAATACTTTTTTAATGTTACCTTATGAATAAAGAGACAATTGAAATAATATTACAATATAATGATTAATTGTTTAAAGATACCTTTAAAAATAAATTAATAAAGAATTATTATTGTATTTTATCGTTATATAAAATCCTGTCTCAAATTCAATGCACTAACATAGTAACATTCATCATCATCAGCATTACATTAACGAAAGGAACGGCACGAACAGGCGCGGGGGCATACACGTAATAAAGCAGAGGGTTCAGATCCATTTTGGTAAGCCCGCAGATGCGACACCAACCAATCAACGTGTGTGACTGCGGAACATCGCCGCCAGCGCAAAGCACACAGCACCTGGAAATATTTCCCTCCGGTTCCGTTGAAGACAAAAGCCACTACACATACAACTAGACGCATCAATTTTCGGTTCCAAAATATCGAACACTCACACTCACCATGGCGGATTAAGCGAGGCTTCACCGCTTCCTCTTGCTCGTTCAACTTGGGTTTCTCTATTTGATTTCCATGGCGTCAATTTCGGGTATTTGCTCATCTTCCCCGTCTCTCAAAATCCAAAAGCAGTCCCCGAGGCTGATCAACATTCTCTGCAAAGAATTGGTCGCATTTCCTGCTCGTCCAAAACTTACTTCCAGTGATCGGAGCTTGAGCCTCGTCACCACTCAGTCCGTGGCCCGGGAGGCCCCGGCTGAATTATCGAAGGTCAACGATGGGGCCTTCGCGAAGGAGAAGGCAGGCCTGGAGAAAGATCCCCGTTCTCTCTGGCGGAGGTATGTTGACTGGCTGTACCAGCACAAGGAGCTGGGGCTTTACCTTGATGTTAGTCGTGTTGGGTTCACGGACGAGTTCGTGAAGCAGATGGAGCCCCGTTTCCAAGCGGCTCTGCGAGCGATGGAGGAACTGGAAAAGGGGTCAATTGCGAATCCCGATGAAGGCCGTATGGTCGGCCATTATTGGTTGAGGGATCCTAAACGCGCGCCAAACCCTTTCCTCAAGACGCAGATTGAGAATACTCTCGACGCCGTTTGCAGCTTCGCCAGTGACATCGTCAGCGGTAAGGTCAGTTGATACTAAAGTTTGTCTTCGCACTAAATTTGTTTCGTCAACTGTATTTTGACATTTCTTTCTAGATTGCTTTTACCAATTTTTTTCTATATCAACGTTTGTTGGCAGATCAAGCCTCCATCGTCTCCGGACGGTCGCTTTACTCAAATTCTCTCTGTTGGAATTGGAGGTTCTGCTCTTGGACCACAGTTTGTAGCAGAGGCATTGGCCCCAGATAATCCTCCTCTGAAGGTACTCATTGATGTTCGCTACTCATTGTATTGCTGGTTGCAAATTGCAAGAGTGATGACCAATGCTGCTTTTGCTGGGCATTCAAATTCATTCCTCGATTGCGGGATTGCTATTCCATAAACATATTATTTTGACCTCATAAGGAAAATTAATTTTAGCAATTGTGGGGGAAGGGATGAGATTAAAAATTCTGGCAGTTTGTTTCTAGAAGTGTTTATTTTAAAGGGTTTGTGATCACTTCGGATGATTTAGTTTAGACTGACACTCGTGAGGATTCGAATTGTGCTATATGCTCTTACCTTGAATACAGTATATCCTATTCTGAAGTTTCAGTCATTGGAGAGTGGTGCTAATATGTGATCTCATTGATTTTGGATTTCTGATGAATCTTCGGTGGTATTGTTACTTCTTTTGTACGCACAATATCTGGGAAAACTGTGTTATCAGACGGGGGAATGTTTTTCTGCTCCTGTTGTTTACTTGGACTTTTGGCAGATAAGATTTATTGACAACACGGATCCTGCTGGAATTGATCATCAGATTGCACAACTTGGACCAGAATTAGCTTCGACACTTGTTGTAGTGATTTCAAAGGTCCACAAGTAGAGTTGCAGAATACGGTTTATGTTTATGTTATTATTGCCTCATTGTTGTACAGAGCATGTTGTTGACTCAAACATGTAAAATGTCTTCAGAGTGGAGGTACCCCTGAAACTAGAAATGGTTTACTAGAAGTACAGAAGGCATTCCGTGAAGCAGGCTTGGATTTTCCAAAACAGGTTTAACTGCAGCCCTCTCTCTTACAAACACGCACTCAATTTCCCTGGATTATTACATAAAATAACATAGTCTAAATGCAGGCAACTGAAGAGCAATTGTAGTTCTAAATATTTTTGAATTGTGGAAAACTCCCTTTCTAACTAATGATAAAGATAGTCTTCAACTTTTAGATATCTATGCTGCCCTATGGTCATTTTCTTTTTGGTTGCCATGGTACTTTTTGAATTTTCCACACTTCTAACCCTTTATCACTTGCATGTCTGCTGTCAGTTTGTGAAATGTGATAATATGCTTATGCATGCCACAATGCAGGGTGTTGCAATAACACAAGAAAATTCTTTGTTAGATAATACTGCAAGAATTGAAGGGTGGTTGGCAAGATTTCCAATGTTTGACTGGGTGGGAGGTAGAACATCAGAAATGTCTGCAGTTGGCCTGCTTCCTGCTGCCCTTCAGGTAAATGACCCTAAATTTGAAATTTTATGTGTTTATACTTTTGATCTTTGCATTCAAATATTATAATGGTTTTTGCTTCAGGGGATTGATGTTAGAGAAATGCTTGCTGGTGCGGCTTTGATGGATGAGGCTAATAGAGGCACTGTGGTATGTCTCCGTTTCTTGATGTTCTTTCTAATGTTTTCATAAGGTGCCTGATTCTGAGGGATTTGGCATGAAACTAGTCACCACTTAATGTATGACTTTTTTACATCCAACATTTTTTCTAATTCGAATGTTATTGTATTTATTTTATCTTGTGACTAGCCTCACTAATCGAGCTATTGGGGATGTGGCGATATAAAGATCTGTCTTGGAATTGGAAAAACTGGAAGTTATAAAGATCCGTTCAGGGTATAGATAAATAATGTACTCTTTAAGAAATCAAGTGCTGAAAATGACTGCCTCTAGACGTCTACCTTCGATAATTTGCTAATTTGTTTGTATATAGATGCACTATGCATTTGAACAAGCAATTTGTTTGTTAGTAATTCTGTGAAGCAGGGACCTGACTATGGGTACTCTAAAAATTGTGGACATGAGCCATCGTGATGATTACAGAGTAAATGTGGCATCCTTAGATCATACTTGTCAAGTGTCATTGTCAAGCAACGTTTTCATTCATCTTTTCCAGCTCCTTCATCTCTCTCAATTGTAGCCTTTGTAGTTTGGTCCAGCTCCTTGCCGAATACCTATTCTTTTAATAGTTCCACCATTTAGATGTTGCAATTTGTGTCCTGTCTGCTTAACCTTGCCCCACTCAGATATCACAAGGAAATGGAAGAAAAGGATGTCTTATTAATAATTACTTATGTGCAGTTAAGGAATAATCCTGCGGCATTGCTAGCATTGTGTTGGTACTGGGCTACTGATGGAGTGGGATCCAAGGTGAAAATCATACGCTTATGGACATTAATAATTTATCATCTGATTTATTTCCCCATTGCTTATTGGTTTCTTCTTGTTTACATTTTCTAGGATATGGTTATCCTTCCATACAAGGATAGCCTGCTATTATTTAGCAGATACTTACAGCAGTTGGTCATGGAATCATTAGGCAAGGAGTTTGACTTGGACGGTAATCGGGTATGTGGTGCAAAAAATTGTATTAGATTTTCCCCCAATTTTGGTGATCACCTGTAAAATGATGTCTCATCATCACTTCACAGTTGCACGTGTCAATAAATAGTCTAATGGACTCAATTTTGCTAGTTGATAATTTCTTAGTATGTATTACTGTACTGCATGAGATGGTGCCCCCCTGTATCAAATCCAAGACATCATTTTGAGACATTCTCAAAGATGGGGTCCCAGTATGTGTAACCATCCGGTGAATGCGGATTCTTCCTTGCTTCATATAATGCCATTATATGTTAACATGATTTTGTTATAAATGGTTTATGGTTTATGTGTTCATTTTATGTAAGGATGCAACTTCTCGTGTTTTCTGAATGTGACTTGGATTTCACAGGTTAACCAAGGAATTTCTGTCTATGGAAATAAAGGAAGCACAGATCAGCATGCGTGAGTTTTCGTTCTAGTTATAAGTTGCTTTGATATACCCACCAATTTAAATCAATCTAAATGAACTTCCCCCTGCAACAGCTACATTCAGCAACTGAGGGAAGGCGTGCACAATTTCTTTGTGACATTCATTGAGGTGCTACGTGATAGACCTCCTGGTCATGACTGGGAGCTTGAGCCTGGTGTGACATGTGGTGACTACTTGTTCGGCATGCTACAGGTTCAGCTATACATCACGCTAATTTATTTTTGAGTAAATTACATAGACCACTGCTGAGTTTTGCTAAAATTATTCAAACTTTCTATTTTCAAAATATATAAAAATTTTCACTAAAACAAGAGGTGACCTTACACTTTAGTCAAGTTTTAATTTCTTTTACTGAAATACCATACATTAATCTAAATACATATTTTTAAAACTAAAATATTTAGATGCAGGGTATTTTGTTAAAAAAAAAAAATTATAACTGGGCTAAAGTGTTGGATAACTTTTTAATTTAGAAAAGTTTGTGTATATTTAAAGAAAAGATGGGATATCCATGTAATTTCAGCAAATTAAAGGAAGTGTGTGTATTTTGCTCTTTTTATCCATTCATAGTATAAAAACTCTTAACTAATTTTATTCGAGTCTTGAATAATGTGACTCATTTCTCGAAGTCTTGGACCTGCACTTGTTGAATTTTTATCTTCTATTATTGCTTCAAATTGTAGCTAGTCTTAAGGTTAAAAAAAAAAATTGTAGCTAGTCTTTCTTGCCACGTCATTCTAAAACTTAATTCTACAGGGTACAAGGTCAGCTCTATATGCTAATGACCGAGAGTCCATCACAGTCACTGTGCAGGAAGTAACACCCAGATCAGTTGGTGCTCTCATTGCACTCTATGAACGAGCTGTTGGGATATATGCCTCACTTGTCAACATAAATGCATATCATCAACCTGGTAACTTCATATCTCTTGGGCCCACTCATAAAATTTTCTAGATTTAAGATAAAATAATTAAAATTTGTTCTTTACATTGTTATTTTCAGATTCATAGATCTATTGTGTTTGGAAAGTTCAAAATACAGACTTATCGATCCTAGTGGCATTCATTTACTTTATATATTTGTATATGATTTAGTTCTTGAACTATGGTAATTATCTTAGGTGTGGAAGCTGGCAAAAAAGCAGCAGGTGAAGTATTAGCTCTTCAGAAGCGGGTCTTGGCAGTGCTAAATGAAGCAAGGTATGATGGGATATCTTCAGAAATGCAAGGTTTCTCTTTGTCATAGCTGTTAACATTAGTAATGACTTAGTTAGGATCCTTGTGAATGCATTAGTAGAGGCTTCTCTTTCTCTGACTGGGGCACAAATTGCAATAATGTTATGGGCGCATCTTCCTAAACATTTGCGCCTAGCCTAAAAAATACTTGAAAAGGCGACCAATCTCTGTGTAGCATACTAGCATTCCAATACGTTGATTGTCCAGTTACGTTCAACACTAACAACTGCCTACATGTTTCTTTCTTTAGCTGCAAAGATCCTGTGGAGCCATTAACACTTGAAGAAGTAGCTGAACGTTGTCATGCTCCAGAAGATGTACATGCATTTACTCAGCGTAACTATTCATGCGTCATTAGATTTGCTAATTATAGCATAAGACACTTAATCTTGAGTTTTATTGAACTTACCTTCGCTGCAGATAGAAATGATTTACAAGATTATAGCTCATATGGCTGCCAACGACAGGGCGCTTATTGCTGAAGGCAGCTGTGGTTCACCACGGAGCTTAAAGGTTTTTCTTGGGGAGTGTAATATTGATGAATTGTATGTTTGAGCTAAGATTAATGAAATTCACGTTCCACATGTCCTAGATGGGTTTGCGTTGCCATCGAAAGAAAGGTAGCAGCCTGCAATAAATTGGTTGCTGTTGTTAGATGATCGCATGGTAATAATGAAAAACGGAGATTTTTGTTCGTGAAACTAGAAATTAGTTGAGGTTTTTTTTGTGAATTGGAGCCATAATAACATCTACTCCATCCATACTTATATATAAGGTTTTTTAGAATTTTTTTATTCCTAAATATAAAATGTTGTCAGTATATTTTTTAATAAATGGACTGTTGTTTCTTTATTACATTGGAAAGGAAAAAATATATGTATTTTCATTAATATAATTTAAAAAAATTATTTTTTATTTACCATAATTAAAGGTAAAATTAAAATATTGTTGTGTTGTTAAGTAGATAACTGATTTTTATTAACTTGTGTGATTTGATTAAAAATAATTTATATATAGAGAGAAGAGTTTAAGTGTTGTGTAATATATATTTATATGCGCGCGCGCGTACATACGCTCTTCTAATTCCCAGACTATGTTGTGTGATAAATTTGCAAATGTTTGCGTTGAAAGGGAAAAAAGTACTCGAGGTGAGACTACATAGGTGTTTGCTAAAGATCCAATATCGGTAACTTTACATATTTAATTTATTTAAAATTATTTAATATTTTTAAATTTTCAAAATTACTCTTAATAAAGTTCATTGATTTTGTTAAAATTAATCTCAATTAAATTTTGAGACAAGTTCTTGTATTAAGGATCATGGGAAAAAATAATGAACGCCGGAGGAAATATTTAATAACATGTCATTTGGCAACATAAATTTGTAGGAGCTGTGCCTGTGCCCGACAGGGAAGCTTATTTGAAGATCTAAGAACCTGATTGGTATAAAGAATTGAAAAGATGAGACTGGGACTAGCTAATGTCATCTTTTGATGTTCAGTATGAGGTAATGGAAACTTTAAATTCAGTACCAATCCCATTTACATAAGATTACTCAATACCATCATGTTCTGGTATTAAAAAATTAATTTTGGGATTGATTTTTTTTTTTTTTAAGGACAAGTTGCTCACATCCTCCCCCTCTCATTTCTCTCTCCCCTTGCCCTTTGCCATGGATGTGTCGTCTTTCTCCCTCATCCTCCCCTCTCTTATCTCTCTTCCCCTATTGTAATATCGCCCAAATTACTGACAATACTTAGCTATAACACTGCATATTACCATACTAATTAGGGAGTAACTATCCTAATTGCTTACAATGGAAAAAAAGTTAACTATTGTTAAAAAAACTAACCATAGTAAAAAAAAAAAGACTTAATTTGAAGGTTTAATAGGGTTAATAGAATTAAATTACATGTACGATTCAAATAAAATATATAACTATAAACCCCAAACCATGGTAGAATAGGTTCTATCATAGTAGAAAGGTTTGAACTCGAGTAATTAGGCCCTTGTATTAAAACACTAATATGCTAGAAAAGTTTTGAACCTATAGTTGATATTGTAAAACCAATTTAAATCATTGAGATCCCAATTTTTGAAACGAGTAATTAAAATCTTTTCAGAGACCATCATGCATAAATTAGAGTACACAATCACATGGAAGCATGGGATGCCATTAAAATTGGAAACAATAAAGAAATAGGGTTGAAAATAATAACTTTAAACTTTTTTGAAGCACCCGTTATAGTTAAGTACTCATGCACAATAGCTAAAGCTTTTTTATGCCATGTGTTGTGACGCACTGTACAAAATTTATGACGGCATTTTATTGTCATAACTTAATCTCGGGGCTAAATTTTATACGTGTCCCAAATCTTTATTCGATAATTGATTAAGGTAATTTAGATATCTATAGAAATCTTATTTAGTGAACTAGCTAGTAGTACTAATTTCATTTTCAAGTCACCACCACATTTTTACACTTTTAAACTTTCAAGGTGTCTAAAGCAAAACCAAAGTGCCAAATACTCACACAGCTACCTAGACCATATTCAAAGGACTTAAGATAATATGTACAATACACCACAACAGACTGATGCAACTAAATACTCATTTTTACTTCCCAACTCCAATTTCATAAAAAATTATAAGCGGAGGTTAATAATGTAAATTCTCCATATAATCATTTACAACTATTAAATTTACCATAAACATACTTATACCAATATTTTGGCCCTGTTTAAACATTAACACCTCATACAACATGACCCAAGGCACAAAAAAAAAAACACGAAACATAAAGACATGAATTGGTACAAGTATTACAAAATGATTGTTCTAGTTGGCAATATCATGATCACACACACACACACACATCAAAATAAGAGGCATACGGTAGGAATATAATAATTCCCAAGCCTCTTGTGCCTTTCTCTTGCCTTTCTAGAACTAGTGCTTGTAAAATGTTAGATAAAAAATGAATACAGCAACTCAATAATCAAGAAAACTCTAAATCATGTTTATGCAAGTTAAATCAATTAAAGAGTGTAAAGTGGGCATAATAAGTTAGTCAAGTTCACAACATAGCATCATATCATGTGAGACACACACACGCACACTTATGTTGCCGACTGAATTCATGGGTTAACAATTCAAATTAGGATAAGTTTGTGTAAATTGATTAGCCCAAGATTATTAATCGTGAGAAGCTACCTGGTAAAGGTGCTACATTCACTCTCATACTATGAGTTCCTCCATTCTTGAATTCCCTAGAGTATTATAAGTCATACTCCACACCCAGTCTAAGGTGATGTCAAGGGCTAGTGGTTTGGGTATTCTACATTTACACTCATTTTTAAGTGAGATTCAGGAAGATCCAATCTTAAACCAAACACTGGGGCTAGTTATTGTGTTGATAATATCTACATGGACATGATATCACTAAACTATCTACATAGACATAATATCACTAAACTCCTCTTACAGTGAATTCCCTCCCAATACATGATCTTGCAAGTATACACCTTGCATTCACAATGCATACTAAATTTCATGGCACAATTCACTTACCGTAATTATAAATTCATCATCAAAATTCTCATACTATAAATATATTTAAAATTCTCATTTCAATAAATACTTAACCATTTCCACTTTGATCTTTTCCCATTTATATGAAATAGGCTACACTTGCATTTGAGTTTTTAAAGTGATAAATCAGGTTTGTTGAGTTATAAAACACTTTTAACAATTTCTCAAACAACCATAATTAATCTAATAAGTAATTAGCATATAAATAGAATCTCTCGACTACCTCAAATCTTTAAGAATTGAAAGGTTACCCCTATATCACTTGTTTCTTGAGCTAAAATTGAGCTCAAATGGTGTACCACAAGATTAATCTACAATTTATAACAATAATCATCACTAATAATTAACATAAACATCACTTCTCACTTCTAAATTCACACTTTAATAAGCAAACTTTTCAACTACAAGCACAACCTCACATTCAATGAATTTATTAACTCTTATTAACTCTATTTTGTTTCTATTAATTTAAACAACAATTAATATATCATCCAGTAATCCAAATCCTTCCTCAAAGTGCCTAAGATTCGTTCAAAACCTTAGACCTAAACTCACAATCTTATAAAATCTTTAAAACAAATTCTATTAATTCTATTTAGACTAATAGATTTAAACCCATAACCTCTAAATCTAAAAATCCATCTCCCCATAACAAATCCCAACTCAAATCCTTGCTAAAATTGAAGAGAAAGGAAGAGGGAGAGGTAATGGAATCTTATCTTAAAAGAATTAAGCTTAAATCACTTCAACATATCCTAGAAATAAAGCCCTAATAGAGTATTTCACCAACCTTTCATCCCTCTTCTGTCTCCTTCTTCTTTTGTTTTGCGAGTTATAATAGCTCATTTTAATTTAAAATATGAGCCATTTGTCATGGTGCACAGCCTATTCGTCACGGCAGATGGTACAAAGAGGGATTGACTTGGTTTGGTCCTCTAATTGGGCCCAAGTAGCCCAAATCCACCCTGAACTTGATCCAAGGGCTGAAAATAAATTCAATAGGCCTGTTAGCCATATTTAACTATTCTAAAACTAATTAACACTTAGTTTTACCTAATTAACCTTGACTAATTAATTTAATTTGATAATTAAAATCTAAGATATTATGCTTGCCCTCCAGTCTCTCTCCCCTTGACCAAATTACATCTATTGCATTAGCGTTTTCCTACATCATTGATGGGTTGGAATTTGATTTTGAGTTTTCCTCCTGCTAACTCGAGTTCAAGTTGCCTCCTTCCAACTATTAGTTTGAGTTGGCGCCGCCATTGATAGGTTCAAGTTCTCCCTCTTACTAGTTTGAGTTGCCATTGGTTTGAGTTTAATGCCATTGACAGGTTCAAGTTTGAGTCACGAATTTGCACTTAGTTGGTTTAACTTGGATGACATCTAGATTTGGGTTCGAATCCTCCCTCCCTTAGGATTGTGTTAGATCTGGGTTCAAGTTCATCCGCTCCTTCCTAGTTGATAATATGTAGATCTAGGTTAAGTTTATCTTCTTCCTCTCGACTGTTTTTTTTTTTGTTATTGATAAGGGCCATTATGATCTTTTGATAATTCCTGATTAATTATAAAATAAAATTAATACAAGTGTTTTATCCAAATATTACTTTATATCAAATATATTTTTAAATCCTCAATCTCAACTCCAATTCTAATCTCAATTTCAATTTTAATCCATTGAAATTCATACATTCATGCCAAATAGGGCTTAAAAGTTTAAGAAAATCTCAACTCACTTAATGTCGTAAGTACTTAAGTTCTAAATAATCATCTGACTATATATTTATACTATTTTATTAGTTTTAAAATATGAATTTTTATTATATTCTATTCTCTATAGTTGGTAATCATTGATGCGCAAAATGGACGAGGAGGCAAGTTGAGGCTTTAATACTAAAGATTTTCCTTTGCAAGGGTCTCGTGTTTCAGTTTGGCGACTGGCTCTCAGTCGTTTGCAGGATCCAGAGAGAATCTGAGGGGCTTATTGAAAAGGAAATGCTGAAGCATCGATGGGACAATTTAGATACGTGCAGCTAAGATTGTCCCTTTCGTCAATCAATTGGGTCATTTCTTGCTGCAAGTTCCTTTCAGACTACTTGTTTTGGACAATTGGGCAATTGTTAATCGGGGTCGATTCAGGACAAAAATTTCAAAAAATATGGGTCGATTCCAAGCACAAATCTGTTATTGATTCTTTGGCCCCTTATAAGTCACAATTAGTTACATCTTTCCAGAAATTCTTGCTTCTCTATGAAGTGGTTAAATATAGCACATGAATATTCAAAGTGGGTAGCCATAGTTAAAATTTTCCGGCAAAGGGAATCTAAGTCCCCTCATGGGTCAATGATTGCATGATGAATAAGTATATAATAGAAGCCCCGTCCTCATTGCTTATTGAAAATGTCACTGCCCGATAGTGACATTCAATTCAAATTTATTCAAATTAAAGTTCCTCCACCGCTTGACCCTTTATGGTCTCGTCTGTGACAAATTTTTTCCTCACAGCTGCTCTCGGAGCCCTTGGATATCTTGTTGACGACATCAAGTTTCACTAGTCCCTGTGACTCTAGAATTCTTACGTCAAAACAACTGGACAAAAATCTAAATTTATTTTTTAGCAAGTGAGAAATGGCCATTAAGTAGGACCACCTCCACATGCCTTTGCATGAATGATATGGATTTTTTAATTTCTAATTGCAAGCGGAAAAACTACAGTAAAAAGTAAAACACCATAAAGTGTCCCCACTCCAACGTTCGACTCACGCAAAGGTTTTAAATTATATAATTTTTGCGAAGTTAAATTAAATTCACGCTTTGCCACGCCAGACTTCCCGTTACCTATTATTACACGTGGCTTTATATTCGGTCCCGTCGGGGATTTCGATTGCTTCATTGTAATCGCATTGCCTTTTGCGCGCTGCACGACGGCGTCGTGTCATTTCTAAACCCCCTTAACTCGGAACATTTTGATTTAAACATCTACATTGGATTAGGAAACTGATTTAATGCAAGCGATAATCCACCAAAAATCGTATCATCTGACCAAATTAACAAATTTTAAGGAAATGAAGATGTCATTTTTAAAGAGAGGATATAGATCAAGGTCGTGCATTTTACGAAATATAAAAAATAAATAAAAATAAAAAAAGTAGGAACCCACTGAAGAGTCACAAAGTGGCTGTTGTGCATTTTACGAAACAACGAAACTTTTTGCGGAAGCAAACCTTTTTTCTCCCTCGAATCTCGCGCAGTTTAAATTTAGTGTTTCTAGGCTGATTCACTCTCAATCTCTGAGAGCTTTCTCTGGCGTTGCTTCTGTTTGATTCACTCCCCTGCAAAAGCTGGAAGCCTCAGTTTTGTTACTTTAGAATTACTGTCTTTCACTCCACAATCCACATAGTATTGTCCTTTTTGGCTAGCTGCTGCTTTTATGTAAGCCATTTGCCTTTTCTTTCTTCAATTTGAGGATCAAAGTTTTGGATCATTCTAAGGTAGAGACGCAGCCACAATTATGTTCACTCAAGGGCTTGACAAGAATGCACTTCGATGGGTTAGAGAGGTCATCTTCTCTGTTTCGTTTCCTATTTCTTCCCCACTTCGATTAATTATGCTTTGTCTTATTGTCTCAAAATCTGGGTTTTGTAGTAATGCCTTTTCTGGGAATGTTTATTAATGTTCGTAAATTCTGGCTTTTGCTGGTGATCAGAAGGAAGTTCCATTATCAAGTTCTAGTTTGAGATCGCGAATTGATCCTGTCACTGGGTTGAAAAATGGAAGCAGCAGGGGATTCGGGTTGCCACCGCCTGCTAAATTCAGAAGTGGGCATCTTTCAAATGCCATCCCAGTATCTACTACACCTGGTGAAATAAACGATAGCGGTTCTAATTCCGGCAATGACACTGATTCCGAGGATGAATCTTATAGTGGGAGATATTCACTGGATTCGTCGCCCTCAGACCTTAGAGATAAGGTCCCCAATGGTACAACTCAGAGGCACGGGAACCTCACGCAACGGCGACCTGGATATGCTAGCGATTACACATACTCTGAAGTCAGTTCTTCAAGGGAAACACTGGTTGGTAGACCCGGTGTTATGAGGGACCCGCTAGGGAGGGTTAATGGGAATGTGAGGGAGAGTGGTTTAACCGATGACGAATCATCGGATTCTGCTGCTGGTTCTGAATTTTCCACCACTCAGGTGGGAAGTGTCAGCGGTTCTCTGCAAAGAACTAAAACTTATGTTTCAGAGGGATATGATTCTAGCGTGCCGTCAAGGATGCATGCTGAATGTGCTGCTGAAAAGGTATAACATTTGTAAATATAGCCTGTACATCTTAAAACGTGGCCACGAGGATATTAAGAACAGAGTCCTAGGCAAGAGATAAGGCAAATTGGATTAGGTTGTTACCCGATCACACTGTTTCAAATAATTTCCATTTTGGTGCTTAGTTTTTTGCACGTGTTATTTAAACATATACATAATGGTGAAAATTAGTGAAATCTAATGGGTCGAGATTTCATAAAATTGTTGATGATTTTCTCTGACATATAATTTTCAAAAGTTAATCTTTTTGTTTTTGTTTTTTTTTTTGGGAAATTTAGATAAGGATTTTGAGGTTCTGTTTTTTCCCTTCCCAGTTGATATAAATTTGACCAAGCAAACTGCTGCTTACTGCAAATTACATTTTATGTGGTTAGGTTAAGAATTGCAATTCTTTTCGAGTTTGAACACTATATTACGTTAGACAAATTGCCATTTTCCACATCTCTAAATCACTCGTACAAAGAACACCTGACATTTTTCTCATCTTTAGCTTTCAAGTGCTGTACTAGTATATTACCTGCTATATCTAAAATCAACATAACTGAATGATTTCTGTGATAAAATTTCACAGAATGGAAGATCATCTGATGACGATGACGGTGACATTCCTAGTGCACCACCCTGTTGCAGCTCTGCTCAACAAACCAGACAAACGCCTACGATTCCAGCTTGTAGAGTGGATACTGCTCCACACAAAGCAGATATACAAGAGTTTTCTTCTACAAATGAATCAAGTGCATTCAATTCTATGGCTAAGAATAAGGAAGAGGCCAATAGTGCAAACATGACCCCTGAACAATTTGTTAGGTTAGTATATTTGATAAGTACAAGTATGTATTAAGACATTTGAATTCTTAACCTCTTCTGAAATACAAGGACTCACACTAACATGCAAACATAAATCAACCTGTGTTATCTTAATTTTGCGGTGACTTTTATGTGTTCACAGAACTGCTGCTGGTTCAGAAGCTGCTGCGTCTTCATATCATGCTCGTGTTCCAACCTTTCATGCTAGGTATAATTCTTGTTGATTGTGCTGATGATTGGCCAATTCCCCTGGTTTTCTTCTCCATTTAAAAGTTCTTATAAGTTATCTAAATATATTTTAGTGCTCTTGGGCCTTGGCAATCTGTGATTGCATATGATGCTTGTGTGCGTCTTTGCCTTCATGCCTGGGCAATGCAATGCATGGAAGCTCCAATGTTTCTGGAAAATGAATGTGCTTTACTAAGGGAGGCATTTGGGTGAGTTTAGATTCTTCTCTACTCCTTCCTTCTACCTCTTGTTGTCATCAATTCTATTAAAGATACTCTTCAGCTACTATTTTTCCTATGCTCCTTTTGCATTGTTATCACTTTTGATCTTATTAGAATTCCATCTCTTTGAATTGTAGATTGCGACAGGTTCTATTACAATCAGAGGAGGAATTGATGGTGAAGCAGAACTCAGAGCTTTCTAGTAAGAGTGTTGCTCCAAAACCAAGAAAGCTATTCGGCAAGATGAAGGTGCAAGGTAGTTTTTCATGTTGGTTTTTTACCACTTAATCATCTCCTCTTTGGAGAGTCTTTGTTGAGGATGTTTTATACTTTGCAGTGCGTAAAGTCAAAATGGCCATGGACACCCCTACTGGTTGTAGCATCTCATCTCTAAGGACACCTAAAATCAAAACGGGATCTCTGAGACACCAATTTTACAATTTACAGTCATCATTCTCTTCTGGATGTCGAGCCCTTAGAAGCATTCAATGTGTACAATGTATATCAGCAAATGGTTCATTGGCAAGACAAAGTTTGTCATACATGCATGCTAGTACCCGCTATATACAGCAGGTGTCTGGACTCCTGAAAGCTGGTGTGACAACTCTCCGGAGTAGTTCATCATCTTATGAAGTGGTGCAAGGTATGTGAAGTTTCAACCTCCATACGTTGTATTGGAACTGATAAAATATTGTGTAGCAATACAACTGATAAAATATTGTATAGCCATATTCTGTGATTATATTATTTGGCGCACCTCATAGGCTAACCTTCTTGCCTAGTGTCATTATGTGTTGAAGAATATGTCTCTGTTTGATGGCATGAAGGTTGCCATAAATTCAGTAAAAGATAAATTAAGTTTGGATATTTTTCTGGAATAGTGTTCTCTGTTGCAACTTGCAACCCTTTATTCTTCTGCTATGGGATGGGTGTATCACTTCCTAGAATTGGGAATTAATGAACCTGGAAAGTTATGCTTCTGTAGGTTGCTTGATACTTAAGTATAAATATTTACGCATGTCTCAAAAGTTGAATATCTATTGTAGAAGAACACAGAAAGTCGGGGAGTCACTAAATATATATATATATATTTTTTGATTAAGCTTCCTTTATCGTCTCTTCAGAGTTTTGGATTGTTTCAGAAAAATAATAGGAATTTTCCTTTCCTGATGTCATCAGTAAAGCTCATGGCTTGTGCTACATCTTTGAGTACAATTATTTTGCCCAAAAATTTTCATTTCATAGCATATTTTTTTGTTTTCCGAGGTCCTTGTTCCAATTTTTTCAATGTGGTCACAAGTTTATTATTTATGACAATGATTAATGGCCTATATGTTCTGAGAATAGATAAAAAGTTATGCCTGCTTGATTCTCGTTTTTCTTGTTTGGATTTTCGCTTGATCCTTTTCTTCCAGTTCTATTAATGTTTATTCCTGTGCTTGTGTCAGAGACATACTCCTGTTTTTTAAGACTGAAAAGCTCAACTGAAGAAGATACCATCAGAATGCAACCTGGATCTAGTGAAACTCATATATTGTAAGTATTATTTCCTTCTAATGTTTTATGAATGTCCTGTTTGAATTAGTATCTGATTACTTTACAGTTTTCCAGATGGCTTTGGAGATGATTTAATTGTTGAAGTCCAAGATTCTACAGGGAAGCATCTGGGCCTTGTTCATGTCCAAGTGGCTGCTATTGCTGATGATTCAGTAAGATTTTCTCCTGCAATTTTTCCATCCAGTTACCATTGTTTGTGATGATTGATGTTTGTGATGATATGATCGGATGCATGTTCAATATGAATGCAGGCTGACAAATTTCACTGGTGGCCTATTTATCATGAGCCCGACCATGAGCTAGTGGGCAAGATACAACTTTATATAACTTATTCAACAAGTTTAGATGAAATTAATAGTCTCAAGGTAAGTCATATTATGATTGTTACGTAGTGTTCATATTATCTAAACTATGGTAGTGAGTCTATATTAGGTATACCATCAGCCTTGCTATCTGGGGCTTGGTATTTGCTTTACCTTCAATTATTTTCCAAGAAAACAGCAATATATCGATATACAGTTTTAGAAGTTATTGCAAGCTGTGCTAAGAACTCTAGAAATGAGTTTTCCAGAATAACATTTGGAAGCATCAGTTGTCCCTTCACGTAGAAATTTTTTCATTTTTATTTGACGTATTTATTGCAAGACTAGAGCATAATGCAATGAACAATTTGCATCCTATTAGCCCCTTAGATGCCCATGTCAGTATGTCACCTCTTTTCTAGTGGAAAAGAAGAAATTATACTTTGTTTGAATCAATGGTTTTCATATGTGATGGGTTGTTGCTAATGGGCCAAGGCTGAATGGAATGTTGATGAGGTGGGCGGGAAGGAAGAGAAATAATGCTAGTAACTGACTCACGTGGGTCGTGTGGGGTAAGAGAGAAAGAGAAAGAAGGGCCGTGGGGTTAGGCTTATTTGTTGTGGAGGGTAGGGTGGATAAGGGAGTAAGGAAGGATTTATTACGGGAGGAGAGTCTTTAGGCTCTCAAATGCTTGGGTAGTCTATATTTTCTCATAACCTTTATGTCTTTATTTTTTGAGTTTTCTGTTGCATTGGACCTCACACAGTTACCCATAATTGACCTTTTGTCTTGTGGGTTCAGTGTGGTTCTGTGGCAGAGACTGTCGCATATGATATAGTTTTAGAAGTTGCTATGAAAGTTCAAGGCTTTCGGCAGAGGAATCTAATATTGGATGGTCCGTGGAATTGGCTTTTATCAGAGTTTGCATCATACTATGGGGTATCTGAGGTATATACGAAGTTAAGGTAATATGATGTTGATTCTCTTATATTTGTTAAATCTTTAATATTGTTAAAACAGATGCTTCCCACCATATATTTTGTTATTGTGCTAGTGTTGCTCCTAACTTTTCATGTGAATAGGTATCTATCTTATGTCATGGATGTGGCTACACCAACAGCAGATTGCCTTAACTTGGTGTGTGATCTGCTAACACCTGTTATCATGACGAGTAATATCAAGAAGTCTCTGAGCCACCAGGAGGTAATATAGAAATTTCTGAGTTGAACCATGTAATTCAAACTGTTAGTGCAATCTGTTTTGTAATCTCTTTGTACTTTTATTGTAATGTGGTATGAATCAAAAGTTCCATGTTAGCATGTAGTTCTTTCCAATAGTTCAATGGATTTTTTTTTTTTTTTGGTCTTGTCTAACCTGGTAGATTGCTGTTTATCAGAACCGACTATTGGGAGAGACCAAGGATCAAATCGAACAGACTCTCACTCTTGTTTTTGAGAATTACAAGTCACTGGATGAATCATCCCTCTCAGGTATCACAGAGGCTTTTAGACCTGCGTCTGGTCTTGCAGCGCATGCACTGGAGCCTGCTGTTAAACTCTACAAGCTGCTTCATGATATCTTATCTCCTGAAGTTCAAACTGCTTTCTGTCATTACTTTCAGGTAAGAGAATTTTGAGATCTTTGTCATGATGCCTGAAAGTAAATGGGCATACTTACTCCCTCAGTAAATGACTATAACTGCTTGTATCTGCCAGGTTGCTGCAAAAAGGAGGTCAAGAAGGCACCTTAGTGAAACTGATGAATATGTTTCTAACAATAATGAAACTAGTCTGATGGACAGCATGACCATGTCTACTGCTTATGGGAAGATGAAAACACTATGCATAAATCTAAAGAATGAGATCTACACTGATATTCAGATTCATAATCACAACATACTTCCCAGGTATAATGCATTTTATCAAATAATCTTTTATGCATTTAGTTTTGTTGGAGTTTTAATTTAGATTCAGATGCTGGAATCAGTTTTAATTTAGTTTTGTTGAAATTTTCCTATATATAGATAAATATTGTAAGAAAAGAATGCACGTTTGGTGGTTGACCTGGAATATGGAATAAGATGCTTTGTGGCTAATAAATGACAATCACATGATTTTTGGTAGTCTGATGACTCTTGATTTGTGAGTTATGTTTCATCATGTGTTTTGGACTGGCGTTTACTGCTTAAGAACATCTACTAAACACTCTGTTAGTTATCACTTGTCATTAAAAAGTGCCTTTGTATATACTTCCTAACATTCTTTCACCATGACTGTTACACAATAAGATACGTATTCATGTCTGTTATGATTGGTTACCTAGATAAAAACTATGAATACAGTTTCTATTCGTCACTGTAACCTCTTTCTTTAATAGAGAAGACAACATCTAAGCTTGACAATTTTCAAATGAGTAATGCCATATTAAATTTAATAATTGCATAGCAGTATGTTATTTCTCAGGATTAAAAGTCCATCACGGCTTAAAAAAAAAAATAGATTAGCCTGAAAAAAGAAGCAGCAGCAGCAAAGCTAGAAGACTAGCACCACAACTGATAAGAACAGGACAAGCAAGATGCTAACAAAAACGGGTGTAGGGGTTATGTGAACCATGGAAGTAGGGATTCTTTGTCATTTGACCTAAGATTTGAATGCACTTTACCAACTCTCTTCTCATCTTCTGTTCCTGCTTATTGTGTACTGTATTTACCAATATTAACAATTACCAATGTTTTCACATATGTGATGGCATGTTTTTCTTGGATATTATGATTCTTGTTTTATTATTTTTGCGCTTTTGATTCTTGGCAAAAATCATCGTTCAAACCACTTCAGTTGCCATATTTCAAAATTTTATGTTCCTTGTGTAACCATTCTTGTCTGGTTGTTTATCTAACTGTTAATGCTAGTTGAAGGTTCTAATATTGTTACTTTCATATTCTTGCACAGCTTTGTGGATCTACCAAATTTGTGCGCATCCATATACAGCACTGAGCTTTGCAGTAGATTACGAGCTTTCCTCATTGCTTGCCCACCCACAGGCCCTTCCCCGCCAGTAGCAGAACTTGTTATTGCAACATCAGATTTTCAGAGGGACCTTACCAGCTGGAAAATTAGGTAAATGTTCTAGGTACTAGTACATCTTTTTTTGTGTGGTCAAAGAATTAATTTGTGCTACTCAGCATGATTCTAACTTGTTTTATTCCTCGTCAGTCCCATCAAAGGTGGAGTAGATGCAAAAGAATTGTTCCACTTGTATATTCTTGTCTGGATCCAAGATAAACGCTTGTCCTTGCTTGAGTCATGCAAACTGGATAAGGTGCTTATTTCAACACACTGCTATTATGTGATATATCCTGTCCTTTGATATTTTATCTGCGGATTGGGTTGTTTCTTACCTCATTCTTATTAGTGTTTTTTCAACATACTGCTATTATGCTATCAAAACATTATCTTACGCAACAAATTGTTAAAAGCTTTGCCCTTGCAGGTGAAATGGTCAGGGGTTAGAACTCAAAGTTCTACTACTCCTTTTGTTGATGACATGTATGAACGAGTGAAGGAAACGTTAAAAAATTATGATGTCATCATTTGCCGCTGGCCAGAGTACACCTTGGTTCTAGAGAATGTATGTTAGAATTGATCTTACTTCCTCTTATCTTTGCTCATCCCAAATCATTTTCCCCCATTTTTCCTTGCAAATTAAAGTTGCGAGATGCATTTGGTTCCATTTTGATTGTACTTCTGGCCATGGTTTGATACTGATGAGACTGTGAGATATGGTCAGACTTATAAGAGGAGATCAAGGGAGCAGTTGGGTGTAGAAAGTAAATACCCATTGGGTTAGGAATAACATCCTGGGGGTCCAGAAAAGAAGGATTATGTCATGATGTTTTGGTAGGGTGGCTTAGATTTAGTCTCGATATTGAAGTCACCTTTTTGCTTGCTTTATTTGGCTGTATTATTTTTGTTGGCACTCAAGGATGTTTTAGAGAAGTTAGACAGAAGTGAGGAGAGTGCTGGTCTCTCGAACACCAGTGAGAGATCTTTTCTTGTTGCTGTGTTCTTTCATTTGGTTTGTAATTTCAGTCATAGGGAATAGGGTTTTGGCTAGAATCAGTGAGTTTCTCTTGTAACACTGATTCGGTTCATATGCATTAATATCAAAAACCTCAGAATTTTCCTCATTTATTTCTCTTTGCATTGAAAGCTTGGTTCTATTAGTTACTTTAGAGCAGAGCTCTATCAAATACCAATAAACATTGTCTGATTGACTTTTAAATTACATTATAGAATAACTCAAAAGTGAATTCGGTGCTACAATGAGATTCAATGTCAATAGATCTGTTATTTGTCACTTCAACCTCCTGGGTGACATTATTTGTCAAAATGGTATACTTTTCTTTTGTTTGAAGGAGGTAGAAGTAAGGAGGGTCTTTGTTGTGGTTTCATGTGTCAACTATTAAATCATGTCATTGACATGCGTTGGAGTTATTTATTCATTTCAGTTCATATTTCAGCGTCTTTCCCACTTATCATTTCTCCTGTAGATCTTCAAACATCCATCTTGCAGAGTAGTATTTTGTTAATTCGGTTATGTGATTTGTAATATCTTTTCTGTAAAGCTTTCGTACACATGGATATATTTTCCTTGATGCTAAATTTATTATTGTGTCTGAAGAAAAAGTAATGAGTTTTCATTGTACCCTTTTTTTCTGACAATAGGCCATAGCTGATATTGAAAAGGCCACAATAGAAGCTTTAGACAGACAGTATGCAGATGTGCTGTCGCCTCTCAAGGAAAACATGACTCCTAAGAAGTTTGGACTTAAATATGTCCAGAAACTTACCAAACGACCTGCATCTCTCTATGTAGTTCCTGACGAGGTGATTAGAGTTCTCAAGTCTGCAATCTTCAACACGTTTATGCTGTTGTCTAAACATATGTTATTGCTTTCAGCTTGGAATTCTTTTGAATTCCATGAAGAGAATGCTCGATGTCCTGCGTCCCAGGGTAGAATCAAAATTCAAGTCATGGGGTTCTTGTTTGCCAAATGTTGGGAAACACAGCACCAGGTGAAAGACTTAGTGAAGTAACGGTGATGCTGAGATCAAAATTCAGGAACTACATTCAAGCTATTGTGGAGAAACTTGCAGAGAATGTTAGTATCACTATGAAACTATAAGTTTCTTGTTGAGTTATGAACCTATGATATGTTGATGGCATTGGTTATCTCTGAATCTCGTAATAGGAAATATCTTTAGGATTATTGAGCAATAACGCAGTCAGCATGTGTACGCACATCAATATGTTTACACTGTTCTAAAACTCATGGTATCTTATTTCCTATGTGCACGTTTTATTTCCCCTGAAGTTTGTATTTTCTACAGTTTGTAGTAATGCAAGATATTCATTTGTATTTTACTGATCTTACTAGAATAATACTTTTCAAGTGGTGACGGTTATGTGTTTCCCTGATATGCAATTTTGATTTCAGATGAAGTTACAGAATGCTACGAAACTTAAAAAAATTCTGCAAGATTCAAAGGAAACTGTCATAGAATCTGATGTAAGAGGAAGAATGCAACCACTGCAAGACCAGCTGGCTAATACCATTAGTCATCTTCACACCGTCTTTGAGACTCACGTCTTCATTGCCATTTGTCGAGGTTATTGGGATCGTATTGGACAGGTAAGTTCATTTTCATCTCGGTATAATTGACCCTTGATGACTAAGAAATCTGACTGCAGGAAAATAATTTAATTTTTTTTTTTTTTACCGGATTCCTTCTTTTAAACAGGAGATTTTAAGTTTCTTGGAGAACAGAAAAGAAAACAGATCATGGTACAAAGGTTCAAGGATCGCAGTATCTGTGAGTAGTCATCTGCCAACTTAACTAGCATAAACATGATTCGTATTGTAAACTCTACACAATTGGGAGGAATAGCACGTGCTGAATTTATTAGTTAGTTGACTTCAGAAATACAGAAGTGAAAAACTTTCCGTCGACGGCTCTTGGGGAGCTGTGATAGACCATTGTTGCAGATTTATTGCAGGATTGTCAACTTAATGAGGATTATCTATATGTTTATCATACCTGGTCCGCCATATATTCCCCTTGGTTTGGAAATCAGATTTGCAGGTTTTCTAGCCTTAGCCAGGAGAGTTCTGAGAAAGATTCCTAACTGGTTTACTCTACTGGAACTATATTTTCTCAATTAGGCGTTGGAACTATATTTTTAGCTTAACCATCGTGAATTTAAGCAATGTAGAAGATATGGAGTCTATTAGCTTCCAATGTTTGAAACACTAGTTTAGTTTTCATCCTTTCTTCTCTTACCTGAGGTTGTCTGTGCAGATTCTGGATGATACCTTCGCCTCGCAATTGCAGCAGCTTCTAGGACATACGTTGCAAGAGAAAGACCTGGAGCCTCCTAGATCCATCATGGAAGTTCGTTCCATGCTCTGCAAGGATGCTCCCAACCTCAACAACAACTCTTTCTATTTTTAAGCTCAGCCTTGTAAATATGATTTCAGGAAAACCGTGGAAGAGAAAGACTTGGCTGGAGGGAGATGACCAGTGCCTGCACAAGTTAGTTTTTTTTTTTCCCGCCAGCAAAGCAAGATGCGTCCATAAATTCAGTGAATAATATCATCGGGGCTTACCAATTTTGTTGCAGGGGCAAGCAACTCGGCTGCTCCTGAAAATGTTGCATTCCTTAATTATTTGGCCCAGCAATTTAGTACATATTTATCCAGCAAATTCCCACGTATTTTTAGCGTCGTTTTATAATTTTAGCAGCTTTATTCTTTTTATGTGAAACCTTTGCCCGTTGCCGGAAGAGCACTGTCTGATATTACCAGTTTGCCAATCACTGCCAAAGAGTTTAGACTATTATTCTACCAAAATAAGTTTAAAATATTAGGGCATGTTTAGTATCATGTTAACAAAACCATCAAAAGTTAAAATTATGATCTTGATGGCTTTCAATGTAACATTTAAATTGAAATGAAATTTAATTCATCAAGATTTGGTTTTGATAGTTTAAATCTTAAATTATCTAAAACAATACCAATAAGTTTTGTTCCACTACATATCTGGTCATGAATTAATAGTTCAACATGTTTAAACTATTCATTTTTTTTTTTAAATTCAAATCATGTTTCCAAACTATGATACATGCATAAAAAAGTAATACTAATGGATATGTGTGTATACATATATAATAAGTAATCTCATAGTTACTTTTTATTATATTTTTCTTCTTACACTTGATTGTTTTTCAAATCTTATTATTCATTTAATAGAAATCATTTTTTATATTTAGTTAGCATATTTTATCTTTCATATTTAATATGTACCATATAATTTAGATTTAAAATAAGCTAAATATATTTTTAATTATCTAACTTTATATAAAATTTTAATCTAATCCTTTAATTTTATAAAATATCTTTTTAATTCTTTATCATTATTTAAAAAAATTAAATTTAATATGTCAACATTTAAAAATTCAATATAAAAATTTATTAAGATAAAGTTAACATTATTAGAATTAAAGGACTAATAAAACACCTTATAAACTTAGAGGACAAAATAAAACAATGTGTAAAATTAAATGATTAGATATACTTTCTTTGTTCAAAATATGAAGCATTTTTAGCCGAATCTCACCCTTAATAAAAAAATTACTTACTTTTAAATTAACCCTATATTTTTTTATTTATCCCTATTAAATACCATACAATAAATATAAAGTTATTCATTAATAGGGACATTTTTAAAAGAAAAAAAAATTACATCTCAAAAGATTAAAAATAATGCCTTACATTTTTAAATATCAAACTCTTAAAAAAATTCCTTATAATTTTAAATAAAGAGAGTATACTTTAACCAATTAAATTAATTATAACCAATTTGACCAATTCAATATAATTCCACTAATGAACCCTAGAAAGGTTTCCCGAATTGCTCCGTGTAACTTCTATAGCTATATATTTATAAAATCCCACATGAGCCATTATTCATAAAATCAGTTCAATTCTTTTAAATAATTTACTATTTACTAGTCAATTGAATATGGATAGCTAGCCTTGCATTAATCTCCTTATATTTCAAGGCCCCCCACAAATCTCCATGTATTTCTTCATTCTATTATTCTTTCAATTTCTATATGATCCAACAGGGAAGGCAATGGAATAGGGGAACGTTAAATTTGTGAATGAGAAATTCAACCTAATATTTGATGAATTAGGAGATATTTACAACTGATTTATGGGGCAAACCACTTAGATAAATTTTAAATGACAAGTGGGAAATCAAGCTGATTTGCAGCACAAGCACAAGTAAAAAGGGTAAATAATTAATTATAATAAAAAGGGGGTTAATGACTATCAAAAAGACGAAAAAGGGGGTGGGGGTAAATAACTACACTACAACTCTTCTCCACTCTTCACTGGCACATTAGAGAAGCTTTGAGATAACATGGCAAGATGTCCACAATGCCTTTGTTGCAGCCTCTATTATAACAGGGTTTTGATAAATCCTGTCAACCAAGCCAAGCCAAGTTGTCAATAAAATGAATGTACTACCTGAAAATTGGGGAGGACTAATGACCACCTTGATGTACAAAAACCCTGTTTGGATATAATTAGATTAGACAATTGCTTAATTAAGACAGCCAACCAATTAGCTACATCTCTTATAAGTGCAATCTCAAATAAGTTAGTGTGCGATATATATAGACACTACAAGTAGCTCTTAGAAGTTAAAAAATCAATTATGACAGTTTTTTCAAAAATAATTGTAACAATAACGGCTTAACCTGTGTTAATCTTTTGCAAAACAAGCTAAGCGAAAATAGCTTGTAGAGGCATTACAGTTGCTTGAATAAGTTAATCCAAACACAAACATTTTAAAGGGGAAAAAACAAATGCGCATTCATGCTCACACATACAAAACAGTTGATCAGTGCTGGTTGGAGTATAACTGACCGTTAACCAGTTAATAGCACAGCCAAATGGGACTGTAAAAGCAATATAAAACAGGATAAACGAAGGGAGCTTGGCCAGGCATCGGTAAAACAAAAATATCTATAGCATTTCCCTGCTTTGGAGAGATACCAATCTGGTTAGAAAGAAAATATAACCCCTTACCCAATGGCTGTAGCCCCCCAGGACGCAACATTGTATATAACTTTGCTCCCATCCCATGCCTTTTGAAGCTTACCCTTCTTCTTTTTCACCGAGAATGTCTTTCTTAGTACTGATAAGAACACATCAACAAGTAAAAAGCCATTTAACATTCATTTTTATCTAATTAGCATTATGATTGTCTCAACTACGCAAATAAATCCATCTCCAAAGCGAAAAGAGTACACACAGAAGAGTTATTTCAGGCGTTGGTTTGCACTGGAAAATACGGATGAATAACAACTGCAATGTATCATTCTAGGAAGGAAACAATCAAAAGCACCTTTCTGAAGTTGATTAGGAGTCATGTCCTGCAACTGCAAACCATGCAACAAAGGTATGTAAGTGAGATGTAATATAAACTTCAAATATGTCATGCAATATATGCTTTGATTGCTTTCTGTTATTAATATTTGATCATGGCCGACTTTCATAAACCACATTCTTCATTGGTACACAAGAGGGGTTATTATCCAAGAAGCACCAAAAGGGATTTCGGGTTTAAAGAAGCAATGCAGCTTAAACAGAGAATTGTTCACTTTAACAAACATACAAGTGTCTTACATGATTACCCATTTACTACAATGGGATGATTTTTCAGGCATACGTTTGCAAACACACACTTGTAAGTATATAATTTTGTTCTTACATTGATTGCAAAAAAACATAAACAAATAAAATAAGATAAAATTTAAGCACCTCAAGTAAGATTTTTATCTCTATTTTTCAAGGAAGAATAATAATATTTTCTTCATTTTTCACCGTTCATTCTTTCACAAATTAAAATTATTTTTTTCCAGACTTCTTTGGCCATATTTTCAATTCATTATGAACATAAATAAAGTTTTGTAGATATAAAGATCATTACAAATAAACCCCAAGTAAAGCAACAATAACATGCATAAAGCCTCCTAACTTGAGGTATACAGATACCTTAGTATGGTCGAGGGATAGCAAACACGCAGCCATGAAGCAAGCCATTCCCTCTGCTATATCTTCCTGTCGAACAAGGACATAACCTTCTTGGTCTGATTCAATATCTTCACCTTTCCATAGGTCATCCTCACTGACCATATCCCAAGAATTACCTTCTTCTGTCATAACCCAATAAATTTTCTAATCATTCTAAAACTGAAACATAAAAAACAAAAGGCTTTTCCAATGTCTTCAATCTAAACATTGAAACTAGATTACTTTGTAATGTTATAAGCAACAAGTTAAATACAGGAATATATTTGGAGATGTACCAATTGTATTCCATGAATCTGATGCCTGGGCACACTGCAACTTTTCAAGAAAAGCAGGGCATTCAAACCTGGATTTGAGTAGGTCACGTAACTGCATTGGACACACAGACTAGAATGAATATCCATCAACAGCGGAACCAAAATCTTACGAGAGCTATTCACTATGAATCATCCACAATAGATGGGAGATAAGATTGCATTCCACATCATGATCAAGCAGGAGAGTGTCAAATGCTCGTATTACAGTTCCAATGATATACGCACCTTCGATGCATATACGTGTCCTTAAGGGCACTAGCGTCTAAATGCAAGTGGAACTGCTCAGTGAAATATTTCCAAGAAACATGGTCATATGCATGATCGATGCTGTCAGTCAAAAAGTGTACAAGTAAAGACACTGGACCAGTAGCTCTGGGCTAATATGAATGGTTGGCAATTTAAAAACACAGAAAACAAGCTCCTAAGAAGGTTCCGCAGTATTTGATCACTACATCAGCACTTGGTCACTAGAGATAATACAACGTAAAATGTAAATCAAGAATTATTTCCCGCTATTTGTCTGCCTCTTGGATCCAGATCACCCGCCAAAATAAACTCCATCTAACCACCAAACCTCAAAAGGATGGAGAAAACAGAAAAATAAAACAAAACAATTACCTCGTCGGCGTCTTGATCATCTCTTGTAGAAGGTGATCCTTCAAGGCGCCGATCCGACCCAGTAGGTTCAACCTCAATCCCAAAATCCTTTTCAACTTCGTCAACAACGCTAGTCATGTTGAGTAATTCGAGAGATCTCCGACACTGCTCAAACGCAGCAAGCAACGTCTCCCTCCTCGGCCGAACCCGATCCTTTCCCAACCGCTCCCTTGGAATTTCAACAGTGGGTTTTGTATCACATAAATCGATCTCCATTGAAAGTTCGCGAGGCTAGACAATGGCCAGAAAACACTAATAAAATAGCGATTTGTCTTGATAAGAATTGAGCCCTAGAAAAGTTTATCGTCAGTATCAGATGTCGTCAAAGCTGCTGGGCGATGATGTCAAATAGATGTTGTGAGCTAAAAGGGACACGTGCTTCTCATGGTCGTGGGGGTTGTTTGTCTCCTGCACGCGAGCCGACCGGTGGCGCGGATGATGATAACGGAGAGACTGGGCGGAGCGGGCCACGAAACCGCCAGTCATCATATAGCCCTTCGGTCGCAAATTATAAAACATTTTTAAAAAAAATTTACCGTGTTCAAATATAGTACACTTTAAAAAAATTAAAATTTTATTAAATATATTTATTTTAATATCTTTTTTTTCTTTCTATTTAATATTAATTAAGTATAAATTTAAGAATATTAATTAAAAAATATTTTTAAAAGTTTATATTTTTACTTAAAAAATTATTAAGTATATTTTTTTAACAAAAAAATGTTAAGTGTATTTAATAAGAGTTATTAGTATATGAGATTTTATTTAAAAATATTTTATAATTTAAGACGAAAGGAATATTATATAATTCATCAATAAATTAATACTCCCTCCCTTTAAAAAGATAAAATATTTTAAATTTTTAAAAATGTTATCATTATTTCTTTTTTAAAGTGTCAAATTAAATAAATTATTTTATATTTATTTTAAAGTAAAATATTCTATTAAATAAGAATAAATATAAAAATATAGGGTTAATTTAAAAATAAGTAACAATTTTATTGAATAGTGAGATTTAATTAAAAATACCTTACATTTTTTAGTGAAGGGAGTATCAATAATCAATAATATATACTCCCATAATTCTCTTTATAAATCATTTCTATCGACTTTATTAATATTAATGCAAAAAAAAATACAAGGAATAAGATTATGTAGAATTTTAAATATGTCCCTTTATTACAAATTTAAAAAGTAATGTCATATTATTTTTTCTTTTTTATGAAGAGTAATTTTAAAAATATTTTTTAAATATTAGCTAAAAAGTCACACCATAACTTATAAATGAGATTAAATAGACCTTTTAAAATATGACTTATAAATGAAATTAGAGGAAGAATATATATACAAGCTAATGTATAGTTTAGTCTTCCAACTTTATATAAAATTTTAATTTGATCATTTAATTTTATAAAGTATCTTTTTAGTTTCTTAACCTTAACACCATTAGTTTAATGTGATTATTTTTTGTGTCAATTATTATTATTTTAAAAAATTAAACTCAATATGCCAACATTTGATAGTGTTTTGTCAACATTTAAAATTTTAATACAAATTTTTTTCATGATAAAACAAACTGTATTAGAGTTAAAGAATTGAAATAATACTTTAATCACAAAATCAAACTTTATGTGAAGTTAAAGGATTAAAAATTTATCTTAATCTATATATAAACACATCGTATCAAATGTACACACAAACCCAGAAACCCATTTATATAAGTAGTTCTAACAATAATTTACATATATACTATTTTTAATTTTTAGTTATAATTTATAATAAATGAGAAAATGATCATAAATTCACATATTAAAAAATTAAAGTTAATAAATACAAGAGACAAAAAATATTTACAAATACAAAGAATTTATATTTTGCACCAAAATTAATTAAAAAAATACTTATATTTTAAAAGAAGAAGTACCATTCTTCTTAGGTTCATGCAAATTATTTTTCATCATTTAGTTCTTGTCACTAACTTTGTTTGTTTTGAATTTGATAGCAAGCTATTTGGTTATTTTGAGTAAAATATTCTCACCACTCTTTTATTTTGTCTTAATTACACAATCATCTCTTTTATTTTGAAAACATATAATTTAGTTCAATATATTAACTTTGTTAGGAATATTTTAAAAAGATTCTTGAAATTTATTTACTAATTTACCCCTCACCCTAATAAATTCTAAATTATATTATTTTGAAAATTATATAATTTAATTGTAAAACACATGTTTATGAATTTTAAATTAAAATTATTTATATAATCTCTTGAACTTATATCATTTTTCATTATATAATGAACAAAAATATGTGTTTGAAATATATTTTTAGCAATTTTAAAAAACATAAATAATTAAGTTTCAATAAACTTGATAGAATTAAAAATTTATACTATGATAAAATTAATAAATTTTATGATTTACTAAAAATTTCAAAATGTAAATGATCCATTACCCTCATATCTCTTTATGCTGGGTATGGATAAACTTTCTTATATTTTTTATAATGCTGTAAATGATGAGAAGTGGAATCCATTAAAGGCAGGGAGGAATAGTACTTCAATGTTTCATTTATTTATTGATGATGATTTACTCTTATTTTGTGAAGCTGATGTGGGTTAGATAATTAATGTGTTGGATTGCTTAGATTTGTTTAGTGGAGTTTCTAGTCAAAAAGAGAATAAAGATAAGACCAACATATATTTCTCAAAAAATGTATCCAAATTGAAGTGAAATTAGCTATTTTGAGTATGTGATTTTTAAGAAAAAGAAGAATTGGGAAGATATTTAGGGCTTTTATCGCACAAGAAAGAGCTTTAAGAAACACATTCCAATTTTCAATTAACAAGGTGCAAAATAGGCTTAGTGGTTGGAAAAAGCAATTTTTATATCTCAACGATAAGTTAACACTTGTATAATCAGTATCTTCTTAATTGTCAATTTTTACCATGCAACATGCTTAGATTCCTATCAGGGTATGTAATGAAATTGAGAAGGTGCAAAGGGAGTTTTTTTGAGGGCTTATCAAAAGAAAAGAGAAATCTCTATGCTATCAATTAGGGTGCGATTTGTCTACTTAAGGAATTTTGGGGACATGGTGATAAGGATATGAAAAGGAAAAATGCTACACTTGTGGCTAGAGTAGGATGGAATATGCTAGTTGTAACATCCCAATTTAAATTTTAATAGTTAATTTGGGTTAATAAAAATTTTGAAAAATATTTAGAGCTAAATAAATTAGTAGGAGATGATTATTAAATTTAACTTAAGATATAATTATAAATTAAAAATAAAAAAAATAAAAAAAATAAAAAATAAAAAAATAAAAATATTATTAAATTATTATTATTATAATAAAAAAAGAAATGAAGAAGAAGAAGAAAGTTTGGCTTCCTCTTTCGGCATCCGTGCAATCATTATATATAATAATAATATAAAAAAAAGGGGGGAGAGAGAAAAGAAGAAATAATTAAAAAAAAAGATGTGAGACCCACTGAATTTTTATAAAAACTCACCTTCCTTCATTTCCTCATTCATTCCTTCGTGCGTGCTGAGGCAGAGAGAACGCAAATCACCGGTGCGAAATATCTAAATTTTTAAGGTAAGAGTTTTTAATAGGATATTTAGGGTGTGATTTTAAGTTTTTCAAGACTAAGTAAGTGTTCTAAAAATTTTTCTTAGTCATCCTTCTTCTTTGGTTTCTGAGTTTGTAGTGGTAGAAAATTTAAGATCTGGAAGAGGGATGAATTTATGTTGAATAAATATGATTTTTGAGGTTGTCAGTAGTATAATAAATGTTATAGAGTATAAATTTGTTAATGATCTTTGAATTTATGGCTTATGAATCAAATTCTAAACTAGATCTGAAAATATATGTTGATTTATTGAGGTTTAGATGATTATTTGGGATGAGAAATGAATTATTATGGCTATAGGATTATGATTCTAAGCTAGAGACTCAATTTTTAAATTTTGAGTATTTTAGGTGCGAATTTATAAAATAAAAAGAAAATTTTGATAATAGAAATTAGTTTAGAAGTTGATTTTTAGATTATTAATGTTTATTGATAATTAAAAGAGGAGTTAAAAATTATACTTAATAGTATTAACTATAGATTTGTATTAAGATTGAGATTAGGAATTATGTTATATTTTTAATTCTATTATTAGAATTATTTTATTAGTTTCAAAAATTGAAACTAATATTTATAAATAATATGTTATTTGTAGATTGTATTACTGGTGAAGATTGTGGTGAGAGAGAAATTTTAAGGAATAATTTATTGAAAAAGCCACAAGGTAACCATGCTTTTAATTTGTGATTAGTGTTACTTCATGTTAATTGGGTGATTATTGAGAAAATTATGAATTTTGTAATATTGTATAATTGTGCAATATTATTATGAATTTGTTTATTTATTGTGGGAGGTGTTGGGAGACTTGCTATTATTGTTGTATTTATGTGCCACGTGGTATGCCCCTATTGGAGCTCAATAGGTGGCTTGTAAGGGCTCGGGCTAATCTACCTTTGGCCGGGTAATTTAGCACCGAGTGAGGGCTACGGCTCGAGGTTAATGGAGGGATATAAGGATGGTTGTTTGTGTTTATTGTAATATTTCTTATATTTGTTGGAATTATATTATTTTTAATTCTCACTTAGTAAGCACACACTTAACTGTTTGTATACACTATCATAAATTGGCTTTGGTTACTGGGACTTTTGAGTCTCATTATGTGATTAACAATTTTCAGGAGAAGAGCCACAAGTGACACGTGGAGGAGTCCCAGAGGCTTAGTGGTATAGATCCACTGTCTCTTTTGGGTATTTAATTTATGATTTATAATGTGTTATATTGCCAATATTAGAGCTTTTTGTTTATTGTCAATTATATGAATATATAAATGTAATCATGCCTTTCAAACTATTTCTATTTTTGGTACAATTTGGATGACTGTAATTTTAATATTTGGTTTACTTTGGATTGGTTAAAATGGCATGATTATAAGGCCAAATAACTGGCTTGTGTTGAAAATTGACTAAATTGCTTATTTTACTTGTTGGGAGTATAAGGATGGACAAATGTGATTTAGTTTACTTGTTGGGAGTATAAGGATGGACAAATGTGATTTAGCCTAATGGCATGTGGGAGGTAAAAATTTATCTGAAATGTTATAGTGTGTGAGTTGAAGCCAATTATAAAATATTTTATATCGAAATTATTGATATAAAAATGTGTTGGGTGGCTGTAACCCAACTATGGTTGAGTTAAATTATTTAAAAAAAAAATTGGTGTGTTACACTAGTAAGACCTGAAAACTTATGCTCTAAAGTACTGATTGAGAATTATGGAAGAGATGTTGATCTTTTGAAAGAATGCTTTACTAAAAATTTTGGATTCTACATTTTAGAAGTTTTTGGCAAGGATTTGGCCAAAAATTGTAGACATGGTTTTATGCGAATGTCAAGAGTAGGATCAATTTTTGGCATGATGTGTGGCTGCAAGATAATGCTAAGTTGTATGACTTATGTCATAGAAAACTTGAAGGCAGATTGTTGGAGTGTTACATGTGTGGTATGATAAGTGAACATAGTGACTGGGAGTTGTTGTATCTTAAGGATTTTCTAACTGATGAGATGCTATTAAGATTGAGGGCTACCCTGTATCCTTGTGCTAATTGTGGAGTTGATTGTATTAGTGGAAGGGCTTTGCTTCTAATGACTATTGTGTTGCTGATATGTATAGGTACACGTCTAATTTACATGCTAATATTCTTTAGAGAAAAATTTGAAGATGGCATGGGCCTAAAAGAATCTAAGTCTTTCTTTGGCTTGTCAACCATAATAGATTACTAACTTTTGGTATGAGGGACGAGGTTCTTGGGGGGGTTCTCCTATCTATTATAGACGTGGGTTAGCTAATGAATCATTTTTTTGTGCAATTAGAGATTGTATAGTATCTAAATGTGCTTGGCTATCTCTATGTTGTTCGACGATATATGGTAATTTTTTTAGTTGAATTGTGAAGACTGGCTCAAATACAATTTAGGAAGAAGGGGTGAGTAGATTGTCATTTTTGCTGTAATGTGTTGGTTTCGATAGAATTGGAGGAAAAAGTATCTATTTAAGGAAGGGTTTAATCTTCCTAATGACATGGCTGCTGTTATTAAACAATATGTGTAGGCATTGTCCAACTTAACAAGCTGTAGCACCATGCTAAATCAACCTACTTCAATGTTTCTTGTTTATTAGGAAAAGCCCTCGGCTAGCTAGATTAAACTAACTTTGATAGGGCTTCTAAAAGGAAATTAACACTAGCAAGTTGTGGTGGATTATTAAGGGATAGGTTTGGCAAATGGGTTGGAGGTTGCATAAAAAATATGGGTGTTTTGTTCTGCATTTGATGCAAAATTATGGAGTGCATTATGGGGATTGAGGTTAGCAAGGAAATTGGGGGTGAGAAAGATGATTGTAGAAGGTAATTATACCTCTGTGATAAGTATATTGAAATGTGTGTGAGAGGGAGCTGATATTTGCAAGTCTTTATTATGGCTGATACAAACAAAGATGATAGGTGATCGGGATTTTCATTTTTTGCATATTTACAGATAAGGCAACTAGTATGCTGACTAGCTTACTAATCATAGTTTTACTTTTGATTTGATGCTGTTGATTTGTTTGAGTCTCCTAGACTTGTTATATAATGATAAATTGGGTATTGCTTATCCAAGGAAATTTTGCTAGTTGAATAATACTGGCCTTTTGCCCAAGCATTCACAAAAAAAAATCAAAATGTATTTTATTATTTTTTTTAGTTGTCTAAAAAAATATTTTTTGGCAAATATATATTTTAAGATAATTCTTATGTTAAATAGGGACATTTTAGTTGAATTAAAAAATTAAAAATTCAAACCTAATGATTAACTAACAGTTGGATAGATAAAAAATAGAATATTAAATATACAAGAAAAGTTTATGCAATATATATTTTAATTTAAAAAAAGTTTGTGAGTTTTTAAAATAGAGGGAATGTTTATATAATTAAAATATAATCGAAGAGTAGTATTTTATTGTTTTGATTCAGCCATTCAGGGGTGTTTTGTACGTCAGCAGTGGGAATATTCCACGTTTATTGATGAGGATAACGATGACGGAGGTGAAATCCATTTCTTTAGACAAGTAAAGAAAATCCTCATTTTAGCTTTAAAAAAAGAGGTAAAGAAAATGTTACATGCATATTAGCTTCTAAGTTTAAGATTACTAGGATGAGATATACGTCTATCTAATATTCAACACGCATTAGCCACATACGCTCGCCATGTACAAAACTTTATTTACATTCATCATGAATTGAAAATATGGCCAAAGAAGTTTGGAAAAAAATAATTTTAATTTGTGAAAGAATGAATGTTGAAAAATGAAGAAAATATTATTATTCTTCCTTGAAAAATAGAGGTAAAAATCTTACTTGAGGTGATTAAATTTTATCTTATTTTATTTGTTTATATTTTTTCACAATCAATGTAAGAACAAAATTGTGTACTTACAAGTGTATGTTTGCAAACGTATGCCTAAAAAATCATCCCATTATAGTAAATGGGTAATCATGTAAGACGCTTGTATGTTTGTTAAAGTAAACAATTCTCTGTTTAAGCTGCATTGCTTCTTCTTTAAACCTAAAATCCCTTTTAGTGCTTCTTGGATAATAAGCCCCTCTTGTGTACCAATGAAGAATGTGGTTTATGAAAGTCAGCCATGATCAAATATTAATAACAGAAAGCAATCAAACATATATTGCATGACATATTTAAAGTTTATGTTACATCTCACTTACATACCTTTGTTGCATGGTTTGCAAGACTTGACTCCTAATCAACTTCAGAAAGGTGCTTTTGATTGTTTCCTACCTAGAGTAATACATTGCAGTTGTTATTCATTCGTATTTTCTAGTGCAAACCAACGCCTGAAATAACTCTTCTGTGTGTACTCTTTTCACTTTGGAGATGGATTTATTTGCGTAGTTGAGACAATCATAATGCTAATTAGATAAAAAATGAATGTTAAATGGCTTTTTACTTGTTGATGTGTTCTTATCAGTACTAAGAAAGACATTCTAGTGAAAAAGAAGAAGGTAAGCTTCAAAAGGCATGGGATGGGAGCAAAGTTATATACAATGTTGCGTCCTGGGGGGCTACAGCCATTGGGTAAAGGGTTATATTTCTTTCTAACCAGATTGGTATCTCTCCAAAGCAGAGAAATGCTATAGATATTTTTACTTTGCTGATGCGTGGCTAAGCTCCCTTAGTTTACCTTATTTTATATTGCTTTTACAGTCCCATTTGGTTGTGCTATTAACTAGTTAATGGGTTAATTATACTCCAACTAGCATTGATCAACTATTTTGTATGTGTAAGCATGAATGTGCATTTTTTTCCCTTTTAAAATGTTTGTATGTTTGAATTAACTTATTCAAGCACTTATAATGCCTCTATAAGCTATATATATTTTAAATTTGGACCATCCAAATTAAAATATGAATGGTCCAAATTATATGATGAACACCTAAACTAAGTCCATACCTCACCTACTTTTCTGTACTCATGGTTGATAAAAAATATTGCTATCCTAATTACTCTTTTGGACCTAAACTTTATTTTGATCCTTTCAAGCTCCCTCACCCTAAAAAGGATATGTCTTACTACACCATTGCTGTTGTCATTGACCGTTATGAATTCAATACTGGTAGGTTACAAGACAAACTCCGAATTGCTTAGAATCTTTGTGAATCCTTCATTGTTGAAGGTTAGGAAGGATGTTTCTTTCTAGTTTGCTTTGATAACATTACTGATCAAGACTTCATCATCATTAATGGCCTATGGACAATTGTGAGCTCTTTGGTTGTTGTTGAAGGATGGACTTCTAATGCCATTACTAAAGAGATTCAGCTTGAATGTTTCCCTATTTGGGTATAGTTCTAGAGCCTCCCTCCTAGCTTCCATAACGAATCGTAGGTGTATATGCTTGGTAATATCATCAGAGATACTGTTGTGAGAGACGGCTCTACCATGTTCACTACTACCCTCAACTACATCAGAGTCAAAGTTAATCTCAACCCTTAACGTCCCTTTATCCACTGAGTCTTTATTCAAGTTGACAATGAAGAGGTTCGATGGGTTGATTATCATTTTGAGAGAGTTTTTATAATTATGCACCTTGTGCACTCTATTGGTCTTACCAACCATGAATGTCATAGGGATATCTTTTATGTCTTAGGAGCTAAAAAAAGGGTCTACTATAACATCATCAGATTCAATACTCATCTCAACCTTAGCTTTGATTTTAGCCCTCAAAAATTTGAATGGAAATGATGGATTCATGATCACTGTTCATGTCTTTTCTTTTATGCTTGCTTCCTCTCTGAAAGTAATCACTAAAATGTTTTTGAATCCAAGACTAGGGACATTATCCTTAGTAATTTTAGTGGTCCTTCTAATATTATCTACCTTGTTGATGACTCAACAGATGTAAACAGTGTTTGCCCTCCCCCTTCTTAAAGTTTACCCCCCAAGTTTTTCCTAATGGGTCAAAGAGTGGGACCCTTTTGAGCCTAATTTACTTAAGACAGGGTACACTAGTGGTACAGCTATCCCAAAAGCCTTCCTAATAATCAAATTCCTAAGGGTTTGGCATAACTCTCACCCCTGGGATTCAATCCCATAGCCTCTCCTACAAAGCTAAGAAGCAAGCAATATTGATACCACTGACCTCCATTAAACCCTCTCCCTTATTCCTTTAACACCATTCCTAGAGTTAGGAAATGAACAGGCTTGGCCCATATGGGCTCAGCCCTTATATGCCTGGTTCTTATGGGTTCAGGCCCATAAGCCCGATTTCCTTAAAACTCTCCATTTTTTAAAGCCTGGCCTTTATTATAAGGGCTTAGGGTTAGTCCCATAAGCTAGTTTTTAAAAAAAATAAAATAAAATTTATCATTATAACAATATATATTAATTAAAATATTCTAAAATCAAAGAAATTGAGATCTTCATCTTGGTCATGATTCATAAATCAAATAATCAAAACTAGAATCCCGAATCAAGAAAACAAATCACAGGAAAACAAAAGCCATATATTGTCTACGAACTATAAGAATCACAACAAAATCAAAGAACAATACGTCAGCAAGGAATAAGACTCAGAAATAAAACCAAAACATTTAAACAATTAGAAAACCACCAGAACAATGGTTAGTGATTGAGAGATTGAGATTGGGTGAGATCAAGGTCATGAGGAGACGGAGACAAATCATAGAGGCGAGATCTAAAGGATAGTCGTCAGTGGTAAGAGGAGATAGAGACAACGGAGAGGCCAGGAATAAGAGATTAAGAAGGAGAGCATTATGACTGAGTCGTGACCACCTTAATTGAAGAGGGAGAGCACTGTGACGGAGGACCCATAGCTTTAGGGTGAGCAGAGTGAAGAGCGACGACTCATAAGTCATGAGTAGTGGAGACTGGAGAGGTTAAGAATCTGCACAACCATGGTCTAACCAGCAGTCGAGCACTAACAATGAGACTGTAAGAGCACCAGGCAAGATGAGAGATCATGAGAGATTAAGAATTGAGAGCAAAGAGGGAGACTGGAGAGGCCATATATAGAGTCAAGCTAAGTGAGTGTTTAAGTGAGGGATTGAAGGTTGCAAATGACTAGGTATGAGATTAGAGTTTTTAGGATTTATGCAAACACTCAAATGGTGTGTTTTGAAAGATGGGTAACAAAAAAACAGAGAGAAACTGGGCTTAGAGGCTTGCCTAGGCTTGGGCTCATTTTTTCAGGACTTAAAAGGGTTGAGCCCTAAAGCCTGATTTGCTAAAAAAATTAATTTTTAAAGCCTAAACCCTTATAAAAACAAGCTTAAATGGATAGCCTTTTAAGCTTGGTCTTTATTCCTGACTCTAATTCCATTCCTCCTGTACTTGACATCTCCCTTACCTCTTCTCATTTTTTCTCCACCTCTATTGGTTCTTTAGTTAATAAATGAAAAATTGAAACCCTTGATAGCCCCTTAAAGAATATTATGCTTATCATTGGGAGATTCCTTTCATTCTCTCTACCTACCATGTAGCATCCTAAATTTTATGGGGCATTATATTGACAATAGACACCTTAAAGAGGGCATGGGATCAAATTTTGAGCTTAGAGTAGTAGACTTAAGAAAATAAAATAAAATAATAATTAAAGTAGTTAAATTTAGTGAATGTTTGAAACTTACTTATAAATAAAATATAAATAGACACACACACACACACACACACAAATCATAGCCAGATAATCTTGTTAAATTTTAAAAGATATCATATCATTTTAAAATTATCTTTGAAGATATTATGAAACTAATAACAACTAAGGAAAAATATTTTAACTTTATAAATTTATAAGTTTAAATTTTTAACCTAGTGAAAACCCTACTTTTTTGTTCATTGAGTTTCCATTTCATTCCTCCAAGATGGCTGATTGCTCTCGACGAAGTCTCACAAGTACTTTTTTTTCCCTTTCCTTCCCCCTCTCCCGTTGTTTTCCTTTTGCCCAGTGTCTCTTTTTATTGTTAGCAACCATCCTTGTCTATGCATGCACGCAATACACGCATCCTTTTTTATCCTTTCCAATTGACAATCCTCACAAATCTGAGACTACTAAAAACTAAATTATGCAAGTGGTGGTATTAACTAAACATAACTATGATTTATGTACACATGCCTCATAGTGATGTTAGTTTTTGCAAAATTCCATAACACTGCTTCAAAAATAAATCTAACTTAGTCAATGTCTTTTTTGCATTTTTGCTACATGCTTGATTAAAATCACAATGCCTAACAGTAATGGAATTTTGCAAACATATATCATATAATAGTTTACACACATACACACACATTTTATAATAGGAAATTAGATTAAAACTTAAAATCTATAAAAATGTATATTTAATTTATATAATTGATGTTTAGCATGAAATTGGAACATTCCACTAAATTAATTAAACTATAAGGGGACTTGAATTTAAGAAAGGAAAATTGGGTTCTCTATGATAGCTTTAAAATTCTAGAGTAATTTTTAGGGTAACTTTAGAGCAGCTTTTACATATTTTTTGATAGCTTGGATTTTATTTTAATATTTTTTGTATATATGTGCTTCATGCAGAGTCTCATTGAAAGCTCTTCTTGTTTGGATTTTGTTATGTGGTTGCTTGCTAGCTCAAGGAGAACACATAACTCGAGATTTTTTCATGTATTTACAAACTATATATATTTGGTATGGTGATTTTGTACAAGTATTGCTCATGTATCATTTTATTTATTTGAGTATGATATATATAGACTATGTATGTGCGTGTGATAAATTATGAAGAAATTTTAAAAAATGTGATTATGAAATTTAATAAGTTACTTTAATCTTGCCTAGCAGGATTATGACTTATAGTCATGATTTAATGAGATACTAGGTTCCTTTTAAAGCCTGCATGTAAGCTATGATTGTCGTATATACATGAATGTATTGGTGAGGGGTTCAGGAGATGAGCTAATGATGTCACTATATATAATTCAGGGACCATGTGTTTGCCTCCACTATGTGCGTAGTGGTTGGCCTTATATAGGGCCTTGTTCCTCAATACTTACTTGGCCAGGTTTGTAGAAGAGGAATATGGGACCATAACACCTCTTAGTTAGGTTCTTTAAGGAGGGGATCCATAGTTTAGGGCTTAGGCTCTATACCTTTAGTTGAGTATATCTCAAGCTTTAGAGATTCATTAGTTAAACTAACATATAGGCTGGACTATGGATAAGCCTATTGTTTCGGTCAGCAGTATAAGCTTGGATAGAGCAATAAAGGGGGTTGCTTATTTTGCATATGATCATGTGTTGCATCTAATGGTTATGAATTGTGTCATTTAAGCTTTTATGCTCATAACTAAATAATCATAATGGAATTGCATGTATGCCTATATTATGTTCTCTTGTGTGTTTTATTAGTTACATATATGGTAAAATCTTGAGTTATTGAGATGTTAGTACTCATCCCCTTTTTAACATTTTAAGTAACCCTGGTAGAGAAAAAGGTAAGTGTTTAGAAGTTTGAGGCTCAGCTTAAGTAAGTCTTAAGTCTCATTTTAGTTTGTAAAATAATTATTTTCCAGGTTAGGGTGCATTTCTCATCTTTGTTTCATTTTGTTAAATTGTGCGTTATTTATTGATAACTGATAAAAGTGGTTAGTTGAGTCCTGAGGCCATAGGAATTGCATAATTAATTTATCTAAAGAAAATAGTTTATCATAGAATTTTAGTGTGGAGACCTTTATTGAAATAAATATTTAGGCCTTTGTGATGAAGTGTGACATGTTGGTATGAAACCTTTAGTAAGACTAGACTTTATGAAATTGAATTTTTATTTGTAGGTTCTTTTTATCTACCATGGTAGACTCTTTTATACTATAGTAGGGTGTTGTATATGGTTTTAGTTTTAATTAAATATTAAGGTCAAACATTTGATGATCTTAGTAGTCTTTTTAAGTAGTTTAATTTTTTTCTACCTAGGTTAGTTTTAAATAATTGTTTATTAGGAAAATATTTTTATAACCATAGTAGCTCTTGAAAATAAGTTTAACTCTTTTCTACTATGGTTATATAAAAAAAAAGGATAAATTTGAGAACTTGTTTTAAACTTTTATAACATTGAATTAAGGTTTTAGTTAGTAAGATCAGGGCGTTACATTTCAGCCCTTCAAACATTAAAAAGTTTTCCCAGAAATCCTCAAACATAGCAATGCTATTGACGACATCTTCCCTAGCTACAAAAATATTATAGGATAAATCTCCTACATTATAGCCAATAGTTTTGAACTCTCTCTTTTCCCTCATCTTTGCACACCTTTAAGTGATCTTTATTAGATTAACTTAAATATCTGTATTGGCATCCCTTAATGTTTTTTCACATGGTACACTAAGAATAATAGTAGGTTTAAATAGGACAGTCAAGGGTTAGGTATTCTCATCAAAGTAAAAAATGGAGAGATTAATGAATAGCAGCTCCTCCCATTTGAGCTTGAAGAAGATAGTTTTGCCATCAAGCTTTGCAACTGCTTTTACTTTCCTTGCTTGAGTGCTTATATCTCTTGCTCGTGTGGATATTTCACTATTAATAACAACTAGTTTACTTTCATCAACTTTGAGAACTAGGTTGCTCTTAATAATATTAAGATATTGCAAAACCCTTCCAAAGTTCACATGTGGTTGCCATGGATGACATCTTGCTTGAGCTCGTCTCTCTTATTTTGCTTGGACTACTCTAAAATATCCGACAGCAAGTTGTAATATCACTCTTAATCAATCACAATTAACTCTAAATTCCAAGGCAACCATTAGACTAATCTAATTAGATTACTAAGTTTGTAATTTGTAGAAAATGAGATCCTAGGTTTTTCATGATTCAAATTATTAAATATCATTTAACAAAACCGACTTAAAATTAGTTGAAAAATACTAAGTGGAAAACAGGGTGATATGGTGTGTGCAAATATGTCGTGACTATCCCTCACTGTGCCATATGCTGTGATGCAAGCGCCATGCACTGTGGAGTGTTGCATATTATTAGACAACATTTTTTTGTCAAATGATATCAACCTGGGGCAACTTTTGACGAGCCCTATTTCTCCATCTAGCATTTGAATGAGATGATCTATGTGTTTAGAGTAAGCTCTTTTCATAATCTAGCTAATAGTATAGATTTTACTTCCAAATATTGTCACATAAGGAATATGGACACCCAAATACATATTCATAACTTTGTACACTTTTCACAATTCAACAGTGTCTAAAACCTCACCCATGTACCAAAAACCATTGTTAACACCTAGAACACACTCAATGGACCTAGGACTATCTGTATAGTACACCATATGCACATAAACTCAATAATTTCAATTTCTTCACTCCTCAACCCTTTTAATAACAAAAATAGAAGGGAGAGGTTTTAACATTGTATTAGACAAATAATTGTTATAGTTATGATGAAATCAATATTCTTACATTTTTACTAGTGTTTTGGCCTTATTAATCACTAATCAAACTTACATACACATTTCAGGGTCTAAAATACATTCCAAACTTATAAACAACAGTAAAGTGTAAGTGTATACAAAATGCATTCTAATTGGCAATACTTTATTTATTACATAAAATAAATGAGGTTAAGAGGCTTTACAGTAGGAATTCTAAATTCCTAACCCTTTAAAGTATTTTGTCTTTTTGCACCATAATTAGAACATATAAAATGTTAAAAAAGAGGGGTGAGTACAATCACTTAGTAACTAAGGTATGCTTATCTTATGCAATTTCATATCAATTGATTTAAAGCATATAAATAGGAGTGAAATACTTGATTTCATAAAATAACATGTAACACACATGCGGGCATTACAATATGCCATTAACTTTAATAGTCATATCATGAGACATGTTGCCACAATACAAACAACCACGTGATAATAATCTGTTTGATAATAATGATATACACATTGCCACAACACAAATGATTATGTGATAATGGCACAATCAACTATCATGACTTATTATAAACTTAACAATCATGTAACACGTTATATAAACATATGAATTAGGGCTCTGTCTGTGTGACTGGATTGCTTAAGCTTACCAATTATGAGGTACAACTCAAACAATGATCACGGCACTCATTCTTAGACCACGACTTCCCCCATTCTCAAATCCATAAGGTGTCGTAACCTTAAGCTAATCTCCTTAACAAACAGGTGAAAATAGCTAGGTTTAAGTCCCTCGATAAATAGTGGGATAAGGCTAGCCTTTGTGTACTGAAAGATAGCCATAAATATCATATGAATTTTATCTACTCCTCTCCCTAAGCAAACTCTCATCAAACAACCATGTAATATATAATGCTCACTCATTTCATAAATTTACAACTTAATTAACACATTGAGTTAACTAATACATTCACCCATATGAGTATCTTTGTTAATTTCTCAATTAGTTTTCATTTTAAATTCTAATGCATATTCTCCACATCACATTTTCATTAAACCAACATTCAAAAACTTAACTTTTCTTTCAAAATATAATCAAGGCATTTTTAAATATACTACATTCACACATCGCATGTTTGGCACATATACATAATCTCACAAAGTATTCATCCATATCACATCAATCATTTTTGAAATATAATTCAATTAATGTACAACTATACATAATAGGTTTCTCTCTATTACCTCAAACTTTTATAACATCAAAGATCTACCCCTTAATAACTTGCTTCCAAGTTGAATATGATGCCCGAACAATCAATCTACAAGTAATCAAGTCCAACCTCAATTAACATTACTATGTACACATACTTAACTTCATTTTTCAAATATCTAAAATACCCAAAGTCCTTGTTTCTCACATTTATTCTTACCTATTGGGTATGTCAACTCTCTTTAACTCCTATGAGCTTTATTAAATGTCTAACTTGCTATTAATAGCTTCAAAACACTTTAACAACCCTTATTTATTATTCATTTTTTAACATAAATGTCCACCTACTAACATTAATGCATAAAACTCCTTATTAATAGTTTCATTCTATCATTATCAAAACTAAGTCTTAATATTTGAATTATTTTGAAGAGTTTTGAATATCATACTAGCTTTTTGTGTTTTACACTAAAACTAATTATCACCATCGGTATTTATCTAACATAAACAATTTAAAGAATTTATATCAAACTAGTTATTACTACTAGTATTGAGGTATTTTAAAATGAATTTATTATTTATGAAGAAAACTAATAATACGATATTAATATCAGCACATTACAAAAAAATGACTTTTGATAACAACTTTGACTTTTCAACATTAAAAGTCTCATTACTAATAGTTTTTGATAGTTGTTAACATAGTTGCTATTAAAAGTATAGTTACCACCAAAAGTTTTATGCCGCTAAAAGTTTATTTTTCATGGCAACAAAAGTCCCTGTTAAAAGTTTTTTACGAAAAATAAAAGAGCCATCATATGCCACATCACTTACCCCGTCTATGCCTCTTCATGCCATGTCACCTAAAACTTTGTTCCAGGATTACCTTGTCACATGTAACTCCCATTAATTCTATTTAAGTCAGTAGGTTTAGACGTATAACCTATATGAATTGAAAATAACCCTACACTACAAACCTTAGTTTAAAACTAGTATAGAGAGGAAGGGGAAGGATAGGAAGGGCTTGCCTTAGTAACTGAGAGCTTTAAACCCTCTCAAATCCTTCACAATGTTATGCCCTATTAGAGTTTAAACTCTTTCCTTCTCCCTCTATCGCTTTCTCTTATTTCCTCTTTATATTTTTTTGGTCTGTTTACATCTTTTTTCTATAGAAAATGGGTCACATGCTGCGGTACACGCCATACTTCCTACGGCATATGGTATAAAGAGGCTCCTTCTCTTTCTTCTCCCACGACACACCACGCACGCACTACGACATGTGGCATAGGGACTCTTTTACTTGTTTTTCTCTATTTTTAATACCTATGTGACCTAATTTCACTTTTGGCCTAACTTTATGGTTGAAAACACATTTAAAAAATACTCATTAGCCCTCTTTGACCATGCACAACATAAATCCTATATATACTCAATCACCCTTAATTAGTTGATTATTAGAGTTTAATTTTTAAGATGTTACACACCTCCTATCTACATTCTCAAATCCATGAATCCTATGGTCTTAGAGAATAGCCATACTGCCCTTTAATCTAAATCTTTAGTCAACCTCAAGAATGTTTCAAGCTCACTTAGGAAGCATAGCCTTTATTTTGATAATCAACATGTTCAAAAAAAATTAAAGTCTCTTTACCAACCTCTCAACAATCCATTTATTAGACCTCTGTTTGTGATCCCAACTCATCCCAGTAATCGAACTTCTATAATAGCATTAGAACTAGCCTTTGTATTACTTCCACAGTTACCATGAAAGCCTTTTATTGGAATTGTCACTTCATAAATCCATGACAATTTAATGTTTAAAGTGACTTGTTTCCTTTCATTGTCCTAATGTTATTTTTATTTCTAAAACAAAAATTTATCTTTTAATTGTCAATACCATTTTAGCACCGTTAGGTTTTGATTGTATTTATGGCACTTATGCTTGTAAAAAAGGAGGATGTACAGTGATTGATTGGAACTCCTCCTTATCTTTCTCTCTCTTAAATTGTACTCCCTACTAGTGCTTGATTAGGACTCCCTATAATGATTTTGATGTTTTGTATCTTGGCTTTGATTAGAACTTTATCTTTTCTTGGCTTGCATTTTCAAATTAGACTTGCATGAAGTTAATCCAACTAGTACATAGTTCACATGGTCAAACAACTACAAAGGTAGTTACAAATCTAAAGCCCATCTTATAAGGTCACCTTTAATCTAAAATTAACTCCATAAAATTAAGGTAATAATGAGAATAACCCAAATGAATTATAAGTTTGTAAAATTTTTATAAATGGGATCCCAAATTTTTAAAAACTTAAAATGATATAAAATTATTTCATAAACTAAAATTAGAGCAAAACATGTATATGGAAGCATGAACATCATACAAGGTAAGATAAAATCAAACTAGGGTTAAAATAACAAAAAAAAACTAATTCTGGCAAAATTACGTTGCGACATAAACAGCAAAATCCGTGACAGCAACAAGCTGCCAGGATAAATTTTCTAGCTAAACTTTTGACACGCACCAAATCTTCGTTTGACATCCAATTGAGGAGATATAGGTGTTTATAGAAAGCTTTCTCCGAACTCTAGCTAATGGCATTAGTTTCACATTCAAATCATTTCTCAATCAAAAGTTGGACACTAAAATGTAAAATCACTCATTTATGCTCTTAAAGCACAACTAGGGTGTCCAAAACTCAATCCAAGTGCCAAAAGCCCACATTAACCTTAGATCATACTCAATAGACTTGGGACAACCTTTGTAACACACCACAACAACTAGATATAACATATTTTACAATTTCGACCCTCAATCCCTTGATTTAAGAAATAACAAGGGGCATTTTGACTTCAAAACTCCAAATAATTCAATACAATTATACATATTGTCAAATTTATATTTGTACTAGTATTTTAACCTTGCTCATATATCTCAACTAAACTGATACCATACATGCTAGGCCCAAAATACATCTTTCAATAATCAATATTCAATAGTGCAAGTAATAATAAAATATGATCATCCTAATTGGTAATATCAATTAATTACACATATATAACTAAAATTATGAGAGACCTATAGTAGGAAATTGAGTTTCCAAGCCTCTAGTACTTTTCCTTTGTCCTACTTGAAACTAGTGCTTATAAAATGTTAAATAGAAGGGTGAGTACAACCACTTATTAACTAAGGTCTACCTAATCTATGCACTTGCATATTAATTAAAAATAGATGTAATTGAAAATAAGCACACACATAAAGCATGTATGACAACATATAGCCTCGATCACAATAATAACAACCATGTGACTAGGCTTCAAATGCATAATCACATATATATTAGTAATGCATAACTTAGGTTGTAATAATACCAACCATACACCCCCAAACTGCACCAAACCACAATACTAACAACCATATGGTCAGGACTAAATGCATGATCATATGCCAACCTCGTATACCCTCCTGATTACCTCCAATATGAAACAAGTGGCTATTCGGTAGCTACGTCTTTTACGGACTAACTTAGCCTTCTACTTGCAAGGAGCTACTGGGCTAGGATCAACTTCTCACTTGTGTAATCTGGTTTTCCCCAATACTAACAACTATAGGTTGTCGTACCCTTAATCTAGCATTCTTATAAACTAGTGAAGATTAGTTAGGTTTGAGTCTCTCATTAAACAAGTGGGACAATTCCAAATTAACCATAAGATAAGGTCTACCTTTTGATTCTAACGATCGATGCAAAGGCAAGTTCTTGATTCTAATGTCACTGTCAATACTATATGGATTTACTAATCTACTCTCCCTAGGCGAACTCCCACCAATGATCATACTATATACGTATACCATGTATTCATGCATCTCAATTATCAATCATATAACAAGGATTCACATATCCATACTCACATAATCCACTCCACATACCAAATATCATATAACTAATTGTACATATTCACATAATCTCAATCATCATCATTATTCATATGTAAGTGAACACAACACTTTAACAAAATCACATTCTCAAATATGTCAATTTTGCATCAAGAGTTTAAAATAGAAAACATGTTTCAAATCATCCATTTCAATAAGAATCCATCAATATTTAACTATATAAACTAGATTTCCCCCAATTATCTCAAACCTTTGAGAGGTCAAAGGTTATCCCTCAATCACAATTTGCTTTTCAAGCTAAATTCAAGCTCATCGATGCTTTGTGAGGATAGTCTACAATTACATTAATACCTATCAGTGTCAATCATTAAAATCACCATATCCAACAATTAATTTCATACTTTAATAACCAAATTTTCAACTATAAAATCAACCTCACATCTAATGAGTTCTTTAACTCCCATTAATTTCATTTAGCTCTCAACAACTTAAATAATCACTAATATATAATCTAACAACCCAAAATCATCATCAATGTCATAAATTACTAACTTTCAACTCTCAAGTTTCAATATTTTAATAATCCAAAGCTCTCAACTATTGAGCTTAATCATCATATAAGGTTTATTAACTCTCATTAGCTCCAACTAACACTAACCCAATTCTTAATCAACATTAATGGTAGCCATCTACCTTAAGCACCACTATTTATGGCATTTTAGGGTATAATTTCGTCCACAATTGAAGCCCACTCTCTAGATGCATAAAGCCACCATATCTAGGCTCAAATAACTTAAATAACTCTCATTAGTCCCATTTAGATCAATGAATTCTGACCCATAGCTTTAAGTTCAAAAATTCATCATCTCCTAACTTCAAATCTCACTTTTAAAATGTGTCGAGAGAAAGAAGGAGAGATAAAGAAGACATACCTAGGTGAAACCAAGCTCCAATCACTTTTAAAATGCCCAAGAGTTGATGCCTTAGTAGAGGAACAACTCACTTCATTGCCCTCCTTTTGTTTCTAATCTTCTTTCCTTGTTTCAGACCATTTTTCACATTTTTAAAGAAACTAATTTTATAATTATGCTATAGCATAAATTTTTATACTGCAACATAATGTAGTGGGCCAAAAATCTAATTTCTTTTCTCTCTAATTTGAGTTTAGGTGATCCAAGTTACTTTTGAACATAATCTAAAAGGTAAAACCAAACCCAATAGCTCTAACTATTTTCAAATCCATTTATATTTAAATTTATCTTTTATTAGCTTAATTAATCAAGAGAATAATTTTTTGGGATGTTACACACCTCGACCATGCCTTTATCAACTCTTTTTAGCCTACTTCTTTCCCTCACACCAATCTCTCTACATTGCCCATCATAGCTTCCTACGACACCCCCATCTTTCTCTTAACAAGCCCATTCAAAACTATTAAAAAAAAAGGCCCAACAGATTTAAGCCCTTTTGTTAAACTTTTCTAAATGCTCAGCTATTATTCAAAACAACTAGCATCAACCCACCTTTGGCTCCCTAGCCTTTTGTCTTTGTAAAAAACTAGCTAACACCCTAACTTGTCTAAAATCTTAGAGTAGAAATTCAATTGGGAATATTCATCACATAATTTGGGATCTTGAAAACAAATTGGCTTGCCTTTCCTCCTCTCATCTAGGTCATTTTATTGACTCTTTGAAACATGATCTTGAATTTTTATATAATTGTGAGAACAACCTTCTTACACAAAGAGCTCACATGAACTGGATTACTCAAGGAGAAAGAAATTCCAAATATTTCCACGCTATAATCAATAAGAGGAAGGCTAGAAATTCCATTCAATGCCTAAAAAAGGATAATGGTGAATGGACAGAAGATCAAGATGAAATATCCTTAATGAAAGCTCCTATTTTAATGATATTTTCTCCTCCACATATGATTTGCGAATATCCCAACCACTATATGAAATTAGCAATATTCATCTGCCCTGTCTCTCCCATGCTAACATCAGTTTTCTTTTAACGCCCCTTTCTGAGCTTGAGATCAAGACTGCAATTTTTGAACTTCCCAAAAATAAGGCTCAAGGTCTATATGGCTTTCATATATGATTTTTTTTCAAAAATTATGGCCTATTATCAAAGTTGATGTTATCCTTGTTATCTCCTTCTTTTAGAACTCCAAATTCCTTCTCAGAGGACTTAACAAATCCTTCATTACCTTAATCCCTAAAGGCAAATTGACCTAAACTTTTAGGGATTTGAGACCTATCAGCCTTTGTAACATGGCTTACAAAATCATCTCTAAGATATTGTGTAATAAGTTAAAAGGAGTTCTTCATGACCTTATTGATCATAATGAATATGCTTTCCTACAAGGAAGACTGATCTTTAACAACATCCTTGTTGCTACTGAAATTCTGTATCAAATTCACCATGTAAGAAAAACCCTCCTCTAAGCGGTATACTCTCAAGGTAGATTTTGCTAAAGCTTTTGACAAGCTCTCATGGAACTTCATGAGGCCATCCTCATCAAAATGAACTTTCCTCTAAAATGGGTTAATATTATTCGACAATGTATAGGTATTGTTTCTTATCAAGTCCTAATAAATGGATCACCCTCCTCTCTTGTTCATCCAGCCAGAGGAATCATATAAGGAGACGTTCTTTATCCATACCTGTACATTTCAGTGGCTAGTGTTCTCTCACAACTCATTTCTCAAGAGGAAACATCTGGTTCATGGAAAGGTATCAATATTTGTTGAAATGCTTCTCCTATCTCTCACCTCATGTATGCAAATGATACCATCCTTTTCTTTTAAGGAACTTACGAATCTACTCTGGAAGTTCAATTTGTCCTAGATACCTTCTGCAAGTGGTTAGGGCAAAGCATTAATAAGACTACATCTAAATTAGTGTTCAACCCTTTTATTTGAAACCAGGATAAGGTATCAATCTCTAAAATCTTCAACATCCGCTTCTACAACAATCTAAGGAAATATTTGGAAATTTAGATTGATATGGAGAAAAGTAAAAAGCTTGTTTATGACAATACTTTAAAAAATTGAGAACAAGCTTGAAGATTGGAAAATTAAAGCTTTTTCTCAAACCTCTTGGCTCACTCTCATCAAGTTTGTTTTATCCCACTCTCGTATTTACCACTTATCTGACATCAAGCTCCCAATCTATGTTTGTAAAAAAATTGATAGTCTCTTAATGCATTTAGCAAAATGGGATATCATTTGCAATGACTCCAATATCGATGGTCTCTATTCATCAAATTATTCATGTTAATGACTCTCTTCTTGCTAAGCAGATCTCACATGTCCTTACTACACCATCCTCCCTTCTTGGAAGCACTCTTAAAATCAAATATGTTGACTCTGGATCCATTCATCTCCTCAAGTCTCGCTCCAAATGCATCTTGGATGTGGAAAGGTATTCTCAAATTGAAAAGCCTCCCTGTTGATAATCTTTCTTGAAAGGTTGGAGACAGTTAATCAATCCCAATCAACTACTCGTTTTAGTGGCCCATGCATGCAGACAAGCGAAGCTCTATCAATCAAAATGACATTGTTAGCAATCTTATGTGGCATAATACTTACTTTTAGAATTGTGAAAAAATCCTTATCTCTATGATGAGGATCATGTTAATTCCATCATAAAAACCCCTTCCTCCTTTTTCAGCGACCAATACCGCGTTGTTTGGAAGCTGGATCATAATGGTGATTTTTTGTTAAGAAAGCTTTAACAACTCTGAATATCTCCCATCCAAATCCATCTTCTGTCAACATGAATTGGAAACACCTTTGGAAACTCTGTCTTCCAACCAAATTCATTCTATTTCCTTTTAAAGATATCTTCAACCATCATCATTTTAGAACACTGATTCTTCATCCATCGCCCCTTTTACTAGAGCTATTTGGTGTGGGACATGCAAATTCTCCCTTTGTCTCTCCTCGTTATAATATGCTGAACTTCATCATCATTATTGCTCATAAAATCTGGTCTAAAAGAAATGACGTCATTCATTCCAAATCAAAGTCCACCACCTCACCTAACCCCCCTAATTCTATCAACACTATCCGCTCTATTTACAGTTTCATCGCTACTTGTTTTAACACCAACCCTAAACAGAATGACCCATTATCAGCTCATCTCTGCTCGCCATTATGAATCTTTCTATCCTAGCTTTTCCAACAACATTTGATTAGATTGTACAAATTTTCAAAAAGAAACATGAACAAAATTGGTCAATCTTCATCACATCTTCAGAGGGTCATCCTTCCAAAGTTTTAAGTAGATTTCTCATTCCAGCAAAATCCACAACCCAACTCTTGCGACTTTCAAAATTGTTCTCCACTGAATCATTTCTTCAAAGAATGCAACCTCGCAATAGGAACTTAAGTCTGTTTATCCAGAGCCATTGAAAGAACCTCATCTGCCCTGATGTCTTTTCAAGAAAAGAACATCTCTCTGCTATTTTTATCATTGTGGCTGTCATTTTCAAAAAAATTTATTTTTCATTATTTCTTGGGTCAATTTCCTTTTGAGAATTTTTATGCCTTTTCTTATCCATGCACTTAGACTCTTTAGATTAATTAAAATTGTCCATTTATATATATATATATATATATATATATATAAATCAACAGCCAAAAAGTAAGTACATGCTTGTGATATAAATATAATTTAATTTTCTTTAATTGTGAAAATCAAAAAGCAGGAATTAAGCCATGATTTTTTTTCCCAACCAGCTTGTGCCGTGAATATTACATCAATGGCAAAAAAAATTCGTCATTTAATTTTATACTAAATTTTAATTCTATCTTACAATTTTATTAAGATTATTTCTATTTCTTCAACATCAAAAATAGAATAAAAATGTGCTCCCATTGACTACAATCAATTTACTATTAATTAATGAAAAAATGCTTAAATAAAATTAAATTAACGCACCTAAAACAAGTTACATTTTTATTAGCAAGAAAAGGAGACGTTTGAAAACAGAGAATGAACGAAATTACGGAAAGACCATTGTGTTTCAAGATTGAGCATCGTCCACAATTTTCCCTCCAACACGGTTGATCGTTTTGGAGGGTAGACACGTGCAGGTGCCGAAGAGTTGAAGGAGACCCGCTCTCATTGGGCTCTTGAGTGACCACTGACCACCCACTAAGCCAGACATACTATCTTCAGTTGCGCTTTCCTTCCTTTCCCCCAAACAAACCGTCATTTTTTATTTCTGCTCTCTCCTTCAACTTCAATAATTACTCATTTATTTTTTCGCTGGAGAGGTACGGTCCAATCAATGCAGATCCATCAGCGACTCTAATTCTTTTTTCCTCGATTGAATGTTATGTTTTCATATAAGATTGTTGAACTTCTTTGACATTTTGATCAACTTAGGTGCAGGGGTTTGTTGATTAAATATGGTGACGTCTGGCTAATTGCCTGGGTTATGATTCTGACATTTTGTCTCACAGATATGACTACCAAAAATGCAGACGTATTTCAGGTAAATGTCTGGCAATTTTCTCTTGATACGAATGAAAATGGCGAGCTTCTTTTTTCATTCCTTTTTTCTTAGTTTATTTTCCTCGCTGATACGTGGTATCTAGAATGTATCGATTCAGAAAGAGGGATCAGTGTCATAATATAGATATTATACAGAATGAATGATGGTGTGAGTCATCTGGCTTTGTGTGTTGCAGGGAGATGGTGGGGTACCTGATCCCTCTCCTCAGCCTGGAAAGCCAGATCAGTTGCATTCTTGTGGCAGCAACACGGTAACTTTTTTTTTGCTACTTTCAACATGAATCTGGATCTATGGGACTGTTGCCAGTTTACGTGCCAACAATATGGATCATCATTCTATTCTTAGGGCCGATCACTTGGCCATTCAGTTGCTTCCAAACTCTATATATGATCATGTAATGGATGAAATTTTTTACTGTTGATGCCTCTGGGTATTTTTGGGGTTACTGAGATGATGAAAAACATGCAAGTCACAACTTTTAGGGTCACTCTTAAATTTAGATGTTTTAAGTGGAGTGAATGCATATATATCATATATTTTTATCTTTACTATTTAACAATTTCCTTTACTAGAGTTCGCTTCATGTGCTGTGGGTTCTCTCACCTGTCAGCTCAAATCCCTTTGATTTCATGTGTGTACTGCAGATTTTCAAGAGCGGACCACTTTTATTATCCTCAAAAGGTGAGTTTCACTGCACAAGCTCATGAATTTGCTCTCGTAAAACTTAGAAATTCATCAACAGACAAAAGTGTATATAATATTCATACATATTTTATTATTGATTGTCCTGAATACGTAAAAGCCAAGAGAGAAGTGTGATAATTTTCTTCCCTTTTTCATGGTCATTGGGATGTCCTGCATGTTAATGTACTCTCACACACTGTAGATTGATAATTATTGCTTTATGTACCCATCCAGAAGCCTCCGATGGAATTTTTAAAGGACAGCAATAAAAAGTCAGGCAATTATCAGATAACTAACTAGAAAGATGAACTGAAGACAAACTCTGTAATGCTTGATCTTTGAATTTTTTCCCCTTTTAATAAAGACTTCCATCTGAACTAATTATACGAGTGGGACTTGAAGAACTTTACACACCACAATGTCGGAGTTATAATCCTTCTCCCATATAATTGTAGTATGTATTTTTGTGATATATTACACAAACAACAAAGCTAGAATCCTTCCTGTGAAAGAACGATTGAGTTTTGTGAATTTAATAGTATTGCATGATGAGTATTTCTTGATGTGTAGGAATTGGATGGACATCTTGGAAGAAAAGGTGGTTTATCTTAACCCGCACTTCATTGGTTTTCTTCAAAAGTGATCCAGTAAGTCATTGTGTTTAATCTTTTCATCATCATTTTTCTTAAAAGTTGCAAAACGAATATATACCCGAGGAAGAGTCGTTGGATATAAAGTCTTGATTACTTTGGCATTGCCTATTATATGGTAGGGATTATCTATATCTTATCTGTCTCTGATAAACTTACCTTCCTTTTAAATGATTATTTATGTTTTCACCCTTGGCAACTAGGATCTTTTTTAAATGTTTTGCAAATCAAGAACAACCATCTTAGGCCTATAATTGTCGTTCTGTGGAATGGCACACCAGAATTATCTTATGTTCATGTTGATTTGATGACGAGTACATTAACTCGTAATTTTTTATGTTTGGAATTTTAATAGTAAACTGAATATAAGTTCGGGATTTATTATGTGGTTTGAGCTGAAGAAATCAATTATCAATATCACTAAAAGGGCTTAGGCACATAATGCTTGAACCTGCAGCTTCATTACCTTATTGTTTTATATGTATGATAAAGAAATTTGCTTTTATACATGCACGAGCGCGCACTCACAAACTTGATGAGCAGTCTTACATGGGACTTGAAATTTGTTCATTTCTAGATAATGCTCGGAAATGCATACTATCTTTATTTGGCATCGCAAGTTCTCTAGGTAAGCAATATTGGAATAAAAGAGACCTAACATAGGACATACATGCATGCAACCCTGAAATGCATGCCTGTTATTTATAGTGTGAAGTTGTACCTTCCTATGAATCCTTAACAGGTTTTTTTTTCTTCGTTAAAATACTTTCCCTCTTAATTTTTATTGCTTTCTCATTATTTTTTCTACTTTTCAGAATGCCGTTTCTCAGAAGGGAAGTGAAGTGAATTTGACACTTGGCGGCATTGACCTCAACAATTCAGGCAGGTTAGCTTGTTTTTCCAAACCAGGCATTATTTGCACTCTAATTGTCTTGATATACTCACCATAGCAGGATCTGTAAAGGTTATTGACCTCCTGTAATTTACTTTGTCAACTTTTTTAGTGTTGTTGTCAAAGCAGATAAGAAACTTTTGACTGTTCTTTTCCCTGATGGTCGTGATGGACGAGCTTTTACACTCAAGGTGATTCATTCCTCTTTTCCTTTTGTTTGAAGATTTTTTTTACTCAGACAAGTCCTTTCCTTTATGAATTTATAGTTCATGCTCTATTGTATTTTATTTTATGATGAATTTTATTTGTAGAAAATGGTAAAAATAATTTCTTTATTATATTTAATGAAAGCAGGAGCCATTACTTTTTCTACTGTAATTTCCTCAATGGCTTTAGACAAACTGAGATAAATGTTGAGTAAGAAATGATAAGAACTATATTACCCTCTCCTGCTTGATTTATTTATCAATGTTGCAGGCTGAAACTACGGAGGATTTAAATGAGTGGAAGACTGCACTTGAGAATGCTTTGGCACAAGCACCAAGTGCTGCCAACGTGACTGGGCAAAATGGTGCCATCAAGAACGAGCAGACTGAATCAAAGGATATTTCATTGGACCAGTGTATGCTCATCTTATAGTTGTGTTTTAGATATCTTATTGAATTTCTGGCATGCATGCTATGACTACTAATGTCTGTATACAATGCTTGAAAAAAATTATTGTCCTCCTAGTTTCATTCAAAATTTCTAGTCAACTGATTGTCTCTTTTGTATACTGGGGTGGATTTTGATAGCCTAGCATCTCAGTTGTTAAATCTTTGTTATGGTGCTTTTACTTAATAATGCTGTGCAAATTTATTACAAGCCTTTTATTTTTCTTCACTTATTTTATAGTGAAAGATAGAGAACCAATGAGGTCTAAGGTCATTGGCCAGCCAATTTTACTTGCTCTGGAAGATGCTGATGGAGCTCCAACTTTTCTGGAGAAAGGCCTTAGATTCATAGAAGAGCATGGTGGGTCCCTGTTTTCTTTTTTCCTTTTTAATGAACTATTTCTGGTCTTGCATTTGGTAATGTGTTACATTTTCTGCGATTTACTAAAGATTTAGACAATAATATGTTATGTCAGATAGAGACGAAGGAACGAAGATAGAGAAGTAGGAGAAAAGAATATATATATATATATAGAGAGAGAGAGAGAGAGACCAAACTCATATTCTTATTATCCGAAGCCTGATTACAAACTACCCAAGACCATCTATATATAGCCAAGGTCATTAACAACCTAATCCATATAACTCATCTAGCTCTCTCATTATTTACAATTATATATCATAATAAAATGCAACTTCTTTTTCTTGCATGTCCACATCAGATTCTTATGATCAAAGTACATGGTTCTTCGCCTGCAACTGTTTTGTAATGCACGATAGATTTCTTATGTTTTTCACTTTTTAAATATGTGCATGATGCATCATCAATAGGAAATTTATTTCAAGTGCACTGCTGTTTCTCTGCATTTGGATTTATTTTAATCTGGAGCACTTCACTTCATTATGTTCATATATCATTTGCCAGTGTTACCTACCAACGAAGAAAAGCATAATGATGTGTTAATGAAATAACATTTGTGATTCCTTGCATGACTTAGACACCTGCTGCTTGTCAAGCACGTATATTGGCATATCAATTGATGTTTTTGGAGCTAAAAGTAGCTTGGCAAGACCTAGCTTCTGAATATTTTCTTTTTGAAGTTGTCTCATGGAAACCTTCTTTTCCCCCCCTCATAACGACGACAAGCCTGATGCCTTGAGGCCCGAAAATGGAAAGCAAAAGACACCAGAAAGGAATTAGACAAGATCATGCATGTCTTCCATGACTGAATTTAGACAGCCGAGTGGAGTCTCCTGAATCAGTGTCGCATGGAAATTTTTGAGTTGTTGAGTGGTTATCATCTCGAGCTTCTCATTTTTAAAGTTTAATCTTAGGGCATCTGCTTTCGGTAGGAGCATCATGGCATGGGGTTTGGTCCCCCCCACCCCCTTCTTCTTCTTCTTGTTTTTTTTGGCAGAAGTAGTACAGTCATGGGGTAGGGAGTTTTTAGAATCTTCATTGGGTTTTTACAAAGGACGTGTTAATAGTTTTCATGAGGCTAATCATGATTAAAAAAAAAAATAGGAGTCAAGGTCGAAGGGATCTTACGGCAAGCTGCTGATGTCGAAGATGTTGAATTTCGAGTTCAGGAATATGAACAAGGTTAGTGCTTTTATTCTCATGGTTTCTAAATTATGTGTTTCTGTCCAGTTTCTTGTGTCATAACTTGCTTTCATTATGATCATTGCACTGTGCTATTGACTATTCTCACGTTTCACATTGTTAAGAGATTCCATCATCCATAAGGCTTTCTCTTGCAAATGCTTCCGAAAATATGAGGGATGTTGCGGATTAAACATTTTCCCCTTTTACATATGTCAATTTATATAAACGTACAAGGATTTGTGCTTGTGCGCAAATCTCGATAAAGGATTAACAAGATAATAAGCGTTAAAGTATCAAAAAAATAACTATGCATTAAAGCATAAAAAAAAAAGTTAAAATATCATTTCTGCCTCCTTCCTACATTATGAGATTAATTCAACCATGATGATTGACCATGAAGTCATGAAGATAAGCAGTTGATAAATTCAGCCATATGATTGTGAAAATCACTCCTAGAACCTGCAATCTGAGGCCTTTCTTGTGATGGTTGTCCAGTAACCTACAATAAGAATCAAAGAGATCCATAAAGTGTAAATGTTGCTGATATCTAGCCTTTCTCACTCAAAAATTTGATTTACTATTTTCCGTTTTAAGTAATTTTCAGATGTTTCTGTTTAGGTTTAAATTTTAAATATTTAGTTAGTTGGCCAAGATGCTTCCCTGATTTTTAAGGATCATTCGACTAGCCTTCATCAATTTATTTTTTACTCAAGGTGAATAAGTTGGAGCCTAGCATGTTGCTATCGACTCTAAGCTAATTCCTGTAAAATACACAGCAGAGAATAACTGGAAGAGTTGCCAATCACCCTTATTTGCAAAAATAATAATAAGTCCTCTACATGCTGCTTGCCACATCTATAAAAGTTGGATTCCCTAGTTCAATATTTAGCATGCACGAGCTTCTTTCTAAGCAGAACAATGTGGGTGATCTGCATGAAGGTCTCTGGTGTTCCAATCATAGGACCCATCTACCTATAAGTATACATGTGTTTGTGTGTGTTGAGTTATCAATGATAAAATCTGATGTTATTTGGCATGGCATACGGATGCAGGAAAAGTTGAATTTTCTGCAGAAGAGGATGCACACGTTATTGCTGATTGTGTTAAGGTATCCTCATTGCTGATTTTTTTCTGTAGGTCATGAACATGAAAGGTAATTTCTTAAACTAACATACTTTCAGCATCTACTCCGAGAATTGCCATCATCTCCAGTCCCCGCATCTTGTTGCAAGGCACTGTTAGAAGCTTGTCGTAAGTGTTATTTTGGCTTTATGATCTATATATATTTCTAGTTATCATTCATCAGCCTGGATCTCTTGTGTATGATTTGCTAGTTTCAGACAAGAAATTCTTCTATGACAAGATTTATAAGCAACCATCTGACACGTGTCATGAGAATTGTTAAATGAGCATTATCTTGCACTTGCATAATTTTTCTTCCATGTCTATGTGAGTACGAGTTATTTTATCATCCCTATTTTTTAGATTTAAATGTCTTGGCTCACAAATTAGTACGATTCATTCAGGTCAGGATAAGCCAATCTTCCAATTTCTTAAGTACACATTTTCTTGGTTTGTAGGTAAGATGTTGAAACAGAATCTTTTTTCCTCGTAGATTGTAGTGTTAATTTCTTTATCTAGAGTTAATAATTTGACGATCCCAATGAGAACAGTTTTGAGTTTATCTAAGAAGACTACGAAAACAAGTTTCTTTTCTGTAAAATTGATTGGCCATGAATCTCAAATGATTAAGTTAAACTACGCTAGTGAAAAAATGATTGATAAATATACCAACAAGGGCTTGTTAGGTTTAATGGAAAATATTATAAAAGACTTTTTTCCTCGTAGATTGTAATGCTAATTTCTTTATCTAGACTTATAATTTGACAATCCAAATGAAAACAGTTGAATTTATCTAAGAGGACTTAGGAAAAGTTTCTTTTGTGTAAAATTGATTTGCCATGAACCTCAAATGATTAAGTTAATTCACCATGCTGATAAAAAATGATTGATAAATACAGAAATAAGGGCTCGTTTGGTTAAACGGAGTGGTGGGGTTTTCATGTTCCTCGTTTGGTTTGAAAGAAAAGGTGAGTGAAATAATAATTAACTAAATATTATACCCCCCATCAAATTTAAGTTCTTAGCTTGGCATTCCCGCCCCCGGGGGGGAAGTTGTTGGTTTCCGTCAAATGAGATGGAGAAGCTGAGAAAGGCCAGAAGTTGGATGCACAAGGATGCAGAGCAACAGCAATAATGATGTGAAAAGTGAGATGCGTGATTCTAGGGATATCCAACGAAAATTTAGAATTAATAAATTAAGTGAGGATAGTTTGGCTTTTGTAAAATACGGATGCTCCTCTTCCCTTCCAATCCTCTAATTTTGGAGGGGAGGGGAGGAAATTTTCCCTCCTTCCTCCCTCAAAATCCTTCCAGCACTATGTAAATGCAGTTCCCTTAGGCAACTATACCGGATCCTACCTTCCAAATTGTTGGAACTGTGGCCCTCAATCTTTTTGGGATTCCAAATTTTATGATTTCTCATCTTGGATACTCATTGTTTTACTTTTGATATTAATGAATCTCAGTACCTACATTTTCTCTTCTATTGCGCCCTCGTTATGAGAAATTAAAAATTGTTGTCCCAACAATTTGTCAATCAAATTGAAACACTCTTATTATCCTCAAATATTATATATAAACTGTTGGTAAATTTCATTTTCACAGGGTAAGCATGATTCCTGACGAAACCTTACAACACATAAGGAGAAGAACAAAACCTATGCTAACAGAATATGACTGAAGGCAGATACCTAGAATATGTGACTGTAAGATAAAGATTAATGTGACTATTCTAAATTGATGAAAAACTTGAGGGTGACGCTGCATTTTCCAAACCCACAAAGTGCATGAACAGTTTAGATGTTGTATAAGGTTGGCTTTTCTTGGGTGTAGAATTAGAATGAAACCATTTTTGGTATGGTCTTTTATTTTGCACTAGTAAAAATTTTCTGCTATTGCGACTGCTGTTTGTGGCTACTATAGAAAGCAATTTTAGAGCATTATGTTTGAGTGAATACTGCATTTTTGTATCTTAGTAGTTAGTTTTTTTCCTTTCAATATTCTATGGATCTTTAAAGTTTGATTTTCTTTTCACTATTGGCAAATGGGCACAATTATTAGGAACTGAACGAGCTAGAAGGGTTTCTGCTATGCGTGTAGCAATATGTGAAACTTTCCCAGAGCCAAATCGCCGTTTGTTGCAAAGGTATTTGGTTAAGCACTTTTTCCCCATTTTAATCTGAAAAGGAAATCCTTTTCTTTTCCTCTTCTGCCTCCATTTTGGTGAACATGTATGAATTACTTTAATGGCTATATTTTGTTATCTTGTTGAGAGAGCTACAGGTTAAGATGACTCTTTTACTATCACTTAATTTCATAACTTTACGTTAATGTTTATTTGACTTTTTTTTCCTTTTTGACACAATCATCCATTGCAAATGTGCCAAATATTTCTTTAGGTTTGAGTGGTGGTCTACATAGATAGTTTGTGTATGCATTGATGGACTATTGGACTCGAAAGCATTGATAGATAATCTTTTAAATTGAAAAGATCATCATTCAAGTAAATGGACCTTGAAATGTTGGGTCCCCCCCCCCCCGGGCGAAAATCTCAACATAACCTTGTTAAACGTATTGATCTATCAAGACATTGACCTATATGAATGAACCAAAGAATTACACAATAAACGACAAAGAAGCCACGCATTGAAATTATATTCTTGAAACTTGCTGAAAATTGTCGGAAAGAGGATGGTCAAGACCCAAACAGTTGAGTCTTAAACATCCACACTAGCTAATGGAAATGGGATCAGATCAACCATGCAATAATAGTTGGAAACTTGGAATGTGATTTGGTATTTTGCCTACATATGGGTTATATTATATAAGCAATCCTCCTTCTATGGTGTTAGGCCTAGTTTCTTTCAACTAACAACTAAGCGCTTCGCCTATCAGTCTTTCTACTAAGCTCTGATTAGTAGTCCCCCTGAAGCTTGAGTCAAAGAATCTGTCAATTCCACATCCCTTGATTCCAATTCAACTATAGGAAGTATTGTTATGATTGATTTTGCTTCTCCTCTTCATTAATAGCCTGGGAATTGAGATTCTTTATGAAGACTTTTCCTAAGTTCATCAATCCCTTTCTTTAATTGAAAGACCAAGGGAAAGAAGTTTGTTATATACTAAAAATCATTTTTGTCAAATAGATTCATCTGATATTGACTCAGAGCCAAGTTGACATTCTTCTTCAAATGCTTTCACAAGATGAGGAGTATGAGATGGGCATCAAAGGGCGTAATCTCCTAGTTTACTGATTCTTTGACTTTTCAATATTTTATCTTCCTTGCCACACAAGTAGCAACAAGTCTGAACTCCTAATCGCTTAGTAAATCTGTCACAAGTGAAAATGAGACCTTTTTGCCAAACTGGGAAAGTGCTAACATGTTTTTTTGTCATGATAATGATGAATTATATGGTTCTTAATCATTTTATATGGTTCTTAATGTCAATGACAGAAATCTATGGAGTATATTCCACTTTACTTTTTCTATGATGTAATTTGTTCATTTTACTACTACCAGAATACTATTGATGATGCAAGCTGTAGCTTCTCACAAAGCAGAGAACCGAATGAGCTCCTCAGCAGTAGCAGCTTGCATGGCACCCTTACTTCTTCGTGCTCTTCTTGTTGGGGAATGTGAGATTGAAAATGATTTTGATGTGGGCGGTGATGGTTCTGTTCAACTTCTGCAAGCAGCTGCTGCAGCTAACCATGCTCAAGCAATTGTTATAACTTTATTGGAAGAATATGACAGCTTATTTGGGGTAAGTTTAATTGTAGCTTGGTTTTCAGGCATGGGTATCATTCATAATGTATGCATGCAGCCATGCATATCAATTCTTGAATATCAGTCTTGAGTGGTAGATGTTCTTTGCTCAAACGTTTATTGATATATGTCCATGCTTTTCATTTATGTGCCCTTTTGTTCTTAACAATTGAAAGGAGGGTACCCTTTTCTTCTAAATAATGTCTAGGGGACCTATGATCTTTTGTATATTTATAATATAAAGATTTCTCCAAGTTTGAGGATTTAATCGTTCTAAATGGTGCAAGTATTTTGAAGGCTTAATACACATTTTGATAAACACAATATTCCTTGTGTGAGTTTTAAACAAGAACTAATATTAAATTGGTAATAAAACTGGGTCCAAAGGACCTAGGTTTGGAGAGGGGATTGAACCCCCGTTGGAATTGTGAAATATGGTTTGCCAACCAATATCATAATATTATGTTGTGATGAGGTTAAAAATCTTAGACTTATAAGGCTTTGGTACTTTGTTCGTATAGTCACTTTATCTGACAAAATTGTGTGCTTCTTTCTCTAATTATTTTTTATTGAAAAGTATATACAGCCATTTTTGTGGATTATTAAGTTATACATATTCTAGTGGCAGGAAGCTCGAGTATCCCCGGATATGTACATTGAGTCAGATGAGAGTGAAACTGGGAGTGAGGGTTCTGATATGGAGTCCTATGATGATGATGATGATGATGAACAAGACAAATCAGTAGAGGAGTGTGATCCAGATGAAGATGATGATCTTCTTAGTGAAGCAAGCAGTAAGACTGGAAACTCTAAGGAATATCACGTACCTGATAATGAGGTTAGTGACTTTTTTTTTCATTTGTAGCATAGAATAGATTGCATGGACTGTAAATGTAAATAATAATAATAATAATTGTTGAAAATTAGAATTTATTCTTTGTATTTACTGTATATCAAGGTTAACCAGAGTAGTTGTTAGGTATAAGTATTTATTGCTCTGTCTTGTATATTATATATATATATATATATATGAAAATTGGTAGATCAGTAAAATATACTGGCTACATTTTTTGAATCACTATCTCTCCTTATCTTTAAATCTATATGGTATCAAAGCAATGGTTCTAAATTCCTAGGATTGTGCTTCATTCCAACCCTTCATTTTCTTTTAGAATATTGTTCATCCATGCATCACTGTTGATTGACCTATTGCCATTTAACCTCTATTCACCACGTGTGAGCCACCATCGTGTCCAAAGTTGATGTCCATTGCTGCACACACTCCCATGTGCCACCTTTATTTCTCTATATAGCTACATCTTCCTGACATGTGAAGGCACGTCTGATGTCCATTCTCACCGTTGTTTGCTCCGTCATGCTCGTTAAGGTCATCCCCTTTTAATCCCAGGGTGTGCTTCTCCATTATCCACTGTGTTGCATGTTTCATCATTCATCATGCTCTTTCAAGGCTGTTTCTTTTGTGATGTCTACTTCGGAATCCAAGACCAGTGCCATTTCCTCTATTTTCAATGGTGCTCCTGTTATTACCACTGGGAAGTTACATGGACCTTCAAATTACAAGTCTTGGGTTGCTTCTGTTTCTTCTTTGGTTTAAGGGACAAGGCTACTTGGATCACTTGGCCAAGTAAGAAGCTGATATTCTTGAAGCTCAGCAACCTGCATGGATTAAAATTGATACTCAACTATGCTCCTTGCTATGAATTCCATTGATCCCAAGTTACTTCCTTCATACTTGTCTTTTGCGACTTGCTTTGATGTCTGGAGTGAGGCTGCCACTTTATACAGCAATGATATTCACTGCTATTACAATGTGATTATCTCTCTTGTTAGTTTGAAATAAGAGGACATGGATGATACTACTTATGTCAGCTGCAATGAGTCTCTTTGCTAGGAATTTTGCTCTTTAATGCCTATTACTTCTGAAGTCTAAGAAAAAGAGTTGGACAAACTATTTGTGTTTCTTACTTTATACAATCTTTGTCCTGTTCTTAGTCATTTTCGGGACCAAATTCTTAGTAGATCATTGCTTCCTGCTCTAGATGGTGTCCTGCTTATCTTGTTTAAGTCTCTTAATACTGTGGCTCCTCTCGAATCTACTGCTAGTGTTTCTATTCTGATTTCTCTTAACTCTACTCATTGTGGACGTGGACATGGTGGTCCTAAAAAATGCTCTCACTGTACTTATTGTAACAAGTTATTACATACTCAAGATCGCTACTACAAACTTTTTAGGTGACCTTCTTAGTTTGCCAATGTTGTTTAGACTTCTGACTTGTACTCGCATACATCCTCCACTCCTACTGATGAGTAGCCATTTGATTCCATTACCTTGAAAGGAGCTAACTATGAAGAGTATCTTCATTTCCAAGCCATCAAGTAATCATCTTGTGTTGCCTCTATTGCCCATACTAGTAATTTTGTTGCTTGTCTTGCTCATTCTTCTCTTGGACCAAAGGGTATTGACTTAGGTGCTTCTTCTTATATGTCTAGTAATAAGAATCTCTTATGTCACTTTACTAATTCATTCTCTCTTTCAGCCATTACTGAATCTAGTGGTTCTTCTATTGCAATTAAAGGAATCAGCTAAGCTTCCATTTCTCCTTCTATAAATTTACAATTTATCCTTTACATTCCTGGGTGTCGTTACAATCTTATTTCTGTTAGTCAACTTACTCATGCTCTCTTTTGTTTGATTATCTATAGTGATGTCTTTATCATTTTGTAGGATTGGAGTATAGGTCGGAAGATTGGCATCAGGCGTTAGTCCCAAGGACTTTACTATTTTCCATCTATTATATCAGTAGCTGCTTGCATTGCCATCCCACTAAATCTTATTCACAGTTGCATTGCCATCCCACTAAATCTTATTCACAATTGTCTTGACCAACCTTGTCTTTCCAAACTTTAGAAGATGGTTCCTAATCTTTCAACTTTCAATCTCTTGATTGTGAGTCATGTCAACTTGAAAAAAAAAACTCCGTCTTTGTTTCCTAGTTGTGTCAATAAACGAGCTTATGCTCCTTCTAAACTTGTTTACTTTAATGTTTAGGGTCCTAGTTATGTGACAAGCAATCTTGGTTTTCAATACTTTGTAACTTTTATTGATGATTATTCCTGTTACGCTTGGTTATATTTTATTAAAGAACATTCAGAAGTACTATTTGTGTTTCAATCTTTTTGTACTAAAATTAAAAATCTGTTTGGTATTTCAATTTCTATATTATGGAATGATAATGCAAAGGAGTACTTCTCTACCCTATCTGTCCATTATTTATCTTCTTAGGGTATTTTACATCAATCTTCATGTGCATACACACCTCAACAAAATGGTGTGGCCAAAAGAAAAAATTGACATCTTATTGAAACCACTCGCACTCTTGTTCTTTATTCTAAAATGCCACATCGTTTTTAGGGCGATGCTATTTTCACTGCTTGTTATTTGATCAATCACATGCCTTCTTCTATTTTACACAATGAGATTCCTTACTCTATTTTTTCCTTCGGCACCTTTTTATTCACTTCCTCCTCGTGTTTTTAGGTGTACTTGCTTTGTCCATGATTTAACCCTTGGCAAAGATAAACTTGCTGCCAAAGCCATCACATGTGTTTTTCTTAGGTACCCTCAGCTCCAAAAAGGTTATCATTGTTTCTTTCTTACCATTAACAAGTACATTACCTCTGCTGATGTCATTTTCTTTGAGACCTCCCCTTATTTTCTCTCTTTTGAGTCTAAACTTGTTTCTGAGGTCCTTTCTCTTCCTTACCTCAATCCACCCACTATGAATAAACCACCAATCATTCAAACATACCACCGTCGCTCTCATCCTTCCTTCTTGGCAGGTGTTAGTGATATACTTGTGGACTTGCCCCCCCACGCCAGCACTGGCTCCTACTCAGATCCTGCATCCTTTTGATGATGCCCCTATTGCTCTTCATAAAAGTACATTCTACTTGTAATCCCTATCCTATTTATAATTTTTTGAGCTATCATCGTTTATCTCCATCATATATTGCTTTTGTGTCTTCTTTAGATTCCGTTATCATTCCTAGGAATGTCAATGAGGCACTTTCCCATCCTAGGCAGTGACAGGCAATGCTTGATGAGATGGCTAATCTCCATACTAATCATACTTGGGATCTAGTTGTTTTACCTCTTGGAAAGCCATTGATCGGTTGCAGATGGATGTTTACCATTAAGTTTGCTCTTAATGGTTCTATTGATCTATTGAAAGCCCGGTTAGTTGCTAAGGGCTATACCCAAATCTTTGGCCTTGACTATGACAACACTTTTTCACAAGTTGCCAAAATTGCATCTGTTCACTTGCTCTTGGCCATTGGAGTAATCAATCATTGGACTCTTTATTAGCTTGATATTAAAAATGCTTTTCTCCATGGTGACCTAGAGGAAGAGGTGTATATAGAGCAATCTCCTTGTTTTGTTGTTCAAGGGGGTCTAGGAAGGTTTGTAGACTGTGCAATTCCCTTTATGGGCTAAAACAATCTCCTCAAGCTTGGTTTAGTGCAATATGGTTCTTCAAGAGTATGGAATGATCTGCAGTGCTGCGATCACTCTGTGTTCTATCATCACTCACCATCTAGTCAATGCATTTATTTGGTTGAACTTTGTTATTACAAGTAATAATTAGGATGGGATCTCTAAACTCAAAAATCATTTAATGGAATCCTTTCAAACAAAGGATTTGGATAAGCTCAAGTATTTTTTTGGGCATTGAGGTAGCTCAATCATCAACTAGAGTTGCTGTATCATAATGAAAGTATTTTCTTGATATTCTGAAAGAGACAGGGATGCTACCAATTGTCACTCCTATGGATCTAAATGTCAAACTTCTACTAGGATAGGAGGAGCCTCTTGCAACCTAGAAAGATGCCAGAGATTGGTTGGAGAACTCAATCACCTTACTCTTACTTGTCCTAATATCTCTTTCCCTATAAGTGTGGTAAGTTAGTTCTTAGAATCTCCATGTGATAGCTACTGGGAAGCTGTAGTTTGGATTCTTAGATACATCAAGGAATCCTCAAGTCAAGGACTCTTATATGAAGACAAGGAGAGTTCTCAAATAAGTGGCTATGGTTATAGTGATAAGGATGATTCCTAAGATGATACTCAGATTGTTAGGTAAAGTAATGCGGACTAGGCTAGATGCCTGATTGATCGACGCTCTATAGGGTATTGTATGATTATTAGTGGAAATCTAATTTCCTAGAAGAGTAAGAAACAAAATGTTGCTGCTAGGTCTAGTGCTAAAGCTGAATATCGTGCTGTGGCCTTAGTTACATGTAAACTTATCTAGTTAAAACAGCTTCTTTAGGAATTAAAATATGGGAATATTACTGAAATAGACTTGATCTATGACAATCAAGCTACAATGCATATAGCCTCAAATACAGTATCTTATGAGATAACTAAACATATTGAGATAGATTTTCATTTTGTGGAGAAAACATTCAATTAGGATGTCTTGTTATGAAGTATGTTAGCTCCAATGATCAACTGTCAAACATATTAACCAAAGCTTTTCAGGGACCTCGAAGAAAGTACATTTGTAACAAGCGTGGTGCACATGATCTACACATACCAACTTGAGGGGAAGTGTTGAGAATTAGAATTTATTCTTTGTATTTATTGTATATTAGGGTTAACCAGAGTAGTTGTTAAGTGTACGTATTTCTTGCTCTGTCTCGTATGTTCTCTATATATATGAAAATTGGTAGATCAGTAAAATACACAAACTTTTTCAAATCACTTTCTCTCCTCATCTCTAAATCTATATAATAATAATAAATTGCGTTGAACTAAATTTAAGTATATGAAAAGAAGCAAATTGCACAACGATGTATCAAGACAACGGTCATTGACCTTGGACTCAAAAGAGAAGATCAAGCACCAAAGGTAGCCAAAAGTCAACTTTTCACATATATGGAATCAATGCTGCAAAAGGAAAATAAAACAGAAGTGAAAGAAGATCCATCATTCCATCTATTTTGAAAGCAAATTGCACAACTTTTCACATGGTCTTTCTTTTGGACTTTTGGTTGAACATTTTTCCTGCAGTGATCTGATGTCCCATCCAAAGATTGAATTCGCCTCAAGGGTACCTTAATGATTGCCAAGGGGCCATAAAACAAGAATAAAAATGGAGAATCCCTGCCTCATGAGCATTCAAGGTCCACAAAGTGCTCTCATATGCCTCTGAGGAACAATTTTTTTAACAGACCTGCTGCATATAACCTTATCTTGGATCCAAGATCTGGATTATAAAAAAAATAGGGAATAAAGTTTGACTCCCCAACCTTAAGGAGCCAACCCTAAAGGTAATGCACTGAGGTATCCCTCTTGAAACCTCCAAGTATTCTTGAGGCTCCTAGCACTTAGGGACCAACCCTTAGGCCACCTTGATTGAGGTTTACCATTCAAAGCTAACTTAAAAAAAAAAAACAGAGAGAGAGAGAGAGAGAGAGAGAAGATGAAACTAAGTAGTTCCTAGACTTAGATTGGGCTTAAGCTTTAACGTATCTCCTCTCAGGAAACATTGCCTGTGGCATTGTAAGGTTGGACAAGGATGCCTTCTAGTGAATACCCATCATGATTACTTTTAGTAAGGTTTGAGCTTCATGAGATTCCTGGGATTTTCTGCTTGCTACTTGATCGGTGTTTTCTTTTCCAACAAGATACTTATTTCCCTGAGTAGCTTTACCCCATGCCTTTGAGTTGTCCACTAGCTTTACCCGTGATGCTGTTGATAAACTAAATGCTTAACTGATGCCACAGATTCTGCGTTTGCATGCTTGTTTGTTAGATAAAATATCATTTGGTCATAATTCATCATCTGCTTGCCCATCAAAATCATACGGATTGTATGACTAATTTCCTCTTTTAGAGAATTATAGTGAATGGAGCTATCTTTTTTGGGGCTTGGGAAGTGGAAGAAGTGTGAAATTTCTCTGCTTATGCCATTTATTTTAATTGTGCAGGACCATAGTCATTCGAGTCCAAAATCCTCAGATATGAGTGAAGATCTTAAAATCAATCAGGTGAACTCAGAAAATCTTGATATTCTGAGTATGACTGCTAGTTTAGAGCAGTCCAGTAAGCCTTCTGGAGTACCTGAAGGTGTTTTCACAGATGAAAGTACAGTGCATCATACAAGTTCTACTAATGCTTCTTGTATAAAAAAATCAGTAACAATGTCCAATGCCCCAGCATGTGATTCTCGGCATCATTCTAAATGGGGACGTACCTCTGTGAGTTAACTTGTTCTTATGGTTAACAATTGATGTTCAACTGCCGTGTTCATTTAGTTTTCTAGTTTTTTGAGTCTAGTCATTTCTACTTTTTGTCGTTAAGTCCACGTTATTGTATCTTTCATAATATCTCCAGGCAAGGAAGAACCTTTCTATGGAATCTATTGAATTTTCAGCTGAAGATGAGTAAGCAATTGACATCTGTAAACTGTGAAAACTGTGATAGTTTTTCTTCCCCTAAGTTTCTTGCGATATCTTTGTAGTTTGAACTGTGTCTTTTTCATTGCCAAGTACGCTGTGATACTCAATCCACTGATTATCTTTCTGACCATACGTAGTGTTGGATTTGGGACGTTTGACGATGCCAAGACTGAATTGCAAAATAAATTTGCTGAAGAGGTACGTACTTGATTCTTTCTGGGAAGTTTTTGTTTGTGTAGTACAACTCTTTGATGGCAAATATTTTTCTTGTTTACACCTTGTTGAAGGTTAAAGAGAACCTGAAGCTGCAACATGGTCTGCGAAAACAAAATAGCCCGTCACATGAGCCTCATCTGGCTTTTGAGCAAGATGTATGTTCGTTATGACAGATGTTGCCCTCTCCCCAGCCCCCCTCTCAAGATTTTGTTGCCTAAAATTTCTATCTATAGATGGCAAGCCTACAGGAACAGTTGTCAGAGGAGAAGAGTTCTTGTGCAACTCTTGAAGCAGGGCTGAAATTACCTCCAGGAATCTTGTCAGGTTTGACCAGTATTGATGACAAGGTTGGTCTATCTTTACCTTTTTATCCTAATGTTTTTATCTTGGACTAGAATTTAATCTGCAAACTTGTTGAAGACTAAGGCAGATTTGGAGGAGTTGGCTCTGTTAGAAGCAGACCTCACCAGTTTAGAAAAGAAGGTCAATGATATGAGAATACGGCTTAATCTACAGCATAAAACAAACCAAAATTCTGCATTGAATTTCTGTAATAAGCCCGAGCAGATTTCAAACGATGAAATGAAGCTGTACGCCCATCATTACTTACAATCTTACCACTGCGTATTCTTCTTGTTTCTACGATCTTCTGTTTAAATTTCATGAAAAGAAACTTTGTTTGACAGGAAGAATAAACCAGATACTGAAGTTACAGCCACGCCACAATTTGGCAAGTCAAGAAGTAAGGTAAATCTCACCTTAAGAATTTGTTCCATGAGCTCTGCCAGCCCATCCTAGTGCAAATATGAGAATCAAATAATTGTTTGAAGCTATTAAGTTGTCAGTTTTGGACGGATGGGATGATGAGGACTTTCAACTCTTGCATAGCTCTCCTCTTCAGCAATGAACTGAGCCGTTTTTGGGCTATTCAAACTCTGGCTGGCCGAAATCTCAAATTGTGCTTGTCTCATTTATTATAAATGATTGAGCTTGATCCCGATATTAAGCTAGTTTAGAAAGAAACCAAGTTTGAAATTTTGATATTTAGCTCGTTAAACTTGCAAACTGCTAGAGTCATAATAAAGTATTCTTTTATATGATATATATATTGTATTTATATATGATCTTTTTAAAGATTATAAACAAATACAAAAGTCCATGCATTGTTAAAACTTTGTAATAAATGATTTTTATAGAAATTCATTATCTTTTTTTATATAGATTAACTTTGTAGATGCATAAATATGAAGGAGCTGGATCATGCTAAAATTCAGCTTGTCTTGTTTGCTGTCCTAAATATGCCTATAATGCGATAAAAGAAAGGGTTGAGAAGAGGGGAATAAAAAACAAAACACCTAAAGAGGAAAAAGAAATGGGATCAAAGAAACCAACTGTTCAGCCTTCTTTTTTTTTTTTTTGTGAACCAGCTTTATTTACTTGATGGGTGTGCAATGCGATAAAAGGAGATTTGGGACTTTTATCCAGAGGAGGAGGAGGAGGATTAAATCACTTGTTATCCCTCAAGTTTTGCTTGGTCCAACACCAGAGGCCCAACACTTGATTATTGCGAATGATATTGATATATATATATATATATATATTTGGACTAAATATATTATTTGTTGAACCTTCGGTATTTGGTACAACAGGACAGTCAACTTGGAGCAGAACATGACGGTGAGAGAAAGCTGGAATCAACATCCTTGCCATGCATTCATCCCCGCAAAATAGTACCAAGAAATTTGGAACGAAGAAAGAGGTTGGTTTCACAAACTTAACAATACTCTGGTTATTGATTGACTTTTACTTTGAATGGTGCAATTCGTACTGTTATCTTTTGTTGCAGGGAGTAGAAATGCCAATGTTTTTGTTTGATAATCTGCTAGAAATGCCAATGTTTTTGTTTGAAAATCTACCAGAAATGCCAATATTTGATGTTTCTCAATTCTACAATCCACAAAAAAAAAAAAAAAGGAAACGCGCGTCTTAATTGCTTTTATGATCCATGTCATTTCTTTCCCTGCTACATAATCATCCTCTATATAACATTGCATGGTAAAAAAGTTGGTGGATGAAGAGATCAATTTTATGTGCGGGGGTTTTAGTTAGTGACTAGGTGAGGCTTGTAGATGTGTTTTTACTTTTAACTAAGCCAATCATATATTCATATTACTGTATTGGGAATTGACAGTATAAACTTAATTTATTAAAATGCTTTAACAGCAGGGAGCAAACCCACTGACAAAACTGTCGTTCAGACTAAATTTTATGAAGGATAAAGGGCGTGAGTCTGCTCATTCTGCACAAAACCCAGAAAAAGGAAAAGGATCAGAATTTCACCAGCCACTGCCATCCCCCAATGCCTCTCGAGGACCTAAAGTTCATTCTGTATCAATCCCAGAAAAAGGAAAAGGAGCTGAATTTCGCCAACCATTGCCATCCCCTGGTAAGTCTCGAGGATCTGAAATTCATTCTGTACCAAACCCAGAAAAAGATAGAGGCATAGGCAGTTCTTTCCAGATCCCAGATAAAGGTTCAGGCAAGGAAGGTCCGTCACTTGAAGTTTCAGATAAAACGGGAAAATCAGGTAGTCACACAGCCGAACACTCGGAGAAATGGAGTCAGCATCCACAACCCTCGGAGAGAGGCAAGTCAGAAGGCCATAAGCCTTATAATGTGGATAAAGGACGTTGATAAGAAGGCCGATATGTTCTTAGAAGTAAAACAAATTCAAGATGATCCCAGGCCATCGCAATCATTCAGTATCGTGCTTGGCCTCCTGTGGCATTGCTTCTTGTTCAATCCCTTCTTGTGGCTTGTGGAGCACAGTAGGAAGAGAAACCTCGTCTGGTAAGGTCGATACAAGGACCCTTGTTGCTGGAGATACACAAGTCCGTTTACCCCAAAATGCAGGATGCAGAAGGCATAGGTCAACCATCTCCACGACCTAATCCTTGGTGAAGAATAACGTTGAGTTGCTTGTCCTCAGCTGGTAAAGCGTCCTGGGGCTGTTGTGTGTATTTTTCTAAAAAGATATGCTTTCGAGAAACCTTTTTTTTTAAATTAGTTTTCTTTTACTTTTGCGTTTTTGTGTTAGATAAAAGCTTTTCTTCTATTGATTGCGGTGCATGATCAGTCTTTTGACTCTTTGTAACTGAGTGAAGAGGCTGAAATCTTTTTTCAAAAAATGATCAAATATATTAATAAGGTAAAAAGATAATTTGCAGTAGTATATGCTAAGCTTGGATGAAATAAATTAGATGCAGTAGTAACAAAAGAAACAAAAGCAAAATAAGAAATTAAAAAATCTAAATCATAACTTAGAACATCCAAGATTGAAGATTTATGCTAAAGAGCCCATAAAAGCTTCTATTCATGGCAAATTATATAACGAGGGCATGATCAAGGGAAAATTAAAAAATTGCTGTTAATATTCAAGAGAGCATCAAGTGAAGATAAGTAAGATTAAAGTTTTGAATTGTTAAAGTTGATCGCTGTCGAAGAAAAGAATGCATCTCTTGTGAACTATGTCAAATGAAAACTTAGCAGAAGTTGAGGCCTTTTCATTTGTACTTTTTAATTCAAATCTTCATTCCTGACAATTAAAAAGGGAATGAGACAGAGTTAGGTTGTCAGCTTCACTTCTTGAAGAAAGACATTGAGACAACCTTGGATATGAGACAACTGGCAAACATTAGTTAAATAGTGAACAGTGCTAGCAAATCCTTGATTACCTAATTAGGAAGGGAAATGACTTCTTTATGAAAGGACTTCATTCCTTTTTTTACCGGATCAAATTTAATAAAATAATGATTTGCAAAATGATTTCAATTTGCCCTTCCTTGTATAAAGAAGGCAATTCAGAACATAGCCAAGAGACCAAGCCAATTTGGGCTATATTTGAAGATTTAATGGACAGCTCTAGATTCATCCTCAAGACATCCTCAAAATCACTTATTTATTATCAGATGAAACGTTGTTGTTATGTTTTTTTTTTTTTTATAGATGAGTGTGCCTGCATAGCCTTATTCCTAGATGAAGATTTTTTCTCTTTTTTGCCGGTAAAACCTTAGATGAAGAGTTGATTAAGCAGGGAGAGATTGTAATTTATAGCCATAAAATAAAGAAGGTAAAGACTGTGAAGAAAGAACCAAAAACAAAAAAAACATGGAGCAGTTTATGAAAACCTAACCTTGCTACTTGCCCAATGATCACTCTGGCAAGTAAACAGGATTATAATAATAAATTATTTGAAGTATTTCAGGTATTAAATCTACAAAGAAGTTTCTCTTTTATTAATTTAAATAATTAATAGATTGAGAAAAATAAATAAAATGAATTATTTTGTGAAAATATAGAGAATAAAAATAAAGTAAGAAAATAATGACAAGAAAAACACAATCACTTGAAATTTTGATATTTAGAATTCACTCTATAGATTACTAGTTTTTACTGTTTGAGTTAACTCTTTAATCAATTATACTAACAACTATTTTTAAAATATTTTAATATTCTCACGAATTACTAGTCCCTTTTTAATTAGCATTAAATTTATTTTCATGATACTAAACAACTAATTAAACTGTAATGCTATAGTTAAAGTCACCACAAATTTTTAAAACTATCTCTAGCCTAATTATTTATATTTATTTTTCTAAATTTATGTTCTTTTTTCACCTCCCAACCCATCAAGATTATCTATAGATTTGATTAAATGGTGACTAATCATAAAATAATATGAAAAATAGTAGAAATAAATATAATTAAAAAATATTCATAAATATAAATGTAATGAGTCAAAGCAAAAAAAAAATGAAAACTAACTTCTCAATTGATCTACATCTCTGTCCTAAGTGAGTAAATTAGAAATATAATAAAATTAAATAATACTGTTTTAAAATTCTCAATTATGATAAATGATCATGAATAAAATTAAGGAGTAGAAAAAATGATGATAATATATATAACTTCTCAACAATCTTACTTTCAGTCTTCAAAATTTTTACGAGCTACAAATATTTTAGAGAAAAATTCTTAAAATACTTAAATAAGTGATTGAATATTCTTGAATAAGGCTATGAGCTCTTATTTATAATATTTTACAATTAATATTTCCTAATCCTTTTAAAATATCATAATATTATTTTAGATTTGATGTTATTTAAAATTATATTCTTTTCAAAACAATTCTCGTGTTCTCTCTTGCCTCTTCAGTGCATTTTTTCTTTTATATAATTTTCCTCTTTCCTTTAATATATTTTATAATATTACCTGCACACAAAAAGTAAAAAAGATATATGAATATATTTTGTAGAGAATTTTTTCTTTATTTTATAACTAAGTAGTGAGGGAAAAATATCAATATTAATTATATATATATATATGAAATGTTAATAAATATAATTAAATATAAATCAAAATCTATACCTATTTAATTATAAAATATGCACTTATCACCTATTTTTTGGTTGCCGCTAATATTCTTTCACACACTCTTCTTCCTCACTCCTTTCCCTAGCTAAAAATGGGAGGTCTCTATCATTAAAATAAAATTAATGAGAGCTCAATGTATTTTATTTTATATTTAAATAATTGAACAAATTAAAATACATTATTTACAATACATGGTTGAAAACAGAAAAGAAAAGAAGAAGCCTATTGAAAATAAAAATTTATGCTAATATTATACATATATATTATATATATGATTGTTGCACTTGTTCCGCTGCAAAGTGTAAAGACTCTTCAATCTGTCGATTTTTGTTTTCAAAACGTGTTTGGTAGATTTTTTTTTTTTTTGTTTTTTCTTTTTCGTCATCACCCTGTAAGTAGAACAGGTTCCCTAAGTTTCAACGAAAAAAATAATAGCTTCCCTCAGATATAGTTCCATTAAAAGTCACTGTGGAATGAATCGCTTGAATATTGCACGATTCAATATATCAATGTCAATATTGTATAAAAAAGGGGGGCCTGGGTCCTCTCCTGATCCCTTCCCTTCTTTTTTTTTCTCCTCATCCTCATTTCCACCCCTAAACAATAAAATAAATAGTCTAAATTTATTTATTTTATAAAATAATTATCATACTATCATATAAAAATAAAAATAAATTTAAACTATTAAAATTTAATCTTTACAGTTTACAGTTGTATATTGTTATTAATTTATTTATTGCAGTTATTAACTATGCAGATTACATTTTAACATTTTAAAATTATTTATTTATTTTTTAATATAACATTATGATATTTTTTTATAAAAGAATTCAATTTGAGCCCTTTATTTTTTAACTTAAGGTGGAGACAAGGATGAAAAGAAAAAAAGGAGAGAAGGGATGAGGAGAGGATCTTCTTCCATAAAAAATTTATGAATGATATATCTCTACCTAAAAAAAAAAAGAATTGTGAGGGGGGGACTTCAGGCACGGAAAAAATATTTTTTTTTAGTGATCTTTCCATAATCGAATGGTAGGCTATAAAACCAGAATTTTTCATATACTAAAAACTATTGAGATCCTGTTTGATATGATGGAATTGTATTCTTAAAATTGAAAATGGAAATAAAATTCAAAAAAAAGTTTAGTTTAGTATGACTGCAATCAATTTCATATGAAATGCAATTCCACCAGAATGGGTAAAATTGAATTCCATCAAAAATATTCAGATTTCAAATTCTATCTCACTAGTTTCAATATTTATCCTTCCTTTCTCATTCAATAACTTGAACGCCAGCGACCCTCGTCAACAACCTCAGTGACTTGAATGTCGACGACCTCTTGTCAGCAACCTCCAGTGACCTGAACGCCGGCGAAATCTTGTCAACAACCTCCACTGACCTGAATGACGGTGACCTTCTGTCAACAACCTCCAGCGACCTCAACGTCGTCAACAAAGACCCGCCTTCTCCTCTATGTTGCCACAACATTCAATCGCTTACAAGATTTCGCCGTATAATGTTGATGCGGCAGCTTCTCTTCCACCTCAAGCCGACAATAATAAATGCAATTCATGAAGTTTATAAGGTCACAAGAGCGCAAGTTCTCATCGCACTGTGCGACACCATGAACATACTTGGGTTGGATGGTGTTCTCATCACACGAGCTCCAGATTTTTATTTTTGATTTATATTGTTATTTCATTGGATGGAGATTTTGATATCTGGGTTGGAAAATTGATATGTAGGTTGAAGCAGAGTGTTTTTAGGTGAGGGCATTTTAGTATTTTTATATTGTAAATATTAATATTAAGTAAAAATAATTTATCAATTCCATCAACATACTAAATATATTTTTAAACCTCATTTTCACTTTTAATTTCATATTTATTTTTATTTTTATTAAAATCATTTTCATCATATCAAATCAGGGATAAATAATTCGAATATATTTCGTCGTCATCGTACGCTGCGGCCCTACTCTCGATCAAAATTCCTGAGTAGTTTCCTGACTTGTTCAAGCGTCACAAATAACACCACTGTAAAAGGTCCCTGCCTTGAAATCGTAGGGATAAATCCCTTGTAAAGGGCCATAGGCCCTTCAGCCTTCACTGTCTTAAGAACACAATCTAAGGCTCCCATGTACGGTGGCGCCGCCCCTGGCTCCACCTTCATGTTCATCACCCTGGTCTTTATCACATCCACCGGATTCGAAGCTAGCGCCGCCACAAACCCCGCAGCAAAACTAGCCGTTACGTGGGTCCCAAGCCCGTCCTTCATCAACCCCTTCGCCACAATCATCTCCTTGAACTGTTCGTACGACGCCAACTGCGAAGCCGTCACGATCATGGCTCTGTTTACCGTCAGCGCCGAGCCGTGCCACAAGCTGGCCACTCCTTCCTCCTTCGACATGCGCTTGATCGCGTCGAACACGCTGTTATAATTGCGCTGCTGAACCACCGGGAGCCGACCGTCAGCTTGCATACGGACCATTGCCATATCGGCAGGGTTTCCTACGGCCGCACCAACCCCGCCGGCAATAAGCCCAGCCACAATCTTTCGGCCAACGGATATGTTTCCCTTATCTGGGTCGGTCCATTTTTGCTTGAGCACATCGTAAAGACCCATACGAGTGGTGGAATAGAGTGTTTGACGGAGCATGGTGGCGGAGACGCCGGAAAACAGAGCAGAAACACCTTCAGAGCGAAGAATCTGCACACCATCCGATATGGGTCCAGCTCTAGCACGAGGAGCCGCCATGCCAAGTGAAGAAGAAACATCCATTGGAGGAGACTGCATGGGAACGGCCAAAGTGGGACGAAGATTCTGAACGTGGTGGGAGTTGATGGAAGCAGAGAGTTGCTCACCCTGAAGCTGCATCCGAAACTTGATCAGATCAAGCGGATGAGTGCTGCACCCAGCAACTATGGACGCGATACCACCCTCAACAAAACTCTTAACACCCATTTCACAATTTGAAATTTGTATGAAGAGAAGAATGAGAAGTAGGGGCGAAGAAGTAGAGATTTGGGAGTTGTGGAGTGGTGAGGGAAGAAGGAAGAGATGGGAGCGTTTATATAAGGATGGAATTGAGTGGCCTGGTTCTAGCTGGTGCAGCTTCGTTGTTGAACGCCGTCCACCCTCATTCATTAACTGCGTTGAAAAGAATGACTTTGTCGTCTCTCGTTGATTCATTCGCTAGATGTAGTGTTTTGTGTTCTCCCACTTCTTAGGACAGTTATATGTGTAAGTCGTTACAAAATAATAATAGGATCAGACCAGAGAATCGAATCAATCTGCCCCTCTTCGTTCGTTCTTTGTTTTTTTTTTTTTTTTTTTTTGCTTCCTTCGTTCTAGACTTCTTGAATAATTTTGGAATTAATTAAATATGAGATAAATTAAGAGTAACAAAAGAGAAAGTCAATTGAAAGCGGAAAATTAATGAATGCTTGGGGTTGTCAAATGGAATTGAAAAATCTCACAGTTGGAAAGGCAAGCACCAAATTGAGGAGCCATCTTGGAACCTGATTAGGGAGCCGCCTGCTGAGTCCACGCGCTCCTTGCTGGTTACTACTCTCTCACCAAATTGATTTTCTTTTTTCTTTTTTCTAGCAATTTTTATATAATTAAGATTTTTAAAAAAATTATAAAACTGAATATAGTATATAATGCTTCAAGCAATGTGCTTCGCGGTTTTTATAGCCAAAAGTGCTTGCATAGAGCTACTAATGTTTTTTTCTTTTTTTTTTTGGGATTGGAAAGGGCTAATTAAGAGCTAGGCAAAGTGAGGAAAACAAAAATACAACGAAATTAAACCTGACCAGCCAGGGTATTCTGCACCTCTGTCTTGGTCATGCAAAAGTAAATTTATACAACCACTCGAAACTCCATAAAGGAGGGAGAGATGACTTGGGCCATCCAGTGCCAGGCGAGGCATGTAATCTGCACATAAATTAATTTCACGGGGAACATGATGCAGCTCCAAGTCTGGTTGTTCTTGCACTTCCACGACATCATTATAAAAAGGATTATCTCCTGCTGCGCCCCTGGAGATCAGAGAGCTACTAATGTTATTAGCGTTTTTGATTCTATTCTTCCTTAATGTGCTGCTCAACATGAGCATGATAGGGGACAATCTCACTAATCAGTCCCCTCTTAATAATGAAGCTTTTGCTTGCCTTTCTAAATTCAAATTAAAAAAAAAAAGTATAGTATAATGCTTCAATGATTATGAGGCTTAGGGCCCAACTTTTTGCATGCGAGGAAGGCCCAAGGCCCATAATTGGTATATTTTCCCTGCATTACGATCAGCAAGTTATAATTAATTATAGTAAGCTGGTTCCACAGTACAGGGCACGACGTTACTGCAGTTAAAAATGACTATAAGATTGAAATGGCCTAATGAGGAGACAAATCCAAAATTAGTCAAAAGCTAAGAACCCTCTGCCGCGTGAAAAGGCAGAAAAGCCAGTAGGATGAAACATTGGTTCACTGTAAAAACAGGAAATTTCGCGGCAAATTTTCTTTCCCGGAAGCAAAAACCAACCCAAACATGCATGCACCACCGAACGAGCGAGAACATAGGGTGTGCCAAAGGAAGAGTACATGGATGGTCTAACTTAAATGTCGTGTCACCAACCATTTCTTTTGAATCGAGCTCAAAATCTAGACTCGGTGCACTCCATGACTCTTTCATACATATAAAATCCCAGACTTAGAATCCACTGCGCATACCACCATTTTTTCTCTCATCCCTCCCAACAACAGTTAAATAGTCTGCTCCCAGGGTAGCACAGATCTCTCTCTTCCCTCCCTCCATGCATTTATGATCGGTGACCTTGGGTTCCACCCACTCACGAGCCATCATGAATATGCCACGTTAGGCAGAGGCCATCTTCATCGATCTGGGTTCTCAATTCCAGAAATGGAGGCTCAACGGTTGAGAGAGCTGTTGTCTCTTTGGTCTACTCTGCAATCTACTCGTGTGGCCCTTGTGGGTGGAAATCACACGGCCTCTCGATTTTGCACTCGCTAATTCATTCCTCTGTCTTCTTCATCATCGTCTCTTTCTCTCCTTTTCTTTCTACATGCGGTTTCTTTTGCCCGCCACGCTTTTTGTTCCTAGCGATTTACTTGTTTCCTTTCTCATTTGTTGTAAAAGGCTCGGTCCTCTGACATGGGCATCGCCCTCGCTTCTACCTTCCCTTTCCGATCCAAACCTTGTTATTTGACGATCACCACACTTTCGAACTACGAAATCATGAAGGTCTTGTGTCGCCTCATCATGCTGGCCTTCCTTCTGGTTTCATTCACGTACGTCAGTTCATTCGGTAATGATAAACACTCTTCTTCCTCCATCACCGGTCACGAGCAATCTGTTCCCTCCGCTTCTGATTCGGTCAACCTCGATCAGCTTCTCTCTCTGTTCTTCCGCGACCTGACCAATGAAGGTCTCGTGAAGAGGGAATCTAGGAGATCAGTTTTCCTCAGCAATGAAATTGAGGAAAACCTCGCTGGGGCTCAGAGTCTCGCCGATTACAACATCGACCTCATTGCTCTCCACGATTCAGAGAAACAGAGCTCTGTTCTTGACGGAACAGTTGATTTCATCCTCACCTTTAATTTCCAAGCAGCTTCGAGATTCATCGACCGGACTCTGAAAACAGGTGGGGTTGTCACCGTTCTTCTGAATGACAGTCCCTCGGCCGCATTCTGCAAGCCTCCCAATTACAAAATCGCGTATATGCGGCGGTTCGACTTGATTGCGGTGGCTATGTGGAAAACTAGCGTCGCTGGAACAAAACTCCACGATCAGAGAAAATTGCTCTCCGGGCATCCTTCAGAGGCGAAGAAAGCTGCGTTGCTGAAACTCGAAGACGTTCTCCTGGAGCCTCCGCGATCGGCATCGAAGAAGTCCAGACGGTATTTGAAACGCACAAGGTATCTTCCGGATTTGATGGAAGACTCTCTGGAGAGCTACCCTCGCCGGGTTTTCATCGACGTAGGGTCGCCGGAGAAAGACGGAGGTAGCAAGAGCGACTGGTTTTCGACAAATTATCCGACAAGAAACAAGGATTTTGAGATGTACAAAATAGAGACAGTAACAGGGGACTCGTCGGGGAGCGAAGTGCCCCGGATTGGGATGTCGGATTGGGTGAGGAAGAATGTGAAGGAGGAAGAGTACGTAGTGATGAAAGCAGAGGCAGAAGTAGTGGAAGAGATGGTGAGGAGCAAGGCGATAATGTTAGTGGATGAGCTATTCTTGGTATGCCAGCCACAGTTAGGGAAGAGAGGTGAGAGCAAAAGCCGAAGGGCTTACTGGGAGTGCTTGGCATTGTACGGCAAGTTGAGAGACGAAGGTGTGGCAGTGCACCAGTGGTGGGGATAGACGATAGTGATAGGCACTGTGAGGGGGGAAGGGGGGAAGGAGATTCGATGTTCTGAGAGCAAATTAAGGCGGTCCTGGCAATCAACTATGATCAAGTAAGGAAGGGGGTACGCCTTTTTATTTTTTATTTTTTTGGCTGTAGTTTGTGGGCTGTGTGTTCAGCAATTCTTTCTATATTATGTTTTCAGTTTTTCCCTCTTTTTTTAATCTTTGGTGATGCCGGGGAGATATGATTGCATGTTCGTTCTCTGGGAAACTGGCCGTGTACCTGCATGCTGTTCGTACAAGATTAATGTTGAAGGAGTCCACGAGTTGAAGACGAGTACTACAACGATGACATTGCTAAGCAAGGAAGTAAGGCGGGCTTTAGTACGATTTGGATTCAGTTGTTATACTGCATATTGAAATTTATATTATTAATTCAGATAAATTTATTTATTCAACAGTCTGAATTAAGTTATAAATTTAAAATTATTGATTTAAATTTCAATAATTTAAATTATACAGATACTTAATATCTTTATTAAGTATAATTATTAAGTTTAAATCTGATTTTAATGGTGATTTATGTATAAAAACTACCTCACAAAACAAGCAGCTTTTATTTTTATGGGTTTTTTTTGGGACAAGATTAAGAATAGAGTGCTAAATGTCTCTCTTAAAGCAATGATAAATATATATTTACACATAGTTACAACCAATCTATTTTGCAGCTTCTATATATATTCTATACTCTCTTGTGTCTATCAAAAACTGTTAAATTACCTTTGATATGCTAGCTAGTACAGTTGAACAAAATCAAGTCGAATTAATTTTTATTATTTAATTTAGTTTATTTAATTTTTTAGTTTAGATTTGCTTTTAAAAAAAATATTTTGGTTGACTGATTTAATTCGATTAATAAAATTTAAAATTAAATAAACTAAACCAAGTATATATATAAATTATATTTAGTTTATTAATTTTTCTTAAATTTTATAGTTAAATAAAAGTAAATGTATAATTTGATAAGTCAGAAATTCTAACCCCTCATTAAAATGAACTATGATCATTTTACAAGCTTAATTTTATATATAAATTTTGCCTATTGTAGTAGAAAAAAAATAATAAAATTGGTTCAAATCCAAACGGCCCAACACCAAATTAACCGACTGAGCTGAATTATCTAGTTTTAATTCAATTCTCATTCAATTCGATTCATTTCATATTTTTAGTGTTATCTGATCTATTAATTTTACACATTTTGAGGGATACTAACCCCTACTAGCTAGCTTCAAAAATTTCTCTCATTGTGTACAATGAAATAAAAATTGTTCTCACAAGCCACATGGGGATATATGGCTTACATGAAACCCGTGTCCAGGTAACATTTTTATCGTAATATATAAAATTTCAAATCTTAAGATAATTTAAATGATTATGAGATAAATAGTTTGCTTCACTGTATTATTTTTCTCTGTTTCGGTAGTTGATTGCCAAAGCATCTTCACGAAGACATCCACCAACAAGAAATTTTATGCTCTTGCTTTTCTAGCCATTGATATTGGTATTACACTTGATCCATCATTACAATAATCGCTCCCCTTTGTGGTAACGATCATCATCAACAGAGATGTTACATCATATATCTTCCAAAGCCACAGTGCTTATTCGCTGACACAAAAAGACGGGTTCGAAACAAAACATAAAGGCCGTTTACCCACAAACAACACAAAACAAAAGCCTAGTTGCATAGCTCTCGAGCTATGCCAACCCTGTTGCTCACCGTGTCGAACAAAAGCCTAACGTTCTGCTGCTGGTAATTGGCAATCACATTCAACACGGAGTTAACGTTGTTGGGTGCTGCCGCCATGGCCAAGCAAGCTAGTGAACCTGAACTGCTGTGTATCAGACTGTTCTCCATCGGCAGAGTCAAATCCAGACCTGTGAAATGCATTGTGATAGCCGGAGCCAGGGTCTCGTACGTCTTAACGAAGCAGGTTTCAAATGCCCCCAAGCTCGAAAACGGACCTTTCACCTGCTTCCTAAACTCATCCCTGATTGCATTGTACGCTGGCTCAACGAATCGGGTTATGACAGTGCCCGAATCTATTATGGTTCCCGATCCGGTGTACGGGTTAAACGCCAGAAGCTCAGTGGGAAAAGGGACCCACACGCGCCCGACGCTGACCCCCGTAAGGTTCACGTAGTACAGAGACGGCCGGTGGGGGTTTTGCAGAAGAGGGGTGGTTCGGATGCTCCTGGGTTGACCCACGGGTCCCAGTTTGAGTGACCCGGAGAAGTAGTAGGACTTGAAACTGGGAAGGCAGTAGGAGAACACGCCCGAGTAAAGATATCCGGTTTGGGAAAGCAGTGAGAGAGGCCCGCGGCCTAACCCCAATAAACCTTGGGCTGGAATTGAACCGCCGGCAATGGCGTTGATGCAGCCGAAAGCATAATTCGTTATGACCTTTTCGGCTAACGTGAGCGAATCATGCACGAGCGTGGCCGAGAACGATGAGTCCGCGTAGGATTGGTTGAAGGAGCACGAAGTGGATCCGGTACTGAGGCAGGACAGCCCACGGACCGAGCTGCACTGGGGGTCGGAGCAATCCAACGACCCGTAGCTGGTAGAAGCGTTGGGGGAGAATGTGGTGGCGGAGCAACCGGTGCATCCGGAGCATGGGACCCAGGCCTCATTGCTGCTGGTGTCGAGGACCATGAACATGAGTTGTGCTGGAGATCCGATTTTGACCCGGACGACGTAGTTGCCGATGTTGAAGTTCTGACCGGAAGCAATGGGGATGGAGGAGACGGACTTTTGAGCAACGAGGGTGGACAAGTACTTGACTCGCTCCGGATCCTTAGTGGCCATGTTCATGATGGTGTTGACCCAGGATTCTGTTTTGGGCAGGTTGAAGGGTGAGCACTTGCCATAAATGGGTATGACGGTAAGGCCGGAGTCGTCGGGCTTTGAAGCACAAGGGTCAACGGCGACGGAGGAAGATAGATATATTGCACAGAGAAGACTTAAGGTTGCGATGAACTTGACAATGACGCCCATGGTTCAGTCGGAAGTGAGTCCTGGCTCACTGAGGTCTGAAAAGCATATGGTGGATGGTTGCGAGCTTTGCATGGCTGGATGGTGCGTGCATATTATGTATATATATAAGTCGCGAAGAGAAGATTGGAGGGGCTGAAGTTACTAAAGTAACCTTGGAATTATTAAAGTAGGGGCAGATACAAGTATTAGTATTGCGTAACAATATGAGACGAGATTGGAGCAATTACCTTCGGGTCAAAAAGTACAGGTTGGACGCAGACAGTGTGCAAAGCAAGTTATACTATATATATATATATATTACCAACGCTATAGTTCAGCTTCAATTTGTAAAATAGTATAAATGATTTAGTGGGAACTCAGCAGTGAGTCGTGACTCACCGAGGAGCGTCGGCGGCGTGGTTGTGAGCTTTGCCTGGCTGAAGGCGTGTGAGTGTATAATAGAAGACAAGAGTGGAATTACTAAATGAACCTTGAAATTATTGAAGTGGAGAGGTAGATATAGTTAGGAATTAGGATGTGCGATGAGATGAGCTGGCATCTACGTGGACCAATTGTACGTCCAAAGAGTTGCAAAAGCAAATCATTGTATGAACTCAAATAACAGGACTTATTTGAACATGGTTTCTGTTCAATTAATGAGAGGGTTTTAATTGGTGAGACGGAATGATTGAAGGGGGGAGGGGAAGGGATTGAGAGGGAAAAAGTGGACAAGCAGTGAAAGAAACGTCAGGATTGGAAGGTTGTCTCGTGAGGAAGGAGAAGATAAATAAAAATGGACGCCAATCGAGAGTTGTTTGTCCTCACGTAGGTGTTGCACGACATGCGGTCGGTCACGGGTTTTCGGACGGACCCTTCCTTCCTTCCTTCCTTCATTTTTCTAATCTTGCTTTGCTTCTGTCTCAATCACTGCTTGCCGATTATCCGCCTTCAAATTTGCAGCACATAAGGTCTACTCTGCAATCATCAAGCATCTCGCAACATTTAAGGGAGTCATTAATTACTCTTTTATTTAATAAATTAATTGAAAATATATGCAAGTTGATGATCTTTTAACCTGTCATTTAACTAATTCCCGAGGAATCTCTCGTACTTTCTGTGATGAAACACGAGTCCCGCTTTGTCTTTTGTCTTTTGTCTTTTATTGGCCTACTTCCGAGGCTTCCATGTTCCATTTTATGATACTGTTTTTGGCTCCCATCTTGATTTTGATATTAAAATGTAGATCTGATATTTGAAGCTCGAAAAATGAAGATCAACCCATGGCTTCTTCAACCTGGAGAGGTCTTTGGTTAGATGATGAAGGTAGTTGTTGACATGGGTTTGCTAATTTGAATGTAGAGGTCTTTGGTCTGGAGTAGTTCCGATGGGTTAGATCATAGATGATAAAGGTGGGTGATGATTTCTGCAATGAGTCCGATGGTGGTTTTCAGTGTTGAAAGTGGATGTTGATCTGGGTTTGTTTTTTAAAGTAAGGATATTTTGATATTTTGACATTATAAATATATATTTTAAATAAAAATAATATCATGATTCTATTTATTTTCATATCCATTTACATTTTCATGTCTATTTATATTTCCATAAAAATCTTTATAAAAAAACCCGAGGGAAATCCATGGCTGCTGTTTCTCTTTTCGTGCATTTCAATTCGTTCACACCGTTATTATTTCAAGAGTCCCCACGCATTCACGAGTTCACAGCACTGTTCCATTCACTATAACATAACGGGACATGTCAACAACATCAAAACAGTGACGTGATCCATATTTATCCATTACTTTTCTGCGGAATTGAAGCCGAAGGCAAGGGTCACTCCAAAAGTGATCAATTGGTCCTGTGCCAGGGTTTTCAAGTCGTCGTGCAGAAACTAATTTCGAAAACTTGCCCATCTCGTATGTGTTTGGCCGAATATTGGAAACATTCCTCAAACGCAGCAAAATCTTGAAAAATGAAAGGAACAAAGAAACAGTGATGCACACAGTTAGTTCGTTATTGGAATTAATTACCTAAGATTGTTAGTAATCATTTTTTCGGCCAACGATTGTTAGTGATCATGTATCTTGTATTGTAAAGGATGTCTCATTGTGTTAGATGTAGAGAAAGTTGTTGTGCTCCCTTAAAGCTTCTCCCCATAATTTGGGGTTTGATTTATTTATTACCATAGTTAAGGGCTGATTAATTCGAGGTTGTTGCTCTAGGTTAATAATTTTTCGTATGAGAGTAGTTGCAGGAATATTATTTCTCTCTTTACTTTCTGAACCCAGTGTAACCCACTAATATATAGCAACCCTACTCAATAACACATAAGATTTAAAATCAAATAAATAATGCTCTCGTTTGTAAGTAAACAAGGCGGAATCACTGAAATGCACAACGGAAAAGCAGAGGATTGTGTGTTGTAAAATCCTTTAATGGAATAATTTATTCAGCATAAATTTTGGTTTCAGAGCAAAGATTGGGCCAGGCTGGATCGAAATGGGTTGGGTCTAATTCATTGGGCCAAGCCTAACTTGTGTCTGTCTCGAAAGGGAGTCTTTTCGTTATATTATTTACGGGTTCTTTTACTTTCATTTTACACAGTAATAATGACAGTACAGGTGATTGGGCTGAGTGATAGGTCGGTCAACACTATTTAAACAAGACTTGAATTTTTATGTCAAACAGAATTTGAATTTAAACGTTTTGTATTTAAAAAAATCTGACCTTTTTTTTTCTAAATTCCATTGAAATTATTATTCTTTACACAGTTAAAACACCGTTCTTATTACAGTACAACAATATTTTATATTTTGTTAGATTATTTTGTAATGATGTGGCTCTTTTACGTTTTTATGTTTTATGCCGCTGTGTTTGTTCTTGTGAGCCCATTTGTGCTTTAGATGGGCCTTATGTTTGTATGGACTAACCTTTGTGGTTTTTAATAAATTCTCCTTTGCTCAAAAAAAAAAAACCACTAAAACTCACAAAAAGCCACAAAGTTTACTTGTAGTCGCAATGAAGGGGGCTGGAAAGCTGGCTGATATCCACTCTTCTCCATCCGCTTCCTTCTTTCCAAAGCACGAAAGGGAAAATAATAAGTAAAGACCTCATAAAAAAAAGTAATATCAAATCAAATACTTCTAATGTAATTTAAGAAGCTTAGCTATGAAAAAAATTCTAAGTTGCAATTAATCCTTTTATGGAGTCCTTCCTTGTCATTTCCCCAGCACAAAAACCCACATTTGCATAAGCAGGTGAGGATATAATTTGTAATTATACATATAAATATTTGGTAAGATTACAATCTATTATCTATCCAACTATTCTACATCTCTTTCTATGGTTGAGGTAGCCTTAACAATGGTTATTCAGTAAAATTGCAAATCTATCATTTGTTCTGGTGTTTTACATTTCTTTCTCTTTTTTACTCATTTTGGCTGAATCTTGACTATAATTTAATAGTGGTTATGCAGTAAAATTACATTTTCATTCTTTACCCCATTAATATATATTTCTCTCCCCCTTTCTCTAATCATCTTGGCTGAAGTTCTTCCTTTTCGAGCTTCTCTTGCCCATTGTATGTGTTTGCCTCTCCTGCCCAAAACCATCACCCTGTCCCCTTTTCAGCAAATTGATTGTTAAAAATTATAAGAAGCGAGTTGCATTAAATTCAAGTTTAAATATTAAATTATAACTAAATTAAAATTGTAAAAATTAAATGAATTTTTTTTTTCACTAAAACACAAGATGATTGTATTTTTATCATGTTCATGGGTAGAAAATTATAAAAAGAGTAAAATACTCCAACCTCCAATTTATTTTATTTTAATTAAATTTACTTTCCTTCTATTTTTCAAACATATATAAATATTTTTTGGTATGACTGTTTATAAAATATGAATGTCCCCTCTATTTTTAATATTTTATCTTCGTCCATTCCATCAATACTTGACTATTGAATTATGTATGTTTGATTAAAATATCACTCTTTAAATATATATTGTCTAAAAATCATTCAAAGTACCAAAAAAATTAATGCACATATAATTTTTATTTTTTCATTTATATTTAAATATTACATTATGTAAATTTTATTTATTCAGTAACTTTTAAAGAAATAAATATATGAATTGGCTAAAATAATATTCAAACATGCAGTTCAAAAAATTTAACATATTTTTTCATGAAAAAAATTGTGAAACAGAATTTAATATAATAAATTACTTGATATAATTTTTGTTTTTTAACTTCATTGATTTTAACACGATATTTTTTATTGTTTTTGTTTTTGGCATACAAGCGTTGACGTTAAATTATTTATTTAAAAATTTGACAATCTTAATTAGTTAATTTTTTTTAAAATTGGGACAGAGGGCAGACAACTATATCATAAGGACAAATTAATAATTATCATAATAAATTATGTATTTTAAAATATTTTACGAAATATTCTTAACAATGCCAATGATTGAACTAAAATATAGGTTTTGAAAATAAGAAGAAGGCTTCTATGATTTTAACAAAATGGAATGTAGGTTATTGTATTTTACTCTCTTGAAAAGTAACAAGTTGTTATTACACTTGCTGCATGGACAATAAATCTTATCAGCTACCTGTTTTGAAAACAGAATTTTTTTTTTTACTTTTTAAAATTATTTAAGAGCTACTAAAGCTACGTAATCCCTTAAACAGCTACGTTGTAAGGGTTTTTGGCTTAAAATTCATCAGCCATGAAGGAATTTATGAATTATAACATTTTCTGGTAAAGTTCAACATACTACAAACTTTTCAAATTAGTATAATCTATATTTATTTTTAATAGTAAAATTTTTATACTTTTATAAATTGATTATCAGGTGCACTAACAATCCATATTTACTATTAAATTTAAAAAAAAACGTATAAACTTTGATTTTGATAAATATAATTTTAAAAATACTTAAAAATTAATTTTAAATGAACACCAGGATATTTTGAAATAAATGAAAGGCCCAAATCAAGTTGTTGGTTGATAAGTACCGGATGTGACCCCTCCAACCTTTAAAGACAAAAAAAAAAAAAAAAAAACTCAACCTTCTGCATTGTGCGCACGATTTTCTACTCACGCATGTGAAGTTTCTAACTCAAATTGAGACTTTGACTTGGATTCAACTTGTACTGGCCAAATGCATCAACTTATGGTTTATGAGAAGGTTAAAATGTATAAAGCTCGTGAACTTTGAGAAAGATTTCTCTCATCTTTTAACATTTAAAATTAACCCTCTAATTCTCAATTTTATTTTTTCAAAACCCTTTTATTATTAGTTAATTATCATATCATATTAATGCAACATACATGTTATAAAAAATATTTTTTATTATCTTTTAACATAATTTAAGAAGGCATAAAATTATAGTTCATACTTTTAGCACACATAAGGATACCCTCATTTTTTTTAGTTGAGAAACATTGTTCTCGTTATTCATGAATAATACAATTCAAGAGAAAAATTATAATTTTTTTATACTTTATCAATTAAAACAGCCTTTTATATTAAACAAATAAAAAATATTTAAAAGCTACCATTGATAGAAGTTGTATAAATTTTATTATCTATTTTGTTCATCTTGCTCATACTCTTATCTATTTATAAATGTTATTTTTTCTTTTGAATGAAGTTTTCAATACTCATTCAAATAAAAAATGTTATTGGTATGTAATAAATGGAATGTTTATAGGTTTAGAATAAGATATTTTTTTTGCTATTGGTGTTTTGTATCGATTTTAAAAAATAATAAAATATTTTTTCATGTTATATGTCATGTGTATTGCATTAATATGACATGAAAATAAATATATTAATAAAATAATAGTTAATTAATAGTAGGAGATTTTGAAAATAAAATTAAAGTTTAGGATGATTAATTTTAGGAAAAATTAATCTTTTAATCCTTCAATTTTTAACTCATTTGTAACTCGATATCTCAACTATGACTCGCAACGACTCAGTCCCTCAACTTTTGATTCACCTATAACTTGGTCTTATTTTTTAATTTTCTTTAAAAAAATTTCTTATCAAATAAGAGGGATAAAAAATGCTCATATATTATTTTAAAATATCCTTCTCTTGCTCATTGATGTGAGATATAAGCTAACATAAAAAAATTAATAAAAGTTAAGGAACTAAATTGTAAGTGATTCAAAAGTTGAGGGATTGAGTCATAGGCGAGTCATAGCTGAGGGACTGAGTTACAAGTGAAGTAAAAGTTGGAGGACTAAAAGATTAATTTTTTCTTAATTTTAAATGCTTAAAGGTAAGGAGAGATATATGCAACTGCTTCAAAGTTGATGAGGTTTTATATATTTTAGCCTTGTAAAGAAAGAGGAAATGATAATAAAATTTTCCAAATTATATAAATAACAATCCAGTCTTTCAAAATTTTATAACTTTATTGAAGTCTTTAGGAATTTCTGTGTCAATAAATTTTAAACTAAAAAGATCATTTTATCTTTATTGATAAGTTATAATTTTTTATTTAATTATTATTCTTATTATTTTTGAAATAAAAGTTGTTATTTGTTAAATAAAAATTATTATTGAGGTTTGCTAGTTTGATAACTTATTTTTCAATAACATAAATTACACTTGACAAGTTGTAATTTCTTATTCAACTTTTACGATTCACAAAATAGAAGTTATTATTCCTTAAGTAAAAGTTGTGATTATGACTTTTTATATTGAATAAGGGTAAAATGATCTTTTCACTTTAAAATTTATTGACAAAAAAGTTCTTCAAATTTATTGACAAAAAAGTTTTTAAAGACTTTAATGAAATTGTAACATTTCAAGCAATTAGATTATCATTCATATAATTTGGGGGTTTTTATTGTTATGTTCCCTATAAAAATATGACTATAACGTTGGTAATAAATAAACTTGAAGCTATCAGGCCAAAAATAAAAATCAAAATAAACTTGAAGGCAAGGTATTATTAGGCATATGGTCCCTGCTCATGAAACGACGATGAAGGATCACGCATTATTTCTCAAGAGATCAATGACCACCCTCCTTTGAATTTCTTCTTTCGTGCAAGCAAAAATAATTTTAAAAAAATAGGGGTCTCTCAAGTGGCTCTATTATTAAAGACAAAATTCTTCAACATTATATCAGTGCTTCTTCCCAGATTATAGACTAAAAAGTAGCTTTCGCCCCCTCTCTCTTTCAGTTTAGGAATAATATTTTTATAAGGCAACAATGGACAAACCTATTAATCATAATGTCATATTTATGCACAGAGAGGGAGGGAGGGAGGGAGACGGGTAAAACAGCAGTTGAGAATGATGAGATTATAAAGCAGACAGGGCTGGAGTGTAGTGGGAGAGAGAGCGGAGGAGACAAGTAAAACAACAGTTGAGAATGATGAGATCATAAAGCAGACAAGGCTGGAGTGTAGTATTTCGTCAAAGATTCCATGATTTGGTTTTATTAGGGTTGAAAGGGGAGGCCAAATGAATGAAAGCACTAAGTTAGGTCCTAACCTTAGAAAAAACGACAGACTAGTGAGCTTACAACGAGCTTCACATTTCTTGGGCTTATGAGTGGGAAATGCCAACTGAAATCCAAAGTCTAGACGCACGCCTCTCATAATTGACAACGTTTCACGCCCGCGTTGGGTGATCCATTTGACACTACCATCCCTTTTCTCCACCATTGACCTAAAAGCCCACCCGCTCCCACCCTCGTTTCCCTCTTCATTCACTGTAACTCCCATCCACCATTTCAACTTTCATACATCCCTCCAAGCATCTCAATTCACTATTTATTCGTTACTTCTTATTAATATCCTTATGTAGTTTTTATTTTTACCTTTTAGTGGCTTCACGAACCATTGATTTCAATATTCACAACACCCTGCAGCGTCAGGTGGGCGTGGGTCAGTCTTTTTAGGATTTTCGGCGTCATAATCACATGCAGTGGATTTTTTGGACTAGTTCTGGTCCAAGCAAGAGAAAAATCAGAAAATATAAGCAAAATATATTAAACTTAGCCCCCGAGAAAAAAAAAGGATCAGCTCCTCAATGGTCAGAAATATTCCACTTCTAAATCGCCTATCCTCCTGCTGTCCCGTGGCTAGATTACTTCCTCTGTGTTGAATGCATGTACACACTAACTGACATTTGATTGCAGCAAAAATAATTTATATAGCGAATTGAAGAAAACACAAAAGGATTCAATCCCGCTGGATGAGCACTGTGACGAAAATTACAATATAGGGAAAATTTTAAATAAAGATCATAAAAGATATTTAATTATTGATCGGTTCCAAAAAATTTAAAATCTTAGTCCAGTTTTCTAAGATTGAAGTGAAAATAATTTGGACAAAAAAATGAAAATTCCCTTACACAAAGAAAGAAAAAAAAAGGGGGTAGCTGCTGATGAAGGAAAGAAAACGCGCACAAAAAGCTAGACATGCACTTTGCTATTTTTCACTCTTCACCTTAAGGATAAGCCGATAACATTTATCACCCACCTCCTTCCTGATTCTGCATTCTCCTTTTAGTCTGGTTGAAAACTGTGTTGTTGTGTAATGTATTCTAATTCTTCCTTCTCTGTATAGTCTGATTCAAAATGGTTATTGACCAAAGATGATTCAAAACGATAGTTTATAGCAACAATCAATTGAGGGGAGGTAAAATACTGTAATTTTGTAATAACAAGAGCCATCTTCTGTTGAATACAAATGGGTATAAAACATTTGATATGAATATGAGTATGGGTTCAATGTGGGGAATGAGCATGGAATGAATCGATTATTTGGTATGAAAGAGTTCGAGCTTTTTATTGATATAAAGTGTTAACGTTAATAAAAACAAGTTAACATTTATAAAAATTCATGTATATTAAAATTTTTGACAAATCTCATTAATAGTTTAACAAACAGTCATTTCTAAAATAACCAATACCTATTCAATTCCTGATAAGTATTAGCATGAAAAGTAAAAATGAAGTTAAAAAGATGTATAAAAATTTGCATTATATAATTGAAAGGAATCATTATCTTAGTGGCCAACTATTTTTTTGATAGCTAAAGGAATATTAGTTCAAATCCTTTTGGTCACCTTAAAAAAAATTAATTGATCTCGCTCATTGATTTGGTGATTGATGCCTGTTAGACATACGTCTCAGTTCACTCAACTCATATCACAACAGCCCACAACTGTAGGGTTCAAGAAGCAGTCTAGGAAAAGTAAACGGCCTAAAGACTGATAAGACGAATAAATATAGTAACGATAATGTGCATAGTATTATTTGCAGTTGTGTTTGTATATGATTCTTTTCTGCTTATTTTCTAGGGCTGACATGTCCATATTATTGTAACTAACTTTGCTATACGTTGCATATATAATGATGAGGAATTGTACAGGCTCCTCACATTGAGTAAGCATTACATTTGCTATTTGTTTTTCTCAAGTTGGCATCACAGCTGGAGCATCCATGGCATCCCTTCCTGTTCTTTTTACCACTAGCTCACCTACATTCTTTTCCTCCACCATTCCACTCTTTGCTACTTCTGCCATATCTTCTTTCTTTTTCTTCATTATCCTCTTCCATTCTTGAAATCAATATCGCTTGTGAACACCATATTTTCTCTAGGTCCTGATAAATAAATAAGGTAACATCCATAATAAAATAATAAAAAAGAGAAAATAATAACAATGAAAATAGGAAAATCTTTTATAACAAAAAAAAAAGTTAAAAGGTATTGAATGTGAAGATAATAAAAAAATATAATCAAGTAGAACACAATCTAATATAATAATGAGCCATAAATATTTGAAAATCTTAAGATAATATAATCTAATATTATGATTTGAAGAATTCAAGATGATATAATCTAATATATAATATTAAAATTTAAATATTTTAAAATAATATAATAATCAGGATAAAATAATAGGTAAGATAACAATTAATATTCAATCTCAATAATAATAATAATAATAATAATAATAATAATAATATAAGATTATATAAAAAATAGTGACATAGATCACGATACAATTGAGATTTTAGAAAAACTCTAAGTATATAAGTTTTTATAAAGGAAAGCAAAAGCTAGCAAGAGAAGAGTAGAGAGAAACTCAAGGAAGAAAAGATGAGACAATAGAGATCAAAGCTAATCGAGATTCATGTGTGGTCCCACATGCATTAGATGAAATCATTATTTACCTTGGGAAAATCAATTAACTGGCCCTTAGTTTTAATGTGTAATATACCATTCAACATCTCATTTTGTAATTAACATTTTACTTGTGCCCTTGTGATAAGTGCATGTATTAATTAAATTGCTTGAAAATTTTTGGTATCATCTGTTACTTTGGGACATTTGAACTTGGGAATAAATTATCAACATGTGTATCAATAAAATTATCTTTTATTTTTTTAATCATGTAAGACTTTAGGGTCTTCACAAACTTATATCCTTTTAATTACTTAAGACTTTCAAAATCCTTGCAATTTTATAAATTAATTAATCTATATTATATAGCCGATAAATTATCGCATGTACATAGTTTTGAAACCATTAGTTACATGAAACTTTTAGAGTTTTCACAAATTTAAAAATCAAATAACTTATCCTATACAGCAATAAATTATTGCGTATATTTTAAAATATTTTATCATCCTTAAATAAAAGTAGCAATTTTTCCTAAAATAAATAAATAAAATAAAGTATTTTTGAAAGGTGAATGTATAAAGCTTTCATAAATCTTATTAAAATAGTTTTCCCAAAATTGTTCCTTAGATTTTTGTCACAAATGAAAAATAAAATATTTTCATAAATAAAAACCACAAACCAATATTAAAAATTATTTTATAAAAAATAATAATTAATATTTTTCTAAAAAAATTTTGACCAAGAGACACACATTTTTATGCCAAACTACGTGATTTTGATTCTTCAAAAGGGTACGTAGGCCCCAAGATTTTATCCTGGTTAAGTCCAACTTATAAATAAATAAAAAATTTTCTTTTTAATTTTCTTACTTTTGTATCTTATTTTTCATTAAGAATAATTAATATATTTTAAGGTTATTTAAATTTATATAGTTAACTTAAGGTAACCATTCACATAAATGAGTGTTGTGAGGTGCCTAACACCTTTCTTGCACATAATTGATTTTCTTATCCTTTTTTCTATACGTAGACTATACAGTTAAAAGGTTTCAAAATTATCTTTTAAAATTTTGGTAGCAACTCATAAATATTTATATTTATTATTCAAATTTCTTTATCAAGAAATTCCAAATCAAGCACGAGATCACTATTCCTTCTGCTACAATTGTCTAGTTAAAGATGACACCACTTCTCAACAACCTCAATTAGGATGGATTGGTCCATTTTGTTCTCTGAAGTCATTTTGTTATCTTTATTCTTAGAGGACACAATTAGAAGGTTTGTTATAGGAATGAAGACTCCTCCTTTAGAGTTTCTTGCTGATGGTAATGATGTTACTATGAATCCTATTTTTGAGGATTGGCAAGATACAGACAAGCTTATATATGGCCAGCTGCTTAGATCTGTGGGAACTGATATTTCAACCCAGGTTTTTCATTGTCATACTGCTGTATAAATCTGGAAAGCTATCACTAATTTAGTATGCTCAAATACTCGTGCACGTATTACTTTGATGAAGTCCGAATTTTAGAGTACTTAAAAATGGTCTCCATATGGATGAATATCTCAGCAAAATAAAGCCTCTAGCTGATCACATGGCATTAGCATGGCATTACCTATACTTGATATTATTATGCAGACATTAGCTGGTCTAGATGTTGATTATACTCTTATTGCCATTTCATCTTGTTGATAAACCTAATTTGTCATGGGTTGATTTGCTTTCATTTATCATGACATATGAGAAGCATCTTAAACATCTTTATAATGCTAGTACTATAAGTTTAGCATTTACTAATTTAAGTTTTCAAGTTGATTGCTTTGGTTCGAGTATTATACAATATAAGTTCTCGTGCTTTCTAGTATTTTATTAGATGAAGTCGTGGTGGCAACCAAGGTCGAAGATGTTACAAAAGTAATAATAACAACAAAGTGCAATGGCAACTTTATTGTCGACCTGATCATGTTGTTGAAGATTGTTTCTACCTTTTTGATAGAAACTATGTCTATAATGAGGGGGATGCTCCTCTTGCCTCTGCTTTTTATGCATCACCAAAAACTTTATAAGACCCAGCCCTGTACTTAGATAGTGGCACCTCAAATTAAGTCACCCTCCTGAATGGAAATTCAATTTTCGGTACTCAAGCAACGACAAGTAACTTGACCATTGGATATGGTGCTAATTTACCTCTATCTGGTCATACTTCTAGTCACTCTAATTATGGTTCGATTGATTGTTTGCTACTAAAGGATATTCTTATGGTTTTTGCTAGAAAGAAAAATCTACTTAATGTTCTTGAATTAGTCCTGGACAATGATACACTAATCTAATTCTTAGGTGCTTATTGTGTTGTGAAGGACCTGAAAATGAACAAGGTTTTACTTAGAGGTACATGACGTGATGGCTTGCACAAGATTAATGGTGAACCATAAGTCTATTAACTTTATGATTTAGCTCATTATAACAAACATGTTGCCTTATTAGCAACCTAAAATGTGGCATAAGAGATTAGGCCATTCTTCTTGTAAAACTCTATTAAGAAAGTTTTAAAAAGTTGTAACATCAACTTTAATATTATTGTCGCTCTTGATTTTTGTGATCCATGTCAACTTGCTAAAATGCACAAGTTACCCTTTTCTTTATCTACATCAACTACTAAAACTTATTTAGAATTAGTTTACCATATTTATGGGGTCCTGCTCCCTTTTCTTCCATATCTGGGTTTAAATACTATATTAGGTTGTAGATGTTTTCAGTCATTATATATGGTTAAATCCATATCGGTCTAGGGGCAAGCTTTATCATCTTTCCTTAGGTTTTAAAAGTTGGTGGAAAATCAATTAGACTAAAAAATTAAAACTCTTCAGAGCGATTAGGGTGGAGAATTTTATAGCTTCACTTCAACTCTAGCTAACTCTGGCATTTTATTTTAACATCATTACCCATATACTTCTGAACAAAATGGAATGATTGAACAGAAGCATCACTATATAGTTGAAATGGGTTTAACAATGCTCACACAACCTACAATGCCTCTTTGTTATTGGTGGGAGGCCTTCATGAATTTTGTTTACGTAAGCAATCGTCTTCCCACACCAATGTTAAAGCAGAAATCACCTTTTGAAGTGCTGTTTGGTTTTAAACCAAATTATGAAGGATTTAAAATTTTCAGGTGTGCATGTTTTCCTCATCTTTGACCATATAATAAACACAGGATGAAATTTTGCTAAAAAAAGTGTACTTATCTCGGTCTTAGTCCTTCACATGAAGGATTCAAATGCTTCAGTCCTTTAGGTTGAATCGTTATCCAACGACACATTATGATTAATGAAGGTGATTTTCCTTTTACAAGTGTCGCCACATAGCCATGCAGTATTACCAATAATGATAATGATTCTTTTTATCTACCATCTCCTATGCTCTGTTCTAAGCATGTTGAAACAAGGATAGTACTCAACAACTTCTACATACAAAAGTTGACATGGGCAATATTGACAATTCATGCTCTTTGATAATGCTAGTCCATGTTTGTCTTAGCTTAAGTTTGATTCACTTAACAATGGCTTTATATGTCAGCATCAGCATCCATGGTTTCTTCTGATGTTATATCAAATAAACTTTCTCCTTCTTCTAGCACTAGTCAAGCATAGTCCAATAATGACACTTGACCTCTTCCAGTGCCTAATACTCATCCCATGGTAACATGTGGCAAGAGTGGCATTTTCAAAATAAAACAACTATATGTGTTGCTCAGTATGACCCATAACATTTATATGTAGAACCTTCATCTATTCATGACGTACTCCAACTTACTTATTGAAAAAGGCTATGTCAGATGAGTATTCAGCTCTTGTCCACAATCATACTTGGCATTTAGTTTCCTTTCATCTAGATTACAATCTCGTAGGCTGTCGATGGGGGTTTAAGACCAAGTTCAAGCTAGATAACACCATTGATCAGCATAAAGCATGGCTTGTTGCGAAAGGATATTTGCAGTAACTTAGAATTGACTATAGTAAAATATATAGTCCAGTGATTAAACCGTCTACTTTTTGAGTGGTGCTCACTTTAGTTGCTTCTAAGAACTGGAGTGTAAGGCAACTTGATATTAACAATGCCTTCCTTAATGGTGTGTTGATTGAGACAGTTTACATGATTTAACTAGAAGGATTCATTAATTCTCACAAGCCTCGTTATGTTTGCAGATTAAGAAAAGTACTTTATGCTTTGAAACAAGCACCGCGAGCATGGTTTGATCAACTTCAATCCACTCTTTTATCATAGTATTTCACAATAGTAAAAGTGACACTTCTTTATTCATTTTTCAAAACCATGGTTAGATTTTGCTCATTTTGATCTATGTTGACGACATCCTTATCACTAGAAGCAATGTACAAAGTATGAGTTTATTTATCTCCAAGCTTAACGAGATGTTCTCGCTTAAGGATATGGGACCCATACATTACTTTTTAAGGATTGAAGTCACTTATGATGCTTCTGGTTTCTACTTAAGTCAAAGGAAGTATATTTCCACCATTCTTAGTAAATGGAATATGAGCAACTCTTCTTCATGCAAGACTCCAATGGCTCTAGAAAAGACACTCTCTAGTTATGATAGTAATCCTCTACCCACGGCCTTTGACTATTGTTCAAATCATGGGTTCTCTTCAATACTTGGCAAAACACTTGGGCTGATGTGTCATTTGTGGTTAGCAAGCTCAATCAGTTTCTTTTTGCTCCAACTCTTTTGCACTGGGATGCTATAAAGAGACTTCTTTAATATCTTAAAGGAACCATTGATGTTGGCTTACACATTAAGAGGACAAATTGTCTTGATCTTGTGGCTCATTCAGATGCCAATTGGGCAAGTTGTCTCGATGATTGTAGATCTACAAGTGGATACTTTGTGTTCTTCAACGATTCCTTAGTGTCTTGGTCTTCTAAGAAGCAGTTTGTTGTCACTCGTTGGAGCGTCGAGTTTGAGTATTGTTCACTTTGCTCACATGGCCTCTAAACTACTTTGGCTTATAGTCTCTGCTTGGTGAACTTGGCTTAATTTCATAGCCTTCGTCTATCACTTGGTGCGATAATATTAGTGCATTTGCCTTAGCCTCAAATCCTATTTTTCTTGCCCGTACCAAGCATATCGAGATTGATATTCATTTTGTTTGTGATTTGGTGCTTGCTAAGACACTTGCCATTCATTTTGTTCCTTTTGAGGATCAGTTAGCTGTTTTATTAACTAAGCCATTCTCCTTATCTAGATTTCTTTCTCTACATAACAAACTCAAGCTTTCATTGGTACCCTCTCCTTTGAGGGGGAATGTTAGACATATCTCTCAGTTCACTCAACCCATATTACAGCAACCCACAGCTATGGAGTTCAAGAAGCAGTTTGAAAAGAGTAAACGGCCCAAAGGCTATTCAGACTAATAAATATAGTAACGATGTTGTGCATAGTATTCTCTGTAGTTTTGTTTGTATCTGATTCTTTTTTGCATATTTTCACACTACTAATAAATACGAAAGCTCCAACGGCTCCGCCTGTGATATTGAGAATTTTTTTAAATGAAGGATAATTTTATTTGTTTACATTAAAATTAATTATATTTTGATTTTTTGATAAAGGGTGAATTTTAGAATTATTTATTTATTTTTAAATAAAATACTTTAGAGGATTGTCCCCCTCAGGGTGTTGACTCGGCCTGGTGCAGCTGCATCCTAATTAGCTATGCCCGATGCTAAATTTCTCTGCGCCGTCCAATATTGAAATATTGGTTTTTTCACTGGTCACTCGCTGGTCAAGTCTCACTCATTTCATTCGAAGACCACGGCTCTTAAAAACGGATCACCAGTCCCCGTCTTAATAACTATCTACCAAGAAAAAATGTATACACGTGGTTTTGATTTGATTCCATATGCTCAGATGTAGCATTGATTATTATCAGTTTAATTCACGCATAGCAACGTCCAGTGTCTTTTCATTGAGATCAAAAGCCAGGGTTATACATGCCTGATGCGGCCTCGCGCCCACGACGGCACAGGCGGCAAATTCTCAGTGAATCCTGTTATTTACTGTTGAACTTGAAACAGATATATTAATACATCATCTATTAGCGGCGATGGAAGATTATACTGACAATAGCGTTACATAAGCGTTTGGATTAGAGTTACGTTAACATTAAGTATTGTTGTGTTAGGCTCCGCGCGAGTTTGTTTATGTTGTTAATTTATAATTCATGACAATTTTTTTCATGCAAAAAACCAATGGTTAAAAAACCATTCCTATCTGCCAAACAGGGCATTTGGGAATTACCGATCAAAATCAGACGTCATGATTACTGTACCTTGTCCTGTTACCATCCATGATCGTTGCCTGTTTCCCACCTCGCTCGTCACACCAAACACCCCACTAATTATTTGACGCGCATTGAAAAAATTGCCCAATGCATGTACACACAAATGCTAAATATGTGTATTTTCTTGTTCAAAAATTAGTTGAAGCGTTGGTATCCCTTAACTGCGAAGTCTAACTCGGAAACCATCATCCTCGCCCGTGTCTTTGACGAGACTATTAGACTAATAAAACACCATACAATTCTCGCCAAATAACAATTTTTTGAATCTTAAGTTAACTGAGCTTTGAATTCAATCTGCACGTAAGCACGAGGGTGAAAAAATGTCGACTCTAGAGTCTAGAATCTTGAGCTGCATACTGAAATAAAATAGGCATATTTTGAGAGCAATAACAAATTATTTGAAAAGAGATTGAATATAACTTTTTTCTCCCAAAAACACCAACGTTGAAAGTGACAACATCAAAAAAAAAAAAAAAGAAAGAAAGAATGAAAGTGACAACGGCATCCTTAGAATATTTTTTATAAGAGTGACCAAGTCTTTTGGCCAAAAAATTAATATGTTTTTTTTGATATCATCAGTTAATTTAAATTTAAGCACCGCCAAGCTTTTAAAACAAGATGGATTTCATGGTATGGTCACTTTCATCAGTCAAACTAGAACTCAATATATTGTCTGAAGTTGAGCGTCTTCTATTTAGCTCAATAATGGATGGTTAATCAACCAAGATTCGAGAGAAGGTAATATTTGTTAAGTTTTGTCTTTTGTCGATTACATATTAATATTTTACCCCAAATTTGTAGTATTTTCTCTGATGGCACATGTCCAACTAAAGTATTCCCTCAGCGGGAATTACGTCCTTGTTCAGCGTTAATCAATCCAGGTTACCTTAAAAAGATGCTACCATTATGACCCACGGTTAGTTTTTAACTACTCGTCGCGATGTGATCGTTATAATTTGCTTGATGATCAGCCTAACTCTTAGCTTCCAAGCTTCCACTCATACTCCTCAGTGAATAATACACTATCCACACAAACGTCAGGATCTGGCCGCTTGGCGCCAATCGCAGCCTTATAATTCTTAATGCTAGGTAATCAAATTAAAATCAACAAAAAGTGAACACATGGAATAAAATTGAAAACTCAAGCTAATTCACGAGAAATTCTTGCATAGATAAGATGCAACACATTATTTATAATCTATTTAATAAAAATATAATATTTAAATTACACTAAATATAAATTGATATTAATATTAATGATATTAAAGAGAAAAAATAAAAGAAATTAAATATACATTTTGTTATGAGAATAAAATTAATTAAAATAATTTTATATAATATTTTATTTAGATAACTCAGGATATTGCAATTGAACAGACGATAAATGATATGATGCATGTAGAGAAACTTGACTTATCTTCACTATTCTCTCTCTCCATTCCTCTTTACTAACTTAAAATAAAATCTGAACTATTTAATTTTAATTTAAATAAAATTTGGGCCATTTAAATTTAATCTATTTGGATGGCTTAAATTTAAATTTTTTATTTTTTATCTATATTTATACTTTGTATTTTATAATTTTTAAATTTTTTAAATTAAATCTGAATTATTTTGATTGATAATAAAATAAATTTATTAAAATTTTTTGTAAATATAAAAAGTAAATGTAAATAAAAAATAAAAATTTTATATTTGAACTATTTAAATTTAATTTGAATAAAATCTGGACGGATTAAATTTTGTTTTAGGTCAGAAAATGGGGAGGATGGGTAATGGAAAAAAGCTAAGTACCACCCAGAATTTCTCGCCAATTCACTCACAGAATCTGTCATGTCAAACACTTCGTACCTTAGAGGGCCCCACTCTCACATGCCCTGCCCCGGCAACCTTCCGAGTCACCAATTCCAATATCTCCCGCAAAGAATCGAGCCGGTCATTAAACAGTCCGGATCGTGGCTGAAAAACCACCGTTGAGTCCGGTCCGAATATTTCATGGGCGACGGCTGCACGACTTCCCATGCGTCCCAACGAAATTCCTTTTTCTGTCCCGGGCAAAAAAAAAAAAAAACACGAAATTCCTTTCCCACGCCCCACACAAGCAATTCCTTATTCCTGTGATCCTATTTCAGTTAAAAGGGATTTAATTATTCCTATTTAATAACCCCACGAAGCTTTACCCCCGTTCTATTTCCTTCCTGAAAGAAACATCTGATCGGAAAAGGTAACAAACAAATCAAGGTTCAGCTTTGTCCGAATCGGACCTTGTTGGGTTTTAATATTTGCTTCTGTTCCTTGCATCGTCGGATTCGGCAAAAGCAAGCAACTTAGTGCCTTTCTCCCCTGCAAAGAATTGGCTTTTCTCGCTAGTCTGGCTGGCGCAGTCTGCCCCACCTTCGTTCCGGTAACATCACCAGAAAGGTTTCTGGTTGTTTGGCCGCCTGGTTGTTTTTGCAGTTTGTTTCGCCACTGCCGCCGCTGAATCCATCTATGTTTGGTGGTGAAATTAGGAGTTTAGGGTTTGTTGCTTTCGTTGGATGTTTGTTGGGTGCAGGATAAATGCGTGTCACCGAGGATCTAGGGTTTTCGAGCCTGGTCCTTGTGGTGGTATGTTTCGTCGTGCCGGTGATCGGGTTCGTAATTCACCGGAAATGGCAATTCGCCTTGGCCAGGCAGGAGGAAATCAAGAGGCTTCTGATTTTGGCCGCCGAGGAGGCAGCTCGGGCCGAGAGTGAGGCTTCGTATGCCTACGCTACATTTTCTGCTCCCAAGATCAATCAATGCGTAGTGTGTTATTCCCCTACCACTACCCGGTGTTCCAGATGCAAAGCAGTTCGCTACTGGTATGTAGCGTCGATTTCATCTGCCGTCTGCTAGTTCAATTTTTAATTTGTTGCCTCGATCATTAAGTTTCTTAAATCAATCAAGTTTCTCTTTCCATTCTATGGAATCTGGTCGCTTTTGGAGTTTTATCGTTCAGATTCTCATGATCATGAGTTGCTATTTAGTAGCCTTTATTTATTGCTGCACTGTTTGTCTGATTTCCAATTTCTTTCCCTCTGGTTCAGATCATAGAGTAATAATGCATTGTTGGGTGGAATCCTGACGCGAAAATGGAGTGAATTTCATGCCATTTCTAAACCCCAATATATTAAGTCTTTATTTGCTTATTAACATTAAGAAAACAAACATAATCCGAATGTTTGGCTTGCATTTGTTAGCTGATCGCTTCAGTGGGTCTGCCGCTGTAATCCATTTCTGTGCGTATCACCATACATACGAATAGGTTATGTCTCTTTATATATTGATGGCTGTTGCTCCTGAGAATAATGATCCTGTTGTAACTCTTCAAAAAGTTTTTTTTTTAATTCCATGTTCAATACATTTGGAAAAGAAGGCGTTTCTTATAAGTTTTTCTAAAATTGATATTATTTACGTTTGGATGTGGGTATGATGACTCTATTTGTTCTTGACATTTGTGATTTGTTTGATTAGATTGACAGCAATAGGGAACATCACTTGGTTTCTAAATTATTATTCTTTTATGATGTGTATTTTAATTTTTCCTCATTCGGTATCATGTATTATAGTTCGGGTAAGTGCCAAATCATTCATTGGCGTCAAGGCCACAAAGAAGAATGTCATCCTCCCAGCACAACATGCCAGGATGATGATGTGTTTGATGACCATATGGTAGCAGAGAAAGACCGCTGTAGAATTCTTGAAGAGAAGTCTGAGGTTGAAGGTACAAGGTGTGAAACAGTCTCTAAGAAAACCCCACTGTCTGGAATCAATTCTCCTGAGGTCACATGTGGAAAGGATGATATCAATAGTTTTGAGCCTCTTGCAGCTGGAAATATAACAGATTCTAATTCTGAATTGTCTAGTAACTCATTTTCTGGATTCTCATCTTCTACTGTTGCTAGCGAATCATCTGATGACGCCTCTGTATGTGAGAGTGTCGTTTCAAGTGAGCCAGAGAGATCAGAAGGACATATTTTTGCTGATCCTGCCCTCGATATGCATGATGCCAATTCAAGTGATAATAGCATGGATATGACCATGCCATCATTGCCAAAGTTTGCTAATTCAGTTGATGCAATAGATGGCTTTTCTAGTATGCGTAATTTAAATCAAACTAGACCTAGTTTTAGTAAAGAAAAGGGTAAGCTTGCGAAGAATGGTTCTTCATGTTTGAGTGTGGGTCAGGAAGTAACAATCGAGCATCATACTGTGTCTTCTGGTTTTTGGGATAAAACTCTTGATTCCGAAGGGACTAACGGCGATGCAAAAAATGAACTGCTTCCATCTCACTCTGATGAATCCACTGACCATCAGAAACCTGGATGTGGCTCTTCAATTTGTGTTTCAGTCAATATCTTGCCTCCCATGCATGTACAAGGTCAAGAGGAAGAAGATTCAGCTGCTGACAATTGTGTTCTAAACTCTGCTGGGAATATGGCAAGTGCAGGGTCAGCATTATCAGAGAATGACAGTATGGATTCTTTGAAGAGGCAAATTTCCACATCTTTAGACCACAAAGGGTCCAACAGTCCAAGCTTTATGAGGAAAGATAATTGTGGGTCGCCTTCATCTTTTGTCCATCACTCTTCTAGTGTTGGTAAAAAATCAGGTTTTGCAGATTCTTCAAGCATCAGCAACTTGCAATCAGCAGGCTCTAAGGCATCAAATAACATTCTGGTTGACCCTGATAGTGCATCACATCAATTGGAGTCTGTTGAAGTGAGATATATGCCAAGTCCATATGCTGATGCTCATTTAGAATCTAGAACTAAAAATTATGCACATTCCAGTACAATATCTGGGAATAATGCTGTTCAACCCAGGATCACTACTTCATCTCAAGTTGCTAGCCGATCACCAACTCCGAAGAATGGCTTGAAAACATCTATGTTGAAAGTTGTTGATCAGTTCAAAGGATCAAATTCATCAAAACGATTGCCACTAGCTGTTGGGAGTGATGTTACTGGAAGATACAGTGACAAGGTTTTTCATGATCACAACTTGGTATTTGTTTTGCTGCTGATTGCATGTATACTTACATGGTCTGGTAGTTATTGCAGGGTCTTTTTTCATATGACTTGTTTGTCAAGCTTTATAACTGGAACAAGGCAGAGTTGCAACCATTTGGTCTTGTAAATTGCGGAAACAGGTAATTTGATGTGTTTTGTGTTTGATAAATCTTTTTGAAAGCTGCTTGCTTGTGCATGGACTTATAACAAATTGATGGTATAGCTGAAGTTTTATGCTTTACATATTTTTTCTCTATGGTTAATTGGTTAGTTGATATCAGTGGTCAGGTTACAGAATTTTGCCATCCATTTGATATTACGTTTCTACAGTGAAGAATTTACCCCTGCCACCTTCTTAACATACTTGTGTCCCTTGTCCGCAGCTGTTATGCTAACGCTGTACTCCAGTGCTTAGCTTTTACACCTCCCCTTACTGCTTATTTACTTCAAGGACTTCATTCTAAAGCATGTACGTTTGAAATCACAGTTTCCTTATGTGCCAAAAGTCTTACTACAATCTATAATAATTGTTGCATTGGATTGAATTTTTCTTGTCTGCTCAGGTGCTAATAAGAAAGGGTGTTTCACCTGTGAGTTTGAAAGTTTAGTTTTGAAGTCAAAAGGCACAAAATCTGCACTCTCACCGAAAGGTATTCTTTCCCAATTACAAAATATTGGTAGTCGACTTGGCAATGGGAGAGAAGAAGATGCACATGAGTTTTTAAGGTTTGCCTTTACATATTGAAAAATATTATGAATTTTTTAGCATAGTCCTTGTTTTGTATTCATCCTTAATGAGCTGTAATGCTATATTTGACAGGAGTGCTATTGACACCATGCAATTGGTTTGTCTAGCGGAAGCTGGTCTTAATGCATCAGGCTCATCAGAAGAGGAAACAACTTTAATGGGTCTAACATTTGGAGGTTACCTTCGTTCAAAGGTTATGCACTATTCACATTATAATTTTATCTGAAAAGAATATTATAAAACTATGTGAAGCACCCCCCCTTCCATTGAATGCAACACTGTGGGGGCCTGTTAATGATACAGATAATGCTATTATTCCTATATTTCTATCATCCTTTGGTACAAGCAGCAAGTATGATGAAAATCTGATAATATGTTGACAGATAAAATGCATGAGATGTGGCGGGAAGTCTGAGCGTCAGGAAAGAATGATGGATCTAACCGTTGCAATAGAAGGGGAGATAACAACCCTGGAGGAGGCTCTACGGCAATTTACTAGCACTGAGTCTCTAGAAGGAGAAAACAAGTATCATTGTGTCAGGTTTTTTGATTCTTGAGTTTCTAAACTCTTTAATACTATCTATTTATCATATGCTTAGGCTGCTATCATATTGAAGCTTCATGATTGATTATTATGGTTTACTGGTAATCACTTGAAAAATTGCTGGAGTTTACTGGTTTGACATTAAGTGTTACGTTTGGCTTCTAGTTTGGAAATTGTTCTGTTTCTTTCTTCTTCATTTCTGTCTTGAATGTACAAGCCTTTGGGAGGAAGAAACACTGATGTGGAATCTGATCAGAATTACTAAGGTCTATTAGAATGGGATCCAATTTTAAGATTTATGAAAGTGTAAAGATGGTGGGATTGAGGGCATTTTGTAAGCACTCATTGGTGATTAAGGATCCAAATAATTGCTTCTTGGGTGCTTTGAACTGCACCTGCAAAGCCAAGGTTTTGATGGTTTGTGGGGTAGATTCAAGAAAGAAAGAGCAATTGAGGGTTGAGGGTTTTGGATGATTTTTTTTTCCTGTGACATCTGCTTAGGGGTGATTATTTCAGCATGGCTTTAAATTGAACGATGTGGATTTGGCATTAAATTGAAAACTTTCATGCTTAGGCCTTTTGTTGAGTAGTCCCTTCTGAGGTTTGATCAGATGCTAAGGAAAGAGTAATTCAAACAGTTATTCTCATAATCGTACCTTACTTTATGCCATTATGAATGAGTGTCAGCGAAACTTATCCTGCTAGTACCTATCAGAATGAGGACTTCCTGTTAATACTAATGATTGGCCAACAATTGAGGTTGAAAATTAAAACCTCATAATAAGACCATATATTATTACTTATGTCCAGGCAATTCCTTGAATGAGGGACCACAGGTATTTGATGAAAGTTGGAGAAAATTACCAAAAGCGCCTTATGCTGTAGGAAAACAACAGCTGTTTGATGGAACTTAATAACAGCTTTTTTAGACACGAAATGTTCTTTGATATTGGGTCTAATTAAGGTTATGCATGGGTTTTCATGCTAGAGCACTTTCCCAATCCTCATCTGAGAGTTAGAATAGTTTTTGCATGCCTTTTTGCAGCTCTGCTAAGGGCTACTGCTATTGCCCTATCACCATCTTTGCTGAGATTAATGGATCCTTTGGCACAATCAGTGCCATTACTTGAAATTATGCTTTGGTAGCCCAAGGTCTGAATGGTTCAAAATTTATTTGCATGATTTTCATTTTCTCTGCTGATTCTCATTTTCATTGCTAAGGGGGGTCATCATCAGAAATTTGTCATCTTGCAATTGGACCTGCATCTAGAAGTTGCCATTTTTCAGAATAATTTTTATTTTTTCGTTATTTTTTGAATACATTGTGCTCTCACTCCTCCTTGCCTTTGGGGCCACGCCTAATAAAATTATAGTCGTCTTGCTTCTCATCCAGGCAAATTTTGTCTTGGTGTGCAGCAGACTTTGGCATATAATTTAGAATACTACAACTTTGGCGTCAACCATCCTTGTCTGTTTGAGTTTTAGCATTCTAAGCAGTTACACATTATATTATTTTGTTATTAATTGATAATTGACTATTTTCATGTTAAGCAGGTGTAAATCTTATGAGAATGCCAAGAAGAAGTTGACAGTGTCGGAGGCCCCAAATATTCTTACAATTGCATTAAAGAGATTTCAGGTATTTCATTTGTTGAACTCAAAAATGAGATGTTACTATCTTGTTGCATTTTTATATCTTTTTTTTTTTTTGGTGTACGAGGCTTTTTAACATTTGTTAGATGTGTTGCTGCAGTCTGGAAAATTTGGGAAGCTCAACAAGCCCATTCGATTTCCTGAAATACTTGACTTGGCCCCTTTTATGAGTGGGACTAGTGATAAGTCACCTATATACAGGCTGTATGGGGTAGTTGTTCACTTGGATATTATGAATGCTGCCTTTTCGGGCCACTATGTGTGCTATGTGAAGAATAGCCAAAATAAGTGGTTCAAGGTTGATGACAGTGTGGTATGTCCCAATTTCCTTTAGTTTTGATATCTTTTGTTCTGCAGCTAGTTTAGAACTTTTTTTCCTCCCTTGGATTTATTATTCTTAGAAGTTCTGTGATCCTGCTTATCAGCTCACAACCCGTCTTTCTGCTTGCTTGCATTCTCCAGGAAAGCTGTTTGGACATTATTAATAATCAACATCAAAAATTAACTAAAGATGATATTTGGTCCTGTGGGAATATAATTGACAGTTAACACTAGTGCTCTATTAAGTGTGAATAGACTGTACATTAGCATTGTGGAGCAGTTACTTTGAAGATTTCACCCTGAGGATTGAAAGTGTGTTCAAGTTCTCTGGGTGAACATGTCTCTTCCAAAGTTGTCTTATGTACCTTCTCATTGACTCTGGTCGAGCCTCCTGATTCAATTCACAGGCCGGAAGGAAAATTGAGAACCTTGCGGTAAAAATGGAAAATCAAGAACCTTAGGAGTTGTTTGGTATAGAGGACGTTAGGGGGAGAAGTAAAACTTATCAGGAAATAGATGATTTACTTTTGTTTGTATAAAAAAAATATTAGTTGTTCTTTTGAACTTGGAGGCCCAGCTTCTCCGAGAATTTGGGAAATAACTTCTTGAGTAAACCTTGGAAAAGTTGCGCTCTCCAAGTATTTTATATTAATATTCCAAAAGGGATAAAACTTAGACACCTAGTCTCATGTACTTAATATGCGTGTTTCCAATCCAATCAAGATGTGTGAATTTTTTATACATTATTTATTATATAATAAACTCTTGTTAATATTAATAATATGTTAAAATCCTTTTGTTCTAATTTGATTGCTTAAAAGTATATTAAGTATGAGGCCAAGTATGTAAGCCTTTCCCTTCCAAAAATACCTCTCACAATTAAACTTCCTAAACATAAAACAAGTGATATTTATGTCTTCAACATTAAAAATAAGTATATTTATTTTTTTATTCATTTAGTGAATGCATTTCAGTTTTATTCGAAAAAAATATAGTTTTTGGGAAGTTAACTTTCCTAGAAGTGTGACTACATGAACCAAACGATCTCTTGAATATGTGCATTCAGATCTGATGTTAGCAATCCACTGGACTTGTTTATAGTTCAGTTGCTACTGCTAAGAACATGAATTTTAAGACTTGCAGTGTTTCTGCATGTGTGTGAAGTTAATCAATGGAAAACAAAGTCTTTTTTTTTTATTGTCGATTTTGCTGCTGCTGCTATTTGGATAACTTGACTACTTGATTGTTTTATGTTTTTTTAGGTGACAGCGGTTGAATTGGAGCGAGTCTTGACAAAAGGAGCGTACATGCTTCTGTACGCAAGGTAACCGATCTTCCAGTCTATTATTTTTTGTCGTCGAGGCTGCTTATAATTTTTTCTGATCAACTGAATCACCTGCTAGGTGCTCACCAAGGGCCCCAAGGTTGATTAGGAATACAATTTCTAATGATTCAAAGAGTAAAGCTGCCAATGGAAAGATTACGATAATGAAATCCAGATATGTGCCCACAAATTCTGTTGCTGCCGAATATTTTCCAAGCTCAGTTTCTCCCAATGGCTCACCCACCTTAGACCCTTTCAATTCAAAGTTTCACCACTTGAAAAGGATTCTGGTAGATGATTCATCAAGTGATAACTCGTCCCTTATCAGTACCAATTCTGATGAAGGTTCTTGCAGCACTGACAGCACCCGGTACTCAACCAGCACCGATGACTTCTCCGAATACATTTTTGGCGAATCAGGTTGTAGCTGGAACAACACATGGAAGAATTCTGATTCTGACTCGAGCTCCTCATCGTCATCCTCACCCTTGAACTTGAGACATTCTCCCCTATCTGATAAGGTCCGATATGGCTCAGGTTTTCCAGACATCAATGGGTTGCGTACTCCTGCTGGTTCCAGTTTGGAGGCAGGTAGTCCATTGTACAGAGATTATACGGGTGTTAACAGAGTGGCGGATACTGAAAGGGGAGTTACTCTTTTGCGTTCTAACACAAATATACATGTTAGGAAGTTAGGTAATAGCCGTAGCAATAGTATTATTAGTAGGGAGACTAACTATTTTCAGGGACTAGGATCTAACCATTTTAGCGATAAAAATTATGGTGCTTCGTGTATAAAGTCACGGGAAAGAACGGGCTGACTTTTATGGAGTAAATAATTAGGGATGCAGATGCAGTACGTAAAGTGCTCTTGTTAATAACTTATCTCTCAAATTTGCCTTTTGGGTCTCGATCATGACCTTGAAAAACTCGTAACGTTGGTCTGTCTTGTTGAAAACAAATAAAGTGAAACAAGCTATGATGCATCAAAAGAAATTTTTTCTGTAATCTTGAGCAAGTGCTCTCACGTCTCCATTACGCGTTAGTTAAATGTTTATTATGAGTGTCCCGTACAGGATTTGGATTCCATGCCCGGAGCAAATCCCCGCACCCAATGCATGGCGACACATGAAAAATATGAAGGTATGAGTGAGTTAGCGGTCAGAGGCAAATCCACATGAGAGGGACTTGAGCAGGCGCTCTCATTTTCACTCGTTTTCATTCACGAGCTTGAAAGATTTGATCCCACAACAAACTGAAATTTGGATACTACTTCCTTATTCTTCAAATATTTGGGAGATTCCATGAGAATGAGAGAGACGATTTCGGTTCCATACGTGATTTTTTAATTTGAATTTTTTTATTTTAAATTGAAACCTATATAACCTCTGCTATAATACAAATTCTGCGTAATGGGGTGTATTCTTGAAAATACTATGTCATTATAATTCAAAATACTTGGTTTCTCGTTGTCTTTAACGCAATCCAAAAAATAAAGTCCATTATTGAATAACCTGAAAACACAACTCTAAGGTTTCTGAGAGAAAGAAATTGTGAAGCGAGAAGATAGAGTTCAAAACCTAATAATAACACTTCAGAATTGAAGCATGGATCCAAAACCAAAACCATATTACCCATATTGCTTCGTCTTGCTAATTCACTTTAGATTAATCGCTTCATCTTCTTCATCCTGATCAAGGGTGGTTCCAGAAAGAAGAAAATAAAGTACCAATACGTGAAAATACTCACTAGTTCTCTTACTCCTCTCATGTGCGTCTACCTTTGACCGTTAATTTGATCTTACGCTTGTAAATTTGCCACATGTCGCCATGCATTGGGTGTGTGGATTTGCTCTAAGCATGGAATCCAAATCTGTAGCGTCACGTGACCTCTCGTAACTTGAATGTAAATACATGCCTATTTAAAAAGGGGATGCAAAAATATGTCAAAGTAAATAATTATTTTATATATTTATTTTGAATCATTAATATTACAAATTTGAGCATGCTTTTTTAATAATGGTAATAAAAAATATTTAATGTTCAAATACATTTCATTATTATTAATAATTGGTATATTTTTATATTGAGGGCATTGCCATAATTTAATCTACATTCATTTTTATTATCTCATTGTATTTATGCAATCAAGTAACAAATTATCCATCACCTCTGTCCTTTGGGTTTTTCACGTCCTAAAATGAGGAGAAGAAAATTAAAAAGGTGTGGGTTTGTTGGCAGTTTGCATGAACCATGCAGATAGAGGTATATTTCATGATTTGGTATGGGAGATGTGGGGTTATTTTTATTCACAAATCTGGAATCCTGATTTGGTACTTGCCTATTCGATCCCACATACATGTCCTTGCTCCATCGTTCTCGTTCCTTAAAAAAGGTTCCTAATTAGTTCTCAATAAGGAGGGGTAGGGTGATCAATAATTTAGGCATTGTTTTAATTTTGTTCACAAAAGGGTGTCGTACAAGCAGATCTGAAGGAGCAAGCATGGCGCGATTGGGTTGACTTTGCAGAGGGGTCGTGCGTTTTCTTTGAGCAATGAATACAAATGTAATGATGGCAACACAATCCACAGTGCTGTCACATATATATGAAGTTACTGACACAAACCGTCGTCGTCGTCGTCAATATCAATAAATATATTAATAGAGCATCTCATACATGGCGCGGTATATGAACAATTTTATACAGACTATGCCTCTGGTTTACGTTGAAAAGATATTAACTAACAGAGTATTAAATAAAATCGGGGAACATAATTAAATGAGTTATAAATACGTTTATCAATTTATAATTGTTGACGAATAGTGAAAGCTTCAGAGCAGTCGTACTGCAGCTGAAAGTCTTGTGAACAGAGGGATGGGTACTGAAATGATGAATAAGAAGCCGAAGCCGCGGGTATGGCTGATCCCTGCGTATACGGCATACTTTCTGGCCCCACCCACATGCTGCCCTTTCATCATTCTATGTGTCGCTGCACACAAACACACACACACTCCCCCCCCCCCCCAATACGTACTTTATAATTATGCATATGTTTGCGTTTCTAAATACCAATTCAATTTAACCAATTCTTGCGCTTACACTTACTCCAACCTTAATTATATCATATCATCAAACAGATAGTGCCCCAGCGCCTTTGTTTTAGATCATCGATGGCCCCATTAAGTTTTAACACCAGATAACTATCAAACCAACTTTTTCGTTCAATTCTTCGGATTTATCCGACGTTCTTTTTTCGGGTGATGCATCTTCCTATCTTAAATAAGAAAAGGACTGATTTAACATTTGCAGCTCAATATATTCTGAGCAGCAAGGAAGGTATGGGGATAATGTGGGACCCTCATTTGTCAACTTGCCTGAAAAAGACACCCGAAACTTGTGGCTCAAGTCAAGTCAGGTTTACCATTCACACAGCAGACTTCAAATTTGTTCTTCCCTCCCTCAAAGAATCTTTTTTTTTTTTTTCAAATATTATAATTGCAGCTTGTTTTCTTTTTCTTGGGGCTAAGAAGAATAGAAGAGAGCTTGGCGATGAATGTGATCATGAAGGGGAAAGAAAGAGATGAAAAGAAAAAAAGGGTGTTTTGATTTGCAGTCTGTGACGGGACAAGCATGCACAGTTAGGAAGGTAGCTATGCTACTTGCGTGCGTTGGTTCCCGCTAATTATGCTTCGTTCTTTCCTACGCGTGCACTACTTTTTTATTCATTATTATGCGAATTTTCTTAACAACTTGCTCTTTTAAATCTCCACGCAACTTCTTAGAGTTCATACTCATTTATGTATAATTATATCTATATATATACACACACAGTGGCAGAATCAGAACCCCGGTACAACATAATTAAAAATAAATAATTTTAAAAAAATTAATAATTAAAAATTTAAATTTATATATTATAATTATGATTTTATGTTTAAAAAAATTGAATATGAAATAAAAAATAAATAATTTTTAAAAATTTGTTGTGAAAAATTTGGATTTGATATATGAAAATGACAAAAAAAAGGCATATTTAATATTAGTGAGTTTACAATTTATGTTTAAAGTTTACAATTTATATATAAAAAACTATTTAAATAAAATATATTTAAATATAAATCAAGAGTAGGTGACTTTAAATAATAACTGCAAGTTGTATAAAATGTCAAGGATAAGCGCTATACAAACGAACCACGTATAGCACAGGAGATGTAAAAGATTAAATCTTTTACACAACCTACTTATAAAATGATGTATTTCCATTTTTTAATAAAAAATAAAGAGTATTTTATAGAATGAATACAAAACATTAATGGTACATAAGACCTTTATGTGTTTTTAATTTCTCATCCCTACCTGACAAGATTTTTAACGTTCAACTCTTCCTAATTTCTCCCTCCCCCTCATCACACACTGTTCAAGGTTTTATAATTAAATGGTGCAAAGCATTAATAGCTCATTACTCACATTGAATTACACCCAAGTCAGGGGTGCATTTGCCGCCCGAGTTCAACGTGGCTTCGCCACTTTATATATATATATATATATATATATATATTTGTTTTTTTTTTCTTGAAAAGAATAAAAAGCTCAGCGTACACTAGAAAGAGAAACATAGGATACGCATGCATGTGTTAGACTTGAACGTAAGAAGAAGAGAAGGGATTTGCGGAAAATAAAACAGAAAAGTAAGCGGTTAGGTTGCTTATACAATTGCACCGCCATGGCTTTTTGCAGCTCTGAGAATCCTTTTGCTTTGGAGCTTTGTCTGAGAAAGCAGAAACAGATCAGAGACAGGTTGACAATTGTTCACATTTCCGAGTTGACAACAATTCTTTTAGTTCCCGACATGTTTTTCCGGCGGCGTAGTTTAAAGAGAACTTAAAATTATGACTGATTTCCCGTGGAGTATATTTATCCTAATATCAAAAATTTTATTATTCCTTGAAAATTAAATAAAGAGATCTGTTTGTTAAAATTAAATAGAAATGAACAACATTTTCAAGCTCTTCTAACCATATATAATTATACATATGAATTATAATTAACACCCGGGACTACGGGAATATTAAAAATTAGTGGTTGTTTTAAGATGGGTTATTCTCGCATACATTGTTATATATAAGTAAATTAAAAATCTAAAACAATTTGGCATCACATACATATTAAATAGTTAAACAGCATATCTTATTTTATAACTTATTACTCGATGCACTCTGTGTATAAGAAATTAGTTATTTTTTTGCAATTTGTTACTTTTACGTATGCTAAAAATATAAATATTCTATTTCATGTAACAAATTATTATCATGCATTTCTCTTTTATTATCAGTAAAGCAGATATGTTCATTAAAAGGAAAAGGTTTCAATAGTTTCCACTGAAAAATTTAAAAGAAAAAAAGAAAAGGTTTCAAGAGACAAAAACAAGCAACAGATCGAAGCCGTAAGCCAGACAGCAGAGACATGAACTAAGTAACTAAACTAGACAAGGCCAAATTAATTAACCTATTCCTTACCTATCTCTGTTAACATTAAAAATTTTGATATTACCTGTGCATGTTAAAAGAAACGTGAGTAAGAAATTATTTTATTTTAATATTCATTAGTCCGTGCATAATAAAATTCTAAATAACAAAAACCTTTCAGTTCAACACCTCGGTTTTCACAATTTTTGTAAACTAAATTTGTTATTTCATTATAGATTACACTTGCCTTTTTTAATTGCGGGACTTACATTTACAGTATTTTAATTTTTGCATCGTAGAGTAGGCTCCACACCAACCATTTTTACCACAAGCCATAATAGAGTGCCGCAATTAAAAAAAAAACTGTTCAATTGAACAGCTAATCCAGTATTTTAATCAATTTAATAAAATGATTAATTTAATCATGTTTTGTATATAATTTTATCATTAATTCTTGAATCAATACCCACTTCATTGACTAATATAATTTCAGTGACTTTCTACAGACCCTACATTCTATCGAGCATGTACATTGATGATGATTACTATACAGTGATTTTGAAAATTTTGCCTTGTCTTACTTTAAATATTATGTTTTTTTTATAATATTAACAACTTTGGAAGAACAACCGCCGACAATGTTTTAGGAGGGATCTCAAATCTACTAACCACATGATCTTCACCATGTGATGTTATTTTGTTCAGCGTAACCATGACAAAATGACTTTTTGCCGTGCTTCATCAAGCGAACAATTTCTTCCCCCTTTTTTTCTTTTCTTAGCCTTTTTATTATTCTTCACCAAATGTTAGCTGTGTTTGTTCCTACTTTTGTTAAACTGTAAAGTCGCAACGATTTTATGTAGAAAAAAAGGATTTACACATTTTTGACGGCACCTTATAGGAAGAACAAAATAATGGCAACTAAATATATAAACTTACAAATGGCTTAGTCTTTCGAAATAATTAAATTTCATTTGAAAATAACGCTAAAAATGGTCCTTAATAATGTATCATCATTCTTCTCACGAGGTTCCAAAACGCTATTTTCTTTCCTTTTAAGGGAAAAAAAATGATATTTTAGAACAATGCAACAAGAAGAACGATAATTAATTTAAAAAAAAAAAAGTTGATGACAAATAATCTTTGCTAGAAACCACGAAAGTCAAGGTGAGTCAAACTCAAAGGATAAAAAATTACATTATCCTTCATTAAAACAAGCCCACTCATAAATTCTGTACATGAGATAAAAACATTGATGTAAGAAATTGGGGAAATTTAGAAATGAATAATGATAGTGCATGCAATGAAAAACACCCAAATGATAGCATTAGAGAGATAAAGCACAAAAGTCACACGCACGGTTGATGGAAGGAGGAAGCATGCAATGAATAATGATACAGGTAAGAAGGAGGGAAGAGATGGCACGTGTGAACTGTTAAGGAAGAAGATGGGTTGAGGTAGACGGGATAAGGAAGATGGTGGCGCGCCTTCACCGTCACGTCAGCTAAGTGGGCCCGCTCCTCCTGTCGACCAACTCAGATTCAATGAACCTGCACTATTTCTTTACCCCCCATATTCATTACTCCTTTTTATCTCTTTCTCATCTTTATCCTCTTTTATTTTCCTTCTGCTGCTCCTGAAACCAAACTCAGCAAAATTCTTATTCTTATTTTTGTTATTATATCATACAAATATTAGTATTTTAATAATAAATGGGTAAGGGAAGCATGTGCAGTTATGGGCAGTGGGCACCATCCCGAAAGGACGAACCGGGCTGCCCATACAAATCTTCCATTTGCATATTTCAACATCTTATCATCTCCTTCCCCTCATAAGTCCCACATCAATCCACACCTCAATCATCCCATCTTCCTCTTTCTTTGTCTCCCCCTCAACTTCTCGACTATGACTTTCTTTGGTTTTTTTTTTTTTTTGCCCCCTCCTCATGTAATCGTCGGACTATTCATGATTCACAAAATGTGCAGCTTCCTAATGCTGGGTAAATACATGCCCATTTCTTTGCTCTGTTATCTTTATGTTGGAATATTTTTAAAGTCACGTCTTGTAAATTAAAAAATATTTTCATCAAAGGTTACGTAAAAAGTTGTAGTCACCATGAGCATGTCTCTCTAGATTCTATAGATACTTTTGAAGGGTTATAAAATTAATAGCTGTCACTTGACAAAAGGAAATGTATTTTAAAAAAAATTCTACATAGTTTTTTTTTTTATGAAAACTAATTATAAACAACCCTTAGTTAAGGTTAATTATTGAAGTATGTAGGTTCATAAACCAACATTTGGATGTTGATGAACTAATATAGTGGTTATCAACTGACATTAGTTATAACTTTTAATGAAAGTTTTATTATTTAAAAGGTATGACTTTAAGGCATCATTTCAATATCTATAAATACCCTCTTAAGACATTAATTTAATTTGGACATTTAAAAAGGTCCATCTATTGCAACTCATTGTCTTATTTTTTGAGTGCACCAGAGATAAAATTAACTTATTATTTCATATAAACCCTTATTATCTTGGCTTGAATCTTGATAGTGCAAATCATATTTAAGGGTTTTTATTGTATCTTAAAAGAAATTTGCCATCAACCTAACTTGTATTCAAAGATTGAAATAGGTAAGGGTGAATTAAACTTAAAGAGAACTGCTGCCCATGAATTGAAGACGACATGTACGATTTTTTTCTTCATCTCTACTTCTTTTGATCTTCAGAAAGCCATCCTCACCAATCATCTTTAGGCTAAATTTCATGCACTATAAATGACTTCTTTAAAGAAGTTGACTATAAACTTTGTAAAACTGAAAATATTTGAAGGAGACAACTTTTTAAGATGACATTGATTTTGCTCGTGAGAAGGATTGGATGCTTGGATCCAGCGGCTTTGCACAGGATTTCTTTTGGGGTTCATTTGGTTTAAGGAAATGAGACATAAGTTTTTTAAACGGTCTTTTCTTTAAAGAAAATTTCCCACAACAATTGAAACTTGATAATTTCTTGCAAACTTGCTTACGAAAAATCATTTTATGCATGATCTTTTATACATTTTTTCTCATGACTATGATATGAAAGAAATATCTATGAGAATTGTGTGAGAAAATTTGCAAGAACTGTAGCGCTATGGTGGCACGGTTGGCAAGTGTAAGAAAACCAAAGGAATGTTATCAAAACATAATAAAAATAACTTCTTACAAAAAGTATAGGTAAAGGACATTCTCACAAAATTTATTCCTGTAAAAAATATTTTTAAATGACAGAATTCTTATGCTTTTTATTCATGAGAAATTTCTCATGAAATTTATACCAATAAGTAATTATCACATATTGGATACCATGGGAAATTCTCTTCAATTAATTTATGTGAGAAAGCATTTTGAGCAAACTTTTCTCATGGTCAGCTTGACCAAGAGAACTTCTTTAGATACATTATCCATGAAAAAAGTTTTCAAGTTATGCCTTTCAAATGTTTCTCACAAATAATATGTCAAGAGAACCTCTTTTAAATTTTTACCCGTGAAAAATTGTTATCTTAAAGGTTTCTCAGAGTTTATTGGTGATAAAAAATTCTCCTTGATAATCATTGTGAAAAAAATATTTAAGTGTATATTTATTTTTCCAGCAATTTTGTTAAATAATATTAATTAATTAAAAAATTATTTCTATAAAAAAATTATTTAAGTGTATAGTTTTTATTTTATATGAAGTTTATTACTGTAACATCCCAATTTAAATTTTAATAGTTAATTTGAGTTAATAAAAATTTTAAAAAATATTTAAAGGTAATCAAATTAGTAGGAGATGATTATTAAATCTAACTTAGGATATAATTCTAAATTAAAATAAAAAAATTAATTAAAAATTAATTAATTAAAAAATTAATTAAATTAAATTATTATTATTATTATAAAAAAAAGGTACAGAAACAAGAAAGGAGAAGAACAAGAAAACTTTCAACGCGGCATGAAATCATCACATATATAAATAATAAATAAAAGAAAAGAAGAGAAGAGAGAGGAAAGAGGAAAATAATAAAAAAAATGTGAGACCTACAGTATTCTTTTAAAAAACCCACCTCTTTCTTCGTTTCTTCATTTCTCCTTCTTTTTTTTCATTTCTCTTCGTGCACGAACAGAGGGGGCGACGGTGTGCAAGTTCGCCGGTACTGGGTTTTAAGGTAAGAGTTTTTAATAGAATATTTAGGGTGTGATTTCAAGCTTTTCAAATTAAGTATGTGTTTTAAAAATTTTTCTTTGTGATCTTTCCTCTTTGGTTTTTAATTTTGTGGTGGTAGAAAATTTAGGATTTGGAAGGGGATGAATTTATGTTGAATAAATATAGTTTTTGAGGTTGTTAGTAGTATATTAAATATTTTAGAGTATAAATTTATTGATGATCTTTGAATTTATGGCTTAAGGATTAAATTCTAGACTAGATTTTTATTAAATCTGAAAATATATGTTGATTTATTGAGGTTTAAATGATTATTTGGGATGAGAAATGAATTATTATGGCTATAGAATTATGATTCTAAGCTTAAGACTCAATTTTAATTTTTGAGTATTTTAGGTGCGAATTTATGAAATAAAAAAAAATTTTGATAATAGAAATTAGTTTAGAAGTTGATTTTTAGATTATTAATGTTTATTGATGAGTAAAAGAGGAGTTGAAAATTTTACTTAATAGTATTAACTCTAGATTTGTATTAAGATTGAGATTAGAAATTATGTTATATTTTTAATTCTATTATTAAAATTATTTTATTAGTTTCAATTTATAAATAATATGTTATTTGTAGATTGTGTTGTTGGTGAAGATTGTGATGGGAGAGAAATTGTAAGGAATAATTTATTAAAAAAGCCACGAGGTAACCATGCTTTTAATTTGTGATTAGTGTTACTTCATGTTAATTGGGTGATTATTGAGAAAATTATGAATTTTGTAATATTATATAATTGTGCAATATTGTTATGAATTTTGTTTGATTATTGTGGGAGATGTTGGGAAATTTGCTATTGTTGAATTTATGTACCACGTGGTACGTCCCTATTGGAGCTCAATAGGTAGCTTGTAAGGGCTCGGGCTAATCTACCTTTGATCAGGTAATTTAACACCGAGTGAGGGCTACAGCTCGAGGTTAATGGAAGGATATGAGGATGATTGTTTGTATGTATTGTAATATTTCTTATATTTTGTTGGGATTATATTATTTTTGGTTTTCATTTAGTAAGCATACACTTAACTGTTTGTATACACTATCATAAATTGGCTTTGGTTACTAGGACTTTTGAGTCTCATTATATGGTTAACAATTTTTAGGAGAAGAGCCACGAGTGACATGTGGAGGAGTCTCAGAGGCTTAATGGCATAGATCTACTGTCTCTTTTGAGTATTTGATTTATGATTTATAATATTTTATATTACCAATATTAGGGCTTTTTATTTATTGATAATTATATGAATATATAAATGTAATCATGCCTTTCAAACTATTTTTATTTTTGGTACACTTTGAATGACTGTAATTTTAATATTTGATTTATTTTAAATTGGTTAAAATGACATGATTATGAGATCAAATAACTGGCTTATTTAAAAAATTGACTAAATTATTTATTTTACTTGTTGGGAGTATAAGGATGGACAAATGTGATTTAAGCTAATGGCATGTGGGAGGTAAAAATTTAGCTGAAATGTTGTATTGTGCGAGTTGAAATCAATTATAAAATATTTTTATATTGAAATTATTGATATAAAATGTGTTGGGTGACTGTAACCCAACTATGATTGAGTTAAATTATTTAAAAAAAAATTTGGTGTGTTACAATTACTAACTAATTAAAAAATATTCAGATAATATTGATTTTGCTCAAGGTCAAATCATAAATATTTTTATCTACATTTTAAGCATAGAAATATTTTCCTTTTATTACAAATAAAATAAATAAATAATTGATACAATAAAATAAAGTAAATATAAAATTTTCTCACAATTTATATGTTAAGGGAATCTCTCTTAAATTCCTACCTATGACTATATTATCAAGTATGCGAAATTCTCAATGATAATGGGTGTGAAAAGGTTGTTTAAGTGCGTATTTTTTTTACAATAATGTATAAAAATATTAAAAAAAAATTTAGGAGCTTCTAGTATCTTGAAGTAAACAATAATGCATAGATACTCATTAACTTTATAAAAAAGACCATATAGCTAAGCTTTGCCTTAATACCTAGTGCTTCTGGGTTGAACCAAATAACTAAATTGTTAAATTTCATTTAATTTTTTGTTCTCTTTTTTAATCACTTTCAATTTATATCTTAAAAATAAAGATTTGAATTTTATTTTATTAATAATAGAAAAAGCATTTGACTGTTCAAGACTGGCCCAAATTTCTTTAGCTTATTGATTTGAGGTATGACATGATTAGAGATTATCTAGATTGATCATATATGATATCCTTATAATTATTTTGTATTCTAAGTTATTGGTGTTCATTAAAAATTAAATTTTTTTCAAAATGACTATTAACAAAATTTATATGATTAAAATTAATTTTTAATTAAAATATCTTTTGAGATAATTGAAAAGTTATAGATAAAATTTATTTTTAAGAAAGGAAGGAAAACATATAACCATTTTGGGAGAAAATAAAAATTCAATCATTCATTTATTAGTTTTTGAGAAAAATATGGAAAAATAAAAGTAAAATATATTCAACACAAACTTTATTATGGACGCCAACATAAACTAATATAATACATATTATAAATAAATTATATATTTAATTATTTTAATTTAAAAATAAAAAATTATAAATTTTTTAAAATGTTTATGAGAAATTATTTAATATTTAATATTTATTTCTTTTTGGTTCATTTTCGTAACAAAAATAATACTTGTTGACAAAAAATAATATTTTATAAAAAATATAATATAAATAGTCATATAAATTATTTTATTATATTATTAATTAAAAATAAAATAAAATATATGCATATCCTTTTAGTAGTATATTATTTAATATTTGTATTTGAAGTTAACATATATTTAATTTCATGTTGCAGGTGCGTTTCAATTTAACTAGTAAAGAAGGAGGATAGAAGACTTAAAAGGTAAAAGGTCAAAGGTTTAAGTCTTGATTTTGACATACTTTGCAACAAAATAAATGACAGCATGAGGAGGTGACGTGGCACAAGCTAACAAGTGACATATGACATGAGGTGGTGATGTGATAGATAACATGATATGAGCTAACTCACACCTAGTAAGTGACATGGCACTAGGTGGCAAATGATGTGGTATGAGCTAGATCCACACATGGTGCCTCATGTGTTGAGGTGTTATATGATGTGAGACTAACTAATACACACGCGGTAGCTGACATGGCACAAGGTGGCAAATGATGTGGCATTAGTTTTGTAGTGTTTCTCATGGCATGGTGAAATATCAATTGCAAGTTTATATACTTGTAAAGGTTGTATGAGGTGATGCATGAGTTTTGCAAGGAATTGAACAATATTATGTTAGAATATTGTATTCAATTAATTTGCATTAAATCTAATAGCAGTGTGGTTCACCTCTAAAATTCCAGTTTAATTGAGTAATTGGAAAAGGTGCCATGATTTTTTTTTGAATGTAAATGGCATGTTAATTTTTGGTATTGATTGGGATGAAGTAAAGAAAACAAAAAAAAGTTGTATAAAAACTTTGACACGAAAGATATATGGGAGAAGTAGATGTCATATTGGAAATCAAGATTATTAGAGATAACAATTGTCTTGGTCTTTTCCCAATCTAATTACATTGAAAAGATATTAAAGAAATTTGATTGTTTTGGTTGTTGTCTTATTTCTACTCCATTTGTTTCTAGTATAAAATTAGTACCAAATAAAGGTTGTCATATAAGACAACTAGATTATTTAAAAGTAATTAGATGCTTGGTGTATGCTATGACATGTATTAGAACTATTAGCACGTTATAGATAGAGTACTAAGGTATTTGAAAGGGATAATTGACTATAGTTTGACTTAAAGTGGTAATTGTAACACCTCAAATTTTAACTTAAGGGTTAGATTAATTAATTAATTTAATTAATTTAATTTGTTAATCAGGGTGATTAGGAGTTAATATTAGAGTTTGAATGGCCTTTTGGGCTATTGAACCTCTTAAAAGGGTTAGAATATGGTTTAAAAGGGTTTTAGGCTAACTTCAGTCCAATTTAAATGTCTTTAGCGATGCTGCTCATTTTGGTTCATCCGTTATGATGGATGGTGCAATTGGCCATGGTGGATAGGATAAAATTTTAAATCACTAATCTACTAGATGAAAGTGCAGTTAGAGAGGATTTTTGAGACTTTGGATAAGAGAAAGAAGAAAGGCTCTACTAGGCTTTCATTTCAGAGGTCCTTCGGAGTATCTTGAAACTTGACAATCATTGGTACATTTTCTATAATTTTTGGGATTGAAGAGTTAATATTCAAACTTGTGGTTAAGCTATAGCCCTTCATATTATATAAATGTAGTCTATGGATGCTATTTAATGTTTCTATCAATAGGTCTTAATTGTTGGCAATTTTAAATGACATTAATGAGGGGTTTAAAGTTAACCTTAAAGCTAAATAATTGAGTTTAAGCTAAAAGGGGTAGTTGACAATAATTATTAAGCTTAATGGAACTCAAATAAGCTAATGGAAATGAGTTTTAGACTTAGTTATACTTTGTCATGCTTAATAAGGGGTTAAGTCTTTGATCATGATTAAAGGTTAATTAATGAAATTAATCATTAATATTATTTTGGATTATTGTTGTAGGCTAATTATGTTTGGAGCTTACAATTAAGGAAGCTCCCTTGAGAAATTTAAATTAAACTCTTTAGGTGGTAATTCAAAAGTAGAGGTAACGAAGATTGATTTAAGTATATCATTATGTTTGCAAGAATTTTATTGATGATATTAATGTTTTGGCATAAGCAACTAAGAGCATGATGCTAAAATTGTTTAGCTTTGAATTTCACACATGAGTGATAGAGTTTGCCTTTTTATGATAAATTATACTTGGTGATCAATTGCATACAATTATCACATGATCGTATGATTAGAAATTGTCGAGCCTAGATTAGTTGTGCATTAATTCTATGATTATGAAACGTTGAATCATTATGGATTGTGTTGTTCTATGAGTTGTGATAAGCACGCAAGATCTTGGATAATGAGAATGTTGAATTATTGAGATATGCATAAGTGTATGTTTGCATATGTTAGATGAACTTACATCATCATAATAGGTGAGAGTTCACCCTAAGTAGTAGAGGGCTATATTGGTAAAATTCATGTGGTGTGGCTTCTATCAATTTTGTGCATAGTGATTGGCATATTTAATTTCTACTTATGCTTAGTATTGACAATGACCAATGAGTTCAGCATGGTCAGACATGCGCTAAGTATCACCAATTGATGAAAGGGACTGTGTGGATTAGACACCTATGACACCTTAAAATTCAAGTAACAGAGATCCACGATCTAAGAGCAAGTGTGGGAGCATTTGGCCTGGTGATCCAACAATTAGAGAATGTGGACGGACTAGACCTATATAAGTTACTAACACAATGAGAGATATAAGGCAATTGCATTGATCATACAGCATATAATCTTGTAACAAATTGGGATTTATGAGTAGTATGTCTTGTGTATTATTGTTTGCCTACTTGATTGTGATTGCCACATTTTAACATTTTTTGATTAGATTTCATTGTTTAATCTTATTCTCGTTACTTATACATTTCTAGAAGATGTTAAGGCAAAGGACAAAGGGAAATCTCAAAGGCCAAGAGCTAGACACCTTATTTATGTTATCTCTAGTACTTGATTTAGTGTAATGATGTTTATATTTACAATATAGGATAATTGTAACTTATTAATTATAGGTCATTTACATGTGAGCCTAAATTGTTGCCTTAAGAATTTTGATTTAGTGGCCTAAGTGTGTATCTTTGGATTAAGACCTTATTGACGCCAAGTATTCTAGAATCCTCGTCCAGTATCAAATTGATTTATAATCGGTGTCATTAGATAGATGTCTTATTTATTTGCATGTAGATGTTTAGATCACCTTAATGAAAGGTCTAAGGGATTAATTAAGTTCATTTAAAGTGTAGTTTTTGCATGCTATTAAAGGGTTTCATTGTAACGGACAAATGAGTTAAGTGATTTTGGTTGCAATAGATGGTTCCTCAACCTCTTTACCACAATGGATGAGTGCAGTTTTGCTAAAATACATGTTTTGCCTTTATTTGAAGTTGTTTTTAATTCTCTATCTTTCTTAAGCATTTTGAAGTATTAATCTTTTTCAAATGATTTTTGAGATCCTAGTACTTAAAAGGTGTTTTGTAGACCTTGATTTAGTTAATTCAGTGTGATAGTTAGTCCTTAGTTGTAAGGGTTAGTTGGTTGTAGTGTTAATTAATGATTGAAGCCATTATAGTAATTAAGGGTGTGTAACAAGCGGGATGGGCTACCCCTAGCCATCTCATTTTTGTAAAAACAAGCTAAGCTAGCCTGTACTTGTGATTAGCTCATTTTAGTAATCCTTTAATTTTACATGGATATATAGATACTAGTTGGATAAGTTACTTAGAGAATCATGCCTTCATAAGTGGATAGGTTTATAGTTTAGGTGGGGGTATTGTTTCTTAATCAATGGTACCAATTTCAATTCATTGTGATAATCAATCTACTCTTTCAAGGGCTTATAGCCTAGTCTATAATGGAAAGTCATGACATATTATATTAGGACATAGTTATGTATTGGCTTCAAGTAGTAAGGAAGCAGAATGGCTTAGAAACTTGTTACTTAATTTTCATGTGGCTGAAGCCAATGGCGCCAATTTCAATCCATTCTAATAATCAATGAATTCTTTTAAGAGCTTATAGCCAAGTTTATGATGGAAAGTGACAGCATACTAGATTAAGATATAACCATGTGAAAGATGGCGTGATCTAGATAAGTTATATAAAATTAAAATTTAATCTTACAAGTCTTTTGATGAGAGGATTGACTAGGGACATGGCATTGAAAACATCAAAAGGGATGGAATTGAAGCCCTATAAAACCTCATCACCAATTGTGAAAATTTGACTTATATTTAATTATCATCAAGTCTTGAGTTCAATGGTAGAAGAATACTATTAGAGTTATTACAAGTACTTGATTTTTTATATACATCCCAAGGTTGAAAAGTACTTGATAACCATAAGATTAAAAGGGTAAAGGTTGAGATTCAATTATTGATGGATCTATAAGCATATATTTGCTAGCACACTAAACATCAAGGCTTTGTCTATAATATTATTTTAAATGGGTGAAACCATGTCCAGCTAAATAAACGTTCAAGTCTTTTGAGACACTTTTATCAAAAACATGAGACTTACAATGTGATAAGAGTTTGTGATCATTTTAAAAATGGTGGGACATTGTTGAAATATATTCAAAATGAAGAAATATCTTTTTGTAAAGCCATGTCCTTTTGAAAAGTTATATCTTTATAAAGTAAAGTTATGTCCTTATAAATTAAAGAATTTTTTTATGAAACGTTGTGTAGACAGTTATAATCACTAAGGTCATGTCTTTCTAAATTTTAAAGGCACTTTTAGAGGGTTGTAAAATTAAAAAGTGTCACTTATTGAAAGGAAATGTATTTCAAGAACACTCTACATATTAAAAGAATGTTTCTATTTATGGAAACTTATTATAAATAACCATTGATTAATATTAATTATTAAATTATGTAGGTTCATGAACCAACATTGGCATGTTTTTGAATTAACATAAAGTTGTTCATGAATCAAATATAAGAGTTATAGACCAACATTGATTATAATTTTCAATGAGAGTTTTATTCTTTGAATGCATCAAAAATAAAGTTAAATCATCACTTTATGAAAACTATTGTTATCTTAGCTTGAGTCTTGATAATGTAAACTATATTCAAGAATTTTTATTGTATCCTAAAAGAAATTTGCCACTAACACAACTTATACCCAAATATTAAAATAGGCTACGGTGAATTAAGCATAAAGAAAAGTGCTACCAACAATTTGAAGATAATGTGCATAATTTTTTCTTTATCTTTACTTCTTTTGTTATTCGAAATCCCCCCCCCAAAAAAAAAAAAATACTAATATTATAAATGCATTCAAATTTTCTCGTATCAACACGTCCCCTTCTCCATTTTGATCCCATCCAATTGCCATTCCCCTCCCCGTGATTTTTCACTCTCGATTCTTCAACGATAACATATATGTATAATTATGTTCTAGCATCTCCCTCGTTGAGGATTCGATTATTAGGACTCAACTAATTAATCAACCTCGTAATTAAATACTACAGTTTAGAACAAGATTCAACTAATTAATCATAAGCACTTTGGTATAGAAGAGTATATAGTATAAAATGATTTAATTACAAGGTTGATTTATTTGTTAAGTCGTGATAATCAAATCCTTAACTGAGGGGATGCAAGCACATCAACATAAGCACATGCTCTATTTTTAAGTCAAGTTATTTCCATGTGTACTGTATATTTCAAGCGAAATTAATGTGGTGGGATCTAGTTAAATATGGGATTCACGTATCATAAATTCACAATTTTTTATGTCCATCCAATTATTTTATACATCGCTTTGACTTTGAATCCATCATGTAAAACTTTCAAAACTTTAAATTTGGATTTCATACACGTGGGATATATTAAAATATTAGAAGGGACTTGGGAGATGAAAGAAATACATGAATTTTAGTGAGTTTGATTTTTTTTAACGATGGCAAATTACCTCTATAGACGTGAGCCTCAAGATTTAGACCGTATTTTAGCATTTGGGTGCGGGACTTGTGTGTTTAAATTGATTACTTTTAAAAAAGAAGTTTCATTTTTTTTATTTTAAAAAAAAGACAACTGGCTTAATCTACAGTATCACAGCACGGAATTTACAGTGGAAGAAGATCAATGAGATTACCGGAAAAGACTTTGTTGATTACAGATATTATCAAAGTGTGAGAAAATTCGTGTACTCTCTACATGGTAGGGCTAACAAATTTGATGTTCACCACTGGCTGTAGCTTTCACCTTTAATTAAGGTTAATATATTATTTGAACCATAAATTTTTAAAAGATACATATTAAATTTTAAATAAATAAAATTAAAATAATTTTACTCTTATTATTAAATTTAAACAAACATAAATTAAATTATAATTTAATGTGTGATTTTTACCAAGTGAGGGAGAAGAGAGAGGGACAGCAAAATTTGATAAAAGTTGCAAATTATGCCCACATTTGATGGACATTTATTCAAATTTAATGGTGAGGTAAAATTACTTTAATTTTAATTGTTTAATATTTAAAATATATTTTTTAAAAATTTAAAATTCAAATCATGCCCTAAATTCATAGTTTAGGATTTAAATTATATATTAATTCTTTAATTAATTTGATAAATATATACACTTTCATGTCCTATTTATGATCCTATTTATAAGACAGAAAAAAAATTTAATCATCCATATCATTATATTTTCATCATAAAAGTTTTCTTTTATTTTTTTATTGAATGTTGAAAAAAATTATTAAAATATGTATTTTTAATGTGGTCAAAGTTAAAAACTTACCAATTTTTTGAATAAAATTAATAAAATTTAAGATTTTTTTAATTCAGTAAAACATGCGCTGATTATAATGGCAAAAGAGTCAATTAATATATAAAAAGAAATGAGCAAAGTGGCTTCGGTCATTGAACATAAGTGCGCAATTAATTAGAATGCCGCCCGCCTGGTGAACATTTTCGGTACGTTTTGAGAATTTCGCGCTGGAACAGCACAGTCAACATTCACCCAAAAATTAGCGGCTAGTGCTAGCAAAAGAAATACTTTCTTCATTTAAAAATATAAAATATTTTTAATTAAATTTTATTTTTAATAAAATAATTATTTATTTTTAAATTAATATTATTTTTTATATTTATTTTTATTAAATATTTTATAATAAATATAAAATTATTTATTAATAAAGACACTTTAAAAAAATAATAATTACATCTTAAAAAATTAAAAATATTTATATTTTTTAACATCTAACTTTTAAAAAAATACCTCACATTTTTTTAACAGAGGGAGTATATATTTATCCTTTTTTATAAAAATTTTTAATTATTTAATTAAAATTAAGAAGAGATAGTTAAATTATTAATATTATAAAAAATATTAATACTTTATAGTGTGTGTTATACTAAGAGCAAATTTGTTTAAGAAAAGTAACCCATAATAAAAGATTGATGGAGTATTAATTAGTTAGATTTGTCCTCAAATGGCTCCGAAATATGAATCGCATTAATTGAGTAATTAAGACATTATAATAATCTCCATGGCGATGTGTTTGACCATTTGACCAGACGGTTTTCTCGAGCAAGAAAGAAGCCTCAGCCAAGCAGGAAAATAGTTACGTTTCATTAACTTTAATTGTTGTGTTATTAGTAATGAGAAATTCTTAAGTAAGACTGATGCACCACATTATTCATAATTCATCAATAAAAAATCTAACATTTGCATGAAATTAAATATAAATTGATTATAATATTAATGATAATAAAGAGATAAAATGTAAGAAATTAAGCAGGCACATTATATTATAAAAATAAAATAATTTAAAATAATAAAATAAGATTTTATTTAATTTAATTTAGGCATTTTTATTGGATGGGTATGAATGACAAGATATCCTATCCGTCTAAAAATTTCTCAATTCCAAACATGAGTGCTTATTAATCACACTTGGATTCTTTCTGACCAGTTTTATCCTTAATTATATTATTTGTTTTTATTATAAGCAAAGACACAGCTTTTTTGCGCATTTGGTCAAATTGGTCATAGCTGGCTGGCTATATCCATACAGAGTAGCTTCTGGATTCTTATCGATAACTGTCAACGCCTTCCTCGTCAGATTTTTCAAGATCTTATCTTCTCGGCGCCCAAACATTCTGTTCTTGAATGCCGGTGAGATGTTTGTGCAGGCAAAAATTTAAAATTTTTCAATCAAAATACTTTTTATTCAAATTTTTTAATTATCTAGAATAGAATTTTTTACTATATAATTTTTGATAGGAAGATCATCCACCATGTCCAATTTTAGGTTGAAACTAGCATATTGGAAGGTCAATCAACCAAAATAACCACAAGCAGCTACAATATTACATGTTTCTTCCTCTTGATCAAATCCGTAACCCTCGTTAGCAGATTCATTGTCTATGATTTCCCTAATCAAATTAGAAGTTTCTTAGGATCTGTGCATAACATTGAATAGGGAGCTGCCGAATACACCAGCTACACCTAACATTTGAAATAGATGCATAAGAACATTATGTTCAACTTGAAATACAATCATAAAGTTAAAAGTATTAGAAATTCTTAGAGACATATCATCAGAAAAGCTTCCTTGACCAATTAAATAAATAAAAAAAACAGTAATAGCAGTTGCAATTGGAGCTGGATATGCAACAGAAATCCAAAAATTGATTTAATTCTTATAATTAAGACAACACGACTACATCAAACGATCGGTATCTAACCTAAAAAAAAAAAAATCTGAACACATTTTTCTGCGCTAAGCTTTGAGATGATTGTGCAATACGTACAATATTTAAATATCTATGAACAATAATTGCCATAGATTTTATTTCTTTCATACTCCTCCTGTCCTATAAGATGGAATTTTTTTAAAATTTTATTTATAAATTTGTTATTAAGTTTTCATCACATCCTTTTACCTTTCATTAATTATTAGAGAGAAAAAAATAAATTGTTAAATAAGGACAAAATTAAAAATTTATTAAATTTTTAAATAGTTAATAAATTTTAAAATTTTTATTAACTTTAGTGAAACATATTAAAAAAATTATAAATAAATACAGACGAGCAGTGAATAAGCACCATATCATATCTTCTTAGACACACAGATTCTGCATTGTTGAGCTTGAGTGTTTAGGATAGCGAAAACCACAACCAAGCATGGATCGATAATTACTACTTAATAGGTCTGTCATCCACGTGCAACTATAACGGAAAATCGAGTCAAATTACTCTTCCAAATGAATATTATATTAACAATTTCGTAATATGATCAAAGGATGAATAGCTGTCTTGTTCGTCAAAACATGCAAGTCACAGGAAAACTGATCCTAAGTTTCAAAACATTTGACGGTTTTCAAGTATATACTTTTCAAAAACAATAATGTCAACTCTGTTCGAAATATAAATAACAAAATAATACAAAAACAATGACAAATGGTTTTATGGCTGGCCATGCCATCCACTACGATGGTGTAAATTCGAAAAAGGGAAAACTGGAATTGAAAATGAGCTAATTAAAAATCGGCAACTGTTTTATTTTCCATGTTCTGCGATCCATTTTTTTTTTTTAAAATGTTTTCCAGTAGGTTCTTAATTCCAAATTTCCTTGGGAAAATCGAAGAAAGAGTTGAAATTTGCCATGTCAACTTTGCCAATCTCTTCTTGATTTTTCCTGATAATATTATTATCAACTTAACAATATAATTTATACAGTAAAAATTAATTCTAACTATCCATACATCTTTAATTATATAAAATTAATTTAAAAAAATTAAATAGATTAATATTTTATTATAACATAATCAATTATAATTAAAATCAACCATATTGATTAATTATTTTCATAATTAATCATGCCCAACTAAAATATAAACGAACTCTTAAACAAAATATGAATTAAACCAAAGACTGAGAGTGACAAAGTTTAAGAACAACTTTAATCTGATTAAAAATTAAAAATTTAAACAATAAAAGTAGAACAAATAATGTAATTCACGTTTTGTAGTTGTGTCACAGTAGGAATCAGTGATGCAACATTGAATTGCAACAGTATCCTAGTCGTGAAAAGTGAAAACAGTATAGTATTTTTAAAAATGGAGATGCAGGATCATAGTGCAGTGAATTAAATTAAACACACTGACACGGTGAATTGATTTCATCTTCCCCAAATGCAGGTAATTGCAGTGGAATCTTTGGCTTATAACAAAATCCCAGTGACTGATGCGACAGCGTAGACGAACAGCGAAGCAGTGAAAAACTCGGGCCGCGTCCACGGAGAGAGGTTGCACCGTTGCTTTTACTTTTTGCATCGATAAATCTTTCGCTTTAATAGGAGAGAACAGCGAAAGTACAGGAAGGATCAGAGAAATGAAGCGAAGATGGGAGAAATAAAGAGAGAAGGTGGCAGAGAGAAGAAGCGGAAGGATAAAAGCAAAGACAGCAGCCTAGGCATGTTCTCCTCTGCCATACACTTAATCCAAATCAAGGAAGCTAAGACTATGACAGTCTCATCTGATAAGATACATCAGGCTCAGTGCCTAGCTGTGTCTATCATGTTATCTTCACCCACCCATGCCTCCCCAAGTAAGCCTTAGCTCGCTGCTCCTGCTCTCCCAGACAGTGCTCAGATATGCTCAGTCCCAAACTCCAAAGCACCCATCTCTCAACCAAATCCCCATTTTCCCCAACCCCACTTTCCCTTTCCAACCAGATGCCACTACCCACCTTCTCTTTCTTTCCAATCCAACCTCAACCTTTACATCATCTAGCGCATAATGTGGACACTTCTATATCAATAACACCTCCCAGTTTGTTTGTTGGTCTATGTTATTATGATAATGATGATGATATAACGATATAGTACTAGTGGCCATTTTAGTAACAGAAATGAGGAAATTTTGAGCACATACTGCAGCTTGGTTGGATTCTTCCTCGGAGATCAACAATACTCGGTTCTAAAAAGAATATGAAGCGAAAACTAGCTGCTCCTACTGATACTGTCTACACTGTTTCCGTTCGAAACTAGAATGCTAATGAACTCAACAGCGACATCAAAGTTTAACCAGACAAGAAACAAAGGAACAGTAACATCTAACTTTCAATTCACAATGGCCGCAAGGTTACTGAGAAGTGCGAGACAAGTACACGATATCAGTATGGCGGCGGTGGCCTTGCAGTTGGAGCCCAGATCACATCGGACGGTAGTTGACAGCTGTACATGGACATCCCACACGAATCGCCGGGCGCGTGACCGCTCTCCCCACCACCTCCGGACACCGGCGGGGACTGCCCCTCTCCGCCGCCGCCCGAGACGGAGTTCCTGACGTCCTCCTCAGCCGGTAACCTGTGATAGGACGGGTTGTTGAAGGAAGCGGCTATGACGAACACAGTTCCCGCCGCCAACAAATTGCCGGCGACCAATCCTCCGACGATCTGACCCTGCGGGCCGGCCAGCGATATGGTGAAGCTGTTGGGGACCGCCGGCAAAGCACCCGATTGCTGGTTGGCCAGAAAGGTGGCAGATATGGATAAGATGTCGAAACGGCCGTGAAAAGTAACGGTAGCCCCCGGGGTGGTGGAGGGCTGGCGGAGGGTGACGTTAGCTACGGTCCCCGATCCCGTTAACACGCAGAGGCCAGTGTTCTTGCGGCGACAGAAGCGAGCAATCGCTTCGACGACGTCCGTCCCGCCGGGGACCTCGAGAATGAAGGAACTCATGGTAGGCTCGGGGTCACGGGTAATGATGACGGGGGGCTTGGGCTTGTTTTTGGAGCCAGGCGGGCGGCCCCTGGGGCGCCTGACGACCTCAATGCTGGAGCCATCGGCGGCAGAGGAGGGCTCGACGGAGAGGGGCTTTTGAGGGTGGTTGGGGGTGTGGGCGGCGGTGGCGCTGCGGGTGTCATCTTCCTCGGAGGTTTGGGGGTCGCGAGAGAGCTGGAAGGGGTGGTGGGGGAAAGGGTGGTGGTGAAGCTTGGAGAACATATTGGGAGTCTCTTGCTTGGCGTGCTGCTCCACATAATCACCTTTCATGGCTGAATCTCTCAATTTTCTATGCAGGTAAGTGTCCAATCCCAAGGGGGGGAATGATTGGGAATGGGGGGATATGGATAGAAGTGAATGAATACGAATAACACTCTGCTAGAAGAGAGACAAGGGAGGGAGAGGGGAGGATGGAAGAGGACGCGTAGAGAAAAGAGAGGAGGCTTTATAGGATTTGTTTAATAGAGGGAGGAAGTCGATGTGCGGTTTAGGAAGGAAGGGTGGGGGGTGGGTGGCCTTGGAAACAAAGTAAAGGCTAATGGCGCCGCTGGACGGAGGAGCGTGGGTCCACAGAGTATGAGAGGTAGATACGTTAGAATGAGACGTGAGTGAGAGAAAAATTAAAAAAAAAAAAAACAACAGGTCAGTAGAGAGAGAGAGAGAGAGAGAGAGTCTGGATGGTGGGGGTGAGCAAGTAGTGAAATACAGAAAATGACAAGGACGGGTTGATGTTCTTGTTTTGGGTTATGGGGGATCCCCTTTTCCTGTTCTCTCTCTCTCTCTAGATCCCACTGCTCCAATACTTTCAAAATCCTTCGCTCACTTTTTTTGACGCCAAGAAATCTTCCCTGGTTTCGGATTTATTTCTTCCTCTTCAATAATTCAACTCCAATCCAATCAATCTTCCTTGTTTGGTTGAGTCCGCTTCCAATCACTTCTCATTCTAGCTAACGCTCCTTACAAGTTCACTCTGATTTGATCTTGAACTCCTCATATTACTCACAAAATTGAATTTTAACATTTTACAGACCACGCTTTGACTCGGCTAAGTTCTCGCCCTGTTCATTCTCGGTTTATTGAACAAGGTCTTATTCTGATTTTTTGACATGTATCTAACACAGATTATTATACTAGCATATGCATAATCCCTGTCTGGATGTTTCGACTCTGGATATGTGTGCGTCTATATATTATATTATAATGGAGAAGCAGCCATGACAAGCTAGTTAATTAAATTAATTAAATAGTAAGAAAGTGATATTTAAACGTCTTAAAATTAGATGTCTTTTTATTGGGAATTCATCAAAGTTGGAAGGACATGTGTCTCTCAAGTTTAAACTGTCAAATATATAAATAATTCTTGGTCAACTGGAACGTTCAGAGTGTGCGAGTTGGATGAGAAAACCTTCCTTAGACTGCACTGCTGTCAAGTTCACCACAGGTAACCCTGTGGCCAAAAAAAATTTAAAAAAAGAAATCACTAAGCATCGGAGTTCATATTAGATTCGAACTAATATTAAAGAAAGGAAGGCGGGGGCTTAAACCCAAAGGAAGTGCTCTACAAATTCAAGCATAATTTATTGCACTTAAATAAAACCCAACCCTTTCTGGTAGAATTAACCAATGATAGTGGTATACTACTATCAACTAGATTTTATTATTATTCAAGTACCATAACAAAAATGACTAATTAGGTCAAGATGAAAGCTAAATATGAAGGGAGGGCCATAATATATGAAATACTGCTTCTGGACAAACATTCTCTACCACCAAGGGATCCATTTGGAAAATATGGAAATTTCTTAATTCTTTTTTTAAAAAAAATAAAAAGCGAAAAAACCGTTTCATCATTTTAAGATTAGACACTTAGCACAAAATTCAATTTTCTAAATTTAAAAAACGCACAGTACAATCCCACAAAATGACAATACAAGTATCAGAATTATAAGACATTTTAAAAAGAAATTTAACATTTAAAATATAAAATATTTTAATAAAAATAAAATTTTTTAATAAATTTTTTAATATTGCCTTTTTTTATATATTTTATTTTTTTATATTATTTAATAAATGAAGTATTAAATGAAAAGTATTTTTAAAATTTTTAAAAAATAGGATTGTAAAATATATTTAATAAAATTTATTAACATTTATAATTTTTTAAAAAATGTCTGATAATTTGATAATTTAAGACGGAGACAGTAGCATATCTGGAGCTGGAATCATTCCTTGCCGCGTTAACTGCTTTCACGAGATGTTATAAATGTGATGTGTAGATAAAGACATTAATAGACTCTTATGATTTTAAATTGAAGTCAATTGATTATGCGCCAAGCATGCAAGGGCAGGACCTCTATTGCCCTGCTTTATTTATTTAATTTATAATTAAGACGATTATCTTTCTTTCCTTTTCCCCGCTTAATGCTCATTCTCAGCCATGCACATCTTAAACGGGTGCACTTGTTGAAGAAAAAAAATATGTTTTTTAAATATGAGGTATTTATAAATTATTTTTAATATGTTTTGCAAGAATAAAAAAACTTAAAATCATTTAATCCTGTATAAGAATTTAAAAAAATTTTATCTTAACTCCTATTAAATATAAATACTTTAATAATGTATACTTACTTTACTATTTGGTGGGAGCAGGACAAAAAATTTATGATCAAATTAATAATATATTTTATGAATAAGACAAGTCAATTACTTTCTTTATGCCTCATAAAATAGGACCGGATGAGTAATTAGTAATATGGTTCAAAATTGCGCGAATAATTCAACGGGAAAACATTGTTATGGGATTAAATAAGATGCAGTTTTCCCCATCAAAAGTCAAACCATTAGTCCACACGAGTCTGTCCAGTTTACTTAATTTTTAGAGGGTACGTAACCCATTTAAAATTAGCAAATTAAAAAATAATTTACTAATTTGGTGCAAGGCGCATGGTCTTTCCACAAAAAGGGGGAAGTTTTAGGACTATTGTGACTAAATGTTCCTTTTGGGGGTTGATGGTAAAAAGACAGACACTGGACGGGAATCAATGTCTTGCCGGGCTCCGAATAAAGACACTGTTACGTCCAATTAAATGTGCAAACAGCGATTGCTTATTCCTGAGAGACGGCGGGTGAGAATGGAACCAAGCTGCATTTTAGTTTATTACAATATTGGGAATGCAAGACTAATTAAAACATTCATGTTTAGCTTAATAATTAAAAATTACTTGCTTTGTTTCTTTTTTAACATTAACTATTAAGGGAGGTTTTTGGTTTATATTTGGCTGTCATTTTGAAATATTAAGACAACGTTGATTATTATATCATCAATTACTATATATCCTTATTTGTGTCCCTAGTTTTAGAAGTCTAAGGTAATATTGAGTATTAAAATAAACTAAGAATACATTAAAAAGGGTAAAAAAAAATTGGGATGAATAACAATTAGGTCCTAAAGAATGAATTAATAACAATTAAGTTCACAATAATTTTTATTAAAAAATAAGTTGATAATATCGATCTAAATTATTATAAATTTAAGAGTTTCAATTGTATTTAAAATTTAAATATAAAATGTAACTCTTAAATTATAATAAAAAATTTTATTTATAACTGTTTTAAATTAATATTTATAATTTATTTTATTAAAAAATTTATCAATAGTTTAACTATCATTAATTTATTTATTTAGGACCAGACCATCATTTCTTCCAAAAAAATTGTGGGTAAAGAAGATGGACGGGCCAGGGGGGAAGTGAGGTCTCTCCACTTCCTTTTTCTCCATTTTCCTCCACTTCCCCCATCCTCACCATTCATTAATTTTTTTATTTAAAAAAATTATTTAATAAAAATTTGAATGGTGGAGATGGGGGAAGTGGAGGGAAAGGGAGAGAAAAAAAAGGAGAGACCCCTGGTCCAGCCGGGGGGATGGTGGGTGGATGCCGTGGAAGGCGGCAAAGGTGGGCTACATGTTGTCACCACACACAGTTTTGGAAAGTTTAACTTTTCTGCAAACTAATTTCTACAAATTATTTACATTATTTTGATAACTTATTTATATGAAGAAAAAGCATGTTAATATTAGAGTTAATAATTTGGACAAGCTAAATTTATTTAGGCCCAACCTGAACTTTTTGAATAGCCTGAATAATCAAATATGGCCCGAACCTCTTTATGTTTCTGGTCATTTGAATGAATCAATTTTTTATTTTTGAAATTAATTATTTTTATTTTATAAAATATATAAAATATATTTTTTAATACCTATAAAAGAGTAAAAAAAATAAAAAATATGTGAATCTTAAAATTTAAAAATTGATGTTAAAATATATTTTAAATATTATTTTGAGATATTTTATAGATTAAAATAATAAAAATATTTTAATTTTTTAAAAAATATAACAATATACTCAAATATATAGCATTTTCATATAAAATGACCCAAAAGTTAAAGAATTTATTAATTTTTAATATATTTTATAATTTTTTTAAAATAATTTTTTATATTTAGGCCAATATCGAATTTGATCAAAATTGATTTAAGCCTGAATATGCTCAAGCATTAAAAAGTACAATTTTGCAAAGTTTGATCCTAATTTTTTTTATATTTATTTAGATTGACCTGTTAAGATTCAAATTATCTATTTTAGTCTATATACCAAAAACAAATATACACGTAGACATGCAGATAAATTTTATTGAAAGCAAAAAAAAAAAAATTCAGAATATACGGGAGAGGAGAATAGCCCCAAAAAGACATTAAAGGAAGGCAAGCCCAACGCGGAAGTGATTGGAAGACAAGGGGGGCTTTGCTATTTATGGCATATGTTCTTTCTTTCAACAAACTCAACTTGGAAAGGACATCAAACAAAGTTGCTGTGTATGCCACTTATGCAAAAGTGATTCCTTTAAGGATAATATATTTAATAAAAATAAATTATTTTTTTATTTTGAGATGACAACAATAAAATAACTAATTTTTTTTTTGATTCATACTACTCCATCTTTAATATAAGATGAAGTTAACAAATTTTATACTTATTAAAAAGAATGTTAGTTATAGTTTCGAAATTGCTAAAAAAGTATTTTGGCAAAAAAAAAAAATTATTACTCTAACTTCATTTTATGTTTAAGACCAAGAAAAACTATTGAACTTTATCTTTACAACGAGGAAGGAAGGAATATGAGACTATTAGGAGTGATTTATATATAAAATTAGAGATTTTTCATATGAAAACCTAATTGACAAATTCCCACAACTGCCCCACCACTGCTCCATGTAATCTTCCCACCAACTCCCCGTCACCTGCATAACAAGGCTCTTTATTATCTTCCCGACGAGTATATACTTCCCTGCCTTCACTTTATCATTGAGTGAATTATTTGCCCAATCTATGTATATCTTAAATTTAAAAAGGTCAGCTTATTTAACTTTCTTAAAAATCAACTCAAGATAACAATGTCTTGTAGATTTTTGCATGCATCACATTTTCCTACTTGTAGATATCATGACAATAGCCCGTTTGAATTTCAATGAAGTATAATTAATTATAAAAAATTATTAATATGATTAATTTTGATAATAATTAATTATATTACAACGTGATCATATTTAGATGTTATTTTCTAAAATTAATTTTAATAAAATTAAAAATGTTTGAGTGAATGAGCAAAAATTAATTTTAAATGCATAAATTATTATAAAGGATACTCCATTCATTTAAAAATATAAAGTATTTTTAATCAAATCTCATCCCCAATAAAATAGTTACTTATTTTCAATCTAAGTTTATTTTTTTACATATTTACCCGTATTAAATCCCCTATAATAAATCTAAAGTCACTATCAACAGAAGTATTTTTGAAAGAAAAGAAGCAATGATTATATCTCAAAAAATTAAAAATGTCTTATACTTTTAAATATCCAACTCCTTAAAAAATATCTTATATTTTTAAATAAAAGGATTATTACTTTTTAAAATGTAAATATTGATAAAGTGGTGTGTAATATTGTAGTGGATTGGATAGGGAGGTTGAAAGTTGGACTAGAAATGGTGGCAGCTCAATTATGCAGCTGGAGGATCATGTTGTATTTAATTAAAGGGTACACATAACGATTGAAATATCTGGCAAATAATGACAGTATAATTAAATTTAATGAGCTCCTTTTGCCAACTTAATCCACAACCAAGTTTGGGTTCAAATAATCAATTATGTAAAGATGAAAGTGTTTGTGTATTTTTAATCAAAACTATGGTTTTGGTACACTTAATCATGGGTTAAAATGCAAATCTATACCTAAAATTTTTTATGACGCACAATTGGTATCCTAGAGATTTTTAAAATGCAATGTTCCCCATACTTTTTAAAAACAGAACAATATCGCCCAATTTTAATAGACGCACATGTTTGACCATTGGTTGACCTAATAGTGCCTAGGTGGCATGCATTTGTGGCATTCACGCCACTTTTGTTTTTAGCTTGAATTAAAACTTTGACCATGTGGCAATATAAAAAGCATAAGAGGAACACCAAGCGTTCAAGCCCACCAACAACTCAGATTCCATCGACAACTCTGGCACTGAACATGTTTTTCGATCATTCAAGCAACAATTGGAGGATCGATTCTAAAGAATTCTTGAAGCACAGAGGGCAGCCCAAAACTTAAAGAAGCCGATAACCATCACTCTGTAATGTCTGCTTACTAGAATAACATTCTAACAACATTGTTGTGATAACTAGAATTAATTAAAATCTTTATATAAAGTTATCATAACATAAATGTTTAGAAAATAAATAGTTTAAATAATGGAATCCACTGAAAACCTTTTTTACAGAATGTTTGAGCTTAAACTAAAATTTAAAACAAGTTAAACAATGTAGTAGAAACATAGAAACCAATTACAATAATTAAAAACATCAAATGAGCATTTTGGAAAAACCTCCAGAAATGCACTATCCTCTGTGGCACAAGCATCACCCCTTATGGCGGATGGCATAGGGGAACTACGTTCCTCTCTATGTAGTGCACTAGGGCGTAAGGCAGCACATTCCTACTATCATGACAATTTTGCTATCATGACAACTCCTCCGGCTAACTTTTAAAGTATGCAGTTTCGCTATTTGATGTTCAATTTGAGTGAATCAAGTGTTCTCATGTAGCTCTTCGAGCCCACTATCTATTGGCATCGACCTCACACATAAACACTCAATCGTTTAAAAGTTAATCATCTGAATCCAATTTGATCCATTTTTAATTCAAAACACACACAAGGGTATCCAAAACTCACAACCTAATGCCAATGACCTTGTAATTACTTGGACTAACTCAAATGAACCATAGGCAACCTGATAGACCCATCATAACACATCAATAACAATCCAAAAATAAATTGGCCATCAAAACCCCAATTTCATAATGAATTCAAAAGGATGTCTATGATTTACAATAAACATCATTTGGGCCAATCTAACACATAAACAACACAAAAATATCACTTGCACTAATATCTTGACCTCTCACAACAATTTTAACACAAATACATCATTATAGGTCAAGATACACACCTCTACACAGTAGTTCTCATACAAGTGATTACAAAATAACACATGATCCTAGGTTGGCATAATTAACACAAATTCATTACAATATCAAAATATAAAAGGGAATAGCTATACAAACAAAGCTTTTTAATCCTCACTAGTTTCTTCCATCCCTTTTTCCTATACCAAATTTCTTACCTATAAAACGTAGCAAGGAGGTAAGATAAACATATCAGTAACAGAATAACTTATAACTATCAATTAACATTTCATATCCACACGTCGTTTTCACACTCTAACATGATCATCCTATCATCCGAGTTTTCATATCATCCTAGCTAAAACTAAAAATTTTATTGGACCAAGCGTACATACACGATGGCTTGAGCGCACTTTCGACGATATAACTGCCCAACAAAAGGTGTCATATCCCACTTTCAGATATAATTTCTCTTATCACACACTATTTGACGTGTCATTACTTTAACATCGCATAATTGATGCTGAAGAGAGTAAATTTTCAACACCATACCTCACACGGGTATTGAGGAGATAATCTCCAACACTGTACCTTATTAGGTACTAAGGAGATAATTGCCATATATACTTTCATTATTCCTTCCTTTTAGTAAACTTTCACCCCTGTCATAATCATGCTAAACCATGACGAAATAAACTAATGGGTTCAATCAAAATCTAATGAAAGATGAACTCAAACCCTCACATTGCCCTACAAAAATTCACATAATGAAGAAGGAGAGGGGAAATGAAGCTTATATAATGATGAAACTTATTCAAAATGCCTCCAAATAGCTCCCAATATGATGCCCTAACAGACCACAATGTCTCTTCTGTCGCTTCTCTCTTATTCTTTCTTTTCTCCTTCTAAGAATCAAAAGTGTTTCACGTCTAATTTATCCTAGAAATTGGCTGTGTGCCGTGGCACATGGCATAGTAAGTGCCTTATGCCATTTTGACCTTCCATTTGAGTTTGATCGACCCATACACTATCTTAGTTCTTTTTCAAAGCTATCCAAAGATCCAAAACCTTAATAGTAGCCTAAGAACATAATTAATTCATAAATCACTTATTTTAACCAAATTACCCTTTTTAAACATTTAAAGTTCTAAGTTAAAGACTCAGGGTGTTACACACTTTATATCCCTCCATTTTCATCCTCAGAATGCTCCAATTCTTCAATCATCACATTGCTGTCAAAGCAAAAGGGAAGCTCCTAGATGCGACTGAAGGCATAGGGCCGCACCTCCATAACTTGTTGTTCTTGAAACTCAAAAGTGCCTAAGCTTAAAAAAAAAGGGTTCCTACATTTAGAAAGTGGCTTGTGTCGAACCTAGTGCTTAAGCCTCCGTCACAATTTCTTGCAAAAATTCTCTCTTTTCTTTTCCATTGGCCTTCTCAAGATCTAGGACTATGATTTTAATTTTAATTTTTTTGACAGGCTATTTGGCTCATGTTCTTCTATTTTGTTTCATTTGATCTTTATTAAAGAGATTGGCATAAGTCACCACCTGTTATGCCACCATCAAGTCCGAACTTGAAGTTGATTGGTCTAAGACTAATAGGGACGTGTTCATTAGCATCTCATGCTTAAGGGTTTTGTGTGTTCGACGTAGCAATCCTTCATCCTCTACTTTGTTGCCATTATTGTATTGTAGGTCAAATTCCTATGAGAATCTTTCACACCTTCCTTTTGCATTTATCCACAATTCCTTCGTGATTCCTTCATCTATAGTGGTTGAATCATGATTTCTTTCCTTCATGGTTTGATTATTTGCTTTTATGGCTTTTCTTTCCATTTCTCCCTTATTATTGTTGATGGCTAATGGTGTCCGACGGTTTGTGGTGGCTATTAGGGTTAAGGTGAGAGGGTTTTTTTTAAAAAAAAAGAGAGAGGAGTATATTGGTCCTACCACATTAGATGCCAGCTCAATCCTACAACGTGTGCCAACTAAGCATAAGATAGTCAAAAAATGCATGTTAACAATCAACGTTGGAAATTTGTCAATTTTTGGAAACATGCTCTGGTTTTGAAAATATGGGGGGTACATTGCACTTTTTAAAACTTTAGGATGCCGATTACTCTTATGATCCTTGTTATAAATCATTTCTACCAACCTCATTAATACCAATGCAAAAAAAGTATAAAGAATAAAATTGTGAAAATTTCAAATATGTCCCTATATAATAAATTTAAAAAATAATGTTATATTATTTTTCTCTCTCGTAAAAGGTGATTTTGAAAATATTTTTTAAATATTATCTAAAAAACTGTATATTTATAAATGAAATCAAATAAACCTTTTAGAATGTAACTTATAAATAGGATTGGAGAGAGTACATCTTATAAAAAATTTTAAAGTGAATTTATACTTAACCCATTAATCAATTATGAGGTATATACAAACAGGCAAAATAAAGGATAGTTAAGCCGAGGGAATTATCATCCAGTGTTCAGACTTCACCGTGTCTCCTACTACATCAAACTTTCAACGTTTTGAGCTGACACGTGGTGGGAAGAAAATGCCCAAAGCCTCCCTCCCCATCTCTCTTCCACTCGATGCATAGAAGTAATCACCCTAAATATGAATGAACAAGCTTTTGTTTCTTCTGACGAGTTTACTCATTCAATATGATTTGTGCTTGCCAAATGCCTTGATTTATGATTTTATATACTTTTCTCTATTCCTTATCTTAGAGAGCAAAGCCTCTGCTGGCCCGACCTTCATAGGAAACCAAAGAAAAGTCTTTGAATGCATTCGCCTTGTGCACTTTTTCCTAAATAAGGAATGTGAAAGATTTTTATCTCACGCAAGGTAGATTCTTTCGTGAAAAAGATTCTCCGATTGAGATGTGACTTTGTATTTTTTCGAGACGCTTCTGATTTCAGTGTGTTAAAACTTTGTTGGTATAGCTGTGTCTTTTGAAGATTTTTGCACTTCTGGTTTAGGATCCTCGAGAATATATGTCGACTTTTATCAGTCCTTGAACTGATATCTGCTTCCCTCTTTTCTTTTTCTTTTTTTCTCAGGCCAGATTCTTTCCAGGACAAGAGGAAGTTGAATAGTCGGGTCTTTGCATCGGAATGCTTCATGCTATGTAAAACTGATTCAGGAAAATATTCTTTTTACTGCATGAGACGTTACAAAATACGAACTTGGAAAAATTGCCTCAATCTCTACGGTACCATATGACGCCAATATAATCACGCAATTACCATCCTTGCATTAGATTACTAAGCTTGAGCTTTTTGCTTATCTCCTCACGGGACATTGGGTTTCGGGGGATGTAGACTTCGGGGAGCCATGAGATGGCAAATTGGGACCGTTTTGGCGCTTCTTTTCTAACCTTTATTGTGGATTAGAACTTTTTTGTTTTTGTTTACATAAAAGGATTTACGCCCCATTTATCACCCTCATCCTGCCAGGTTCGTTTTCCGTGCTCAGCATCAAAACACTGCGTTTTGCAGCATTAATTTTTTGTCTTTTTTTAAATCATAAAATTATTATTATAATAAAAAACAAATATTATAAAATTGTTATTTTAGTATTTAATAAATAAATAAATTTGACTTCAATGGTTAGTCTGAACAGTTTGTATTGAAAAAATAATGAATTTAAAATAGAAATTAAGTCAAGTAAAAGGAACTAATTTTTTATAATATAATAAAATAATATTTAAATTTTTGTTAAAAAAAACACTTATATTTAATGCTCGACCATTAGATATTACTTTTCATAAATGTACAACTGTACAAAATCAATAAAATAAAATATTTTATAAAATATATTTTGTCATAGTTCTAAATTTTTTACTACAGTTCTAATCAAAATTTTTATCAAAACCGTTGAGATCAAAATTTAACAAGTTAAACTTATTTATTTATTAAATATTAAAATCACAAGTTTATAATACTTAATTATTTAGCTTTTATTATAATAATAATTTTGTGATTTAAAAAAATAAAAAAATTAACACCGCAGACTGATAGACCTTTGATCAGAACTGATTTGATTGATCGCAAAATGAAGATGGATGACGTTAAAGAAGGAAAGTGGCCGGTCCAATGTCCTGTGAGGTTTTCCCCCTTAAACAACTACGAGGCAATGTGACATGACAGCTTTCATCTTTCGTGCTGACTTTAATCCTCAAGTGGGACAATGCGTCTTCCTCCTTCCTTAGAATGAAACAGGAATCACAAACAAAAAAGGCAGGCAGTGTTTCAATTAGGGTTGGCCTCAATTCCTCATCCAAATCGGGATGCTTAGCTCATCGTTGAGGATACACAGTATTGTCAACCATGAAAAAAACAGAACGGTTATTGAACAGAGGTTTATTGGCCTAATATTATGAATTATTATCAAGCATTTATAGAACGTGAGGACCAGAATTAATAAAAAGAAGGCAACTAAAACTCGAGCTGCTCCACCACCATAAATGGCAGCATTCAAAGTGGGCATGAGAAATTCCACTTTGACAGCAACCTAAGTCAACCCGGATAACACGAACAAGCTTCTCAAGTTGGGAGGTTAATAAATGTACAGCTTCAGGCAAAGACACGGTGGACGACCTTCTTCCACCACTATTCATAAAGGCATGAGATCTCTCAGTGCCTCGTCCTCTTACTACTCTTAAAAACTTCAATGAGGCTGGCGATGGTTTAAGCGACGGCGAAGTGTAACGAAAGAATAGCAATGAGTTTAAAACAGGTTGTTGGTAACAGGAGGTTTAGGATAACATGAATCCAAACTGCGTGATTTACAATTTACAAATGAATGATAAAACAACGTAAAATTGTCCTTTTTTTTTTTTTTGGGAGGAGCGGGCAAGGAGATTCATATACGAGCAACATAGGAATTTGCCTGCGTCACGTATCTCACCCACCGATAAGGCTCCGAGACTCGGGATTTCTTTGATATCTGCAAGTATTTTACCTGCATCAAAGAAACATTTTAAGCACTCAGCATCTTGAAACGAACTCCGAGACGGACGAAACCAGCAATTTTTAGGCTTGGAAAATTAGGACAGGCAATAGGCCTCCCTAATTTCACTGGTCCAAGTCGTTGCACAATGTTGAACATTTTCCCAATCAGATTTTTCCTTTGGAGGGGAGAGGCAGGATAAAATCATGCAATTAAGATTTCAGTTCAAATTGAGTAAGCTTTTGCATGCGAGCCAATAACTGTCAAGATACTAGCATAACATCTAATTGATCTACAATCGGGGTACTGAATGTTGGTGATATAGAGAAGTTAATACAAATATGTTTACCTGAAGCCGTGACACATTGTACATCGGTATGGTAAATGTCATGCTAACAGGTCCAGATTCCTTCGTTATATTCCCTTGTGAACAAAACGTAGTATAATTGTGAAGATCAATTGATAATTAAACCTAACAATAGGCAAACTATTGATTCTACACATCAAGCAATTAAAAAGATAAATACCATGTGATTCCTGAGAAAATGTTAGCTTTGCACGTAGTGTATGCTCAGATGCACCAACAATCTGTTTGGTAGCACTTGTCGGTCAATATTTTCTCATGTTAAAAATGTGAACAGAACTGTGTTTAGCCAATGCATAGATTTTCTTAAGATAGATAACTTTTGAGAGATTGACAAGAAACCTTGCCTTCTTTAAACTCCACTCCAGCTTCTTATTTGCTTCCTTGAAGTCAGTTGTTTCTCCAACGGCTCCAGGGTTCAACTCAAAATTAACCCTGAGAAAACGCCAGGTAATAACTTATATCAGACACTATAACACTAGTGAAGAGTAACGGCTCTATGCATTTCTTTTCTTATGCAAGGAATCGCTACTTTCCCAGGTTCCTCGAACTTATCCCACAGGTAAAGAAAAATTAACAAGCATGGTCCGCTTATCTTTCTAATGAAGTTAAGAATCCTCAGCAAAACTATTTAATATGCATTCTTTTGAAACTTTTTTAATTTCTTTAAAGCCTTAACATATAGAATGCACCATTATGATGCACTCTTTGAACACTGATCAACAGAAATGGTTCCTTGAAACCTTAAAAGGGATTCTTTTGAAATTCTTTTCATTTCATACTAAAAAAATTTCATGCACTACATTGCCTCATGGAGGCTTTTGAAGCTAATTTAAAAAAGTTCTCCTACCTTACAGTTTAAAATACAAGATAAATTTCGCTAGACTTCCACTGTTTTCCAGGAAAGCTCTAGTGATTCCATCAAGAGTACATATTTATAAAAAAGACAAAACCCTGGCCAAAAACATTTCCTCGAACTTCAATTCTGAAACAAATCCATTGCATCAAATTTGATGGAAACTAAGCTAACAAGGGATGCCCTGTCCCTTATGGAGTTGTATGGGATGCCCTATAAAGTATTTAATAGGGTTGGTTTCCACCTTAATAGCTAGCTTTTGGGGACGGATTCCCATCCCATTTGAGTAACCATCAATTGGCATCAGAGTTGGTGGTCAACCTTTCCTATGGAGGATTCTAACTGGTAAGAGGTTCTAACCAATGAGGATGTCAAGTGACGTATCTTAGAGAGTAGTTGCCAAGATATCAGCTCTCCAAAAGGGACAATTGATAGAGACTAACGTAGTATTGGATGCCTAAGTCCCACATGGAGCAATATAGGATTATACAGTATTTGCGAGTCAGCTCTCCCGCCTTAGCAGCTAACTTTTGGGAGAACATTATCCATCCCACTTGAGTACCCATCAACACTAGGCAAAGATTTTAATCAACTGCAAATCATTGTCTAAGATAAGTCTCTTATCAAGTGATTTAGAGAAAAATGGAACAAAACCTGGTCGTATATTTGGGTAGTGGCATCTGCACCTTGACAGTGTTTGCAGTTACACTTGAACCAAACTCAGCATATATCTTAAGAATCACCTCAGCCTGCAATTGCCATTTCACAAGTGAGTTCTAGATGGGAAAATGAAATATTTGACGTAAAGGATGAAGGATGGGAAGAAGATTTCTTTTTAATAAAAAATAAAAAAGGAAATTTTGATGTAACCTTGAGGGGCCCTGCTTCTTCAATTAAAACATTAATGCGAAAAGGAGGCCTGAACTCTTGAGTCATACGATAGTTCATTACAGGAAACTCACCATCTGGTGGTATCTACAATTAGCAATAGGAGACAACCATTAAATTATAATTAAGAGGGAGCAAACTAGTAAAGTACCTTATAATGTGAAATTTCATAACCCATAAAACCACATTTTTTATACACACCAGAGACAGCGTTCTGTCCACATCAAAACTATCAAGACGAACAGACTCATGGAAATTACAGTCATCCAATATCACGGCTCCAGAACCAGATGAACTACGATAACCTGCTCATGAAGAAGGTTCACGTAAGCAATCATTGAAACACGTGAAATTTACAGCTCTAATGAAAGAAAAATATCTCCTCATTTTAGTAAGAATATAATTAACAGTAACCCTCCAAGTTTAAGTAAATGAGGTGGTTCTTTCTAAAGCTTAAATGACTACTTCACAGAATAGGTCATTATCTGACCATCATTTTGAGGAAATATTGTCACTGAAAACCTGAAGGAATGGATCCAATGTACAAACGTACTGTTGCACATCATCATATGGTATCTAATTTCCAGAACCTTAAAAAAAAAAAAAAAATTCTCTTTACTTATCCACACAATGAGGAAGCAGGAACAGACCCAAAGCACAATTGTTCAACACTCCAACTGGAGAAATAAGCAATGAGTCGGAAATGCCAAACCACACCAAATAGAGGGGGAAAAGAAAAATACCATATATTGGTCCCTGTCCCCTTCCTATGGCAAGGTCATCATTAAGAGCTAATCGAATTTCAGGATTGCCAGTAAGGTAGCTTTTCATTTGTATGGTGCCATCAATTTCTGAAGTCAATATATATCCCTAAACAAATCACATAAAATATGTTAAAATGATTAATAAAATATATAATAAGTGAACTACTTGACAGTGCAAATGAAATAAAGGAAACAAAAAGGAAGATTTAACTTGCATAGAACATTCATTGAGAAAAAATTAATGCAACAACACTCATAATGTTACACTTCAACACCTTGCCACCTAAATACCAATCCTTGAGGCCTGAAAAACTTGATACAGATTATCCCAGACATGGCTTTGATAACTTATTCTGCAGTAGCTAATAGCTCAACAAGAACAGAATTATAAAATCATGTCAAACATAATCTCGAATTATGTAGTAATGCAACTCAGTTTGAGATGCTTGTGAGAGCTCTTAGAAGGGTAAATCATCAAAGCATCTGGAAAGAAACAAAATAATGAATGAAAGGGGCCAAGCCCTTCCACTTTGCATTTAAGAAAACAGTCTAAATAGATAATTTGTTAAACTTAATAGCACTTGGATTAAATATTTCTCTGTTTTTGTGGAGTGCCAAACATTAACTATTCGGGCAATAATTGAAACATTTGTGAGTCCCGACAGATGAAGCAATGCCAAACAGATCAAGCAATGCCAAAATAATAATTATCATGGATTTCAAGTCACATTATGATACATGTACTCACACTGGAGCTGAAGGTGATGCTGATTTTCTCAATTACATCAACGAAGATTTCCTCCCTATTTCTACCCCCAGGCTCCGTAGCTATAACTGATTTTGTGACAGCTATACCTGGCATTCTTTTAGCCCTTTGCTGAAAGCAATCAAATTTGAGGATTAATAGCATCAAATGTGCAAATAATTATTATACATAGAATACCATAAAGTGCCTTATAAAGATTACCGCAAAAATTGCAGCAGGTTCAAGAGGTGGCAAACGAGGAGCATCAACCACAATTGGCTCATTGAAAACATAGGATTTCAACAACTCTGTAGATGTCGTTTGAACATAACCAAAGTCCTGCAACAGAGAAAGTCATCAACTTTGATGTTAGTGAGGATTTCAAGGGGGAACTTTTCACAAGCCATATTACAATAGTGGTATAGTTGTATCACGAGCATGTGATTGGGCATTTTTCATTTGTTTCAAACAACTTTAGGTTGGTTTGAAATTTCCATATTTGATGAAGAATAAGATAAAAAAGAGTATACAAGGCTCACAATGACTTCATCAAGCAACTCATACACAAGCACAAAGTTCTTTCGTAATGTGTCTTCATTGAGAACCCCAAGGTAATCTTTAATAACACGAGCAATCCTTTGTAAAAGCTCCAAGGCAAAGGAAGGCGACATATTAACCCTTGTGGTTGCAACAAACAATAGTCCCACAACCTTCACATGAAAGTAGTTCACACCATCCACATTCTATCAACACAAAAAAAAAAAAAAAATCATGTATAAGTCAACATTTTATACCAGATAAGCAAAGACATAAAGTGATATATATATATATATATTTTTTTTTTCATATATTGTATAAAAGATGAATTCATGAGAACATCAAAAGACATGCTGTTCAAGGCACTTCCATGTTTGAGGATTAAGATTTAATATTATCGAAACCATCAAATGATAGTAGTTTAAACATTAAAATGCACTTCCTGATTCGGGAAAATAATACCTACAAAGACAGGTGGTGCATCCTCCTGCCCATCCTCTTTCCAAAACTTTACTTTGCGGAAGAAAATCTCTGCACTTCCATTTTGCACATCTCCACGATCTGCAATTGAAAGAAATAGGCAGCCATAAGCATTGAGGATTTGATGGCAATATTTACAAAGAATCAGGATAGGTATAAGTAGAGAAAAACAAGAAATCTTGTATGATAATGTACTCATACTTCACTCTAATCATATTGCTTTTAACTCTATTATGTTCCTTATTTACAATACCACTTGCTTGTTAGAGTTGACTATGTTTTGCATCTCATGCAGCATCATAGTTTAACACCATAAAATTCAAGTGACTTGTCAAACAATACAGAAAATTCTGAGCAGCTTCAATCACAAAATTAACATAAAAACAAAAACCACATACAAACGTGACCTCTGAGATAAAGATGAGAAGATAAAGCAAGAAGCATCAACAAAAAAATTTGACTCGCAGCTATTTCATGAATTCTTAAACTATTAAGAATGGGGTGCAACAGCCTGAAAAAAAGGGAGAAAACAAATGGACAAAGAGCAATAGAAATACACCACATTTTAACTTGTTTTGAGTTTATGTATACTTTCACTATATTATATATTAATTATTAAGGTCAACTTTATGTGATGTAAAACTTCTTGCATCAGTTCAACACATTCACAGTTGACATCTACACAATATCCGCTAAAATATGAGTCCATAAGCTTCTCATATCAAGACATTTCAAACGCCAAGTTTCTAGTCTTGTAAGCAAAGCCTGCCCAATTTTTGAGATTCAAACAATGTGGTGCACACACAAGTCCCTAAAGCTTCAACAAGGGCAGTCCCATTATGAGCTTTGGACGAGTGTGCAATACGAGCTTCTTGTTTCATCTTTTTCATCCAAGTCTCTAGCAAAAACTAACCCTGATACTACTTTTTAGTCACTATTCAGAAAGAGGAAAAGAATAAATGGATGAAGAGCAATGAAAGAACACAACATCTTAACTCAAAACATCATAACTCAAGTTTATCAATCCTTCCACCTTGTTATATATTAGCTCTTAAACTCAATTTTATTTCATATATAACTTCTCATATCAGCTCAAATCTACTCACACTTAGACATCATGACATAAACGACCTTGTTGTCGGTGTTAGTAAAACAGCTTCGCAATTTTGTGGATTGCTAGACTAAGAATGATGATCCTGTCTATATAGCACAGAATGCACATTTTCTTTTTTCCAATCTTCCCGCGAAGGAATTAGCTTGAGTAGATAATTCAAGCAAGATAGATCTGGAAGTAAAACTTGAATCAAGTATGAGAAGTTTATTATGGATCGGCAAGTAAAAACGAAGTCAAAAAACAAGAAAAACTGGAACTAGAATATAAAATACTCAGAAACGAAAGTCATCATGCGGTTTAGAAAGAACATCGGATAGAACGGCATCAGATCTAAGAACAAAGTATACCGGAATAAAAAATCGCGAAGGGGAAGGTACGTCCATGTGGGAGAGAAGGAGCTTACAGTCTCGGAAGACGATGTTATCGCCACGCTGTGACAAAACGAAGAACTGCGAGATCATGACTTGTTCGGCGTTACTTCACCCAGGATGCACGGTCAGCTGCTGCCTTGGCTATGGCTACCTGTTTTCCTTTCGGCTGACAGGAGCGTTGCTTCCCACTCTTTCAAAATGATTTTTCACCGTTGTCCCACCTGCTGAGATTTTGAGCGTTTTTCCCCCCCTTCCTTCTAAAAAAAACTTACCTCGTAAAAAATTACTTTTGGGGGTTTAATATCACACACACTTTTTTTTTTGCCACATTTATTATCTAAAAATTTCCAAAGGATTTTTAGTAAAAGTGTTTAAAATAATTGATGGAAATTAAGTGACCTTCTGGAGATGGTCTTAAGTTATCTTTTGGATAAATTAATCCATAATGATAAAAATACCAATTATGCGTTGGGAGGGGGGGGAAGCTTTTGCTAGCCTCTGTTTTTTTTTTAAAAAAAAAGGAAAAATAAGGGAAATAAATGAGTATGTTCGGATGTATCCGAATTCTTCACATATCTTATAAAATTGAATATAATACAGGCGCGCAGTACTTTGTCTTGAAGTAGGGGGCTTAATTAGTTTACAAGTTTTCTTACTGTGAAAGCAGTTGCCATCAGCAATTAGCAGTAACATCTGGCGATAGGTTATGTGGCCCAAGTTGAGTTTCGTGACAAAGCCACAACATCAACACCAAAATTCTTGGTCTTTAACAGCATAGCTGCGTTCTGCTTGTTCATCTTGAACATCGCTTCCTCTCCAATCAAGTGTCCATTTCTCAAAGGAGCAATTAGAAAAGTCGTAGTATCCTCCATGAAGAGAAAGCAGCTCCTTTTTCACTCTTTCTTCTATCCAAGGGTAACTCAGCAGGTTCAATAATGATTGCTTTATAGACTCCTGCAACCATTCAATAACACAACCACCAAAATTCGAGTAATTTACCCAGTATTGAAAGAGAATTAATTCTTTCATGCACTTCCTGCATAGAAACAGGGAAAATCACAATAAAGGACTTGTGGAGCACCTTGTTCACAGCCTGAATTCACTCTATAGGACTTAGGAATTAAAATATAATTAAATTTTAGTGTGGAAAAATAAAATTACCCATCACGCAACAAATCGCGCGCATGCGTCCCTACATTTTTAAAAAAACACTGGCGTGACACAGGCAATATTTTAATAATACTAACATATCAATTAATATCATTAATTCTGTATTTACGTGTCAAATTAACATTAATATAAAAATTTTAGTGAGCAATAATTTAAAAAAAAACTACATGAAATTTGTGCGTCTTGTTGATAATTCAAAATGTCCAGGTAAGTATTTTGATTTCATTAGCATAATTTTTTTTTAATTTTTGCTTATTAAAATAATTTTATATTAGCATCCATTTGACACATAAGTATAAAATTAACAGTGTTAATTAACTATCAGCATTATTAACATCGTTTAAACTACATCAATATCCCTATGAAAATGTAAGAACCAATGTTGCATAGGGAGAAAAGTATAGAGATATAAAACATTAAAAACAAAAATGTAATAACTTGTACCAAAGCTTAAATAAAGTGCAACGATGAAAGTAGTATTTTTCCAAAAGTTTAATATACACTAGTGCAGATTCGTTAAATAAATTTAATATGAAATTATTTTTTTAAATATTTACTTATTTTTACTATCAAAAATTTACATGTTAGAAGCTTAAATAAATTTGTTATTGTACTAAAATTTACTTATCAAAGTGTAAGGAAAATTTTTAAAACTAGTAACGAGAGTTGTCATTTTATAAAAAGTTGATTATTAAATTACTAATGAGGACTTATTAAAAAAATTTAATATGAAGCAATTTTTACAAATGTTTACCTATTTTTATTACTAAAATTTTACACATTAAAAATTTATGTGAACTTATTATTTTGTTAAAATTTATTTGTTAAATTATCAAGAAAAAATTTTAAAATCAATAATAAGGCTTGTCATTTCACAATTGATTACTTATTAAATTATAAATGAAAACTTGTCATTCCAGTGCATATTAAATTTGTTTAACAAGTTTTATTAGTAATTTAATAAATAAATATTTGTAAAATGACAAGTTGACAAGTATTGATGTGACAAGTAAAAAAAAAGTTAAAAAAATTTAATATGCACTAAAATTACATGTCTCTATTATTAATTTACTAAGTAACTATTTGTAAAATGATAAATTTCATTATTAGCTTTAAAAATTTCTTTTAATAATTTGATTAGTAAATTTTAACAAAATTATAAGTTTACATAAGTTTTTGAAGTGTAAAATTTTAGTAATAAAAATAAGTAAATATTTATAAAATATCACTTTACATTAAATTTTTTTAACAAGTTCCTATTGATAATTTAATAAGTAATCATTTGTAAAATGACAAATCTCATTATTAGCTTTAAAAATTTTCATTAACAATTTATTAAGTAAATTTTTGGTAGTAAAAACAATTAAACATTTTAAAAAATCAATTCATACTAAATTTCTTTAACAAATCCCCATTTATAATTTAACAAATAAATATTTGTGAAATGACAAATCCATTGCTTATTTTGAAATTTTGTCTTAACACATTAACAAGTAAATTTTAATAAAATAATAAGTTTACGTAAGCTTTTAACATGTAAGTTTTTGATGATAAAAATAAAAAAACATATATAAAATTTAGTGTCTATTAAATTTTTTAATAAGTCCCATTAATAATTTAATAAGTAATTATTTATAAAATGACAAATAACAATTAAACTCATGACAAGCATATGCATGAAAAGTGAAAGCAAAATTAATATATATATATATATATAAACTTGCATTATATAAATAAAAGAAATTAGTAACTTGCTATTTTTTAGAGTGGCCAAGAGACTGTGAGTTCAATCCCCTCTAGCCATCTCAAAAATAAATAAATAAATAATTTGTCACCAGTGATAATAAAGATATTTAAAAAAAATGGGAGGTGATTTTTTTTTACACTAAAATTTAATTTTTGATCTGAGTCTGTCATTCATTGTGATTTTCCCAAAAAAAACTGGTAGTTGTGTTTGAATTTCCCTTGCTAAAGACTATACCTTCTCACACCATCTGCATTGCGGACCAAAGCTAAGATGAGCTGTGACAGCTTTCGTCCTATCCTTGGCAACTTTTCCATTAACAACCCATCTGTGGATGAAGCTCCTGCGGCACACGAGAATTCCAATGAATGAACTATATCAGAACTCCTGAGCTTTCTTGGTTATGGTTTTTGTTAAGAGATAATCGTGATCAAATTAACAAACCTTGATTCCACATCCTCTTGTATATTCATCAACGTTTCAATTCCAGCGCAATTGCTGTGACCAATAACTAGGATATTTTCAACCTGAAAACAGCACCAAACATTTTTCAATCACACAACTATGCAGGTTTTGCAATCATAAAGGGAGGTGTTTCATCATTTGCTCTGTATCATCTAATTCCAGAAATTCTTTCTTCTCTGAGATATATCACTGAGTTCTGCAGTGCCAATATTTACACTTTACTCAAAAGTTCTATAGATAAGTACGTGCCTTGAGAATAGTTACAGCAAACTCAAGTGCAGCATTACACTCAGTTGGTCCGTTCTGGCTCCAAAAAGAAAAAAAAAACGAGGTCAACATTTTAGACTAGCCTTGCGAAAATTGGCAATCATTTGGCCGTCAAAAATCAGAAGCAACAATAAAATTACCTTCATGGGAGGAACAAGATTGGCGATGTTACGAATCATGAAGGCATCTCCAGGTTGAAATCCTAAAATGTTAGAGGGGCACACCCTAGAGTCTGCACAAGCAATTACCATAAACTGTGCTTGGATTTATCAGTTATGAACCTTCTATATGTTCATCTACTAAAATATGAAGCGGCGTAGGAATGAAGAACCACTGAAATGGACCTAAAACAAGATGAGCAAGATGATAATAAGTAGAAAGTATAGACTCGTGATACCACCTTGGGAGACTGAGCTTCAGCGAGAGCTTGAAAATGCCCGAACTCTATCCTGTCCAAATGCAACTTGCCTTATAAATAAGATACTTCACACAGATAACAAAGAACAAATACCAACCAACTGCTACTCACGTGTATTTCTGCTTCTTGAAAATCAGAAACCTGTGTTTCATCAAACCAAAGAAGTCCTTGCTATCATGAGTTTCAACCGTGGTTCCAAGGCTTGGACCTTTGTACTCTTGACTGAATCCGAGATAATTTGGAACCTCTGGTTGGTTCTCCCTAAAGAAAAGAAAAGATAGCAAATAAATGGAAGTTCTCTGGCCAGAAGAGTTCGTTAAAATGGCCGAATTCCTTGCAATTTATAGCCACAAGCTAGCTAGGAGGGGGAGCCTTTCTTCAAACACCAAAGTAGCTGACAAAGTTATAGAACACAGGTTCGAATTTTTGAGTGAGCGCAAATCTTAGCAATATCATTTTCCGTTGAATTTCAATCCATTTGAGCCGGTATTTTAAAGCCCAACTTACTTGATCGAAGGCGAGAATGCTGCCTCACTTCTTGCCCGTTTCGCCTGAACACCAAGCAAGAGTGGGAAAAAAAAAAATCAGCCAGGAACAAGATGAACACGAAAAGATCCATGAAACAATAGTATTAAATCGACAGGCCGATAGAGTATTTTCAACAACAGATAATTGAAGCATATAGGCCTTCAATTACAAAAGCTTAAGATCAGGATGAGATTAGAGAAACTGACGAAATTAAGGCGAGGCATTGTTCCGGAGAAACCCAAGGAGAAGCTGTTTGGAGTAGAAAAGGGTAAGCACCGAGAGGAGTCGCCATGGACAGACGAACGCACAAGAGCAAGCGTTGATCGGACAAGCGTGCCGGTTTTGGAGCCTGCATTTACCAAGTATAAAATTTTTTATCATTTGTTTTATCTCCATCTTGGAAAGCTTCTCTAACAGTAGAGTACTGCAGAATCCAGATTGGTAACTCACGGTCACGGGTTAGCCACACCATCTTTTCCCGTCTGTAGCATAATACAACCACTTCCTCTTTTTTTGGACAATTCAACCACTTCCTCACACACCTTGCGTCCGTGCGACCGTGCCCACTTTTATCTCCAGAAATAAATTTAAGTCAATCTTATCTTTAATGATTAATTATTAGGATTTTGTTATGTGCGTGCTTCTTGAGACGACAGTAAGTTAAACGCCTCACATTGATATTGCATTCACTAACATCTAAGTTGTTTACAATGATTAATATTTTTAATATGAAATTAAGTTCTTAACCTAACAAAGTGATAGATTTAAAGTAAAATGATATGTTTTTCAAAAAAGATCGAATTTGACTTGATAGAGATGACTCTATTAACAATCAAGGTGTGGCTTTTTGTGGAGATCTCATTTGAAATGATCAAGGAAACTGGATCAAAAGGTTTACCAAATACATCAGTTATTAATCAAGTACGGCAGCTGAACTTATAAGCATTTTAAAAGGTCTCAAAATTTATTGGGTAATGAAATTTAGTAAAGTTAATATCTACACAGACTCTACAAAGACGCTCACATTTATACACAAAGAGTTCTCTACTAATCATTCTGCTGTAGCTATCAACAACATCAAAAAACTTATTATGAAGATTAGACAATCACTTTTTACTTTTAAAAAGCTAATAAATATATTAATTGAATGGCTCATTTAGCATTCATCAGTAATTTAAATGTTTAGATTTTTTTATAACCCACCTTTTGATTTTATCAATATTCTATACGCTGATAAAATTTAAATTATCCGTTTGGGCTAACCGTGTCACCTTCTATTCAAAAAAAAAAATGCTCGGTGATATAGACTTATCCTAGTGTTACACGTCACCGAACAAATCGTTATCCCATTGCATCGGACATCTTTCCAGACCAAGCACGACATCAACTACCACTCTCTCGTGTCACTTCATTGCTGGCACCGTTATCCCTTCGGCTCTTCTTTTTTGGATCTTGCTATCACGAACATCAAGTACCCACATCTAAATCCAAACCATTCTCCATTTTCATTCCTTTTATTTTTTTTTCTTTTTGTTGGGTTTCTATGATTAATATCATCAGCTAGTTATCCAACTTCGCTATTTGCTTGTTAAAAAAAAAAACACCTCTCACCATTTAATGTTTACATAATATAATCCTCCATAGAAATTTTTGGCTAAATGAATTAGTTACAAGCATTAGCTGCGAAAACTAAACAAGGTGGCAGGGACTAGGAAGGAAAGAAGTACGTAGATCGTTTGAATTTCCACTTTTCAGCTTTAAATGATATGACCCTACCTATAGATTTCTTTCCGGATAAAGATGCATTTTTGCACCACTCAACATCTTGTTGGAATAATTTTATATTTAAAATAATTAAAATAAAATATTTTCATCTTTTTTATTAAATTTCTAACATTAATCATTAAAAATATTAAACTGTGACTCAAATGTAATGATCAATGTTAAAAATTTTTGACAAAAAAATAAAAATATTTCATTTTAATTACTTTACTATAAAATTGCTATAACAAATACATTAGATTGTTGGTTGGCTTTCGCAAGGGCAAAAAACGCATCTTCACCCTTTTCTTTTTTACATCACATGTTAGCAGTTCCCATCAAGAAGCCGCTTTCCCCGTCATTTGGTAAACCATAACAAAGTCGAGCCCGTTGTGGCCCAGAGACATTCGGCCGAGTCTTGGGCCCATGGGGGCCCGATTTTCTACCACAGCCGCGTCAAAGCCCGTTCCAGGGCTCCAGCCTCTTCTCCGCCAGTCCACTGCACTATCACCACGCTCTTGGTTCGCCCCCCACCAATGCATCATCTCGGCTCGCACCGCCTTGGCCCGAACCGACCGGATCGCCTCCTCTAGATCTCTGTTCAGGTTGGGCCGGTCCTCGCAGCAGAGAGTGGCTTTCACCAGCTTCCTCTCCCCCAGCTCCATCGCAATAGCTCACAGATGCTTCGTCCAACTCTCCCGGAAACGCCCACTGCTCCGAGTCTCCCGGACCCGACCCGGATTCCCCGCCGATAGTGCTGCCCGACAAGTCTCCGTTGTGATGGCGCGCCGCGTCATCGGCCTGTTTCCTCAGGTCTCTGACATGTTGGACCACCTCCGCTAACAACGAAGCCTTATCCGACTGCACCGGCGAAGACATTGTTAAAATTACCCGGGAGACCTTAAGGTGCTGGAAGGGCAAGTGGAAGAGGAAGGAGGAATATTCACCCTTTACGGCGTTAGGGAGGAGAGAGCGCAGGGTGGAGAGGTGGGCGTTGATACGTTGCCTGCGTCTCCTCTCAGCTTCTCTATGGCTCTTGCATGCTTCCATGGATTTCCTCTGATCAGATTTTGAAGTGGAGTTCAGAACTGTTTTCCCGTTATCCAATTCCACGGACTTGACGGACGAGCCTGGCTGATCTGACCAGCTCTCGAACCCATAGAAACTCCTGAAAGGAAGCATCTCGGTTTCTTGTTTAAGGTGAGAAGGATACGATGATATAGCAAGAAACGTAAACAAGGACGTAGAGACAATGAGAAGTGAAAAGTAGAGAAGGTTTAGGACGTGAGGAGTGATGGGCAGCTTTTGGGGTGGAAGAGTACGTACATGGGAGACACAGAGTGAAAAACAGAGTGGAAAAGAACAGGGATGAGGAGCGAAGAGAAGACAAAGGTAGAAGAAGGCTTGAACTTTAGTAGAAGAGAATGAGCCCGACAGACACAAACGGGTACTTTTCTTTTCTTGTGGAAGACCTCTGAAAAGAAAGCAGACAGAAAATAGAATAAAATAAAATAGAATTGGGGGAGGGAGGAAGAAGAGCGGGGAGGATCAGGACAGGATGGGAGCAAGGTTAAACGACTTGTGACCTCTGAAACCTGAGAGACCTGCGGATCAGATCAGATCATCAGAGTAACTAGTGCCTGTGTGTACAATAGAGAGAGCTGGGGGTCAAAAATCAGAAATGACTACACCCATTACGCACCTTAATTTGTTCTGATCTGTGGACAAACAACATCAATAGTTTTAGCTTTAACCGCGTCTGTATGCTGGCTTTTCCAAACTATTTTGACTGTTGAGGGGTGTGTGTGGAGTAATTAGTTTTTTGGAAAAACAAAAACAAAAACAGAGACCTCGATAATTTGATATTTGATAAAGAAATCATTAATTTTCTTCGAGGTGATAAACAAGATGAAAAAAGCTACTTCTGCTGGTGCAAGTGCAACCTCATCATGAAAAGCCCACGTTGAGAGATCAATTTAAGGGAAGGGAGAAAGGTAGCTAGGGAAAAAA